>NC_142580.1:4755000-5378125 GCF_041283825.1 Pyrus communis | reverse complement strand
CCTTTCATAAGAAATCATGACTTATCGAGTGAGTAAGAACAATTTATTTTGCTCATTTTTCTTAAATACACATTGCATTGTTGTGTTCATCCACAGGCAAACAAAGACATTCAGGCAAAGAAATTGAGAGACAGTTTAATCCAGCTAACAAGGGAGACAAATCAGACTGTTCATAAAGGGATAATCTGATCGATTATCGTTGATTTCAGAATACCAAAGGTTTCATCCAAGAACATCTAAACAGCTCCTTTAGCCATGTCAAAGTATGGAAGATTATTCTTCTTTCATTTATCGTCGGAAGTATGGAAGTTTTGGAGGCCAACATGACAGGTTTTTCCATTTCATCTCCTCATATATGAGCAAACTCATTCTTCAAGGACCTTTAAAAATAGATTACTGGGTCTAATGAAGTACAATTACAGTAAAATATTCTGCTAATGATTGCATCGTCGATTAATCAATGCTAAATTCATATGATTGATACATTCCGAGATCCCAAAAGTGTGTAAATACAAAAATTAGGCACATTTAATTGAAATCTTATTTCTCTAACTCTATTATCAATACAGATTCTTCGTATTAATGACTAAAAAAAGTACCTTGAGTAAACTTTACAAGCTCTTCCCTGCTGGTAATGCGTCTAGGGAACGACCTTCATCAAGGAAAAATGGAGAAGAAAAAAAACAAGCAGCAGCTTAATTTACACTAATATGTCAGATTTAGTCAATAAATTTAACGAATGTGGTCTACTGTCTCCCTGTTTCTTTCGCTCTCTCTCTCTCTCAAACTCTCTGTGGAGTACCATGAGTTAACAATGTCAAGATGACGAGTGTGTGGACATTCAGAAATCAATTCACAATTATTTCGCCACTCTTTCTATTCAGAACCGTCTGCCTTGATTTCTACTGATTATCTGCTCACCACCACGCGTGGTAAAAGCTCGAGTATCTGATTCATCACTTGAAGGATCCTGGCGAGTCCATAAACTTTGGGGTCCTGATACCTCTCTGGAAGTGAAATCTGCACTGGATATCTCTGAGCTGCCTCCGCTTCCTAATGCCATCCTTCTGAATCTATTAATGTCTTCATTGTACTGGCCAGAGTCATATGCAGTACTCTGCCCAACTTTCACTCCGTTCGTTAGATCAGATAATTCGCCTTCACAGTCCAATGCTCTTACCACCTGAAAAATAAATCATCCAGTAAGTCTGTAGTGGTGACAATAAGTCCAATACGCAAATAATTGTCATCATTGTTCTGTTTATTAGTATTCACCTGCGCCATTCGTGGTCGTTTTATAGCAGAATGACGCACGCACGCAGCTGCAGCCTCGATCATTCTGAACATTTCACCCTCCACATAATGTTTCTCAAGCCGAAGATCTACTAATTCACTCAAATCTCCAGTTTCAAGGGCTTGAATAAGAAGCGGACGAGCCTGCAAAATTTTAGACAGAAATTTATTGAATGTGAAAACAAAGTGGATTGCTAAATCAGTGACGAGCTGCATTTTGACATGTTTGCAAAGCGAAAGGTGTTCATACCCATTCAACCAAACTCTCATCCCCTAAAGGTCGACTTGGATCAACAGGTTTCCGCCCAGTTACAAGCTCTAGAAGCACAACTCCGAACGAATATACATCTGATCTGTCTGTCAATTTGCCGCTATTTGCATACTCAGGTGCCATGTACCTGAAACCAAATCGAACATAAGTTCCAAGGTTGTAATTTAAGTGTCACAGATGAGCAATGCGGTCATCAGGCAATAGTTCCCGAGTTTACAAGGTCTGTTTTACCCGAATGTTCCCATGACCCGAGTGGATACGTGAGTATTCATGTCGTTTGTAAGTTTGGCAAGCCCAAAGTCTGCAACCTGTGTTTGAAGAAATTCAAGATTTAGAAACTAGAGGCTCGCTGTCATAAAAACAAAATCAGTACAACATGAAATGAACAGGTATAGACATGCCTGTGCTTCAAAGGCATCATCCAGCAGAATGTTTGCCGATTTAATGTCTCTGTGAATGATTTTTGGATGGCCTTCAAACAAATCGTACAAGGAAAATGGACAAAGTGAGATAATTTGGACAGAAAGCGCTGACAATAGCCACTGAGGGAGTGGGCAAAAGGCCTACAAGCAGCTAATGAGGCGCGTAAAAGATGCATACCTGTGGCTAATAGCATTATTAGCCACTGATACGTCTTTTACCCACTCCATTATGTACCGCTAATGTCAGTGACTATTATCGGATCTAATAACATAAAGTCACAAAGATGCATATAGGTACGTACAGTCTTCGTGTAAATATGCCAAGCCTTTTGCTGACCCCAAAGCAATCTTGAGTCTCTTGGTCCATTCCAACACCGGCATTCCGGCACCTGAAATTAGATAACAAATCAACATTTTGAAATACCATAACAAGTAGCTGAATATGGGAGAAATAAAACTAATAACATCAAAAGATGAGGTTAATTAGACTGGATCACCTACCATGCAAATGGTGCTCAAGAGTTTTATTGGGAACAAATTCATAGATAAGCAATCTTTGCTGTTCAGAGATGCAATATCCCACCAGAGAGAGCAAGTAACGATGATGCACGCGACTAATAATCTCAACTTCAGCCCTAAATTCCTTCTCTCCCTGTCCGCTACCAGCCTTGAGCTGCTTGACTGCCACAACTCTTCCGTCCGGCATCCAGCCCTTGTACACACATCCGAAACCACCCTCACCGAGAACGTTTTGACGTGAAAATCCATTCGTTATCTCCATCAACTCTTCGTAGGTGAAATGAACCTTGTTAGCAGCAATGAGACCGGAATCTCCAGAACTCTGCGGGGAAGGTCCGGGCTGTCCACTCGAATAGAAGCTCTCTGTTGGACCAGAAGCTGCAGAACTCTGTTGCTGCGCATGATAATATGCACCTGCATCACATACGAGGCACAATTATTGAGCTCATTCTACGTACACTTTATATTACCCTTATGTTAGACCACCACTAGAAGAAAAACTGAGTATAGCTAGTGCGGTATTAGCCACTACAAAATAATATTATCTTTACAATGTCATTACAGAATAGGGTGTATAAATGAGTCAACAATGTACACAATTAACGGACAATCTTTACCTGGAGTTGATAAGTTAGTGCCAGGGGGACCAGGGGTGGGAGGCATGTAATTTGGGGGGTATGGTTGGGCCTGCTTCTTTCTCTTCCTTACAAACACAACAATGAGGGCTACCAAGGCAATGAGGAAAACTCCAGCTAACGTCAAGCCAATGACAGTGCCTGTATGCCTGCTACTACTACCCCCTGAGTCGTCTGAAGCTGCAGACCGACTTCTGGTTGAGGGAGGGGAGAGGGTGGGGATGGAATTAGCAGGGCGAGGGAGAGGCTGAGTTGTAGTTCCTGAACCTGGAACCGCTGGAGGGCTAGGCACTGTAGGAGGAGATGGGGTGGTGGGGTTGGTTGAAGGTGTACCTGGAGGTGGAGAGGCTGGAGGCGACTGAGAGTCACTAGGTGAGGATTGAGAGGAGCCTCCGCCTTGTGATGAATCAGTTGGTGGTGATTTAGATGATGAACTGCCGCCAGAGGATGATGGTTGAGGAGCATTCTCATCGGAAGAACCGCTAGGTGGCGGTGGAGAAGCTGGAGGAGAAGGCGACGATGATCCAGATGGCGATCCTTTGTCTTTAGAGGGTGAAGGTGGTGGTGAGCGACGAGGAAGAGGTGACTTTGGTGGCGATGATGACGGTGGTGGTGAAGACGGAGGTGGTGACGATGGTGGAGGTGATGATGGCGGCGGAGATGGTGGTGGTGGTGAAGGTTTGGGGGATGGTGAAGACTTTGGGGCAGGTGAGTCTGATTTTGGAGGCGGAGACTCTGATTTCGGAGGGGGCGCTTGTGATGGCGGAGGTGGGGAAGGCGTAGACGGTGTTGATTTGCTGTCCTCGGTACTATCGTGGGGCTGCGCGGTGATCTTGCTGTCACTTAACGTTGCCGCGATTGGTGAGTCATGATGAGGTGGTGAATTAGGGTCAGGAGGGTGAGATTCATGCTCATTTGAGTCCGACATAATTCTCCTTCCTTTAATTCGTAACCTCTCTCCCTTTTTCTTTCTATCAAGGTTTCCTCCTTCCCAATTTCCCCTGTAATAATTAGTTTAGCACAAGATTAATTAACTAAACCTTTCATTAAATCCAATATTTACCAGAGGAAAAAAAGGCCTAAACAAATAATAATAATAATAAACCCAATAATCCTATGTAATGCGGCAAAGGTTTGAAGCACGCAAAAAACGAAAAAAGCAACAAGAACCTGTACATGCAATAATGCAACTTTTACGTTGGATAGGTTTGCATGGATGCGGTAGCAGCTACGTACATACTTCACGTACGTACAATTGGCCTCAACTCCGTCTGCATGCAAGCAACCATGCACGTACGTACGATTAAATAAAAACCTATCTCTCTAATTCAAACAAATTAATTGTGTTTGCGTTCCGAGAGAGAGAGAGAGAGCGGAATTAGAGAGATTATACAGAGATGGATACAGATCGAGAGGGTGGTTGTGAGAGAACTGAAAAGCATTCAACACCACCCACACCACCACCTAATGCCACCAAAAACAACCAAATTAAAAATAAAGAAAAATGATTTGAAAAAGGTAAAAAAAAACAATCCCGAAAATTTCTCTCTTGGTTTTTCTTATTAAGGTGTTTTTTGTATGTGTGTATTTTGTGGTTTTTTTGGGTTGGTTAAACCCCAACTGTCGCTCTCTTATTTCTGAGCTGCTGCTCCTCCTTGTATGTCGGGTTACCGTCCAACCTAAACGGGATGGTGGGTAATGCTTTTGTGTCACGCCAAGTCGTGCCAGTCGGGTCGAGCAGGATCGGAATCGGCGTCGTGGTGAATGTGTTTGTTCCTCTAACTCAAACTCGATTTCAATCTCATTTTTCTTCCTCTAACTCAAAAGTCGTCATTTTATTCCATAAAGCTTAAAATCCACTCCAATTTGCCCCACCCCCGGGAAACCCAATTTTGCCTCCTAAAACTCAAAAGTCGACGTCTGACTCTATAAAACTAAAAATTCGCTCCACATCACCTTAATTATGTTGATTTCATTAGGTAAGTTTCGTTTGGGTGCACTAGGCTAATCAATTTTTATTTTTTTATTTCTTTCATCTCTACAACTCAAGCACATCCATCCAAAAATTCCAAAATTTTAATTTCTTCTTTTAAACTTAATATTTTCTCTTAAAAGTTGACTGTTAACGCATAGTGAAGATTTATAATCAAATCCACTTACACATGTGGCATAGTCTTATTGGGTTGTGGGTCCCATAAATGTTTCAGGAGGTCATTTTTGAGTTTTAGTAAGAAAGAGAGAGAGTCCACTAGTTAAAGTGGAATGGATTTTGAGTTTTAGGGAATAAAATGATGATTTTTGAGTTACAAGAGTAAACTGAGATCAAAATCGAGTTCCAGAAAGTATAGCTAAAATAAGCATAAATAATGCTCATCGATTTTTTTGAGGAAAGATCGTGTTTTTTCTTCTTCTTTTCGCTAAGAGAGGAAAGATAATGTCTCCCTACTAATAGAATTTTTTTTATTATCATTAAAGGGAGGAGGGATGAAGAGATTGGAGGGTTCGAAACTATTATAATAATTTAAGAAAGAGAGAAGTTTCGAACCTGGGCACATGTGTAGAAAACCAACACCCTATCCACTAAGATATTGGACCGCATGCGTAATACTAGGTAACCCAACTTAATATGTACTTTAATTCTAGTTAAAATTCAACTAATAATTGCAATAAAAGAATTTATGATGTAAAATATGTCACATAATTTGTTGTATAAATTTGGTGTATACAGCACCACCCATTTGCTACAAAAATTGTACTTTTGAATGGTAATATCCACGAATTATGGGATCCCAAATGGGTATCTTATTACGTGTCTCAAAAACACCAATTACCAAATCAAGAGTATAGTAAGAATTTAAGAATGTGCATAGCAACATCAATGATAAGTATTAAAGGGATTGCAAAAGCAACAACTTAAAAAAGATAAAATAAACTTGACAAAAATAGCAAAGAGAAACCAAAAAACTCACATCACTAAAATGTAATATGACTGTTCTTACGAATCAAAGTTACATTGCCAAAATAAAAACCAGCGCCATATTGCCAAAGAGAACTTGTAGAACAATGGGCAAATTTGGGAGAGATTATCTTTAGCAATCTAAATGTGCATCACATCATAACACTCAAACACTAATTTGAAGGTTGAAAATCTCTTAGAATCTACATTCGACATCACCCATTAATAAGTAATTTTCTTCATAATTTGATACTTTACGTGTTTCTTACTACGATTATCAGCATGGCCTCAAGCACACTACACTTCTTAAGTGATTTTTAAACCAACAAGAATTTTAAATTCAATTTATTCAGGGAGTTATTTTCCCTCAAATAGCACAAAATACCATATACAATTTTGAAACCTCTGTTGCTTGGAACTAAAGAAAAGATGAAGACATGTCACGTGACCAAAACAACACTTTTTTTTTTTTTGGGTACCCCCACGTGCGATAAAAACGAACAATTCTCTATAGCCCACGTCCCAATTGGACCATGGACCCACTCAAGGTCCAATCCAAATTTTATTTATAAACTCTTATTTATATTAAATTTTATTAAATATTTCCTTACGCAAATTGGAAACCAAATCCAAATCTGAGTAGGAAAACTTGCTGCGAAAGTAAACGGATGAAAAACAACCCACGTCCCGCATGACCGGCATTAAATTCCCGAAATTACCAAACCACCCTCCCACCAAACCCGCAGATACCTAAAATATCCCTATCAACGGTCCACAAAACGGTCCCTTCCCGGGCGGCATATCTAATTTGCCGCTGTGCAAATTAGACAATCCATACAATTCAAAATCCTATTTTCTAGAGGCCACGAAAGGTTCCCACCGCCTGAGACTAGTTACGCACAGTGACTCCGCCGTAAATTAAAACTCTAAACCGCCACGAATCTCCGAAGTGCCTCCGATAAATAAAACCTTTCCTGATCCATTTGTCCCGGATTCTCAGATTTCGAACCGTTTCTTGCTTCTGGATTTTTTTTTTAAATTTTGTATTCAGAGTTATTTGTAGTTATTTTTCTTTCAATTTCTCGCCGATCCGGTCGCTTAATTCGTAAGTTTAGCAGCGATGTCGACCGATGAGTTTGAATTCGAAGACCAAATCTCGATGACTATTGATAATGGCGAAGAAATTCTGGATTCTGGGTCTGATGGGGGCGATTCGAACGACGCAGTTTCGGGTCGGTTTGGGGTTTTCACCCGGAGCGGGATGGTCCGGGTGGACGACGAGAGTTTCGAACACGAGATCATCAGGAAGAGCTTTGTTTTGGGCATGGGTTTGGCCGGGAGGGACACGAATATTGTGGCGGTGCACAAGAACTTGAGCTCCGATCCTACGAGGAGGGCGAGGTTCGAATCGTTCAAGATTTTCATTCAGGCGGTGGCTCGGAAATGCGGCGGGAACGCCAACGTTAAGTACGGCTGGTACGGCGGATCGAAGGAGGAGCTTTGTGATGTTTTGATCCATGGCTTCAGTCGGTCCAGGGAGCCTGCTCCAAATGAAGTGTCGTACGGTGTCGGTGTTCATATGATTCCTGCCGAATTTACATGTGATGGGTGAGTTTTTTTATTTTTACCTCTTGTTTGTGTTTGATCTTTGAGAAATTTGCTATCTTTGAAATCGAAGCGCTTCATTTTTATCGAAGAATTGATGGGTTGTATTGAGCGTTTGGGTAGGGCATTGTCGTCGGTTGTTGATGAAAGTGGGCTGAAGCACATCTTGCTGTGCCGTGTGATATTGGGGAAGGCGGAAATGGTCGTGCCGGGGTCGAAGCAATCACAACCAAGCTCCAAGGAGGTGGACACTGGAGTGGACAATTTGGTCAATCCAAGAAGATATGTTGTTTGGAGTGCTATCATGAACTCTCACATATACCCTTGCTATTTGATCAGCTTCAAAGCTCCTAGTACTCTCCCAAATGGTTAGTAGCGCAATTCGAAAGTCAAATTGATGATTTGGTTTCTGTTATTTCTTTTGATTTGTTCGATGGAGATTTCGGGTTTTCGAAATGAGATTTGACTCTGGTTTCGTATGTTCAGTTATTTCAGGTGTTCCAACAATGCAGCGGAGTGCTTTGAGACCACCCCCCACGTCTCCATGGATGAGCTTCCCTGCTCTGCTGTCCATTCTCTCAAAGTTCTTGCCTCCGACGAAAATGCAGTTGCTCGTTGTTTGTCACAACGAATTCAGAGTAAGTTTTTATGGAGTTTTCTATTTAGCATGTTTAATTTTCATGAATGGCGACGCCTAATTTCGAACTCTCCGGTTATTCATTGTGCTTATGTGTGTTCGATGGATTTTACAGGCGAACAAGATAACGCGCCCGCAGCTGATACAGAGAGTGAGGCAGATTGCCGGTGACAGGCTGTTGATTGGAGTGATCAAATCTGTCAAGAGGCATGACTGATGCCGGGGCAAATGCATGACGTTGTTGGTGTAGTTTTTTGTTGAACAACCCTTAGGGCTTTATTTTTGGATACACAGATTTAGAGATGATTTAGATAGACAAGTCACCCACAGGTTTTTTGTTTTTCCAAATGTCGAATATTAGCAAAATTCAAGCCGGTTTCCTTCTTCATTGCATCAAACTCTGCCCTGTAACGAAAAATCGAAATCAAAATATACAGATTGGTTCTCAAAATTGGTGGTTTCTGGTTGTTTCTTCATGTGTAGCAGTGACCGACTTTGAATTGGCAGATATGTGAAGTGTAGCAAGTTGTGACCCACTTTGAATTATAGCGGCCCTTTTTTGTGTTTGACTTTCGTCGCCCTTGGCCGGCTGAGAATATTAATCAATTGCTTGATCAGCAAGCATAAAAAAAATAAAATGAGAAATTGGTTGCCTTCACATGAAGAAAGAGGAGATGAGGGTAGAAAGCAAAAACCAATTAAGAATTGAAGTAAAAAATGAAGATAAAATCAAGCACAATGACGTTCTATGATTCGTACCGCTGACACTGCTTAGTGAGATAAGAGTGGTGGTTGTACTCTTTTTTACAAGGCCAGATTGTACAAAATTTGAAAAAGTTAAAAAAGTTGATGTGCAATTGTATAACTTATCTCATTTCCATAGTAGAAGGCCAGATTTATTGACTGTTCAAACAAGCCGAACGGGTTAAGGTAGAACCAAAGATTAGTTTACAAATGAGTTCTTATAATTACAATGATGTATGCCCTCGCCGATATACAACGTGAAGTTTTGTTTTCCTAACAAGAACAAATGTAAATCCTCTTGAATATGGAAAGAAGGCCCGACAACTCCTACTTCTTATCACCCAAAGCACTTAATCGCCTCTCCAGCTGTGTAAAAGAAACAAAACTAAGATCAATATAAACAATGATTAGGGTTTTAAACACCTATCGAAAAGAGAGTTTTTTTTTTTTCCAAAACTAACAACCTGAATACATCATTACATCCTATCTCCAATTCAAATCTGCTATCAAGGCATCCGTATTGGAACAGCATATTAATAGAAGGTGCGCGTAAACAACCAGGGGAAGTCCGGTAATGGGTACAAACCTTGACATTCCTTGTTTTCTGTATCTGCAACTCTTCGACAAGTTTGTCAATTCTGAAAAGATTATCAAACACGATTAGATTATTGAATGGAGCATGCTTCTTGGAAATAATAGAAGAAATCTCGCGCACCTTTGTTGAATACCAATCACATGGGATTCTAAGACTCTCTCTCTTGCAGAAGCCGTACACATCTGCAACAGTACAACAAGATAATCAATATAAGTACGTCTGGACTCTGGAGTATACAAACTGCAGACTAGACCTCGTTTGATTTGTGTATCGAACTGAAGTTTGAAAACCACTGTACCGGGTTTTTAACCAGTCAGCTATAATGCACAGGTTCAGAAGCCACATAAAGATCCAATACCTGCAAGTTCTTGACACTGGTTACTGCCTCTGTGATCTCTGTATGATTTCCTGTCATTGAGAAAATTAAAGAAAATACATTAACGTATAAGAAAGTCAATTTTAAAAACAAATAAAAAATCTCAAAATACTACTGATAAATGACAGGAGAATCACCACTCACCAGTGATTTGATCTACAATTTCAATCAATCTCATTGTTTCTTCCTGTTAGAATTACAATAATAGTAAGAATACCAAAACATAATTTCTCAAGTATGTGAAAGAAAAGGTTTCAATGTGCACCTTTTGCATGGCGTTTTTCTGCAAAATATAATGGAGCGCAGGAATAATGGAAGCGGATGTACCAATTACAGAAGAGATTATAATGCCGTTTGGAGTGTCCTGAAGGGAAACATCAATAAGAATTACGGCATAAGTGCCAGTGGTTCATAAATATCCCAAAAACAAACAATTATTCAATCAATTTAAAATTTAGAGGAAGAGAAGACGATTGTTTTAAGGTTTACACTGAGAAACACTTATAGAAAGCAAGTTAAAAGTTTTCATATGCATAGTAAAACATCAGTGTTTCCGAATCATCTGCATGTAGATTGTTAAAAGATAACTCATGTTCCATGATAACTTATTACACTAAATGTTATAGGCCAGCATACCTTAGGACTGGAATATGGGACCGTGCTATTGAATCGCCCTTGCAACCCTTGGTCATCTGATGCCGTCTCTGTTAACCCCAGATAAAATTGATAAGAATTTTTCTTATGTTATGATAAAGAAACATTCAATTTCAATAAGGATGTGAACCGATGATATAGATAGAGAAATATAAATACCATATG
The DNA here is from genome assembly GCF_041283825.1 of Pyrus communis. Lineage (NCBI taxonomy): Eukaryota > Viridiplantae > Streptophyta > Magnoliopsida > Rosales > Rosaceae > Pyrus > Pyrus communis. Next base: position 5,367,253 of record NC_142580.1, on the reverse strand, counting down.
AAGAAGAACTACCATCTCTCTTCTGATGATGTTCCAAGTGATCACTGCTCAAGATCAACAAGTAGATTTGAGGAATCCCTCGGTTAACAAAATCCAGATACTGAACTAGTTTTCTCCAATATCATGGTAAAACAAAAAGGGTAATCAAACTGCAAATCATTAAACTAGTCAACATGATGAATGCAGGAAACAAACATCCATATAAAAAATAAAAAAAAGAGGGGGGGGGGGGGGGGGGGGTTTGTGGGGGGTGTTAGGAGGAAGTTTAGCATGTGATGTTTCCTACGTGTACAAGCATTTGATACAAGTTACATTGACTTGAGATGTATCTGAAACAATTTACATTCACTTGAGGTGCATGAAGAAGTAATCAAGCAAAGGCTTCATAAACACAACCAAGCAGTGGAAGTATTGCTAAGTGGAAAAATTATGGTTGCTTTGAAACAAGAAAAATATTAAAAGTAATCAGAGTTCTGAACTTGCCTGCCCTCATCACCACTGACAGAAGGGGAATGATCGGTTTTTGAGGAAGGTACTATTCTTTCCAAATCAGCGCCAAAACAGCTACTCTTTTTTCCTTGCACTGATGGTGATGAATCAGCAATTTCTTCAATTTCCCCAAGGCCAGAATCTTTCCATATCGATCTACTACAATTGAAACTATCCACATGTGCATTAATGGGATCTCTGCATACAACTTAGCATAGTATTAATACTTCCCAAGACATTATAGATTGTGCAGAATTAAACAATTTACGTTTGCCTTCCCCCACACACCTTTCTGTTAGACCAGCTGATTTACCAAATCCACCATTCTGTTTGCAGCTCCAGTCTTGGTTTTCAGCAATGGTGATGCCATCATCATCTTGAATCTAAACACAGAAAATAGTATTCATCTGAGCATGAATCACCTTAAGTTATGCAATAAAAAACTCTTAGCCTCTTGCAGACCGTTCCGCAAAGTAAAAAGAAAGACATATACATATTAGAAATGACCTACTCACAATAGCAGCCTGTCTTTTCAAATCATCTACATCAAAATTCCATGCACTGATCCCTCGTATATACTCTTGCTGGAATAAAGAAATTTTTAAATCATATATAAAATTTGAATTTAAAAGAAACATAACATTGTGAACTTTTGTAAAAGAACTGTTGCAAATTAATATTAGTCATTACCTGTGATAAATGGTCTTTGTCACCATAAAAAGACTCACTTTGTGCAAAGAACTCAGCCTCTTTTTCCTGATAAAAAGAAGGCACATCAAAACATGCAATATAGAAAAACTACAGAATAGTAGGACTTTATGAAAGCCATACAAGTCTGAAATGGAATGCCAACCTTCAACATTCTAAAACGATCTCCAAGGGGAGAAAGACCATTAAGAATTGACTCCGCTATAAGCTCCTTTGAATGCACATGTTTGAAGAAACGGTGATTCAAGAGCTTTTCCGCAGTAGGACGCTTCTTTGGATCCTTAACTAAGCAGGCAGCAACTATCTCTTTAAATGACTACAGGTGAAAATTGATTTCAGAGCAGGTTGTAAAAATAGTGACCATATAAAAGATTATTACTGGAGTCACACCTTTGAAAATTTCTTGTCCCTCTCATAGTCAAGGCCAGGAGGAGCATTCTGCAAGGTCATTAACAAAACCTACAAAGGCAATAATAATAGGGATACCACATACCAAAAGTTAATAAAAACAATGATTTCCTCAAGAAAAGAAAGGCACTATTTTGAGCTATGTTTCGTGAATAAATAATATAACCATGACCATGTCAATTACCATAAATAAAAATAACATAAACAGGTGTTTAATAAATGTGAATGCACACAAATGCAATCTCGGTAAAAATTTTGTAATGTTTGATTTTAATTTTGCGAAAAATTCAATAGCTCCATGTCCCATGCAATCTAACTACGAAGAGTAATGAGATTTACCTTCATTGGTGGGTACTTGGAAAATGGAGCATGACCATGAGCAAGTTCCAGTGCTGTTATCCCAAAAGACCAGATGTCTGCTCTGTTTGGATACGAATAACAGACCCCACGAGGATTTGAACGACAAGTTAAAGTTAGAGAAAGCTTAAAGAAATGAAATTCAAGATTATCAAATATACACATCAATAAGTACTCTTCCATGACCAACTGTAAACAAATCATCCACTCACTTAAAGTCATATCCATGCAATTGCTGCATAACTTCCGGAGCCATCCTGTGAAAAAAAGGGGATCACACTGTTAAATATGAAATGCAAGGAGTTCGAAGACCAACTCAAACATTATATATTTTTGAAATAGTTCCCAATAGTCGATAGACGATATGTAGACAGAGAAGGTCCAGGCCATCACCAGCAAGGAGTTCCAACAAACGTTTTTCTTGCATGTTGTCTGTGGCCAGTGTCGAACAAGCTCGCTGAAACTCCAAAGTCTGCTAACTTAACTGCACCTTTTGTATCAACCAGTATATTACCAGCCTGTAAATAATAGGGTTAAAAAGCTTTAATAAGACACATTTGGTCAAGTTGGCTTTGTCGAGAAAATATACATACATACATACATACATGGACTTGTAGTAAATGCAATCAAACATATGGATGATCAAATCTAGTAAACTACTATGTGCCAATACAACCACTCATGGCTAGCCATAAATGTGCATATAGCAACACTTGTATTTAACATTTTGCCCCGATATGCAAATAGTAGTAAGCTAAATCCAAACGGAGAGTCCAAAAAACACCATAAGTTCATAACACAAATACAAGGCTGAGTGCTATTAACGTACCTTAACATCTCTATGAATGTGTCCATGGCAATGCAGATAAGCAAGGGCTTTGAGAACCGCATACAACAAAGTCGCGATAACGGGCTGCTCAAAACCATCAGGGTGGGCAGATTTCATGATGTGAAGACACGATCCAGAGGCCATGTAAGGCGTGACGATCCAGAGGCTACTGCCGGCAGTGAAAGAGCAGTGAGCCTTGAGCAGATTCGGATGGTCAAGCAGGATCATGGTCTGCACTTCTCTCCGAATAGCGTCCTGTGGATGCAGGGTGAAAATTGCAATTTACAACAGAACTGGGGGAAGTGTGCAAGATAAAAACCATAAAATGGAAAGGGAAGTTGAAGAGGGAGTGGGGAATGAAAAATACCAAGTCGTTCCTGCATTTCTCAAGGTCGAGGACTTTGATAGCGACGGTTTGATTAAGTGGGATGCAGAGAGCTCTGTAGACGGTGGCGCTCACGCCCTGACCGACTTCTTCGTACAGTTTGTAGTCTTTTGGGTTCACCGGAAAGTCCTTTTTGGGTAAAAATTCCATGGCTTTTTTCACTGTAGTAGTACGTCATCAACAATCAAAACCCCTCCTGCTTTTGCTCCCTACAAAATTAAAAATCACACAGATAAAAAAAATATAAGATAAAGCTAATTAATTTGCAAATTAAACCCAATAATAAAGCAAACTCATTGATTAAAATGGTGGAAAAAATGCAGAAGTTGAAGATTACAGCAGGAAGCCCTGGAAGGCTGCAACAAGGTGACAGAGGAGGAAGAAGAAGAAGAAGGAGAAAAGGGGGGGAGATTAAAATATGCAGAGAGATGAATCCAATGACTTGTTTCGACGAATCCGCCAATAAACTCGAAACTCCGTGAGGGTTTGTCCCTTTGTGCTTCCTCCTCAAAGCCCTCACTCGCCCTGTCCGTGACTCACCTTGCTTTGGTGCAATCAAAAGATATTTCTGAAGGATATTTTATATTCAAATCAATCAGAGTCAGAGAGACTACCAATGGAGGGTTTTTCCTTTTTCAGATTGTAGATTACGACATATACTATCACTAATTCAGTATTTAACCGCCTGCAAGTTAAAAGATTTTAAGTGTTATTTTCGTGAATTGTGATTTGAGAGTTCCGTACTGCATTATTATGGAATTGGATGCTCTCCTGAGTTTGGGCTCAGAGCCTGACCAACACACAAATAATGATTCACCAATCCTTGTATGTTGGTTAAGGGGTTCTTGAGCCGGAGTTCAGGAGAATATTCAATTCCTATTATTATGACAAGTTTACTGTGCAATTTAAGTTTAAATTTCTTTTATATATAATGATATATGTTCTCTTCAAGGAAAGTACGGCTAAGAGGAGAAATTAGCGTTTCAATCAGAAAAAAATGAGTTCAATAGAATATCTTAACCATTAGAGTAATTCACTAATTGTTGATTTTTACTTCCTTCAGATAATTTTAATGTGCGACTTGTTCAAATATCTTTATAAATTTATTATTGTATTTTTTTTTTGTCAAATAAATAAATTATTTTAATGGAAAAAAAATTGTTTGCATAACAATATATAAATAAATTACCTGAAAGAAAAACAATAAATAAATTGTCAACAAAAATGGAGAAATGCTGTGTTTAGTGATCAAGTATTGGGGCTCCAGCTATTAATTAGATTAGACAAGTGCGCGCGTAATTGTTTTCTTCAGGCCTTTCGTTCCCGCCTCCTGCGATTTCTTGATTATTGGGCCCAAAATGATTAAGTCATATTGGGCCTGTCTTTCATTTACCCAGCCCAATTTTATAGCCTGTTTTGGTCAAACCGTCTTAAGTGCTTCTTATGTGGAGATGTCGATTTGCACATAAAAGATTCAAATAAAGAAATTAACGTTTGAGTAATATTAATCTGATTAGATGGCGTCTGTCATAAGTAAGGTTCTAAAAAACGCTAGGCATTAGTCAGACGGCAAGATCTAGGCGGACGCCTAAGCAGCCTAAGCGAATTTAAGTAAATTTCTTGTATATCTTGTAAATAAGTTCATATTGACACTTACAAAAAATTATACTTGTATGAAATTCATGGATAAGATAATAAAATGCAAAAAGAGTATCAAACAAGTCCAAAATTTAAGAGCACATTAAGCATATATGCCATATAACCATACTGATGAGTATTGTAGAATGACACATGTACAATAAGTTCACAAATTAAAACCACATAAAATACAAAATATGAGGAAAATAAGGAAATATAGTAATATAGATAGGATTTTTTTTTTAATTAAAAAAAAACTGCCTAGCACCGCTAGCCCGCCTAAAGCCTAACCGATTTGCAAGAAAACACATCGGGTCACCACCGCCCAGCGCCTAGGCCGTTTTTTAAAACACTAGTCATAAGTCATTGAAAAATGATATTTAGAGCACAAAATTGATTATTCTTAATCACTACACGGCAGCTTAGGGGCTAGGGATGAATATCAGACCCGATTTCACACGGCACGTCCTGAGTTTGATTTATAGCGTCGGTGAATCATACGATAGTGACTAGAGAAAGAATGAAATGTCTTTGTGAGTCTTCCTAGTCCTTGAAAGGATGTGATTGTCATGGCGAAGTCATCAGCTGGTCCTTTTTTAAAAAAAAAAAAAAAAAAAGATCACCTCCCTTATACATATGACTCTCACATATAGTGATGAATTTACATGTGGTCAGCAATGTGATTAGTTTTTTATGACCAATTGTAAAAGAATGGACTCCAACCCTGGGTGTGGAATATGTTCTAGTCTAGCAATTTATTTGACATATATATATTACTAGATATACGGTTGGACTACCGGTGAGGACAATAGTTAAGAGATTCGACTATAGAAACTCTTTCAAGTTTGAAAATTAAAAAAATGAATATCACTAAACCAATATACAATTCATAAACTCCTAATGGATGTATGAAACCAAGCTTAGTAGCTTAATAATTTAATTTCTTGTAACACATTTTTCTGTATGGAAGTTGGGTATATAGCTGTTTAGGCCCGGGCCCAAAATAATATTATTGGGCTGAGTGTGGATTTATGTTCAACTCAAAGTTTTTCAGTATACTATGGGCTGCCTGGTGGTCCCGAGCCGTTCAGCAAGGATGGTCGAATCCTATCTCAAGAAGGAGTAGTTCAGATGAGCGAAGGGGTCGAAGAAGTCCTGATACGATAAGGGGTTCTAGTGCAATTTGGATTCTCAACCAGCAATGAATACGGCCTCAAAAAGGGGTGAGTTCAAAGTCCTAATAGGAGTAGGATTGGTTGAAGTGGAGTTGGAATAGAACAAGAAGTTCCAATCCAGGTATGATTTGGACTCGATCTCAAGAAGGATTTGGTGCTATAAGTACAAGACGTCATGCAACAATCAAGGCCCTCTAATTGAACACACAATTGCCCTGCGCAACGCTCTCAAACAACTTGAGATTTTTCATTTTTCATTTTTCTTTTTCGCCAACACACCTTCAATTTGGATAAACAACACTGTGAAGGCAATCGATGAACATCTTCAGTTTGGATAAACAACATTGTCGCCGTAGAATTAGCCGACCGCGAGGCACCTTCAGTTTGGATAAACAGCATTGCGTCGAGGCCAACTGATTACCTATCCAAGTCTCAGTCGAGAAAGGTTTCCGAATCCTTATTGGCAGATATCATCTTATTAGCCTTCTCGGTGAATGAAGGTGTTACGAGTTACTGCATTGAACGCCGAGTGATTTTATGATTGGATACTCATAAGTGAGTTTTAGAGTTCGACATTCTGACAGCCGAACCATATTTACCATCAAGACATACATCACCTTTGAATATTTGTGTCCATATAGTATGATGTCGATTCGACGTGCTTATACTCTCACGAATATAATCACTGTGACCGAATTTGGTGCCGACGATTCATGAACTTCGCAGAACCAGCAGCCTTGTCTTCAGGCTCGAGAATCCAAAGGCTGAGATTTGTTCATTCCTCGGCCGCAGTCGCAAGATAAAGAAGTCAGCAACGTGCTCAACGCAACGTCAACAAATTTTACTCCTCGGCCGACCAGTTGGCACACCCCGCATTCAACCGAAAGATGTAGTTAACTTATTAGTTATTCGGCCTATGCGCCACATAGATTTTGTAATTTTTAAGGTCAAAAATAGCCAAACTTATTTCTAATTTTCCTGGACAATTTGCAATTACTTAATTCATTTGCTTTTGTTGAAACAAGATGAACAATTTAATTTCTTCCCTTTTTGTGGGCGTATATTGCTACGAAAACGTGTGAGGAATGTCAATTCAATTTCCATGGATATCCGAATCTTCTTTTTTCATCCTCGCAGAAAAAAAATGTTGACAGTAGGATTCTGCTTTGCTGCGCCAAACCAAGGGCGACAATAACGTGGGCTAAGTTTGTGTTTTGGAATGAGGGTCCTCTTCAAATTCTTTAATTGTGTTCATTTATCGTATATTATGTGGTTATAAATTATTTAAAATTAAATACAAATAGAGTTTGACGAAAAATTACCGCACAATTTATGACGAACGAACACGATTAAAGGATATCGTGAATCCTCACAAAGAGGATTTGGAGATGATCCTCATTCTGTGTTTTGTTTGTGTGCGCTGTATGTGCTTGGTACGACCTACGAAATAGTAAACGGGCATCAACTAATCCAGAAAGTCGAATTTGAGGAGGGGGTTTTATACTTTTGTTGCCTGGGTCGCAAGTCTCCTACACATGAAGGATTAAGGAATAATGACCCAGTCGGTTCAAACTTAAATATTTTATCTGTTAATACACCATTAATTAAGTGCTTAGTGAGTTGTTCCTTGTTCCAATATTGTTTAGTGTTGACAACTTGACAGACACGCATACTAGCTAGGTACAACAAGTCTTCGGTATCCTGTTTATAATTCTTCAACTTGTAAGAATGCGAGGATATATTATACAAGTTTAACAAAATTAATTTTTCATCATAAAATTAATTGACAACATAAGAAGTACTCTAATTATTTATAAACACATGTAAATTATGATGACGTTACTTTGTGGTTGATGCATTGAGCAGTTATAAAAATGATATATATATTGTTTGTCAAAACAAGATTGACAAGCTAAAGATGAGAACAAGTGGGGTTTTGACTTGTCCTGCCAATTCCTCTCGTGACCAGAGAGAAAGTCAGAAAGCTCAAAAACCTTAATCCATAAGGGATGAGGAGTAGATAATTATAAGCAAGTATCCATCTAGAAGGATAAGAATTTCAAACATATATATATATATATATATATATAGGAAATTGTTATTGACACTTCAAAAATCTCATTTTGCACTTCAAACTTTCTATAATTAGAAAGAAAAATACACTTATGTGAAGTGTAGAATGAGATTTGTGAAATACTAATAACAATTATATATATATATATATATTACACAAAATAAATATTTAAGGCAATATCACGTGCTAAGGATAGTAAGTCATCACCCTATTAATTTCTTTTAAGATAAGTTAGGAGTGAAATTCCAGAAGAAACTGATAATTCATGCATATATATAATCCAAATACATATATATCGATGGGAAAATGTTATTCTGTCGGACTCATGTAATTAGGAACCACTAGTTTTTCTTATGATTTAATAAAAACTGAATTATTATGTAATATGAAAATAATCAATGCTCATTTAATAAAATTTTCAAATGACAAGTATACTCCACATGTTTTACAAAATTACAATTTTTTTCTCCTACATTATTGTTTTTGATCATTATTGTATCACATTAATACTATATCATTTTTAGTCATATAATATATTCAAAACAATTTATATAAAAGTTTAATAAGCACTGTTTTTTTTTTTTATTATTAAAAGCATTTTTACAAAAAAAATTTACCAAATACTAAACAACTTTATTTTACATCTATTTTTAAAACCACAACAATACCAAACTAGCCCTAATACAATTGTTAATTCAGGTATTGATGCGAAGATGGATGGAAAATAACAGGTAAGATTTAGGGATAAGGATTGTCTGCCCTCCCCCTTCCAGTGCCCTCCTGTTTTGTGTGCTCACAGTTAAGCGACGTCAACATTATATATTGCTTCTTTTTTTATACAGATAATAAAATAAAATTGAATAGTAATATAAAATGTTAACATGACTTAATTATGATTACATAAATAGAAGGATATCGGAAATGAAATGGCAGACGATCCTTATCCAAGATTTAGGCATCCTTTGACCTTTATTCTATTTTCTATGAGATTATCAGATTCTTATCCCCCTTTTACTTTTCGCTTTTTTCAACCAGCTCACAATTTGGACTTTTCCACTTTTCTTTTCCCCCACAATACTTTCTGCCCAAGTTCCAGCCACCTCAACGAATCCTACCAAATATATTTTTCCTTGGGCCCTTTTTCAAATACTACAAAATCCAACCAAAAAACACGAAAAATAATTTTATTTATTTATTATTATTTTTTTTGTTGCTGTTCGATAAGGAGATAAAGGTGAAATCCCTGAATTGCCATGCAACTACAAGTCACAGCCCCAATCACATGAGCATTTAGTACTTCGCCCATGTCATGTCCCTTCCTCCTGCTCCCCAACCCACATCTTTTTAATATCTAATTCACTGCAGTGCCATTTATTATTACGAACTAGTGGTGTAAGTTAAAAATTTTAGGTTTGATTTTCATCAAAAGTAAATTTGAATCATATTATTACTAACTCTTTGTGAGACTTAGTCGGTCTTATGTTCGATTTTCATCAAAAGTAAATTTGAATCATATTATTACTAACTCTTTGTGAGATTTAGTTCACTTCTCATGTAGATAATATCCATTTTTTAAGAGGAAAAAAAATCCACTACAGCCCACCCCACGATACACCTCATTGACTTTCTAATCTCCCTCCCCAAGCAAGTCAACCCCATCCCAAGCACATGACTAAGTAGTGAATTGTTACGATCCTTAAAAGTTTTATTTTACAACTTACTACACTGCCTCTTGCGTTCACGTTTTTCTTCTCTTTTTAATATCCATCAAAATTGTCAGTATTACGGTATAGTGGTACTTCTATAAGTGAGAGATTTTAAGTTGGTATTTTTGTAAGCAAGAAGTTTTAAGTTAAATTATTGTCAAAGGCGAATTCAACTTAAATTAATATGACTAGTCTACTCCCCAATCCCTTAATGTAGATAATATCGTATCTATTAAAATATCCACCAAAATGTAGTAAAAAAATATTAATGAGACTCTTTATAAACTTGATGCCACTTATATTTGTAATATAATATTTTATAATATTAACACAATAATTAATGTAAAATTATAATTCATGATCGCTATAAATCAAAATTACGGTCGTCAAAATTAATTTCAATGGTCCGCATAACAACAAATGATTTACTGACACGTAGTACAGAGCCCTTTCCCTTAGGTTCGACGAAATTCACAAGTGGCTGCTCCAGACATCATCCGCGTGGTAATAAACACTTGCACCGTGTGAATACGAAGCTCCCATGTCCGAATGCCCCAACGACCGTCAAAAAGTCGTCACCCGCCAATATTGCCCCACGGCTTATATATAAGCCACCCCCAGCTTGTTTCATTTTCCACCGCCAAGTACAAACCATATCTTTCAAACTTTAATTAATTTCATCATCTGCCTCTCTCTCTCTCTCTCTGTCAAGTCTCAACTTCAAAAACCCTAAATTCTCGATCGAATAAAATTGAAAATGCAAGCGGTTTCCGTGTTTTCCGTGTCGCCGAGCTTCAATTCCAACGATTCCGTGAACGATTTCGAAGCCGAATACGCGCAGCTCTCTGCGAATTTCAGCTCCCAGCTCCAAGTCGCCGGTTCCGGCGGCGATTTTGAATTCGAGGACGCTGAGAAGGTAGAAATGGAAGATAAAGAGGCTCAAAGCGTGGACCACGGCGGCGAATGCGAGAGCGAAAACGAAGACGATTTCTCTTTCGCCCCCACCAACGCCGACGGTTCGCCGATTTCCGCGGACGATATATTCCAAAACGGCCAGATCCGGCCGGTATTTCCGATTTTCAACCGAGATCTTCTCTTCGCCGAAGCCGACGACGGCGATGCTTCCAGAGCCAGAGCGGCCTCGTCTGCAACTTCGTCCTCGTCTCTAAGGCCGCCGTTGAAGAGGCTCTTCTTCGAAGAGCGGGACACGCAGCCGTCGTCGGCGTCCGAGTTGGACGAGCTCGAAGGAGTCCCGGAAGGAACGTTCTGCGAGTGGTCAAGGAAGCCGGTGGAGGCGGCGCCGGAGCTCCGGAACAAGAGCAATTCCACGGGATCCTCGAAGCTGTGGAGAGTCAGAGACTTGAAGCTCCGGAGCAACAGCGACGGCAAAGACGCTTTCGTCTTCCTGAACCCTAAGTCGGCGGCGAGCCCGAAGCCGAGCCAGGAATCGGCGGCGGATGGGAAGAGCAACGCTGAGATTCAAAAGACGGCGGAGAAGGTAAAGGGGAAGGCTAAGAAAGTTGAAACGGTATCGTCTGCGCACGAGAAACATTACGTGAAGAACAGAGAGAAGAAGGAGGGGGATAAACGGCGGTCGTACTTGCCGTATCGGCCGGTGGTTGGGTTCTTCACCAATGTGAACGTATTGAGCAGAAACGTTCATCCTTTCTGAGGGATATACCGGTCATTCAATTTTTGTTTAGTTTTTTTTGGGTTGTTTAATTGTTTAACTAATTTATGTAAATTATTTTTGATAGCAAAGTTATGTAAATTATTGGGAACGGAGAAAACGAAATCTTTTGTTTCAAGGTAACCCAGTATATCATGTGTTTTTATATAAATGGTAGAATATGTGTGTTAAAAAAATTAATAACTTAAAAATTAAAAATTTTCATCATTTACATAAAAATATGTGGTGTAATATTCATGTTCCGTCCCAACTAAAAATTTCTCAATGATATTATTAGGAACTCACAATCATTTATAATTTTATATTGTATTGAGCTGATAATATTCTTTTTTTTTTTTTCAAATGTACAAGAAGAAATGATGAAATCATTAAATGAAAGAAAAATTCTCATCAACATAAACACCTTCTCTCGATCTGCACCACAACTTCCAATTTAATTTTGGATTTTCTTAACTTTTTAAAACGTGTTGATTTGAAATTTAATTTTGAGCTCTTTTAATTATTTAAAACGTGTCAATTTATCTCAAGTCCAAACAAAGTATTAAGTTCAAAAGACTTTCATAGAAAATTCCCAAATGCAAATCATTGCTAAATGATGATGATCCTCGAAACTTCCATAGAAATTTCCCAAATGAAAATCATTGCTAAATGATGATGATCCTCGAAGTCAAAGCTTTGATGTAAGCCCAAACATGAAGAGCAATTTACATGTAACAATGCATTGTCATATGTAAGAAAAACTTGCAAAGTCAATATATTATTAGATTACTGCCACTTAATACTACGGTCTAGTGATATTCTTTTTCACTTGTAAGTGAAAAGTTTCAACTCTTGCTAAAAGCAAATTTAAACTACATTATTGTTAGTCCATTGTGAAACTAAGCCTACTTCTCTCATCCTTATAACATCGTATGTTAAAAAAAAAAAAAAAAAGTGTATATATATATATTATTGGACTACAAAAGCATGATAAAAAGCCTTTATAAAGCCCATGGAAGAAGACACTATGCCAGCAAAAACATAAAGGGAAATGGTACTAGTTGTCCAGTACTTGCCCCTACAAGACCGGAGAGAAACCATAATTGTGTGTGGACGGCTCCATAATAATACGGCGTGGACCACCACCGACTCTGGCAGCCAGCACCATTATTGTACTTGAACCCAGCGTAAAAACTCCCACAGCCAACCCGGCAGGGTTAGTTGAAGCTTCAAAATGCTATTTATTGAGCATCAAAACTCATACAAGAGATTCTCGAGTCTCACCGGTTGCATACAGACTTGTGTCTATCTCTTTTATTCCATTACAAGCAACAGCCTGATGAAATACCGCATTTAAAAGCTTCCCTTTCCTTGATTAGGAACATATACGAAATTTGTTATCGTGTGATGAGAGAAACTGATACATAATTAGTATACAAAAGTTAAAACAATAAGTTCAGAATAAAAGAGAGACATTTGACCCACCACCAGTTGATCTTCAAGCATTGCTGCATCTTCTCTTCCTTCGCATCCTTAATTTCAAAACGTTATTTACAGTTTTACACTGGTTAATTATGCAGACACATTTTTACCGTTCGTTACTTATATTACACATTACTGTCACGGTAGGGTTTATCTGCATTATTACGTCATACAAACCTTATCTAAAGCTCTGTTCCAAGGGTTCACTGTGCCAAATTCTTGCAAATTCTAAACAGGCATTATGTCAACGCAAGTCGAAGATTTCGAACCTCAGATTTGAATTCTTGTATACATTAGAGCAGTGCTCGAAAACGGGACTCCCGTCAGTTGTTTCTCCGTGAGGATGAAATCCTTGCTCCTGGCACGCTTTCAGGACGCTCATCCCGCCAGGATCAGATAGCCGAAATATTCCATAGCTCCTGGAGAAATCCCAACACAAATTTGTTAACATAGCTGTGTAAAAAGATACTAGGAAAATATATTATTTGTACAAACTTCAATTGCTACCCTTTATGTAGCGTTCTTAGAAGTATACTCGAGCTCTCTCTTAGTTATCTGTATTTTTGGGCACTATGACTTACATTTCGAAACATTTTCGGTACAAAATATCAACCATGAGATATTCATGCAGATGCAGTTGGATATTCAACTGGAATACTTAATTAGTTCTGCAATGGAGTTCTTATTTCGCTACCAATGCGGTTTGGCGTACAGGTCACATTTTCAAGGGGAAACTGGTGAACAGATAAGAATACGCTTTCAAATTACTGCATTCTCTCCTTCATTCCCTTTTATGCTTGTTTGTGACAACTGACCGAAATTTTTATGTCAGTGTCAGAACGTCAGTGTGGCATGGCCGTGCATAACAAAGACTCATGACCACAACAAAGGGTGTTACCATGATTAGTGAAGAATGAAGATGCTACAAGAACAAAGGCAAGGACAAAGACCGAGGGAATGGACGACAGCATCTAAAGCTTGTGGGCCAAAATATAGATGGAAGGAGATTGAAATTTAAGACTTGACTCTTAACGCTACTACAATGAAATTGCCAAATTTTGTTTAAAGCAGAACGACTGAACCTTGTAATTAGTGTTGCAGCATACCTTGAGGTATCAGTTGGAGCCATGACAATGGCAAAAGCCTCAGGTATCATAACCTGAAGACAAAAGTTGGAAGGAGAAAAGTTAAAAGTCGTCGCATATGACAGCATATCGAGGAACCAGATTAACATCTTACCTATAGTCCCTAATTGAAGCAGACAAAACCACACCCAAGAAGGCAATTCAGCATTTCAGAACAAGCCAACATGGGAAATGGTATGAAGTTCATAATGTTACTGTATCTAATTTTAAGTTCTTCTAACCTATGTATGCCTAACGTTGAAATCCAAATATTTTATCTTAAACAATTGCAAGAAAATAAAATTCTAAGACTATATAAATTTTGCAACCAAAGAATGGAAGCGGTTCCCCAACCTGATACGAATAATGAGTGTGCAAATCCACTGATGACATGAAACAACTTTGAGAAGGATGTGTCTGAAAACAAATGGTTAACAAAGTGAGCAAGAAACTGTGGTCAATTATAGAGCGACAAAGGAGGATGCAAGCAGCAGAAGAAAATAAAATTATGACCTACATGGATCCATCCAACCGGAAAAAGTGAGTGTTCGTTTTGTATGGCAAAAGCTTCCTCATCGTTAGTTGCCTGACACTGTCATATTTTGTAGTCATAAGAAAACAGAAATGAGATCACACCATGTGGTTAGACGCGGCATGGGCAACAGGAATAGTCTTAAGTCCAAACAAGATGAGTAAAGGGCTGTAAGGACTTACAGAGCTGGAAGTTGATTCCTGTTTGGGTATGATCAGAGTTGTCACATAGAATGTTCCATTTTTCTATACATACACAGAAAAAAATATATATACATTACTTTTCAAGGAAAGATATCATATAACATTGTGAATGTGTACATATGGACTAAAGGACTAGAGTAATCACACCCGTACTGATTTTGAAATTGCAAATGGTGAGAAACTGAGAGAGACTTGGGTTATTTTAAACAAGATTTGGAGACGGAAGAAACAGTCTGAAGATCTGAAGATAGTTTCAAATGCAACAAACAAACGCTTTTAGAACCAATGCAGAGTGTGAATCTTACAAGAAAAGCGCCAAGAATCCCGCAGGTTTCTAGATCCTTCTCCGTGTTTTCTTTAGCAAGATCAAGGAAATCTTCCATTAACCGAGCTGACTGAAAAAATAAGTATAACAATTAATTATCAAATATCAATGCTCAATGCAGAAAAAATACGTCCAAAGTTTGCATGAAACACATAAAACTACAAAACAAAAAGCCAGCATTTGAGGTAAGTTTTTACAATATGTACATCTCGCAGGACCCCAGATGATGCTGATTTATTAGAAGACTGTGATTGACCATGTTCTGTATTTGCGTCCATAACTTGTGATATATTAGAACTTTGAGGCTTTTCTGTGCAAGAGATTACAGGTGAAGGAGAGCATTGAGTAACAGAATGAACTGTGATATTCTGATAGTCACTAGTTGTCTTCAAAAAGTTTGGACCAGGAAATTTACATGCGAAGCAACTACTGCCAGATTCCACTGAACACAAAGATGACAACCTAGGATTTTCCCCATCGATGCCCCTGGCGCTGTATAAAAAAAGGGAGATGATATGATAATCCTAAATTAACAAAATCTCCGTAAAGATGTTAACTTTTGCCAAATTGTGAACGGTTCGCTGAAGTGGATATACTTCTTGATAGGAATTACTATACCTTATATGGTTTCTCCCTGCCATGGCTTTTTAACCCGAGTGAGAAACTGCAGTCACTATTATTCAAACCAATTTGAAGCTACAAAAAATTAAGAAAGATGATTTCCCTAAAAAAAACACCAACTCATTATTTGAAAATAAAAGGTTTTGATCGAAACATAATTTGAAAACTGTTCTTCCTGATGCAAACACCATTCCGGACACCTCATGTCTATGATGCACATATCACCCAGTTCAAAGTACATACAGTATCAAAACTGAAAAATCGCATTTCTGTTTGTATTATGATCAAGAACTTCTTTGTTGATTACCTTGAGTAATTACTAATTAACTCGACTGCCGAGTTATAAATTTATAATTAACGTCATTCGTCAGTCTGTTAATCCAAATTACCACATTTATAAACGCCCTTTTCCTTCATTACAAGTAAACAAAGAGAAAATTCCAGGTCACCATTTAGATTAATGGTTCCAAACAAAAATATTACAACTTGGTATAAACAACCTTCACCATCGGACATGGTAGGTATCCTAATCACTCAGTAACTTTTACCAACTGGAATGCAGTTTAGAACAATACCATTATACCACTCTAACTTGAATTTTCTAACAATATCAGAGACACCATTTGGTTTTACAATTTCAAAAGGGTATTGAAATTTCGAAGGGCCCGGAGAAAACAACACAGCTAGAGACGGCAAATCAACTCATTGAGTTGTTAATGGATACCACTAAGACTCGTTAGTTTGGTTTCACCTTACACCATCATCATCGCTACTAGTCTCAGCTTTATCTCACGGTGATATCAAATTAATAAGGACTTAACACGTACCCATTAACAAATCAACCAAGGCATGGAATCGGAAACCCTTGTGATAAGGGGTCTAAATCACCATTAAATCCAGAAATTATGGATTGCCCAATTATAAAGGAAAAAATAAACAAAAAGGAATCAGCTTTTTAAGCGATTCTTCATACCTGTCAAGCAAAGAGATGAACTCATGCAAATTTTCAGCCTCGCATCCCTTTACCATTCAACGGTTAAATGGTTTTCATATTTCAAGCTTTTTGCTGAATTGGGTCCTCTTTGTAAATAGATGAACACAACACACGATCACCCACCATTCTCCCAAAGAGGAGCTTATGACACCACACCCCGCAAGCTCATGCCACATGTTTTACTGTACGACTCCAAAAGCTACCCTCTTTTTTGCTGAACGACTTGCCGTTTGGATTCGGAGGAACGTTTGTGTACGGTCATGTGTTGTTAAGGCAATCTCTAACCGAAAAGTTCAGAGGGCCGAAAATAATCCGAAATCGTCTTCAACCGAGGGTTACGCCAAAAATTCAAAAACTCCTTTCGGTTATAATCAGCATGAATGCTTAAAAAAAAAAAATTGAATCCAACGGTTAGCTAAATTTTTTTTTGGTTTTTTGGGCCTTTTTTTTAATTTTTTTTTTAAATTCTTAAAAATTCTAATTTTTTTTCCTATAAATACTTAAACCATTCATTAAATTTAAGTTCTAATTTTTTTTGGTTTTTTGGGCTAGTTACTATTGTAGTTTTTAACTATAAGTTGTAGTTTTTAAATTTAAGTTATTGTTGGATTTGAATTTAAGTTGTTGTAGTTTTTAAATTTAAATAATAAATTAGGTTTGGCCTTATGGCCCTCGGTTGGAGACGGAGACAAATATGGTCATATACTGTTCATTAAAATATTAATATCTTAAAGGGCCAAATGGCTAAAACGAGCTCTCTGGCCAACCCTCGTTTGGAGATGGCCTAACATGCTCCATGTTATATTTGGGTGTACAATTTTAAGGGATAAAATACAAGATTACAAGTTCGACTCACATAAATGTCAAGAATGAATATATTATATTTATGTTGAGTCCAACACATAATTTGTAGTGAGCTTATTATGCGACCTTATCTAGTCTTTCTTTCCAAATAGATTACCTCTCTCCACTTAACAAGTCCACTTGCATGTAACAATGTATTGCTTGAAGTTATTGCTCGGCTCCAAGTCCAGCAGGGAAGGCTGAGTGATTGCATTAGCAAATATTGGACTGTTGGAGCTAGGTTTTAGTGTTTTGGGCAACTCTTCCTCTGCTTTGTATATAAAAGTGGTACATTAATATAAAACAAATATATACGTACGTATTATAATTTAAGTAAAACAACAATTCTACGTGAAGGTGTTCAAGATAAACTCAAATTGCTTCTACGGATTGGGGTTATTTAGGGTGAATTGGGATGAGGACAGAGAAGACATCTCTTTCAGTACCAGGAGGGAGAGGATTGGTAGCCAAGGGTGACGGAGTAACATACCTAATATGAGATCCTCATTCCACACGGATAGGAGGCTCCTAGCCTTCCTCTATCCATTCGGATTTTATTACGAATAATATGGTGTATACAAGTTAGAGGAATGTTTCATTAGTTTTGCCCCCAATACATGTACAGGAACAGTAGCAAAATATTGGATGGCAATGGCTGCTTGACTTTTTCTTCAGTGGCGGCTGACGGCTGAACCTCCCTTCTTTAAGTGCCCTGCGGCCAATAGTTTAACAGTGAACTGCAGAAGACTGAGGAGTCCATTCTGTCTGATGTAGCTTTTCTAGGTAACCTCTCTTTTGCTTTTTCCATGAACATTCATATTATGCTAGGCAGGGTGTCAAGTGAACCACAGTGAGTCGTTGATACTCGTAAGTGTTAACGATGCACACGTCGTGTGCCTCTAATTCTAGCACTTGTTTTTTTATAATCACTTTGATAGAGCTGTTTGACTAGAGTAATATAGCAAATATGAAACCAACATGAGATTGAGTGAGTTCAACCAATTTATAAGGTGTCTCATGTTTTATGAGAGTGGCTTAACTAGCTAGGATTAGAGTGCAACACTTTCATTGGGTACATGTTCAAATTGCTTAATAAGAAGAGATTCGGAGAATGAAAATTTACGCAAGTGATGGATTGCCTTAGTTGGTAGGGTTTTCTTTTTTAGCTCACTTCATCATGTAGCATCACTTGTATTAAAAAAAAAATGAAAATTTACACCGGGAACGTATATGTTTTGTTTGTTTAATTAATGACAGGTCGAGAAATAACAGAAAAGAAAAGGTTATGGCTGTGACGCTTAGAAAATGCTTGTTATGTTGCACAACAACATGTTGCACAACAACGAAGGCCACGGTACGATCTTGAAATTTAAAACTTGATTTTATTCATTTTATTGAAGAAGATTTTACGAATAATGAAAAAAAAATGTTATTTTTACCATCTATTTGTATCATCACTTGTAACATCTCTCTAATGGAGATGAGACCCAGATGCGTTGACAGGCCCTACCTCTTAGATACATGGTACAAGTGATGGTACAATTAGATGATAAGTATAGCACTACTCAATTCAATATTGGTCCGATTATTATTTGATACAAAATTAACAACAAGCAACAATTTCTAAGTTTATTGACTTATGTAAAAATATTTATTAGTGATAATTAAATTGGTATTTGCTTTCAAGTTTTCAATAGCATTTCATATCACTCTAAAGAAAAAATAGGACTGGTGTCATGGTGACCAAAGAAAGCTACAACTACAAGCTCAACAATAGTTGCAACTCAAAGATAATGATTGGATTCCCCTATTTTTCAACCCAACAAGCGCATCAGTCGTGACTGGTTAAGTCGAAAAAATTGTCCCTCGCGACAGTCAGTCATGAGCTTTTATGTCAAAAAAATTTATAGATCCAAGCAATTAGTCTCAAATTTGAACAAGTACTAAAACTAAATAGATTAAATAGCGATTTAAATCTAAATACAGACAAAAGCAAATGTATATTGTGAACCACCCGGAGTTCGAAAAACATATAAGTGCCCACCCCTGGTCTAAATTGGAAGACCCCAGTAGATGTATGATGGATCCAAGTCCAACCCAAACCAGGTACCAAGACATATCTAATTAAATGCATAAATATAATAGGAAAACTAATGAAAGTGATTTGAAAATTTTGAGTTTGAATAATAAGAACAAAATAAAGGATAAAGTGAATAGTACCAGGATTAACTTTTTAGTGTAAAAATGTGATTTTTCGTTAAAATAAATAGTACCATAAACTTTTCGTTAAAGTTCCCAATATTTAATTAAAACGAGACGCTGGCGACATCATCGTTTTAGTTAAAGTTCAAGATCAACACATCTCTCAGCAATCTGCAAGAAGATCGAAGCTTCCCTTCTCACTTAATTGTGTCTTCTGGTCTAGTAGCTACAACTACTTATATATTAATTCACGGAACTCCATAACTTTCATACACTAATCTAGCATTGCAATTTGCATGCATGATGCATATATGCTATACTAAAATTGCTTAATTAGGTCTCTTGTTTCACCATTTTGCTGCTCTCACTAACTTATTACGGTACTCCATGAACAATGAAGCAAATGAAAGAGTTAAAATCACAAATAGACTAATAACACATTAAGACATGTTGATATTAAATCGATAACACATCAAGACATGTCACGATAACAAGTTGCAAATGGCCTTCTGCTTTTTCGAAAGGGTGCATCAGAAATGTGACCGCTCTGGAGAGGTGGCCAAATATGACTCTTAATCAAAACCCAAAATGTCTTTTTGTAGGAAGACGATGAAAACAACAAGAAGAAGAAGATAATATCTGATAAAAATTCAGTCTCGGTTGCATGCGACAATTTAAATTGGAATTTCGACAGTTCATAGGGATGCCTCCAGCTAAAAATAGAAATAAATAATTGCTTTTAATCACTCACTCACCTTATGTTTTTTATTTTATTTTCTAATAGAAGTGTGATATCCACACACTCTATTTTACTTCTCATACATCTTTTTAATTTTTAACCGTCGGATCGAATGAATTGAAGAAGATCAACGGATATAAATTATCAAGGAGTGTGTGAAAAGTAAAATAGAATGTGTTGATAGCACAACTTTTTCTAATATCATTGCTTGTCACGTTCCCTCTACCCACCACGTGGCGTCCACCTACAACGCTTCTCCTAACCTATTTTGGTGCCCCTTCATTATTTTCTCTCTTTTCATTTGACCATAAATACATCTATTAAAAAAAAGAAAAAAAATTTCACCAGAAATACATTATTTTTTCTAAAAGAATTTACAAATAGTGTCTTAATTTGACATTGTTCGTTTTGGTTTCGAGCACTTGAGAGATTATTTGATAATTATTTTGTTTTAAATTTTTGTAAATTAAAAATTAAAAATTTATTTGTTAATTATTTTTATTTTTAAAAAATTGAAAATAAATCAAAACATAAAACCTCTATTGCAAATTTTGAAAATTCAAGAAAGTAGTCATACAGTTTAGTGTTATTCTTCTTCAGTAGTAATTGAGAGGTCTTAGGTTTTGAACCACATTATTATGGTTAGCCTAATATGCTCACTCCCCCACCCTTATAGTGCAATTAACATCTTTTGTTAAAAAAAATAATAATAATAAATTGTTTTCAGTTTTCAAAAAAATGAAAGTAAAAAAGGAAAACAAAATGGTTACCAAATGGTCCTTAATTTTTTTGTTTTCGGTTGAATGATCTAATTTGACACACCCCGACCGAGATCAGGGCGTGCTGGCCGTCACACGAAGGTGACGTAGCCATGTGCACGTGCGGAAGCTAATGAGATAATAATATAAAAGTACGAATAATTAAAAACTAGCATACAAAATACTAAAACAAGTGCTAGCGTATGTGAGACACAATTTCAGAGCAAGTCTACAGCAGTCCAAAAGAAAAGATGCGACATAAGTACACCCGAAGGAGACCCTACAATGGTGAGTGTCTGTCAGAAATGCCGGGACGCCCTCTGGGAAAAACCCACCGAACCTGCTAGACCACTAGAACCTGGAGGGGCGCAAAAACAAAAGCGTGAGTGGGCAAAAACAAAGCTCTTTGAAAACTCTTTAGCAAAATACATTCTAACCCCTCGCCGTAAAACCTGTATACTTCCCAGAAAATGAACATATATACGTATGTATAGATATGCCAATCATGCTCCAAAATATGCCATTCATGCTCGAGAATATGCCACATCAGAAACTCATAATAAATGTAAGTGCTCAAGCGTAACTCACATCAATAACATATAATCTGGCAGCCGGGAGTCACCTAACGTGACCTGTACGGCTGCATATAAAGCTCAAATCTCAAACTCAATAACTGAATCTGCACACGAGTCGGAACCACCTAACGTGGTCTGTACGACAGGCTTGGGTGTAATATATATACGCTATAGTGCTACGATCACGTGAAGACTGTGCGAATAATCGCGGGTCACCTACGAGTCGGAACCACCTAATGTGGTCTGTACGACAGGCTGTGCACCTAACTTGGATCCAAGGCGAGCATGCGGTGCGGGAGGTGAACATACACGTGAAGGCTATGCCCCTAACTCTGGGCGGGAGCACTAACACCGGGGGTGCAGATTATGAGCTCTCTAAGCATCTCAAACTACTACTGCATACAAACATGAATACCACTTACCTGGCACTTACCTGTGCATCCACAACACCAAATACACATATATAAATGTATGCCGCTACTAATGCATGTGATGATACATAAGAGATAATAATAAAGCGCATGGCATAAATCAATTAACCCTTTTTAATCTATTTCTGGGAATTTAAATGTATATAGGTATATACGGAAAACAAAAGCCCACTCACTGATAAGTGGAAGGGTCGTAGCCCCCCTGCCTTGAGTGTGCACGCTCGTCCTCGGGATATGTATCACCTATATGCGAAATAGCTACGAAAACGTTAATTTAAAAGCACCTAACCAACTTCTCAATATAACTTCTCATACATTGCTCAAAATGGACAATTGAATATACCAACGTGCTCTACACAACCTCAGGATCACAACCATATTTTTAGAATATTTTTCCTCCGCCGCACGCGCCCCCACGCGCCGGCCAAGGCACGGCCCTACGCGCCCCCACGCGCGGCCACGTGCCATGCACACTGACGGCGTCAGGAATATTCCTTCAGTTTTGACAGATTCCGTTAACGGCGTCAGGAATATTCCGTCAGTTTTGACGGAATATTCCGTCACCTTCTCCGGCGAGACTCCGGCGCCGGAAAACTGGGAAAATTTCAAACTTAGTTTTCTCACTCGTTTCTCAACCAAATTTCATGATTCAAACGCCAAAATGAAGCTTAGGACTAGTAGAATCACGATAGACTAGTTTTAAAGCCTAAAAACTACTAGATCATACCTGTCCACAACTTCAAAAACCGGCCAACTTTGAACAGGACGATCCCGACGTCCAAACTCGTCCAACGAAGTACTCCCAAGCTCCTTGGGACCTCACTAAGACATCTACAAGCTTCAAATGTCCAAAAACAAGCTAGATTAAGTTTGCATGAATAGTGTTCAAAACGGATTACCTCGAAACGACGTGAAAACTAATGATTTCTCACCTGAAAATGGTATGGTCGTGCTCCTCTCAACCTCACGAGTCCAATGGTGTCCTTAGTTTCCTCGAGGGGTAATGGTTTGAGTGAGTTTATGTGTGTGTCCGTATGTTGAAGGAAGAAGAAGAAGAATGAAGAACTCGGGGAGAGAGAGAGAGAGACAGAGAAGAGACAAAGAGTGAGGGAATCCCGGGAGAGAGAGAGTGTGTGAGTGTGTGTGTGGTCCTACAACACCACACAACACCACACTAAACGTAAACGAACAAACTAGGGATAAAATGGTAATTTCACACGTACGTTCCAATAATCCCGGGACGGGATGTCACATAATTTACTTTCAAAGTTCTTATTTGCCTACCATCTTAAAATTTTGTAACATTGTAATTAGTATTTCATTAAAAATACTATAATGAGTGCAAACAATGCTTAATCTATGTTGCAAATGGCGCTTTACGGCACTGGTGGAAAATCATAATATTTATGCACTCTGGTGTAAGTTCAACCCTCATCTATTCCTCCTAACAAATCAACCAAGGCATGGAATCGGAAAGCCCACTAATTATAAAGGAAAGACAAACAAAAAGGAATCAGCTTTTTAAGTGATTCTTCATACCTGTCAAGCACTTATGCAAACTTTCAGCTTCGCACCCCTTAATCATTCAACAGTTAAATGGTCTTCATACTTCAAGCTTTTTGCTGAATTGGGTCTTCTTTGTAAATAGATGAACACACCACACGATCACCCACCATCCTCCCAAAGAGGAGCTTATGACACCACACCCCGCAAGCTCGTGCCACATGTTTTTCCGTGCGACTCCAAAAGTTTCCCTCCTTTTTGCTGAACGACTTGCCGTTTGGATTCGGTGGAACGTTTGTGTACGGTCATGTGTTGTTAACATGCTCCATGTTACAATTTGGGTGGACAATTTTAAGGTATACTAATACCAATTCACAAGCTCCACTCACATAAATGTCAAGAATGAACGTATTATATTTGTATTGAATTCAATACATAATTAGTAGCGCGTTTATTATGTGATTTAATCCAGTTTCTCTTTTCGAATAGATTATCCCCTCCCCTTAAAAAATCTACTTGCATGTGAACAATGTATTGCTTGAAGTTACCGTGTGAACAATGTATTGCTTGAAGTTATTATACATACGTGGTATAATTGAAGTTACCGTCTGATCTAGTAGCTACTACTAATTATATATTAATTCACGAAACTCCATAACTTTCTTACACTAATCTGGCATTGCAATTTGCATGCATGGTGCATATATGCTATACTAAAACTGCTTAATTAGGTCTCTTGTTTCACTATTTTGCTGCTCTCACTAACCTATTACGGTACTCCATGAACAACGAAACAAATAAAAGGATCAAAATCACAAATAGACTAATAACACATCAAGACGTGTTGATATTAAATCGATAACACATCAAGACATGTCACGATAACAAGTGGCGGCAAATGGCCTTCAGCTTTTTCGAAAGGGTGCATCAGAAATGCGTCCTCTCTGGAGAGGTGGCCAAATATGACTCTTAATCAAAACCCAAAATGTCTTTCTTTAGGAAGACAATGAAAAGAAGAAGAAGAAGAAGAAGATGATATCTGATAAAAATTCAGTGTCGGTTTCGCACGCGACAATTTAACTTGGAATTTCGACGGTTCATAGGGATGCCTCCTAAATAATTGCTTTTAATCACTCACTCGCCTTATGTTTTTATTTTATTTTCTAAGCATCATTGCTTGTCGTCACGTTCCCTCTACCCATCACGTGGTGTCCACCTACAACGCTTCACCTAGATCAAGATACTCTCTTGAGTAAAGGGTGAGAATTTTCCTGAACAAGCCTATCGGATCGTTGAAATTTTATCCAACAACTACAATAATTATACATTATTTTTCCTAAAAGAATTTACAAATAGTGTCTTAATTTGACATTCTTCGTTTTGGTTCCGAGCACTTGAGAGATTATTTGATAATTATTTTATTTTTATTTTTTGTACATTAGAAATTAAAGTCTTATTTGTTAACTATTTTTAGTTTTTAAAAATTGAAAATACACCAAAATGTAAAAACTCAATACCAAATTTTGAAAATTTAAGAAAGTAGTACTACAGTCTAGTGATATTCATCTTCATTTGTAACTGAGAGGTCTTAGCCTAGTGTGCCCACTCCCACACCCCTATACTATAAATAACATCTTTTGTAAAAAAAAAAAAAAAAGAAGAAGTTTTCAGTTTTTTTTATTTAAAAAAAAAGCGAAAATAAAATGGTTACCAAGTGGTCTCTAATTTTTTTGTGTTCAGTTGAATCATCTAATTTACTTTCAAAGTTCTTGTTTGCCTACCATCTTAAAATTTGTAACCTTGTAATTAGTATTTCATTAAAAATACTATAATGTGTGCAAACAATGCTTAATCTATGTTGCAAACGGCGTTTTACCACACTAGTGGAAAATCATAATGTTTATGCATTCTGGCGTAAGCTGAATCCTCATCTATTCCTCCTAACATTCAACAATTTAACCCAAAAAAAAAAAAAAAAACTCAATCTATAAACAATTTATGGTAATCGGCGTGTTATAAGATTAAGAAAATACAATGAATGTTTACCTTTTGGAAAAAAAATAAAAAAGAAGAAAATAAAATGAATGGGAGAGAAATGATGAATGATGAAAGAAAGATAATAGAAGTAATGTGAAAGAAATAAACATAGAATGCCACACAAAGTTACAACATTTTAAATTTTCGCCCTATTGTAATTTTGATTCATGCACTTATATATGACTATTAGTCAATGAATTTGTCATAATATAGTCATTTTGGGTAACATTATTAGAATTTTTATTTTAAATAAAAGGTTTTAACTATGGGATTAGAGATAGAAATTCTAAAGGAGTTACTCAAAAAAATCATGGCTCTACAGTATGATGAGTTCATAGCTTACTACTCATGGATTTTTAGTTCATGATCAAAACTATAATTGAATCAAAAATATTTTTCTCCAAAAAGAAAACTAAAAAAACCAAAAACAAGATAAGCAATAATTTATACAAATTCATCTAAAATACAGAAAGAAAAATTCAAGCCTAATGCATACGTATAAATAATTTTCACTGTCATATAATATCCTTGATTTCTTCTTCCTCCCTTCCATCATCTCCCTTCGTCATTCTCAATATTTTGTTTTCTAACAAACAAAAATCGGCCATTTATTGTTACGGTCTAGTGATACTTCTCTTTACTTGTAAGTAAGAAGTTTTAGGTTCGATTTTTGCTAAAGACGAATTTGAACCACATTATTGCTAGTCCATTGTGAGGCTAAGCCCACCACCTCCCCTTCGTGTAGATAATATCGTATGTTCAAAAAAAAAAAAAAATACAAAAACAAAAACCTAAAACTAAAAACTTAAAAGAAAGAGGCATTAATTTTCCCTTTTTGTGTGGGGTGTGTTACCCATACATCTCCTTTTACTTTTCACATATTTTTTTATATTTTGACTGTTAAATTGAATGAATTGAAGAAAAATCAAAGACATAAACTAACAAAGAGTATGTGAAAGTAAAAATGAATGTATGGAACTGTGGATATCCATTTGTATTCTTATAATCCTTTCGACCATGACACCTATTGTACACCCAACCACACGGCAATTTACCATGTACGAAAAAAAAAACAACGCGTTCTCCCCTCCTTTCATGTCCATTTCCTATTGTCCAATTTGTCGTACGTAACCCAATTAGTCCACAAAAATATAATATTATTATTTGCGATTCCATATAAATCAAAATTTAAATGCCAAACCATCATAGCTTTACGTGAGTAGTGCCCAACTTCTGGTGACTGACAGACCCTCCTCCCTCCTCCTCCTCTAATCCTCGTTAGCTCAGAATTCAAATCTCTCGAATTTTCCAAACGCCGGATCCGCAGGTCCGTACACACACCTTCTCCTCCTTAATTTCTTCGATTCCTCGCACGTCCAATCACAATGATGCAAATTCTGAGATGTCAATCCGTCGATTCGTTGAAGAAATGAACCCTTTTTTATTTTTATTTTTTTTAAATTTCAGAATCGTATGGTTTTTAATTCAAAAATTTTCTCTTCAGAGTTTTGAAATTGCCTTTGTTTCTGACTGGTTGATTTTTTTTTTGGGGAATTTGCAGAAGGAAGACATGGCGAAGGACTCGTACGAGGATGCCATTGCCGGACTTTCCAAGCTCCTAAGGTACTTTTTCCTTGCCCGGACAAACACGAAACGACCAGTTCCGCGATCTGTAATGTCCTTTCCTGTAATTATCCTGAACGTAGCCGTCCTTCTCTGTCATTATGCCCTTTTCGTTTCCGTCCGTCTCGGACGCGTTTCTGTTTCGGCCAATCAGGCACTTGTTGTTGCCGCTACGTGGGCCCCATTCGGAGTGGCTTTGGATCATCCCCTCTATCACCCGTGGGTCCCACCTTGGTGTTATCTGACGGCCTCTAAGAGTGACACTCTTGTTTTTCCGTTGCTTTCTGACAGTGAAAAGGCTGACCTCGAGGGCGTCGCCGCCGCCAAGATCAAGCAGATAACGGCTGAGCTGGCGTCGGCTGACTCGACCGACGCGGTCGAGAGGATCAAAACCGGGTTCACCCATTTCAAGAAGGAGAAATACGAGTAAGCTCCAAAGTTAATATGCTCTTCGAATATTCTGTTCGCTTAATTCCCCATTTTCCTGATCCAAGTCAAACTTCCCAAACTACACTTGTGCTTTATTACCTGAACGAAGGACTTGAACTTTGTTATTCTTTTCCAGGAAAGATGTTGATTTGTACGCCAAACTGGCCACAGGCCAAAGTCCCAAGGTCAGCGATGAACTGATGATTAAGCTCTAATTTTTTAAATTAAATCAGTTATATAATCAATCAATTTAATTATAATATGCATTTATACATTATTATAAATAAATCTGTTACATTATTGAGCTAATTAATTAAGTTGTATTATGAAAATGCAGTTTATGGTATTTGCATGCTCAGACTCCCGAGTTTGCCCCTCGCACATCCTCAATTTCCAACCAGGGGAGGCCTTTGTGGTCCGAAACATCGCTAACATGGTCCCTCCATATGACCTGGTTCGCCTACCAAAACCCTTTTTTGTTATTTATTAATCTATCACTTCAACACTTCCATTTTTCTGATAACTTATCAAGCTGCAATTCATTTACCAATAGAAACGACTTTTTACATATAAAAAACTAAGCATACATGACATGAACAATTAAGCGTAACTAACAGCGCTTAACCTTCACGACAATTGCGCATGATTTGTGATTGAATCAAATCAAATGATGAAATATGCTTCAAAAACTGTATAAAATGCAACATGGTCCATCAACCATATGCTTAGTTTGTTGGTGGTTTATTTATGTATTGTATTTGACCTAATGGGTTGGTGGTGCAGACAAAGTACTCGGGAATGGGGGCGGCCATTGAATATGCGGTATTGCATCTGAAGGTGAATGTAAAACGACCACTCCTTTCCATATTCAACTTTGCTTTTACTCTGACTGGAGTCTGGAACCACTACTTTCATATTCAACCTTTTTTATATTATTCTGTGATTCAATCAATAATGGTGACCTAGTCATTGGGTTTGTTCCTTTCCTTGCACACCTTATCATGTTACGGTTGTTACCCCTTCAAAACAAAAGGGGGCAGAAAGAAAAGGCTTCAAAAGTTGCAGATTTAGAAGCAGGATGAATATTAATTATTAATTATGTTTGAGTACTATACCTACTTTGTTGGCAATGTAGTTTAAAACTTATTTAAAAGAGAAAATGCATTTTATAAGTGGTAAATTGCCTCTATAGATAGAATATTCTCTTTAGTTCGTTGTATTTTACATTTGAAAACTTAATTAAAAGAGAAAATGCATTTCATAAGTGGTAAATTGCCTTCATAGATAGGATATTCTCTTTAG
The DNA here is from genome assembly GCF_041283825.1 of Pyrus communis. NCBI lineage: Eukaryota > Viridiplantae > Streptophyta > Magnoliopsida > Rosales > Rosaceae > Pyrus > Pyrus communis. The sequence goes on along the minus strand of NC_142580.1, from coordinate 5,338,092 downwards.
TTTGTTGTATTTTACGTTTGAAATATCTTTCTTTCTCTTAATCTAGCTTAAAGTATAATTATTGCCAGTACTAAACAAAGAGAAAATGCATTTCTTCAGGTGGAGAATATTTTGGTGATTGGACACAGCTGCTGTGGAGGTATAAAGGGGCTCATGTCTATCCCAGATGATGGGTCCACTGCTAGGTAAGCCTTCACTTATCATATCAAGAAGAAGTAGGTTTAAAGCCTTCAACACTTTGCATCTTTCTGATTTTAATTTGATTCAAAAGTTGAATAACTCTTCTAAATACGATAATTTAAGTACAGATACTCGAATGAAGAATAATCAAGGATATTAATTTGCAGATAGACATTTTTAATTTTTTTAATATATTTTGGCTTTTAGAACTTCCAAAATTGTTGGCTTCTCCTTCCATGTGGAGTTATTGCTATTTACTATATAATATATTTGATTTGTGTCGTGTCCTACTCGATCGGAAATGATCGAATACGAAGGACTTTATTCTTTAGTGACTGTGGTACCATTGTTCTTGGAGGCATCCACAAAGTTGTATAAAGCTACAAGTAGAAGGATAATTAAAGTGGTTATGACAGCTTCAGATTATTTGCTTTTTTCAATTCATCTTTGAAATTCTTTGTAACTTTCGGTTTCAGGTTACTCGACTTTTAAATAACATTCTGAAATCTAGCAATAGCGTACTGTCCGTACACAAGGCAAACAGCTTTTACAGTTTTGCTACTGTATTTAAATACCATTTTGAAACCCCAGTATTTTCTCATCCAGTTAATTTGTAGTTAGAATAATTTTGTTTTATGCAATGACAGTCCTCCATTTGTATACTGAATTTTCAGTGACTTCATAGAGAGCTGGGTGAAAATCTGTTCACCGGCAAAGACCAAGATTAAAGCTGCATACAGTGGTTTGAGTTTCACGGAGCAGTGCACCAACTTGGAGAAGGTAACTTTGCATTGCCTAAATTAAAGAAAAAACTAGAAATCATAGCTCCTCTTAAAGAGACGGTATGTTCTATGACCGATTGTATACAATCATGCACTTGCCTCTCTTATTACACTAGTCGCATGATGAGAAAGATAGACATGACATTATATACAAGCGGTGACTCATTTTTAATTAGCATTTTTTTTTGAAACGCAACACATTAGCATACCAATTGGATTAATTAGATTAATTAAGATTATTCCAAGTTCAGACATCATAATTAGATTGATTAAGATTCTTCCAAGTTCAACCATCTTGTGTTTTAAACGCAGGAGTCCGTGAACATCTCATTGGGAAACTTACTGACATATCCATTTGTGAGAGAAGCGGTGGTGAACAAGACTCTGAGTCTGAAAGGTGGATATTACAATTTCGTCAAGGGCAGCTTCCAGCTCTGGGATCTTGATTTCAAAATTACACCTAATTTGACTGTGTGAGCATCGAACGTTGTCCAGAAACCTTCCTTTCGTTTCTTGAAAAATTTCAACTCAGTCCATCTTCTTTGGAACAACATTTGGCAAAATAATTGTGTTTATGGCTTGTGTGATGTTGAAATATCAAATAAGTATAGCAATGCTGTATTCTGGTTTATTGCAATATGTAAAAAGTTATATTTTCACTAGCAATGTTTCTTAGCTTCAAACGCTGATGAAATTTACCGTTTTACCATGTACTTTATGCAATGCTGTATTCTGGTTTAATATTTCATCTTACATATTTATCTTAAGACTTTCCCTAAACTAGGAATTTGTTTGCTTTCCACCAAAAGACCAAAAGCAAGGACCAAACACACAAGGAACTGACCGTTATGATTTTATAAGTAGTTAATGAGAAATTCTTACCATCTATTTGTAGCATCTTTCTAATAGAGATGAGACTTACATGTGTTGATGACCCTACCTCTGTTGAAAAGATGATGCAAATAGATGATAAGTGTAGCACTACTCTGTGAATTATTTTGGTAGAACTCAGCTTGTGTGGCTTTACTTCATGCATTAATTCGTTTTTCTATACAACATAAGCATGTGAGATACCAAACTAAATAAATGAAAAGAAAAACTATCATAATTACCAACCAAATTAACAAAATAGCAACCAATTATCGACGGTGATCTCTATTACATAACACAAAGCTTTTAATTTATCGGATCACCCTTGCATGATGTCGAGGGACGCGTCGCTGTCAATGTCCCGGTCCAATTACCCGGAGAAAATCGGAACTCCACTCGGTTGCAATACACCCGAAAGCTGTTAGGATTTGTCCAATACGATGGCAGCCTAAAATAACCCAACATGCTGAGCTCGAATCTCACCGATCCATTAGATCTCCCTTCCGAGATTTCATTGGCCACGCCATTACCTATATAGGCCGACACTGTTTCGATTTTGAAGCTGTTAGCGATCTCGGTTTTCTTGTTTAAAACCGAGGTAGGAGTCACTGGCTTCAATGCTCATACCATGTAAACAAACATGACATTGAGATTATACAAGGATTAATGCAAACTTCTTGTCACAAACAAATCTACACAACGGCCCTATATGACTTCAAAGAGAACCGAGTGTTACCACAGATAGGAATTCAAGAAAACAATATGCGGGATCCCTTTGTGTACGTGATGGCACGACCACGTAATTCGGCTTTGGGGAAGGCGAAAGGCGCGATTTTCTTCCCACTTTTATATATAATGAATAATGATGATATATATTCAAGTGAAACTTAAATATTAGGGTTTTTGAATTTTTTTTTTTTTGTTTGTTTGCTTGTTTAAGATTGAGCTGCATATGATTATTAAGTATAAGTGATGTTTATAACTCTTTTCACTTATTATTTAATAATATTTGTAAACTCATAATCAGTGTGAATATAGTTTATTTTATTTAAGTTATTATTTTCTAGCATCAATACATTGTCCTAGTTTTTTAGGAATACTATACTAAAAAGGAGATCAATATCTTCTACAATCAAAAGGGATGTGACATTTTTGTGGCCCCAATTATTGTTTGACACACATTGATTTATGATAACAAAATTAAGAAAAGTTAAGTTCATAAACATGTGTCAATCAATAAATGATGCTGTAGAGAAGCCACCCACCATTTCAAGTGCAAAAGATTTAATCTCACTAAAAAGAGACCATTTGATAAATTTTGCACAAAACCCAAAGTCTTAAAAGACCACACTGGATAATTTGACCAATAAGCTTTATAATTTGCCTAAAAAAAACTTAACCACAAAATATTTCAAAAGTGAAGCCAAGACCAATGAAAAATCAAATTTGAGAGCCGTAAACCAACCGTATAACCTACATTTTGCGTTTTCGTTGGAAATTATGGTGATTTGGTGGCAAGAGCCCAAAACAACCCCAACGCAACACAAGCAGTAAATGCATGGAGATAAAATCTTGAGAGTAAATTACATTTAGTATTTATTTATATCATTTTTTAATAGAGATAAGACTCACCAACGCATATAGACCCAATTTTTATTAAAAAAATTGTATAAATATATGTTAAAAATAAACATTTTTGAAATTTTAATACAGCCAGAAACTATTTTAAAAGAAAACATCGGTGGCACGTGGACAACCCAAAACGAGTCCAAGCAGGACCTTTAAGCTCGAGTCAATGGCTCCCTGATCCAAAAAACAAAAATCCTTAATCCAAACCAAGTAACATATTGTAATGGACGGTTCCAGATTCTAAGGACAGTTTTCTTAATCATCACAAGTGCAACTAGTGCATTTTTTTGGCAGACACTTCATTAGATTAGGTTCTATCCTGGGATGAGTCGTATAAAAGAGGTTTTGACTTTTGAGTTCAATTGTTTCCTCCATGTATTGCTTATATATAAAAATATATAAAGACATTATTTTACCAACAATTTTTAATTTCTTAAACACTCATTTGTATTCTTGTCATCATATTAAATAAATGAAACGAAAATACCAAAATTAAACAAAGGTATATGAGAAGCAAAAAGTTAGAAAGAGTGGGTTTGTCATTTTCTTTTTGGTCAATAGTTAGGTAGGTTGCCGTGGGAAAAATGGGGGAAATGAGGTGGGAAAGCCTCCAACATGGGTGAAAAGGACCATATGAGTGCTTGATTGTCACTAAAACACTATCCCTCATCGAGTGTGTTTATCATTCCTCCTTAAATATATAAAGTTCATGCGTATGAAATTTCTAAATTTGGATGAAAGAGTCCAATTTATGTCTTGCTTACAGTGCTAAAATTTCATCTTATTTTTCGTGGCACAAAATTCAGATAAGTGAAGATTATTGATCATAACAAATCATTTGTCAACTCAAACTTTTGATCAACCAGAACCAGTTCGAATTTTGATTAATTATAATTACAATAGTCAAGAGGGTATCCTTGCAGAATATCGTCCATGCCCCAGCTAATCAAATTATCATAATTAGAACAAGAAAGCAACTCGGTACAATGCTTGGCCATCCATTCTATCTCTTCTTCTTCATTAGAATCCAAATTTGCGGTTTGATTATTACTTTTCATACCGGAAGTTGAGTCCGAGTACCGCGCTTTGAGCAGTTTGTGTTGGTGTACTAGTTTGTCTCCTGCCAGTTCTTGAGTAGCAGAAGAGTGAGCTTTAGACGTAGAAACAACAAGTTTTCCAGGTGTATGCTGCTTCTTTATGTCGCCAAGCTTTTTGCTCAAATGAGCATTCCAGTAGTTCTTGATTTGGTTGTCAGTTCTTCCTGGTAAACGCCCCGCAATCAAAGACCACCTTTACACAAATTAAGTAGTTAAACCAGTGATTCCTTATCAACATCGTTCGACGAAAGAAAGAAATAAATATAACTAGCATATGGGCACACACAAAGTGTGTGAGAAAAGTTTTTATTTTTGTTTTTGAAATAGAATGAGAGAGGAAGAGAGTGATAGAGAATGTAAGAGTGGGAAGTTTTTTATTTTTTATTTTTTTTTAATTGGAGATATGTTAGGATTACATGTATGTGAGGCTTTGAAAAAAAAAACAACAAAATTTGGTTATGTGAAATTACATTTCTGTCTTATATTTCTTATTCATGTTCTATTTTAATTAGAGGATTAATTGGTAATTTCATAGAGTTTTGATTGACAATGAGTGTTTTATTAATTAGTAGAGATTACGGAAGATTTCAGTTTTATCTTATTCCCCACATTATAAAGAAAGTTAAGGTTCTACTATAAAATCAATTGGTGATATGGAGAAAGTTACTTATAGGCACATGCAATGTCACTCATTTCCCCGATGTGGGATTGATACTCTCAACACAACTCCTCACATGTAGCAAATTTTCAAGTCTAGCTAGCACGTGGGTAACACATATCAGGTGACGTGGAGTACGTGTGGCCGTTGGGCTTCACACGTGAGACAACTTGCTTTAATACTATGAAGAAAGTTAAGGTTTCCACCATAAAACTAATTCGCAATAACATGACAGTTTGATCTCAAAGTACCACTAGCAGTACTAAGACACTAGACTCACGCTACCTTCTATCATGGGATCTACACAAGTAACACAACACCTCGTGTTGTGTTTTATCCATCACAGAGTTAACTTATAGGGTAAATTACACTTTTATACCTCATGTTTGAGGTCTATTTCAATTCCTTACAACATCTTTAAAACATTTCATTTTCATACTTTAAGTACTATTTTATTTCAAAATAATACCTCCGTTACATTTTCCATCCATTGATCTGTTAAATGCTGACATGGCTGCCACATATATGCTACGTGGCTGCCAAATGTCTACCACGTGGCAAATAAAAAAAAATTTTAATTTTTTTTTAAAAACCTGAATTTTCTCAAAAATTGAAAAGAAAAAAAAAAAAAAAAATTGAAATAGACCTCATCCCATCTCCCTGCAACCACCCCCCACAAACCCATAACCTTTTCTCCCCACCCACACCTGCCCAACTCGTCTTCCCCCTTCCTCTTGGCAACCCACCAAGCTAGAACCCCGACCCTCCTTCAGCCCGCACCCCCCACGGTGCGACCCACCTCGATGTCTCCCCCCCGCCACCTCACCCTACTTCACCCCCCCTCACCCGGCGACCTCACCCTGCTTCCCCCTCCCCCAGAGACCTCACCCTGCTTCCCCCCCAACCCTCCCTCCCCGCGGGGACCTAACTCCCTGCGTCCAACCTCGCCCAGAACCCAGATCTCGACCCAGGCGACCTACCTCGCCCAGAACCTGACCCCCACCCTCCTCTCATCTGCAACACCCACCCTCTTCTCCTTCCCCCATCCATGCCCTGCTCAACGGCAAGTCGGTCGGCTTCGACAACGAGGTATGCATTTAATTTTGTCCTTCAAAATTTGAATTTTTTTGGTGCTTGGTTAGTGATGGTCTGGATGGAGTTAGGTTTGCTAAGGGTGGGTGGGGTTACAAATGAGAGAAGGGAGGATGGGGGTGAAGAAGAGAAAGGGCTCGGGGAAGGTGGGGGTTTGCTGGGTTTCTTGATGGGAAAGGAGGTGAAAAGGGTGGAGGAGAGGGAGGTGGGTCAGGGGGGGTTGCGGGGAGCTAGGTTTTAGTTTTTCTTTTTTAAGATTCAGGTGGTTTTTTTTTTAATTAAAAAATTATTATTTTTGCCACGTGGTGTGCCACGTTGGCAGCTACGTCAGCACTTAACGGATCAATGGATGGAAAATGTAACGGATGTATTATTTTGAAATAAAATAGTACTTTAAGGTATGAAATTGAAATATTTTAAAGATATTGTAAGAAATTGAAATAGACCACAAACCTGAGGTATGAAAGTATAATTTACCCTAACTTATAAATAGGTCTTACGAATACTCCAAAACACAAAGGGAGAAAAAAAGGAGAAATGAAGCTAAATAAAGTAGGGAGATAGAAGAAATATATATCTTTGAAACCTGTTTCCAAGGAGATTATGAAGTCTGATAATGAGGTCTTCTTCCTGCTCAGAAAAATAGCCGCGTTTCACATCTGGGCTGAGATGGTTGAGCCACCTCAATCTGCAGCTCTTTCCATTCCTCTTCAGGCCTACACAGATACAGTATCATCATTATTACTCACAATTAAGCTCTCAACTTCTACATATGTTCTTTCTTTCTTCATGAACATTATACATATACAATATAATATTGTATACAAATTTAAGTTACCACTACACTTTCGCAGCATATGCATATATATACAGAGGGCCCTACCGGTAACCTTAGGAATGCGGTTCCAGCGGCCACTTCTATGTACCCTTATGTAGTCTAGCAGAATCTCATCTTCCTCCTTTGTCCATAACCCTTTCTTGTACTCATATTCTGCTTCCATTTTTTCCGTTGCAAACTCGCAATACACAAATTAAGAGACAAACGAAAGGGCTCAGAGGGCTTGGATTTTTTAGGAAAGTTATAGTTTGCGTATTATATGTATATTCAGGTATATATATACATACATATTATTATGTAGTACTGAACTTGTTAATTTCCTGGTTTGCAGTAGTACTGCAGACTGCAGTGGAAATCTTTGTATTCTAGCTAGTAATAAATAAGCCCATACAAGGTCTATTTTCTCATCAATATGAGATTCATTCTCAACACGTCCCTTAGCGTGGCAAATTTTTCAAGTTTAACACGTGGACAACACAACGGAGTGAGGTGGAGCACGTGTGGCCGTTGGGGCTCCATACGTAGGACAACATGCTCTGATATCATGAAGAAAAAGACGGTTCCACCATAAAATATAGAGAATAGCCCAACTTACTTATAAACCTCTGTAAGGTCCCTTATTTAATTATAATATACATAATATTAGCTAGCTTGCTTGGCCGTGAGTGGTCGACCCACCCATGATCTTGTGTCCAAGGACCAAGAAGAGAGCTACCCACTTGGGTGGCCTAGCTGTTAGAAAAAGCAGCATCTACAAACCCGTAAGTTCTTTCTCGATCGTTGGCCTTTTACTAATTTTTCAAATGATGTTTCTTGTTTGTTTAGATGAAATACCTAAACGAGTTTTGTTAATGTGCTCGATTGTTGTTTAAATATGTGAGCTAGCTAAGAGTCACGCTAATTGAATAACATGTGTCATATAGAACATCATTGCCTTTTGGTCAAATTTCGTTTTTACTTTGATGAGTCTAAATAGTTTAGTGTATGTATCACAAAGTTAATATTTCACGTGCGTTCAAGTATGACTGCGAAAGTAGAAGGACAAACCACAAATTAAGAATTTTTCAAACCTCCCGCATTACGTGATGTGTGCCCTACAAGATTAGAAACCAACCATGTAAGACTTATGTAGGATTCACCTCACATGAGAAAGTGGGAATATATAAGACAGAAGAGTTGGAAAAGCTGTTGTTGCATATAGGATTATTTCTTAAACTAGAGCATAAACGCCATAAAATGTTTTCCAATATGAACATTAATTTATTTGATTGTCTAAAATAACGCGCGTGCACAAATGAAATTCCAAGAACATGAAAAACTTAATTTGATTGCTTAATCATACTGCAGCTTCACTGAAATGACCAGTTTTCAGGAAGAAGCATCATGGCAGCTCCGTATATGATCCATGCAAGTGGCTACAGATACAGAGGTATTGAAAATTTGAAATCAGTAAGAAACAATATTATTGTTTCAGGAAAAAACAATAATATTCAAGTCCCCACAATTCATTTCCACTGCTGGATATGTCCTTTTTTTCCTCAACGGTGAGAACCATGCATTAATGCATGCGAATACTTCACAATGCGCGGACATATGGGATGTGTTGGTGCAGTACAGGACTGAATTTGCATGGTTGAATTTTGACAATTATAATTTAACCGTTCAAACATCAATGTATCTCATGTACCGTATAAAAACCCTAATGCATGGCTTGGTTTTCGTAATTTCATAGCTTGTTACTATTGCATGTTTCCACGACTTCAGGGGTTGTTGATTTTTTTCAATTCCTTGCGCAATATAGTAACAATAATTGTACTGACGTGCTGGTTAATCTAAAGGGAAAGTTTCACGTGCTACGCCACAGCAGATAGTAGTACTATCTGCTCGATCTGTTTTTTCCACAGTGAAAAACTTGGCGAAAAATTTCCCCAGAAATCATAAATTCGTTGGTCGGGGTGCCTAGTTTTGGAGAAGTTTTTGATACAAGGATCACATTTAGAAAGCATATATCATAAACCACGTAAACTAGTCCAAGCAGAGGTGGATGCATATTGGGACTTAGGTGATCCCAAGATCATTTGGAGTTCAGAAATTATACATGTGAATGTCTTCTGAGGACTCTTTGAATCTTTGTACGGGTCCCTTTGTAGCTACTAAGTATTTGATGTGATATCTGCTGAGCATATCTCGATAGGTTGCATGGACAACACTCGAAACATTCTCTCGATATCACTAATCAAGTGTTCAACGAAATGCCTAATAAACTGAATTTTTTTTCTTTGTATGCTTCGCACTCTGTTTCTATCTAAAAAATTGAACCTTTAACACCCATGATTTGAATCTTGAATCAACCACTAAGTACAAGGTGTGACTTGCTTGAAAATTTGGTACAAATAGCTTTACCATTGAAGTTTAATTTACTGAGGCAAGACCAGATACCAATTAATTTTGGATTGACATTTACACGCGTACGACAAACAAATAGGAAAGGATGGTTCTTTCATTGTATTGATAGAAGTCTAACTAGAAAAAGATCTCTCTATTACTTTGAGAGTAGTATGATTATTGTGGTCTATGGATAATTGGCATCCGGTATCAAAGAATTTTTTCTCCCTTTTGTTGCTTTCATATGTTTAGTTGGTTTTTATTATTTGTTAACCTGATTTCTACAATCCACGCTAGCACAACCTTGAAAGTTGAAAGAGAGGCAGGAATTGCCAATCCAAATATGCTAGAGTCCTCCTCATAACTTAATTATTGGTGACATTTTGAACTAATAATATAGCATTTTAGAGCATCTACAAGGGAAATGTCAAAACTGTCACGTAAATATATAACAGTAAAAATGGCAACGAACTCTCTCCAATCGAGCCTTCAATTTCTTATGTGGCGCTGAATCATTTGAAGGCAAAACCTTTTGCTCTCAAATTTGACAGCATATGTCAAATTTATTAAATAAATTTTTAATAAATTAATATAATATATAATAAATTTTGTTATATTTTTCAATTATTTGATTGGTTGTCTTAATCATTGGAATACATAAAAAGATTTAAAAAAAATTAGTAAATGACATTATTATTTAACATATCGAATGAAGCAAAATATTGTACAAAACATATAAACCATCAAATATTATTTTGATATTTAAAATTTAACATATCTTTTGAGAATGCTCTTAAGTTTCAAATTTTTTACCTAAATTGTGTGACTAATTTACCGTCACTTTTTTTTTTTTTTTTTGGGGGGGGGGGGGGTGGCGTGGGGTTCGAGGAGATACGGAGGAGATACGTCGTTCTGGTTGTTAATGGTGACCTTATTTCATATCATTCTTGTCAGAGTATAAACTGGGATTGATATATATTGGAGATCGGTCATTGTGAAGTCATGATCAATTAACGCATAGTAAATGTTGTTCAAACAATTAGCTGGGGTATCATCAGCAGAGTAATAATAAAGCCATATACTGTGCATGTTTCTGGTACAACATTTATGTTCTGCTGCCCAGAGATTAATTGATGAAAGACCGCTGTAAAACTTCCACCGTTATATCGCAAGGGATTAAAAGAAAAAGCAAACTGTCTAGCTGATGTGGAATAGTCAATCACCGTTTGAGAGGCTTCGGAGTAGCTATTCATGAAGGAGGATTTTTTCTCTTTTAATCTTTTTTTGTTCTTTTTTCTCTTCTTATTTGAACGGTTATATACAGTTAAATTAGATTAACGTTTTGTTCTAATTTTTTAATAATAAAAAAAAAACAAAAAACAATTTATAAGACGAAGAAAAAGAAGAGAATGAGAATAAAATAGAAGAAAATCTTACTCCATCGTTTATTTATAGCAGTAGCTAACCGAAGGCATGCATATATTTCAATATCTACCCAGTTACAGTGGACCAATACGTATATAATATGTGGACATCATCGATCTGTTTTGGTTTTTGAATTGCAATGAATTCTCGTCGTACATGCCTTAAAGGCTAAAACACGAATCATTGTACTCGTCCTGGCCATGACTGTTGCCCACATTTTTCTCAATGAATTATCTCGCGGTTAAAACAGCACCATTTTAGTTTCAAAAAAAAAAAAAAAAAAAAACCGCACCATTTTAGTACCAAAATAAAATATCAAAAATTCACCATGTATTCCAGGTCTTATATATGGTGAGCTCTTGCGTTCCAATATCACTAATATTAGGAACACGCGCACACACACACAAAAGTTGCGTACTTACCATTTTCGTTCTTATTTCTTACTAAAAATTAAAATATTGTTCGATGACTATTTGGTTTTTCGTTTATAGCGTTGAACTTTTGATTCTTCATGCTTCAGATATAGAGAAAGTATGGTTGAAAGGAGAGATGACGAAGAGTGGAGGAACAATGTTAAGAGAGATATAGAAGAAATGTATAAGGCGGTACATCAAAAACTATTCCACGTTGTTTTTACTTTCAACATATAAGACCTGTCCTAGTTAAGCAAACCCGTTGAGGGACCAAAAGTTAAATGATTTGGGTTTCTCCAACTGCCCATCCTAATGACACGGCCAGACACTCAATATGCAAAGTAGCACACCTTATGATGTATTGCCACAAATGGAGGATTGATTGTTGGAAATTCAAACCAAAATATGCAAACCAGGGCATTTGTAAGAAATCCCATTTTCCAGTTGTAATATTCAGCAATCAGAGTGTTCTTTTTGGCATATAGTTTGTGAATTAAACATCAGCACTTGAGAATTTAAAATCAGAACAGTCCCGTAGGGAAGTGAGAATTATAAAGCTGTGATATACATGCAGCTGTATCAAACGGACCCTAACATTCCAAAAGTTGTGCACATTTTCGATTATTATTTGATCTCAACCTTGTCAGTAATATGGTTTTGTAGTAACGGGGCTGCGTCATGGCCAGATGGCGATTCTGGGCTATCATGAACATCGGAGTATTCTTCACCTGCAGCCTCCTCTTCTTTTGTTTTTCCCCATATTACGGTATAAAACCCAACAGCTAAAATTACTGCTCCAACTATGTGTACAATTAGTATTAAAGTTCTAAAAGACGTTAGGTGCTAGTCGGACGGTGGGCTGGGGCCTAGCGCTTAGGCGGCTAGGCGGACGCCTAAGTGGACTAGGCGGATTTAAGTAAATATGTTATATTTCATGTAAATAAGTGTCTGTTTATACTTAAAATATATATAATAAATTACAAAATAGAATGAGATATATATTATGAAGTATTGAAACATAATGAAAACATGGGGAACAAGCATATAATTTGTTTTCATTTTAGTATTCAACAAGTTTCTTACAATTTATTAAAAAAAATAATGCAAAATGAAAGTTATCTATTTTCTATCCAAGTGAGTCGCAGTCAGGCCAGTGTCTAGGCATGTCTGGACAGGCTAGGCGGGTGCCTCAACAGGACTAGGTGCTCTTTCTAAATTTTCAAACGCTTAGGCATTAATCGGGGTAGTGGCCAACCGCCTAACGCATAGGCGGCACTAGACGGGAATTTTTAGAACAATGATTAGAATTATTGAGGTTTGTGAATGGCAAATTTTTGATATAAAAATTTAGTAAATTAGACCTTACATCCTCTGACGTGGCAAAATCTGAGACATCAAAAAGCCATCCAAAATTGTGGCCTTCGATACACAAGGCTCGTACAAAAGAGTGAAAATTTTGCCTGTTGGTAACAAAAAGCCATCCAAAATTGTTCACTACTACCCTTTGCAGAAGGCACCAATTTAAGAAATTATACGTATACAGTTGGTAACAACGTTTTAGATGTATGACTACCTTCCCAGTGGCACAATTATAGTTTGTTTTTAGGTAAGAGAACGCCTCAACAATCCTGAAAAAAGGGAAGGGCGCCATTCGGGGTCAGTCACTTCATCGTGGTACTTCATTGTATTAGTTAAGATAGTTCGATATGGTGGCTTATCTATACTTATGGATAACTTAGGAGAGATATGTACCTAAAGTTGGACTGGATCGTGGTACCAGTCCATAACAATCAAGGTCGAATCATGAACCTATTCATAAAGCAAATTCAATGAAGCAACAACTGGTACCATTAAAACCGAAACGCCCGGTGGATGGCCAATAACCGAAGGAAAGGAAGGAATCGGTTACATTTTTCATTTCAGCATGCAAAGAACACCTTTGGGAAGGATCAAAGTTTTTCTCCTCTGTAAGAGAGAAGTCAGTTTACAAGCCACCGCATACGTTCACTCCAATTAATTTGTGAAACTTGCGTTCGCCTCGCTGGACCTCCCCACTGAGTTTTGGTGCCAAACTTCTGGATCCAATTAAAGACTCTCTCCTAGAGTTCGGTACCGACTTAGGCAGACACTTAAAGTAGGAAAGGAACTGATAGGGATGGGTTGTTAGAAGGATATTGCTATTTAGACCCATTTTTTAAACGCCTACGTACTTTTGTTAGTTTTTGTTTATTGATTTTTTGTTTAATTCATTCGATTTGATACCGAAAATTAAGAAAGTTGTGTGAGAGGTAAAAATAGGTGTGTGGATAGTCCCACCCTCAACGGTGGAGTCAGGAATTTGAAAGATGATCTTTCATACACATATGGAAAAGAAAAAAAAATTGAACTCATAACATGGGAATCAAAGCAATCTTTATAAAACTGAAAGACCTATTAAATTTAATAGAGAGAATCAAAAGAATTGTGCAATGCAACTTAATGGGAGGTAGAGAGATGGGTAACAAATAAAAAATATAAAAATATAATACAAGAAAATTCTGATTTAAATTGTTTAATAGATGAGGGCAAAAAGGAGGTCCACAAATAATAGATGATTAGGTTGATTTAGATGATATTAAAATCTATTTTAAAACCCCCATCTACAAACTCATCATTTTATTAAACTACAAGGATAAAACAATAAAACTGCTAGAATCATAAGATGACGAAGTGGTTCAACTCAACTTCTTCACGATGAACAATCCCTCTTCCTCATGTCTCACAACAACTGTAGGTTTAAGGTTGCTGGAAAATTTCTTACAATGTAGTCAGAATAGGCTCGGGACCACTTTGGCCCTTAGTGGCTCTGCCCCTAACCACACTTGTTGGAATATTAGAAGAAGAAAAATATGAACTTTGAAATTTAGAAGTCGACTCCAGTAAAGTCTAGACTTGTTTCTATTCATTTCATGATTTGGTTGGTGTTTTTTGAAAACTCAGAGACTGGCTCAAAGTTTATAGTCCAGGCTTGTTTCTAACTCTACACACTTTCACATTCCTACACACTCTCTCATATATAGAGAAAGCACGTGGTTGAAGATACTTTCAACCACTCATTTATTTTACACGGCTCCTTTACTTGGAGGGAGATTAACTCTTTCTTCCCAATAAAGCTAGCAGCTGTGGCCTCTTGTACACCAAGCATTCGTTTTGGTGTTGTATATTAATATGAATACAACTTTGACGTTAATATTTCAATATGGATATGGCTGGAGGCATTTATAGAGAGGGTTTAGGCCTTTTAAGTCCTTTGGATTTTAGGACATCTATCCGTTCCCCATCCTTAGCCTCGCTTGGCCTTATATAAGTCGATGAAGATCAGTTGTAAACTATACTGTGATGCAAAAGGAGTCGTTTGGCTATAGAAAACAAACGTTTCTGTTCGGTCTAAGGTAATCTGTAATCCCTTCATATATATGTTTAATTATGCATGCTTCACATAGCGAATGCTATATCTCTTTCTCTTTTCAAACCTTTTTTTTTCTTCTTATCAATGACGATAGAACATTCGAAAACATAGGGGAATCAAGAATGTCAGCTATATCATCGGTGTTGCTCCTTGTTGTCCTCTATCTCCAATCAGAGGTTCATTCGTTGGCCACCCCTTCTGATCATGGTAAATTATTTCACCTATAATTCAAAATGATAAAACAAAAAGGAAAAATGAAAAACGTGTGTAGGAAAAAAGCCACCTACAAATAGACGCGGTGTATATATATGTAGACCATTTATGCAAAGGGATTTCCACTTTTTCCAAAAAATGAGGATTAGTTGTGGGGTTCACGCGACATCGAATTTTAATGATCCAAGCCGTCTAGTTTGTAAGTCTCAATTCATAGATCATTCTTGCAAAAATTCAATTCAATCCAAAATCATTTGATTATTTAATTATCAAGATAGAATTTCATTGTTTTTTATATAACAAAGTATTTGTTAATTTTTAAACCCAATTAGATGTCTTAAATATTTTCTATTTGGCTAATATTTTGCAAAGATGATCTATGAGATGCAACTTGAAAAATAGACAGTTCGGATAGTTGAAGTTCGATGTGGAGTAGGCCTTACACCTAGTCTCCATTTTTATAAAAAAAAGGGAATTCCTTCCTTTAAAGACTTCATCTCTCTATATATATTATCACCGCAGACAGTTTATTCTCCATGAATGCGTGCAAATTAAAAGTTCTTCATCTCTTCACATTTTTTTAGATTTTAGCTACTTGAAATTCGTACGCAATGCCACTGATTTTCCATTGGAAGATGAATATGACTACGTCATAGTCGGAGGGGGCACATCAGGGTGTCCATTGGCAGCAACTTTATCAGCAAACTACTCAGTGCTCGTTCTTGAAAGGGGAAGTCTTCCTACATCATATCCGAACGTCTTGACCCAAGACGGATTTGCATATAATCTCCAACAAGAAGATGATGGAACAACGCCAGTCCAAAGGATCATGTCTGAAGATGGTATTCCTACTGTAAGAGGCAGGCTCCTCGGTGGCACGGGCATGATCAGCGCTGGAGTACACGCCAGAGCTAACATGTCATTTTATAATCAATCAGGAATTGAATGGGACATGGAATTGGTTAATAATACGTACGAGTGGGTTGAGGACACTATTGTATACAAGCCAAATTCATTCCCATGGCAATCTGTTATACGAGAAGCATTTTTGGAGGCTGGTGGATATGATCCGGACAACGGATTCAGTCTAGATCACATAAAAGGAACTAGAGTCACCGGTTCAACTTTTCACAATAATGGAACGAGACATGGAGCTGATGAACTGCTTAATAAAGGAAACCCTAACAACTTGCGAGTTGCAGTTCATGCTACAGTAGACAAGATCATCTTCTCTTCCAATGAATCAGACATGTTGCATCTTTGATGATTGAAAAGTTTATTTTAACCCAAAATTAAACCATTTGACTAACATTCTACGTAAGAAAACATTTCTTTTTAAGGATGACGAGTCGAGGAGGGCTTAGTCAAAATTTGAGTGAATTTTTCATTCCTATTTTACCCTCCACAACTAGTAGGCACGCATTTTGCACATCATTTATGTATACATTTAATTTTCTTATTTATATGAGATTTAATGAAAAGCCCTTAAGATTTAAAAAAAAAAAAAACACTTAATAGAAATTTATTAATAATAAGGAAAAAAAAGCAGTGGCATTTTCATAAATAAGTTTAAGTTTAGTATCAGTATTGTAAATAAATTGAAGTTAAAAAAAAAAGGCAATGACATTTTCGTAAATAAGTTGAACTTTGGTGACAACGACTGTTTATATACGATTAGGTCAAACTATTTAGACACAATTTGGTGAAACTAAAGGTGCATATTTAGAAGGGAAATTATTATTGACACTCAAAAAACTGTCATATTGCGTTTCAAACTTTCTATAGTTGAAAAGAAAAATACATTTTATGAGGAGTGTAAGATGAAATTTTTGAAGTGCTAATAATAGTTCACTTTAGAAAAATCAAACTTGATATCTGAAATAGAGGTTAATGGACCTTCAATAGAGACAGTGCCCTTAACCTTGGTTTTCTTCTTGAGGTTGGTGCCGTGTGTAAAAGATGATGATGGAAAACATTTTGGAAAGAATTTTTTTCTAATCAATTGATAAAAATTTTAATTTTGAAAATGAATTACTCTGGCTAGGGAACTTACCACTTTGTATAGTGGCAATGCTTGTAATTCGATTAAAAAATGTTATCAAATCATTTTTCTAGGTGGATTATACATACTAGTGTAAATAGGAGGGTTTTTCCCAGAATATATTGTTGGAGAACAATTTTGAAACAATAAAATAACAAATGTACAAAACTAAAATACTTATACTTTATTATTCACAAATGCTTGTAATACAGAATGCAATAACACAATAATTACAAAAATTAATTTGATACTAACTCGAATGAATTGAAGGTAGAGGCTAGCGTAAACGCTATGTCCTTCGAACAGTATTTCCGTCCCACTCGTGTGCTTGTGGATCTACAACGTCTGCTTGTGGATCTACAACGTCTGCTCGACCAGGATACAACTACCTAATTCTACAACCCGCACTGGATTATAGAACTCTAGCGAATTGCTTTGTGTGTTTACTCTCTGAAAAGTTTGTACGGAAGATAAGGAGGAAGAAGAAAAGATAATGATTGATGGAAATGAGGACTCCAGTTATATAGGCTCTTTCATACCTCTTCAAACACCTTTGGATGTATCTGAAGCTATACAGCTCTTTCCAAAAAGATACAGCTCTTTCCAAAGAGTTGTGTCTATTAATCAAAACGTTTTTAATTAATTTAATTAAAAACTTAATTCGAAATTAAAACTAATTGATCAGATTAATTTTAAGACCTGGTTTGGTACTGAGGTGATTATGAAAAAAGCTGGTATCAAAAAAAGCTGGGAGCTGTTTTTGTGTTTGGTAAACATTCAGCTTCAGCTTTTTTTTCACAGTTTTGGGTGAAAAAAAGCCAAAAACAAGAAGTTGCAAAACCTAGCTTTGAAAAATCGGCTTTTTTTCACATCTGTTTTACATAAAAATTTACCAAACACTATAATACTGTTTTTTTTTTCAAAAGCACTTTTACAAAAAAATTTACCAAACACTCTGCAGCTTTATTTCACAGCCGCTTATTCTCACAGCACAGCAGAATCAACTTTTTTTCAAAGCACAACAATACCAAACCAGCCCTAATTCCTTGGCCCCAAGGCCCTTGTCTTGATTAATTAATATTAATATTATAGTATAATCATCAAGCCTAATCCACACAACCATAAGGGCCAAGCCTTCAATCCATTTCCAAATGGTCCAAGTTCTAATTACTAAGAAAAAGGAATAAGCCTATATAAAGGCTAGTGAAATAATACTGTTGACCAATGTGGGACAAGAGGGTCTCAAACTCCAATATATATATGGTTGATTGTTTATCCTAGAATATATATATTGGTTAATTGGGTCTAAAATAAAAAGAATGCTAAATTTGTCATGTGACTCATGTTGCACCTCAATATGTGAAATAATATATCCTATTTCCATTCATTTTTTCGACATTAAGTATCTCTAATGCAGGTTTGTCAGCTACAGGAGTCATATATAGTGATTCTAAGGGGACATCTCATCGGGTATTTGCGAACGCAGAAGTTATATTGAGTGCAGGAACACTTGGGACTCCTCAACTTCTACTACTAAGTGGCATTGGCCCAGAATCTTATCTATCATCTTTGAATATCACAGTTGTACGTGATCATCCTTTCGTTGGGCAGTTTGTTTATGACAATCCTCGTAATTTCATTAACATTTTGCCTCCAAATCCAATAGAAGCCTCAATTGTTTCGGTTCTAGGCATTACAGATTATTTCTACCAATGTTCTCTCTCGAGCTTGCCACTTACTACTCCAGCCTACAGCCTTTTCCCCACTCCGTTGGTTGTAAATTCAACTTTCGCCCACATTCCTAGCAAAATTCCAGGACCTTTGTCTCATGGTTCTCTCACGTTGAATTCATCCTCTGATGTGAGAGTCGGTCCAAATGTCAGATTCAACTACTTCTCAGATCCGATGGACCTTGCTCATTGTGTTAGCGCCATGAAAAAGATGGGTGATTTATTAATGACAGATGCATTAAAACCATATAAAGCCCGAGATTTGCCGGGCATAGAAGGTTTCAACTTTTTGGGACAACCATTGCCAAAGAACCAAACAGATGAAGCATCCTTCGAAACATTTTGTCGAGATACGGTAGCCTCGTATTGACATTACCACGGTGGATGCCTTGTCGGGAAGGTGGTTGACGGCAGTTTCCGCCTTAACGGGATCTACGGATTACGCGTTGCTGATGCCACCCTATTTCCTGCTGCACCAGCAAGCCACCCTCAGGGATTCTATTTGATGTTAGGAAGGTATGTGATACACTTTTATTTGCAGTTGTCAATAATTTTTTTGGTTGAATGGCTTGCTTAATAACAAACTCTATGCCACTGCAGCTCTATTAGTTCTTTCAATTTTTCTGCATTTGGGCAGGTACGTGGGACTTCAAATTCTGAAAGAAAGGTCAACTTGGGGAATATTGGTGGAAAAATAGGATCTAATTGCTATATTAAATCACATGAAAATTTAAGAAATAATTCATGCAATTATATATATCAGAATAATGCATGGAGTAACCAGTGTTAAATGAACATAATATAATATATTAGAAAAACTTGTCTTAACGTGACTCTTTAATATTTAGTACACTTTATGTATGATTATGTAAAACAATGAAAAGTTCTTTTGGTGATTATAGGGGACTTCCCTATTTATAGAATGTGAGATATCTCTTTGGAAAACATGTAACTATTCATGAAGAGTAAAAAATTGCAACACTCTAATTCTAATTTCCATTCAATAATTTAACATAATAATAATATTATTAAATTTTCCAACAAAACTCAATGTGACTCTCTAATATTAAAGTAATAATAAACCCATGAGCTATGCCATACACCTTTTTATAGAGGTAGATTGTCTGTCATTCTGTTTGGGTGCCCTTCTCATCCTCTCTTATTTGTGTGGTTATTGTTAAGCCACGTCAACATTTTATATTCCTATTATTTTTTGTCTTATTATCTCTATTAAAAAAATCAATATAAAATGTTAACGTGGCTTAACCGTGATCGTACAAAATAGAAGGGGATGTAAATGGCATCTAAACAGAAGGCAGACAGTCTGCCTCCCCTTTTTATTGGATGCCAATTTACGATGGAGGCATATTATATGCCCTCCTAATATGGTGCCCTCCCCATGCCTTCTTATTTTGTGCGGTCACGGTTAAACCACGTCAACATTTTACATTGATTTTTTTTATAGAGATAATAAAATAAAAAGCAATAGAAATATAAAATGTTGATATAGCTTAACTGTGACCACACAAATAAGAAAGTATTAGCAGGGAACCATAACAAGAGGGCAGACAATTTACCTCTACTTACGATTAGGCAAATAATTATATCTTTTTTCTTTAACTGGAAAATAAAGCGGACGACCCGCTGTGCACGTCAGCTGTCAGGGACACACCTGTGGTATGTGCGTGTGCGCATCAACTATCAAGTTTTTCTATATATTTTATCATTATTTTGTCATTATTGCTAATAAAAGTTCAAATTTGCGTCCTTTTTATCATATAAAAATATTTAAATTTTGATTTGAACTCATATAACGACAATAATTAAAATGCCCTTAATAATACGGTGTGTCTTAATTTGTTTTGTTTGTTTAGAAAGTTATAATCAATATCCCTGTGGAAAAATGAACCAACGGTTCGATATTGAGATCAATACTCAAAAATTCGTTAAGGTTTTTTAGCCAAAATGATATTTGAGATTTGTATAACACATCACTTTGGTTCTTGAGATTGAAAATCAATAGAGATAGTCCATGATTGTCCACCATCCATTATTTTGGTCACTCCGTTAAGTATCCTAGAGCTCTTGGCCGGAAATTTGGATAATTTTCAAAGCTTTGTAACTCAATCATTTCTTAACCAAATTCGCCCCATAATATATCAAAATGAAGATAAGAAAGTGTAGAACAAGATTATAAATTACCCAAACTTGGTTAAGAAATGATTAAGTTACAAAGTTTTGAAAATTGCTTAAACTTCCGGCTAAGAGCTCCGTGACACTTAACGAAGTTTTTAATGGAATGACTAAAATAATGGATGGTAGACAATCTCAGAAACCATTTCTATTGATTTTCAATCTCAGAGACCAAAGTAATGTATTATGCAAATCTTAGAGACCATTTTGACTAAAAAACCATTCGTTAATATATGCGTACAAATCGATATTAATCTTGGTAACATCGATGTGTAATGAGTAAGAAGTTATATTAAGTTCAAAGACTATTGACACCCCTCAACTTCTACTACTTAGTGGTGTTAGCCCAAAGTCTTACTTATCAATTATGAAAATCTCTGTTGTTCCTGACTATCCTCACACTAGGGAGTTTATATATGACAATCCTCGTAACTTCGTTAACATTGTGCCTCCACGTCCACTAAAACCCTTAATATATTGTAATCGAACTAGGAACCTTAAATATTATAGTGTCAAATGAAATTTTTGAAGTGCTAATAACAATTTTCATTACAAATGATTTCTACCAATGTTCTATCTCGAGCCTGCGCAATTCTACTCCAGCCTATAGCCTCTTTACTTGTCCGATGGTAGTAAATTCGACCTTTGCTCACATTCCTACTCCAGCCTATAGCCAATTTCTAGCATTGCTAATTGTGTTAGCGTCATGGAAAAAATTGGTGATTTATTAAGGACTGAGGCATTAAACCTTACAAAGCCGGTCAACAGTTGCCCGGTATAGAAGGTTTTAACTTTGTGGGAGTACCATTGCCAAAGAACCAAGCAGAAAATGTATCCTTCGAAACATTTTGTCAAGATTTAGTAGCTTCATATTGGCATTATCATGTTAAGAATGAGTCTCACTTTGATAGAAGGAGGGACCTTGCATGGGCTTATAAAAGGTTGTATTAATTCATGTATTGCCAATTGATTTTATGGTGGAACTCCAACTTTCTTCATGATATCAGAACAGGTTATCCCACATGTGAAACCCAATGGCTACATGTGATCCACGTCATCCTATTGTGTTGTTCACGTGTTAGGCTTGAAAATTCGTCATACGTGAGGGGTCGTATTGAGAATGTGTCTCACATTGATGAGAGAATAGACCTTATATGAGCTTATAAGAGGTTGGGCTACTTCCTATATTGCCAATTGATTTTGTAGTGGAATCTCAACTTTCTTCACGGTATCAGAGCTAGGTTGTCCCATGTGTGAAACCAAATGGCCACACGTGCTTCACGTCATCCTGTTGTGTTGAGAATGAGTCCCGCATTGATGCGAGGAATGACCTTGCATGAGGTTATAAGAGGTTGGAAAGGTGGTTGATGGTGATTTACGTGCTATGGGGATCAAAGCACTGCACGTTGTTGATTCCTCCACACTCCCTTCTACACCAGCAAGCCACCCTAAGAGATTCTACATGATGTTGTAAATTCTGCAAGAAAGATCAGATCAAGGAGAAGCAGGCATATGGACCTCGCAATCCCGAATTCAGAATCATCCTTTGCTTTTTAAGCCTAAATAATTCACCGGCTGAGTTCTAGTTCAAGTCGAATTTGGGACTTCGCTGGCTCTTTCTATTACTCCTGCTATGTGTGCTTCTTTATTTCATACACAATAAACTTCCCTTGTATTGTCAAGGGTATCTAAAGTCTCTTCACCTTCGACAGATTTTGTTAATTTTCTAATCGCTTCAAGCGAGGAGGGTAGGCAGTAGGCTGCTTTGGAGTTGGATTTTCTGCATTGATAAAGAACATCTACTGCCAATATGAAACAATACATATTACAAAGAGAGAAAGAGTACATTCATATACACAGCAAAATATGGCTCAACTTTTTTCTGTTTTCCTTCTCATTCAATTGGATGTATGACTACCTTTCCAGTGGCCCGATTTGTTTCAAGGTAAGAGAAAGCCTCCACAAGCTTGGCGAAAGGAAAGGGCCCTTTGGGGTCTATCACTGGCTTCACCTTCCCACTCTCCAAATACGGGTTTAATTTCTTCAGAACTGCACCGTTAGAAGTAACTACAAATCTGAAACCTGGAGGTGTTACTGCACCTGTTAAGGCAACCACACTGCCACCTTCTTTCACCACCTTCACTGCTTTATCACATTGACCTGCCATTATAAAACGGGGAATGAAGTTGCTTTCAGATCTAGGTTCAAAATGAACAACTATTGCTATTAGGTTGGTACACATTTTTTCCTATCAAACTTCAGAAACAATAGCTGAGCTGGATGATTTGTCAATGGACTTAAATCAATAACCAGAATTATAAGGACTATCGTAAAAGTAGCCATCGTTTTTAGATTGATATCAAGTTATATGGAAAAAAGAAAAGAAAAAAAAAGAATGACATTTTCATTTGAAAGAACCGAACATTGTAATTCTAGATTGTTGTCATCTTTTGTTGAGGCCATAATCATGATAACACACTCATCCACTGCAATTAAAAAGCCCTTGTTGTTATGGAAACTCTTACCAATAGCATCATAGACGACATCAAATTTTTCTGGCAATTCTTCGAAATTCTCTTTAGTGTAGTCGATTGCTAAATCAGCGCCCAAGCTCTTCAACAACTCCAGCTTTCCAGTGCTTGCAGTGGCTGCTATTCTTGAAGCTCCAAATACATGTTTGGCTAGCTGTTTCGAGTTTAAACCAACAAATGTGACTCAAAAGGGAAAAAAATAAAAGTATGAAACATATGATTTTGTCAAGCAATGCTTTCACTTTAATCATGGGCGGAAGAGAATGAATTGGTACCTGAATCACCAGGCTTCCAACTCCACCAGCACCATTTAGAACAAGCAAAGATTTACCGGCAGAAAACCCTGTCTTTTCAAGACCCTCATAAGCTGTCTCGATTGCAAGAGGAAGGGAAGCAGCCTGAGCAAAATCCAGATTCTTAGGCTTAAGTGCCAATAACCTCTCTTCAACAGCAGTGTACTCTGCAAGAGAGCTAGATTGTTTAGGGCCTTCCAAAGCTTTCTCGTGTATGTCTCCATACACTTCGTCCCCCTCTTTAAAGTCCTTCACTTTACTGCCAACCTTCACCACCACACCTGCGACATCATAGCCTGGAACGGTCTGCAGGGAAACAAAGTGAATTAGCCCTAGAGTTTATAGCGTCATTCGAATGAAGCTAACACGAGCAGTATCATATAGAAAATTAAGGGAAAAGTAGTAACTTTTCTTCTTTATCCACTTCAATTTGACAAGTAAAAATAAACCATTATTCTAGTCACTCTTCCTCAGTATCAATCTTCCAATCTCAACAATCACAACAAACATTCTGAGAGCAACACAAATTCCAGATATCAAAACACACAACAACCACAATTCACAGCTTTATGGGATCGTCTAATTCTTAGGATTGGATTGCCTAACTCGTTAAATTCGAGGTATACTGCAGATAGAGGTGAATGATTTTTCGTTTTGTGAGAATTGAAAGTGCTAAGCTTCCTAAGTGTGTATTCCATCAACTTCCTTCAAGTCGGACAAAGTTTATTCATTTCTTCCTTCGACATACCTTGAATATCGTGACTTACCGAAATCCAATCACTCCAAACACCAAACCAACCCTACATATGTTAAAAAAAAACTTCTTGTTCGTCAAAAACCGAAATTACCTGGAGCGGAGAGTCAGTGTTCTTGAATTTTCCCTGCCTCCTCTTGAAGTCAACCGGGTTGAGAGCCGCAGCGACAACCTTAACCAGAACCTGGTCCTCCAGCAACTCAGGAACCGCAACTTTGTTGTCGAATTTCAAAACATCAACACCCCCGTATTCCCCATATACCCACGCCTTCATCTCCGACGGCACAACCCCGACCTTTGACACCTCTGCCGAAGCAGGGGCTGATTGGGAACTGGCAGACACTCTCAGAACAGGAAAACCAGCAGAAAGCTTGGATCTTTGGGTAGTCGAGCTTTTGGGTACCGCGATTCTGTTGTTACTTTCCCGGAATGTGAAGGAAAATTTGATAGAAAATTGATTTGGGGACGTGAGCTGAGAAGCAGTGGAACTGAGAGCGGGGGTGGTGGTTAACATTGTTGTTTCCGACCTCAACCTTAAACTGCTTGTCTCTTTCTCTGCTCCCCTTCATATGGCCATGTGTTTAACTTGTTTTTATGTCCGTGCGGGGTAGGACAGAGTACGTATAAGGTGTGGTCAGGAGCAGGATTTTCATATACAGTCCACCAATATCGTCGCGCCAAAAGTACGGAAGACGCGACTCGGAAACGCGACTTAAGGGAAAAAAGTAAACTACGTGGACGGCCAAGATATCTCGTGATGGGATTAGGGATCGACGGTCAGGAACTCAGTGCTGGTAAAACATAACCCTTTTCTACTTGGGAGTTTGTTGAGAGCCGGCTGAGAGTTGTGGCGTCCGCGGATTTCTATTTAGTCAGATCTTCGCTCTTTTCTCTCTCTCTCTCATTCGTAGGTTGGCTTTCTACTTTCTTGGAGGTAATTAACCCGATCCTTGTTTCTCTTACGTTAGACTCAGATGGATCGTTTGTTTTTTCGATTTTTTTGTATTTTTGTTTGAAAAGTGATGATTTTGTTAAGACTGTAGTGTGTTTCTGACCATTGTGGAGCAATTACCGTTCCGATCCTTCGTTTATCGTAGATATTCTCTCTGATCTGCTTTGTAAATCGAGAAATCTCGGAAATTTATGATTAATCTTTACTTTTTGTATATTTTGATTGGTTGTTGAAAATCTAGAAGAAAATAGGATTTGATGAAGCTTCATCTTTTCGTAACAGTAGATAATGAAGATAAATTAGGGATCTTTATTCAAATTGTTTGAAGGAAAGCCCTTGTTGAAACCAGATAAGAAATTAATTGAATTGGAGTCATATGAATCTTGTTTGAGTCATATAATTTTCGAATTTAGATTATGTTTATTGAATGTGTTAGTTTTAGTGATTGAGCATTTCGTGGGTGTGGATTTTGGGTAGGTTGTGCTGCAATGGCTGAAGCAAAACCAGGATTGAGGAAACCAGTATTCACCAAGGTTGGCCAGCTCCGCCCAAGTACTTCTGGGCACACTCTGACAGTAAAGGTTGTCAGTACTAAGATGGTGTTACAGAAGGGTCGTGCTGATGGTCCTCAAGGACGCCAAACGCGAATTGCTGAATGCTTGGTTGGTGATGAAACTGGTTTGATTATCTTCACTGCTAGAAACGATCAAGGTGTGTAGTTCAAGTTTACTTATTATTCTTACCGGTGAACACAAAATCTATGCATTGCGGTTGCTGGATCAACATCCAGTGTCTCCTAATCTATGCATTGCGGTTTTCTGAAAATATCAGAAGTTTGATTTAAATCTAATGGATGGTAGGCATGGATTTTCGGTTCCTGGTAACTAAGTTGGCAGTGATTGCTTGCATCACTCCGATATCAGTTTTCAGTTGATGTTTGATGATGTGATTAGGAAGTAAGTGGTGTTACTTGATATCTTTTGACAATAGTGCTTTTGATCCTGGGTAACAATATTTTAGATACAGGATGGGGATACAAGTGGTTGCAAGCTGGATTAACTATAAATTGTGTTCCAAACCACATGCATATTTTTTTATTGAAATTGTTCTGGAGCAATATGTCTTCTTAGTCTTAAACATGGGGTAGACGGATATGCTAGTGATACCATCTACGAGCATATATTTTACATACATTTCAGTGTGTAGTTTTTGCTTTTGCTCTTAGCTTGTTTAGTCTTCATATTCTGAGGTTTTGGGTATTGAATTGCATTTTTCTTAAGATGCTAGAGTTCTGTACGTTGAGAATTACATTGATCTTCTTATACATGTGTAGTAGGTGATGGCCGTAATTTCTGAGTGTGCTCATTAAGACGTAATGCTTACTACTGCATATTTCAATGTTCCTCCATGCATATCTTGTGTCCTACTGGGAGCAATGGTTTGGATCCATGGAATCCAAAATGATACCCTATGAAGTAGGGTTTGTTTCTTCAAATTATATTTTGAAATTTGAAGTACTTACTCGATCTATATGTTTGTCTTAAGAATAAAGAAACACCAAATTAAGATTTGAATGATCAACCTTCCTGTAATGTCTGAGCAGGGGTGAGCGTCCATTCAAAACCTATTCTTTTTGCTGGTGTTTCAGTTGAACCAATCTTTTTGAGTCTATCCAAGACAATTGGTCTTGCCACATAGCAAATCTAATTCACTTTGTGATTGGACGGTGCCAGTTTTATCTTTGGGTTTTTTGGTTCTAGGTCTAGTAGTAATTCAAGAGTAAAAACTCCATTAAAAGATTTAACACAGCTCACTTCAAGAAAGCTCCTGTAATGGAATCAAGGAGGGAAATCCAGACCTAAGATAAAGCAACAAATAAGCATGAAGGTGGCTGCCGGGGCGTCGAAAGAAATGACATACTGGAAACTGAGAAAAAAAAATCTTTAAAATTAGGAATAGTAACGTATATTTCTCAAAAGCGTGATCCGTGGTGAACAGTTTTGAACCCTTTATAAAAAAATTTACAGCGTATATCTGAGAATTGATGTCTTAATGTTGGGTGTATATTGTATCTCCACTCATTTGATTTTGCCTCTGCATTATATATAGTACACATTACCTGTTATTAACTGATATGTCGTGATGATGTTGTGTAGTGGACTTGATGCAAGAAGATTCTACCATAACCCTAAGGAATGCCAAGATTGACATGTGGAAAGGATCAATGAGACTTGCTGTGGACAAGTGGGGCCGTGTCGAAGTTGCTGAACCTGCCAGTTTTACGGTTAAGGAAGACAACAACCTCTCCCTTATTGAATATGAACTTGTCAATGTTGTTGAAGAGTAACTTGTCTGGTGGAGTTCGGTTCTCTACCTTGTCTTAACCGAAAAATAAACACAACCGGAAGTAAAAAGTTATGTGCTTATATGGGGCATCTGATCTCCAAAATGTTCCCGAAAGTTCACTTTTAGGAAGAAGAAATCTTGAAACTAGTACCACCCGAGTCTTTTCTTACGTTTGCAGCTAATTGTGATGGAGCTTTGGTTGGATTGCCAATTAGATGGTGATGGCTGTAAGTTTATGATCATGAGGGAACTGGCTTTCTCTGTTTTACAATCTATTTACATTTGGAAAGTACATATGGGATTAATATTATGCAATGTTTAATACTTTTTGTAACTTCGCGTGGTTTCGCTGCGTTATTTCTGCATTATTTCGTATGTTTTAATTCGTGTATGCTATGTGTCGAAAATTATTTTGGTATTTGTGAAAGTTCTTGAAAACATTGGTTTTAGTCCCTATGATCTGTAGAAGTTATAAAACATGATGGATCTCCCTTGAGGGTTTCCGACAAGGAACGAAACATGGTAGAAAACATGCTCCTAAGGTGGCGGGGGTTTTCGTTGTGACTTGTAATTGCTTTTAGAGTTGGAATAAAGTGACGGCGATTTTGATACGTGTTATCTAATGTAACCCATGCAGAAATTGAACTTGCACTTGCAGGTTGTCAACTTCTGATGTTAGTTGAAGTCGCATTTTAATATTTTTTTTTGTTACATCGGAGAGAATTGATATTTGAGGCCGTCTTATGACACGTTTTAATTATTTTAATTCTCGACTTCTCTTATATTATGCCATGTTTACTAACCCAAGATATCAAAAACTCACATGATTCCTACACTACAATTCCATAATGTAGTATATGAAACATCAAGAATTAGATTATTACGGGTAGTTGATCCCTTATTCTGACTACTCTGATTCATAACTTCTTCAATTTTAACCAAGTAAAAATGCTAATTTTATATATTGCATTATTCCCTATCTCGTCATGCTTATTGAATCACATTTTTAGTAATGCTCAGAGTCTTTTTTTTTTTTTTTTCGATGAGGCAGTAGAGGCCAGCCGTGATTCACAGCACATCACATGATTGGCATTAAACTAAACTAATGTTATACCAACATTTAGGCAATCAGAAGCAGGTGGATCAAGCATTAAACATATCATTAACTAAACATAAACTTAGTTAAAGGTTCTTAATCCATTGATTGGATGAGAAAATTATCAAATAGCTCCAAACAGAAGAAACCATGACAAAAGCTTATCCACCTTATTCTGCAGGCAGTTGGAGTTGTACCTGCCCTACAAATGCAACTAGAAGTCATTGGTCTTTAGTTGTTAGAGTGAAAACAGGATTTTGAGGATTACGAATAAGTGGGAATGAGTTGCCCGACACTTTAGGGGGATGTCCTACTCGGACTCCTACTCACAAATGGTTGTTTTTGCCTTAGTGGAACTTCGGCTACATTCCACATTCCAATTCCATCTAGTAATTGAGAGGACCACTCACATCACATGACACATAAATTAGGGTTATCATATGAAGATATGAGTGTGTGCATGGCATTACGATTGACAGACATCACACATGCAAATACACACACACACACACATATATATACGTGTGTGAATTTTGGGAGATTTGGGGTGAGTTTTGATCAATAACTGTTTGATATTTGATGATCTTAAGAGATTTGTCCGTTGTTGTCTAGTTTGTTTGATGTTCTCACTCTTATCTTCTTGTTACATGCAAGAGGAGGACATTGTCATTTATAGTTTACAATTCTAATTCATAACCTAACAATATCATATATTAGATATATATCTTACACGAATAATAAGCGTCTTTTTAGGATGTGCTAATTTCTTGTTTAATTAAAGGATTTAACATGTACTTGTAACCTCAGCGATTGGAATAATATGATCATTTTGTACACATTGGTCGCGTCCACGTCTAGTGCTTAGGAGTAGATTAGGTAACTCTATCTTATTAGATATATTCAATGTATGTTAAAATAAGAAATGTAAGGTGAATTAATTATAAATCCAACTTATCTATTTTGATCCTACCATTTTGTTGGATTTGCAGTTGGTGATAGTGTCGGTTAGTTTCTGAATGATTGAGCTTACTAGCTGCTTTGGGATCGATCTTCTATTAATCCTTTCGATGTTGCACTTGCACTTCTGAGTGCTTTTGGGTCGAATATAAAGTCATTGCCTGACTGGGGGTCTGCTAATTGATTATTGTGTGGCACAGAGAGAGAGAGAGAGAGAGAGAGAGAGAGAGAGAGAGAGAGAGAGAGAGAGTCTGTAGACTGGTAGTGCGGCCATGTTTAATATATCATTCTTCTCTCCTCTTTAGACCAAAATTATAGGTGGCCATTTTAAAATCTCTCAACGGATCATTTGGCACATTGAATCCACACGGATTTCTTCAATCCACCGTTCTTAATTACTGAAGAAAAAATAAAAAAGGCACACTCACGACGTCGTCTGGTCTTTAGTAAACCCTAAAGTAGTAAAGTCCATTAAATATCTTTAGCAAACCGAAGATCTTGCTATTTCATAACCACAATATATCCAGATCCCATTTTGCATTTTTCATTTTAATGGTTCATATATCCTCAAAAATCAAACACTTGTTGGAACGCACAAAAAATAAAAGCTACCATGTCTGTATATATTGCATTAAAGTATCAAAGTTAGGTTTTATGGGTTTTTTTAGCACTTTGATGTGAGTTTTCTCCTACCCTCGTTCTCGTTGTGCTTGTATGCATGCCATTTAAAAGAGTTGTCAATTTGCTTTCTTTATGAGCAGAAAAAGTTGGCTTCGTTTATGAGATCACTGCATTTGGGGAATTAGATCATGGAGAGAGAGAGAGAGAGAGAGGGTCCATGCATGCAAAATCAATCAATTTCAAGCCCTCAATTTGATCCATACGTTCACGATCCCAACTGTTGCTAGCTTGTTATTGAAATTTGTAAACTATCTTCTGCGATGGGTAGTTGGGCATGAGCATGTATATTGTTTTGATTGAGAAAATTTTAGTAACGCAACATGATCATGTTGATCACTTTCATATGAAAATATATATTTTATGTATATGCGAACTACATCTCACTTTAATAACAATCTGACTACGTATGTAATGAATTTGTTATGTCACACATTCGCCACCTAGTGTGTATAACATAATGTATAAGGTGACGTCTCGAATGTTCCGCACCTCCTGTATATTTTGTGGCTACCATTTGTCGCGTTCTCCTAGCCCAAATGGTCACTAGCATTAGACCAGTACATAACGTTCTACTTTTTGTAAGAGTGCCTAACCAACCAAGTTATCATACTCCCCTACTGTAATTTTATGATGCCATTATGAAGTCATCAGGATTCTGAAATTTGTTTTGATCAGTCTATTACATAGTGGCTGAACTAAAGCTTGGCTTTGGATAGCTGACCCACGCTTAATAAATGGACATGAGCTTTTTTTTCAGTCAAACCATACAGCATAATGTTCGGTCGAAAGAACAAATAAAAAATAATAAAGAAAACTATAGTGATTTGTCTTTTACAGTAGCTTTAGTTTTTTATTTTCAGAAAAAGAGAAGAGCAACTTACAGAGACACTCTCCTTAAAAACAGTATCATTATATGTGGGCGCAGCGCAGAAGCAGTTGGGTAGAATATCTTACTTAAGATGACTGCCACTTTGACTTCAAATTCCCGATAACCATGAGTTGTTTTCTCTGCTGAAAACGTCTGTCCATGTGAGAGCACATGATGATCGATCGGGTCAAGAGTTTGAATTCGAGATCCAAATTTCTAACCATGATGCTGCTCTCCTTAATCCCTACTTAACAATAGATTAATATGAAAGTTTATGATTAATTTTATCGTAATGAAAGATAAAAATAATCGTCAAGAATAAATTAATCTTCTCTGGAACTATATAAAATTGTCAGCCACAGTGTGAAATTAGAAATGTCTTTCTAATTTTATCTGCAGCTTTATTTTATAAGATTATCACTCAACTGCAGGAGCATAGGCCAACCACTTCAATAAAAAAATGAACGCTTTCACTTGAATGTCTGTCTGATCCATGAGTATGGCATGTGGATAATGATTGACGGTAGGTCTGAAGAACTTGGGTTTTTTTTTTCTTTCCTTCTTTTGTTTTTGCTTAAAAATGTATGCGCGAACGGTTCTTCTGGGATTTAACAGAACATGAGTCTACTTCAAGCCCTAGTGTACATTAAAAAAGTCGTATTCAGTACACGATTTTCCTGACATATGGGGCAAGGTGAACGCAAGAATATTAAGGGTTATTCCTCTTTATCTCATTTTCATATTTTCATACCGATGCAAGAATATTGTATTGCGTTCATATTTTCATCATGTGTTGAGAAAGATAAATAAATGAGATCATGTATATCTAAAGCTCTACCCATACAGCAATTCGAGATATTGATTTATGACGTGGGACATATCATAGACCAGTTTTTTCAAAGGAAAAAAGATGCAGAAACAAAGGATCGATGTCTGTGTAATCGTAATGCGGGAAGCAATGAATATTAATTCCACGTTTCTCAAATCAAACACCGACAGAGACTTTGATCAAATACATAAATAATAGAAATAAAAATTTCCGCTAGGATCTGGCCATAAATAATTCGAAACCAAATGAAGTTATATATGTATGAAATGTCATCCGGTGCAGAAGAAGTATATACAGTAAAAGTCACACCAGAAAACCAAAGTTGTAACATGGATTAAAGTTGGCCCTGTTCTATTCCCCGATGGACTGAAATCAGATATTCGAAACCCTATTCAGCGTAGGCACCAAAAAGTTGACTAGCACATGCATTTACCGGCAATTGATTAACTTCTACCTCTAGTCTACCCAAGCTTGATGTTCGGGTGAAAGATTTTTATATGACACATAATTGGTTATTGGATACTTCATTTTTCCTTCTGGAGAAAACCTATCAAGAGGTATACCACGATATTACCTTGGTGGCAACTTATATGTACTTATAACATCATTAGTTACATAAGCATCAGTAGTAATTACCTCAGGGATATTCAGAAAAGACGTATTGGACGACGGCACTATTAAGCTAGAGAGATAAAGGAAAGCATCTTCGGCACAAGTCTCGAGGTTGCTAGCTTCGGCAGCAACCTGTGGTGAAGTTACCTCAGGTTCTGCAATAGCTGGCTGAACAACATAAGGACTCTCGACATATTCCTCTTCGGCAGTCAATAGCTGAGCACCTGTAGTAGTCTAGGCAATAAGAGACCAAGGTTCTGCAACATCAGGCACGACATTGTCACTGTCACGGTGCACTCCCCCTAAAGTAATTACATATGTACATCCAACCACCCAACATCACCATCAAGATCACAAATACTAGTATTCTCCCCTATTGTGATCGGAAGGTGATGATATCGAAGTATAAAAATATTCTGATTTAGAAAAAGTCACATCCATGGTTACATACATGTGCCGACTTTCAAAGTGGTAGCATTTATAACCTTTTTGTTGGGATGCAAACAAAGACACATCAAATAGCACATGGATCCAATTTACTACGATGAATCTTGTGAATATAAACATACACTACACATCCAAACACACGAGGAGTTAGGATATTGGTGGATACTATAGGAACATGTTCTGTCAATACTTGAAGAGGTGTACGGAAGTCCATAACCCGAGATGGCATACAATTAATCACATACACAACATAAATAACGACTTCAAGCCAAAAACGTTTAGTCACGAACGCACCAATAAGCAAGGCACGAGCAGTTTCCAAGATATGATGATTCTTTCTCTCAGCAACCCCATAGTTGCGGAGTATGCAGACATGTAGTTTGATGAATAATTCCACAATCTTGTAGAAACCGGGATAACTCAGAATTTATGTACTCTCCACCATTGTCAGAACGCAAAACTTTAATATTAGAGGAATGCCGAGTTTTAATCATTTGTTGAAACAGACGAAACACATCACAAACCTCACTTTTATTTTTCAACACATACAACCAAGTCATACGAGTACAATCATCTACGAAAGTAACAAACCACCTAATTCTTGAAGTAGTACTAACAAGGGAATGCCCCTACATATCAGAATGTACTAGCGCAAATGGAAAAGATCTTTTATTCATACTTGGAGGGAATGAAGCACGATGACTTTTGGCTAAAATACATACTTCACATTTCAATTCTGAGTCCTCATTACCACTAAACAAATCAGGTAATATATGTTTCAAATAACCAAATGATGCATGCCCCAAACGACGATGCAATAACAATACCTTTTGTAGATTACTATTACATGGCGCATGAACAAAATTAGCTCTTCCAGGAACCACATCATCCACATAATATAGCCCCTCTCTCTTAGTGCAACACCTAATGATCTCATTTATCTGAATATACTGAAGCAAGCAAAATGAAGGATACATTAATACAACACAATCCAAATGTTCAATGACTTGAGGTACAGACAATAAGTTATAGGACAATGATGGAACCAATAAACAATTATGTAAGGGAATAGAGGGTGTAAGAGACATTATTCCCGCTCCAACAACATCAGCAGTAGTATCATTGGCAGTTGCCATACATTTTCTATGAGGATCTTTCATAGACTGAAACAAAGTTCTATCATACGTTATATAATTCGTTGCACCAGAATTTAAAATCCAACATGTATTGGTCATTGTAATCACACGATCGATAATAATACATGGCAATTATGGTACCAAACAAATTATGGAACCACACACTGCAAGAAACACAGAGAGCAACACTTAAAAACCAAATTACACTTCCAATCCCCTATTTTCCCTTTGTCATGATCAATAGCACACATCATAAATAGAAGGGGACAACCTTTTTTTTTTTTTTCTTTCCCTCGCAACAATTTAGGAAGCAGTAAGAAAAACACACTTGCAATTGTGCACGACACAAGACGTTCCATACTGATTGCACAGCACAAAACAGCAAACAGAATTGCTGCATTACAGACACACGACAAGTGTAGGAAAAATGTCACATCCCAGACCGGCTCTGCCGTAACATGATATTGTCCGCTTTGGGCCTCGACTATGCCCTCACGGTTTTGTTTCTGGGAATTCAGACGAGAATTTCCCAGTGGGCCACCCATCATGGGAATGCTCTTGTCTGAACTTGCTTAACTTCGGAGTTCAGATGGAATCCAAAGCCAATGAGTTCTCAAAAAGCCTCGTGCTATAGGAAGGGGAGCATATACATATAAGGCAGATCACCCTTCTCCGTTGGTCGATGTGGGATGTTACAATCCACCCCCTTAGGGGCTCGACGTCCTTGTCAGCACACTCGCACCACACGGCAGAGTGGCTCTGATACCATTCTTCTGTCACATCTCAGACCGGCTCCACCATAGCACGATATTGTCCGCTTTGGGCTCCAACCACTCCCTCACAATTTTGTTGCTAGGAACTTACATGAGAACTTCCCAGTGGGTCATCCATCCTAGGAATGCTCTCACCCAATCTCGCTTAACTTCGGAGTTCCGATGGAATCCGAAGCCAATGAGTTCCCAAAAGACATCGTACTATAGGAAGGGGAACATGTATATATAAGGCACATCATCCCCTCTCCGTTGGTCGATGTGGGATGTTACAAAAAAACACATCTGCACTGGTACGGCAAGAGCAAGAAATACAACCCTTGCAGATTTCACTTTCTTTTTTTTTTTTTTCCTTCTTTTCCTTAGCAACAGTATACATTAGGGTTAGGATACACCAAGCTATGATGCCAAATAAAATTTCACGGCTTAATTTTCATGTATTGCATAATTTGGTATATAAGTACATACAATCCTTGTTCTCCAAGGAAAACAAAAAAGGGCACTAAGAGATATCCTTCCTAATAAAGGATTCTAATATTTACATTTCTATTTTCTAAAGACTCACGACAATAGCCACTTAGTACTACGATCTAGTGATATTCTTCTTCACTTGTAAGTAAGAGGGATTAAGTTCGATTCTTGTCAAAAACGAGTTTGAACCACATTATGCTAACTCATTGTGAGTCTAAGCACACCCTCTCCCCTTTAGTGTAAATATTTATTCCACAAAAAAAAAATAAAAAAATAAAAAAAAAAACTACTCATGGCAATAATTAAGACTCCACAGTTCTTGCTCTATTAGAATTTTAAAATCACTTGAATATCGAGTAACTTGGATCAAACGACGTGATCAACAATCCATTGATATTGACAATGAGTTTTACAGATTCTTCCTTGCCTTTGTCTTCCCTGCTTTTATATGGAAGTTGACCAAAGCACTCTAGCAGCCTAGCTCCATTCTGCACATCTTTTATAAAGGTTAGCAATATTCTCTACTCTTCTTTATATTTATATGTTTTTTCTCTTCTGTATGATATATGTGCCTAGGTAACACCAAAACTTATTGACATAGGAAAATGAAAGCACATGATTTTCCACGTCGAAATTATAACGCGATGTAATTTTTGAATTATAAAGTCCCACATTACTGATGTAGTTTTGTCACGCATGTTCGATCTCTACCAATTAAAAATATTAATGGGGCCATTCTCATCCACTCTCATTTGTCAAAAACCCTAGCACCAGGTCCAGTTCAGAGAAAAGTCTTCATTGTTCACACATAAATCATATCTATCAGTTGGAAAGCCTGTGTCCGTTCACATGTGTATACAGTGTATTGTTTTGAGCATGAAATACGAATAATTCAATAACTTATGAAGCATGCTGAAAATGAAAGATAATTAAATATCAAGTGACACAATCACGTACATTCTTGATAACGCATGTCGAATATTGTTGAGCCTTTGCAAAACGGTGTAGATTTAAACTTCGTCGATGGTTAATTTAATATCTAATCTAACAAAATCTATCGTTGTCATTTAGTATTGTAGTCTAGTGATATTCCTATACACTTGTAAGTAAGAGGTGTTAGGTTCGATTATTTCCAAAGGCGAATTTGAACCATATTATTGCTAATTCATTGTGAAACTTAGCCCAATCTCACTTCTTAGTGTAGATAACTTGTTCAAAAAAAATAAAAAAAAATTCTATCGTTTGATAAAAAATAAAAAATAAAAATTACAAACTAATGATTGAGACACTAATTAACAAGCGATTATGATACTTATGGGTTGGTTTTCAGCGTGGAATTACACTTCCATGTTTGTCTTTTCTCATAAAAAACAATAAATATGACATGCATTGTATTTACATTGTTGAATCATCCCTCGTTATTAAATTTCGACATTAAATATATATAAGTTTATTAAGTTAAAATAGAAACGAAATAATTATTAAATAACTCCTGTTCAATTTCCATAAGACTCGTGGTAGGTTAAACGTCTTTATAGCTGAGACTAATCAACAAATTAGTGCAAAACATCCCCGATCACATTCGATCCAAACATGTTTTCGGGCGCTAATAACAAGTTAGACAATACTCGTTTTGTAATTCCGGAAACACCCCTAGGACTCTTGCTGAAACTACAAAACGTGCCATCCTCACGAGCTTTGGCACTGTCCATGATGTAATGCGGCTCGTGTTAAATCAATTCTAATAATGCATGCATTCCCGTTGGAAAAAGATGGATCACGAAAAGATTCCGGATTACAGAACAAAAACTTAAGCGGCTAAACGCGTCAAAAATTTGTTTTCATAGCGACCCCACAACACCAATCTTGTCCTGACACGTGTGATTTATACGGTTCTAAGCGCTGCCACACCATCAGTGCACTCACTCTTTGCGCTTTTTTCTACTAAAAAAGTCAGAGCTCAGTCTGCAGCTCTGGACTCGTGGACTAATGACGTGGTCTTTCCTGATGTCGGTTTGTCCGATCGATTAAAGAGTAATGTTATTTATATCATGTTTTTATATTATATTTCTATATCATTTTAAGTGGTATCTGATGTAGACAGTCACATCATTTGAAAAATTTGCAAAACCCAAGGAAATAAAGGAGAAAAACTTCTCGTATACCACAATCATCATTTAATTAACTAGTTTTTCTTAATTATTAGTTTGTTAAATAATGAACTAAATTTAAAAATCTAATTAATTCAAATGATGTGACTGTCCACATCAAATACCACATAAGGTGGTATGAAAATGTGGTACAAAAATATGATATAAATAGCATTACTCTTAATTAAATAGATTTACATGGTATGAGTATACTGCTTAAAGAAGTTTCGAGAGAGAGATTGGTTATTATCACTATATAGCTATAGCATACGTTGTTAGAGTAAATTGTAGAAGTATGGAAATATTCAACATACGTACAATCTTAAGTCGGAAGAACTTATGTCTAGCACTTAATTGTCAACTGCTATTAGTATGAATTTACATGAAATTTACAGATTGTACAACAACGAAGACGCTGACAGCGGAATTCAAACCTTAATAGGACGACACGCAACACGAAAACCCTGTTTTTTTAATTATTATATTGCAAACAATATTGTTACACTGAACTATAAACTATAAGAGGAGAAAAAGATTAAATTACAAATTATATTTTTAGTTTTTTGAAGTGGGGTCAAATTACTGTCGAAACTCTTGTATCTTTCAATTTTAGACAAAAGCTTTTATGATTTATTTTGAATAAACATTTTAATATTGTTGACGTGTACATGTTATGCAAGGACAAAATTCTAGAATGTTTATTTGTCACATCCCGGTCCGGGGCGGATCACTTCTCGAGTCCGCTCCACTACCGTAGCACGATATTGTCCGCTTTGGGCTTACCATTCCCTCACGGTTTTGTTTTTGAGAACTCACGAGCAACTTCCCAGTGGGTCACCCATCACGGGATTGCTCTAGCCCCCTTCTCGCTTAACTTAGGAGTTCATACGGAACCCGAAGCCAATGAGCTCTCAAAATGCCTCGTGTTAGGTAGGGATGAGAATATACATTTAAGGATCACTCCCCTAGGCGATGTGGGATGTCACAATCCACCCCCCTTAGGGGCTCGACGTCCTCGTCAGCACACGCGCGGCCAGGGTTAGGCTCTGATACCAAATTGTCACATCCCGGTCCGGGGCGGATCACTTCCCGGGCCCGCTCCACTACCATAGCACGATATTGTCCGCTTTGGGCTTACCATTCTCTCACGATTTTGTTTTTGGGAACTCACGAGCAACTTCCCAGTGGATCACCCATCACGGGATCGCTCTAGCCCCCTTCTCGCTTAACTTCAGAGTTCCTACAGAACCCGAAGCCAGTGAGCTTCCAAAATGCCTCGTGTTAGGTAGGGATGGAAATATAAATTTAAGGATCACTCCCCTGAGCGATATGGGATGTCACATTATTGACTGCCCTTTGATCAAAAAACAAATTAAAGTGGATTGTTATTTATTGCAGCTAGATTTTCTCCTTATGGGAAATTTAAGTTGCCCTAGTAAATTGTAATCTTTTTCTTTCGTAAATTTCACGGTCAATTTAAGAGTAGAATATAAAGTTTTGATGACTTCAACTCCAAGTCATGCCATAAGATTTTCTATTAAATATCTGACATTCTTCCTCAGCATTACACGATAAAATTTTAATTGTACAAAAAATA
Organism: Pyrus communis; assembly: GCF_041283825.1. Lineage (NCBI taxonomy): Eukaryota > Viridiplantae > Streptophyta > Magnoliopsida > Rosales > Rosaceae > Pyrus > Pyrus communis. The sequence continues at coordinate 5,298,608 of NC_142580.1, read as the reverse complement.
CGATTTGGTATACTTTGTGATCCAGACCATATTTTTGGTATGTTGAAAAATCGCTTGTAGAGCTAATTAATTTGCTCCTTAGGATTTTTAGGTACTGAATTTTACATTTTTGTATATGGAAAATCACTTGTTTTTTTTTCTTTTCTATATATTGTAGGAAGAGAAATGCTAAGTATACTTTACATGAATTCTCTGAGACCTCATGCTTCTGCCATAATATTTTATGATGTTAGCACTAGAATTGACGTCAAATTGTGAGATGACAGAGTGTACAGATAGTCTCAATTAGAGAAAGTTCCCTTAGCAAACCTTTTAATAAAATCAACGCGTAAATTAATGATTTTGATTCAATTAGATATTATTCACCAACTTGTAAGATGTGGGGATATCAATGTTCACTTCTTTTTATTGTTCTAACTAAGTACGCATAGTGTCACAACAAGGCTACACCGTTCTAATTAATCATCAAACTATCAAAAAATACTTTGAAACCCGAAACCTCCATCAATTGAGTGGAGACGTATACTATTTTACCAAATGCTAGATGTCAAGCTTTTATCACAAATCTTAATGTCAAGAAATATAACATACTTTAAATTCAAATCCAACAAATAACAAGTTGAAAATTAGTGTGACATCCCATCCCGAAATTATCTAAAACGTGCGTGTGAAATGACATTTTTACCCCTAGTTCGTTTCGTTTACGCTTGGTGGCTGTTTTGGGTTGTGTTGGCATGTGTTGGGCCACACACACACCCTCTCACTCTCACTGTCCCTCTGTCTTTTTCCCTGTCTCTCTCCCGTGCTCCCTTTCCTCCCCCTTTCAAACACATACGTACGGACACACCAAGAACCCATCAAATCTTTGCAGATTGAGGGAACTAAACCCATATTCAAGCTCATGAGGTTGAGGGGAGCACGATCGTACCATTTTCAGGTAAGAACTCCGACGATTTCACGTCAATTTCACAAGGTCCGATTTGAGTACTATTCATGCAAAAATATTTTAGCACGTTTTTGGGATTTTGAAGCTCGTAGGTGACTCGGTGAGGTCCCAAGGAGCCTCGGAGTGCTTCGTTTGAGGAGTTTTGACGTCGGAATCATTGCGTTCGAAGTTGGCCGGAGTTGGGAGGTTTGGACAGGTATGATCGAGTAGCTTTTGACCCTCAAATGTAGTATATTTATGTTCTCCTAGTTCTAGGCGTCATTTTGGTACAAGAATCGTGAAAAATGGTTGAAAACGAGAGAGAAATCGAAGTTTTAAAATTCCCCAGTTTTCCGGCGCCGGCGACGTCATCGGAGGTTCGCCGGGGAAGGAGACGGAATATTCCTGACGCCGTTGACGGAATCCGTTAGAACTAACGGAATATTCCTCACGGCGTCAGTTGACGCCGTCAGCATGCCAGGCACGTGCCTGCGCGTGGCCAGCACGTAGGGGCGCGTGCGGCGGTGGAAAATTTTTCTAAAATTATGGGTGTGATCCTGAGGTTGTGTAGAGCACGTTGGTATATTCATTTGTCCAATTTGAGCAATGTATGAGAAGTTATTACGAGAAGTTGGTTATGTGCTTTAAAATTAACGTTTTTGTAGTTATTTCGCATATAGGTGATACGTACCCCGAGGACGAGCGTGGTCACTTGAGGCAGGGGGCTACGACTCTTCCACTTACCAGTGAGTGGGCTTTTGGTTTTCCGTATATACCTATATACTATATTTTTCCCAGAAGTTGAATTAATGTTTATTAGTTTATGCCATGCATTACATTATCGTTATTCATGCATCGTTGGTTACGTTAGTAGTTGCATATATATATACATATGCATATTGGGTGTTGTGGACGCACAGGTAAGTGCCAGGTAAGTGTTAATCATATTTACATTCAGTAGTAGTTTGAGATGCTTAGAGAGCTCATAACCTGCACCCCCGGTGTTAGTGCTCCCGCCCAGAGTAGGGCACAGTCCTTCACGTGATGTTCACCTCCCACACCACACGCTCAGTTTGGATCCAAGTTAGGTGCACAGTCCTGTCGTACAGACTACATTAGGTGGTTCCGACTCGTAGGTAACCCGCGATTATTCGCACAGCCTTCACGTGATCGTAGCACTAGAGAGTATATATATGTTACACTCAGGCCTGTCGTACAGACCACTTTAGGTGGTTCCGACTCGTGGGCAGGTTCAGTTATTGTGAGTGAGATTTGAGCTCTATATGCCGCCGTACATGTCACGTTAGGTGACTCCGGCTGCCAGATTACATGTTATTGTTATGATTTATACCTGGGCACTTGCATTCCATTATGAGATTCTGACATGGCATATTCTTGAGCATGACTGGCATACCTATACATACGTATATATGTTTATTTCCTGGGAAGTATACAGGTTTTACGGAGAGGGGTTAGAATGTATTTTTACTAAATGGTTTTCGAAAAGATTTGTTTTTGCCCACTCACGCTTTTGTTTTGCGCCCCTCCAGGTTCTAGTTACTTAGCAGCTTCGGTGGTTTCCCAGAGGGTTATTCCAGCTTTTCTGACAGACACTCACCAGTGTAGGGTCACCTTCGGGTGTACTATTGTCGCATATTTTCTTTTGGACTGCTATAGACTTGCTCTGAACTTAGCGTCTCACTTACGCTAGCACTTGTTTTTAGTACTCTGTATGCTAGTTTTTAATTATTCGTACTTTTTATATTACTATTTCATTAGCTTCCGCACGTGCACATGGTTGCGTCACCTCCGTGTGATGGCCAGCACGCCTTGATCTCGGTCGGGGTGTGTCAATTAGAGTACATGATGGACAAACAGAATATAAAACTTTATTAACTAAAACGAAACAGAAGACTACAAATTGCCGAGACGGCTACATAAGCCGTAAAGACTATTGTTTATAATAAACGTTACTAAATCCTAATAAATAAGGAAACGAAAACCTAATTCTAATGCGCTAAGCCCAAATCTAAACACTAAATTAAATAAATAACTATTTTCAAACATAACAGCGACGTTGGATATTCATTTATGTTAAAGAAAAATGGATTCTTTTTCACATCTCATGGATTTGAAGCCATAAACAATATATCTTCTTCCTTTATTCATTCATCATGGAAAACTCATCGTGCCATATTTCGTGTGGTGTGTTAATTTCTAGAGGTTTCTCCATTTTAATCTTTGATCAAGATTGAAATTTAATTAAAACCTTTTGTTAGATTATATATTCATTATAGTCCTTTGACTAAATTTCCATGTCAGCATAAATATTAAAATTCATATTTTCTTGTTTTTAAATATTTAATGCGTTTTTTGTTCCTATAATGCCCCTATTAAATATTTGATTTTAATTTGCTCCCTATTTTTTGGCATTGATTATTGTCTGAGTTTCTAAAACAATAAACATAATTCAAAAAAATATTAGTGATACGTTACAAGAATTAACAAATACCTAATTCAAATTATTAATTATCACCGTTCAAAGCATAGAGGAAATAAAAATAGCCAAATCATATATTATACATAATCGAATGCACTTAAACAATGTCCTAATGTGCTTAAATCATAGAACCTAGTCGAATGCACATAAAGCATAGTACCAAGTCAAATGCACATAAATCATAGTACCAAGTCAAATGCACCTGGCTGAACCATGGTACTTATATGAATGCACCTAAACCATGGTACCTCTATGAATGCACCTAAATCATAGTACCTATATGAATGCACCTAAATCATAGTACCTATATGAATGCACCTAAATCATTTAGGTACTGTCAATTAGGTCATATCCATTCGGTACGGTCTGTTAGGTATATATAGTGTATGTCTGATTAATTAAGTACGATCAATTAGGTTGTGATTTCACATTCTATTTTCTCTATTTTTTTTTTTGCTTTAATTTATCTCTGGATTTGTCACATCCCCGCCCGGGGCAGATCACTTCTCGGGCCCGCTCCACCGCCGTAGCACGATATTGTCCGCTTTGGGCCCCGACCACGCCCTCACGGTTTTGTTTTTGGGAACTCACACGAGACCTATATGAATGCACCTAAATCATTTAGGTACTGTCAATTAGGTCATATCCATTCGGTACGGTCTGTTAGGTATATATAGTGTATGTCTGATTAATTAAGTACGATCAATTAGGTTGTGATTTCACATTCTATTTTCTCTATTTTTTTTTTTTTTTGCTTTAATTTATCTCTGGATTTGTCACATCCCCGCCCGGGGCAGATCACTTCTCGGGCCCGCTCCACCGCCGTAGCACGATATTGTCCGCTTTGGGCTCCGACCACGCCCTCACGGTTTTGTTTTTGGGAACTCACACGAGAACTTCCCGATGGGTCACCCATCCTGGGAATGCTCTCGCGCGCTACTCGCTTAACTTCGGAGTTCCCATGGAACCCGAAACCAGTGAGCTCCCAAAAGGCCTCGTGCTAGGTAGAGATGGGAATATACATTTAAGGATCACTCCCCTGGGCAATGTGGGATGTTACAGGATTCACCGTCAATTCGGCATCTAAAAGCCCCTTTTTCTTCTTTTTTTCGAATACAACGAGATTTTTGGTTTCTAAGTTTTCTAGCTTTTTTTGTTTGATCATGGTTTCTGAGTTTTCTGGGTTCTTTGATTGGAATAACACATGGATGTTTATGGTAATGTTATTGTTATAACGAACATGTTAATTATGGATCTAGTTAATTAAGCATTCTTGAACAATTAATTATATATTTGTTTCTCTAATTTGTTTTAAGAGAGTAATAAGGGTAAATAGGGAAACTAAAAATGCAATAAATTTATTAAAAATGATTAAATGTGACATGGAATACTATAATCTAATACGGAGGACTATTTTTAGTTTTTAATCTTACATACGGTATTATTGAAAAAACAATCTTATTTAGGAATTGAAATGAAGTTTTCTATTTTTCTATTAAGTTGTATAGCCCTAAAATTTTGCAGGTAGGCCATGGTAGCAGCCAAGCACAAAGCAAAAGCCCAAACCCTCACACTCTCTCTCTCTCACTCGCTCGTCCGCTCCTCTTTCTTCCACACCAATATAAATACCTGCTTAAAACCAAACAAATCCACCAACATAACATTCTCAACCCTCCCTCTCTCTCTCCCTCTCTCTCACTTAGATCCCCCAAAAAAATAAAAACAAAAATAAAAAATAAAGAAAAATGCAGCAGCACACACAACTCAGCCTTGTGACTCCTTTCTCTCTGTTCTTTATCTTCTTCTCATTTCTCAATGTAAGCCATCTATATTTCTCTACCCAGATAACTTTAATCCTTTTATTTATTTATGAATTAATTCATACTATTTGATTAATGTTCGTACTGTCATTGTTTCTGGGCGCTTTAATTTTACTTGTTCTGACCGGTTTGCCATTGTTATGACACAATGCAGCCTATGCAGGTTGCTCTCGCCGCCAACGGTGGCAGCTCCGGCGCGGCTGAAAACCCATTTTCGCCAAAGGCGTATCTGGTTCGTTACTGGAGTAAGGAGGTCCGAAACGACGCGGAGAAGCCGTCGTTTTTGCTCTCCAAGGCTTCCCCATTGAATGCGGTGGACTCGGCGGCTTTCGTTAAGTTAGCGGCTCAGAACGGCCTCTCGACTCGGCTGCCTGAGTTCTGCTCCGCAGCCAATCTCCTCTGCTTCCCCGATTTGGCACCGAGCCTCGAAAAGCACGACAAGAACGCGAATTTCGCGGTCTACACAAACAAAAACTTCACCAATTACGGCACGGATCGGCTCGCTGGAGTCGACTCGTTCAAAAACTACTCGATCGGCGAGAACCTCCCAGTCGACTCTTTCCGGCGGTACAGCCGCGACTCAGTCAACCACAAGGACCAGTTCACCAGCTACGCCAACGACGGGAACGTGGTGGACCAGAGCTTCAACAGCTATGCCGGTGGATCCACCGGCGGCGCCGGCGACTTCAAGAAGTACGCCGACTCGGTGAACGTTCCCCACCTCGGATTCAACTCTTACTCGGACGATTCAAACGGGCGGTCCCACGGGTTCACGGGCTACAGTGAGAATGCCAACGCTGGCGACCAATCGTTCTCTAGCTACTCCAAAAACGCCAATGGGGCCCCGAACGAGTTCACGGGCTACGGTACTAGCGCCAATGTCGTCGGGTCCGGGTTCACGGGTTACGGCCAATCCGGTAACGGAGCAAACGACAAGTTCAATAATTACGGAAACGACCAGAACAATCCGACTAACAATTTCCGGAGCTACGGCGACGGAGGCAATGCCGGAGTCGAGACATTCACCAGCTACAGAGACAGAGCCAATGTCGGCGACGATTCGTTTCAATCGTACGCCAAGAACTCCAACGGCCAGAAGATGGATTTCACGAATTACGGCAAGTCGTTCAATGTTGGGTCCGATAAATTCACCGGGTACGGGCAGGGCGCGAAGGGGCAGGAAATCGGGTTCAAGATCTACGGCGCGAACACGACTTTCAAAGACTACGCCAAGAAGGAGAGCGTAAGTTTCAAAAGCTACACCAAGGCCGGTGCCAGCTCTGAAAAAGTGGCTGCGACAATGGCGGCGGCTAGTGGCAGTTTGGTAAAAAAATGGGTGGAGCCGGGCAAATTCTTCCGGGAGTCGATGCTCAAGAAGGGGGTCGTGATGCCAATGCCCGATATTCAAGATAAAATGCCCAAAAGGTCGTTTTTGCCCCGGACAATTCTCTCCAAACTACCATTTGCCACTTCCAAAATCGCGGCCCTCAAGCAAATCTTCCACGCGGCGGATAACTCCACGATGGAGAAGATCATCGTCGACGCCCTCCAGGAGTGCGAGCGGGCCCCCAGCGCCGGCGAGACCAAGCGCTGCGTCGGGTCCGCCGAGGACATGATCGACTTCGCCACCACCGTCCTCGGGCGAAACGTCGTTGTTCGGAGCACCGAGAACGTCAATGGGGCGAAGCACGACGTGATAATCGGATCGGTGAAGGGAATCAACGGCGGGAAAGTCACGCAGTCCGTGTCGTGCCACCAGAGCCTGTTCCCGTACCTACTCTACTACTGCCACTCTGTTCCTAAAGTTCGGGTTTACGAAGCGGATCTTTTGGACCCGGTTTCGAAGGCCAAGATCAACCACGGTGTTGCCATCTGTCACTTGGACACGTCTGCTTGGAGTCCGACTCATGGGTCGTTTATGGCTTTGGGCTCGGGTCCGGGTCAGATCGAGGTCTGCCACTGGATCTTCCAGAATGATATGACCTGGACTATTGCCGACTGACAGTGATGATGACGTGGCAGGTTAGCCCGTTTGGTTAATTTGGGTTCGAACCTGTGGCTAAGAAAGGTTAGCCCCATGGCTCGAACTCGAGTTAGTTTTTCATTTTTAATTAACTATATTAAGTATGTAATATTTTTTTTCCTTTTTGTTTTTTTTACATTCGGAATGTCTTAATTATGATATATAATCCTTGGTAAATTGTATGTGTTGCTTCCCCAATAATTGGAAGCCCAAATCAATGGAGCAATGAATTTCAGCTACATATACTATCAAACATCAATAATTGTTTATTTATTAATTTATTACATTATTGTGTATAACTTTGTATTAATTGTTTTAATTTGGTTTGTTGGTGCTTTGTGACTTTGTCCATTTTCATTTGAATATTAATAAATTCCGCTCGAAAAAACCAAAACAAAATAGCATCCAAACCAATATAAAACGTTGGGAGAATTGCAAATGAAATTTTTTTAAGCTTTTCAGCTAAATGATTTCTGAAACTGTCACAAGACTCACAACTCCTTACTTTGGTCATTGAGATTTAAAATCGATAGAACTAGTTTTTCAGTTTGTCCACCGTTAATCATTTTGGTCGTTTCGTTAAAAAAATTCATTAAATAAGGAAAAAATCGCAAAAATATCATCAACTTTTGTCAAATTATTTTAGCCCGTTGTTTATTAAATTGAGGCTACTTTTTTCATTTGGTCCTTGTTCATAAATATTTTTCACGAAATAATTAAAATGATTAATGGTGGACAAAGTTAGTGACTACTTTTATTGATTTCAAATCTCGAATGACAAAAATGATGAATTATGCTAATTTCAAAATCTATTTTGACTTCAATGTCTTTTTTTTAATAAGAATTTTGAAGAAGAGGCATTCGAACTCGAAATTTTTGCAACATGGATGAATGCTCATAAGTTAACAAACCAAGAGCATGAGAGGAAATATAGACAATTTTAACTCCTCATGTGAGTGTAAATCAGCCAAAAGATATGTTAAAAACGAGGTGATTTGATATGAAAATAAAGTGGCAATGTAGTAGCATACAAAATCACATAGCTAGGGTGATACCATCTACGACTTTTTTTACGCACACATTTTTTATTAATTTGTGTTCTTAATTCTCTTCAAATTTTACGGTATGATGATCAAAAGTTAAGATTGTGTGTGGATAGTACCACCCGATCTCATATGTCTTTGGCTTACAGCGTACGTATATACAACACAAGGCCGAGGCCGATTTGGCCATGTGTGTGGGTAAAAGATGAGGTGGTCCAAGGTGCTACGCAGTTTCTTTTCTTCTATGTCGCAAATTGTGGGAATGAGAAGGGCTGTGACCCATGCGGCAGTGTTCTTTCTTATTTTGTTTATTCGAAAGAGTCCAGATTTGCTGGTCATTCACAATTTAACCCCCAACATTTTTAACAGGATGTGTGGCAAAAACTTTGGCTTTATCAACCAACACAAGGTTTCGTTTTGTACGATTGTATGTGAAAATTCTGTAATATTTTGGGATATTGCCACTTGGAGTGTTTATATTCACTTCAATATTCGTAAGAAAAAAAAAGTAACTGATAAAACAAGAACTGAAAACAAGATACACGACGGCAACGTAACTTCAGCCTGTCAACTGAAAGTCGGGAGTAATTTTTTAATTATTATTAAGAGGAGAAGAGAGAATTTAAAATTATTATAATAATTTAGAGAAAGTAATATGCATTAAAATATTGAATCACATACAAAAGTTGGAAAGTTAACTCATGAAAGTAAGGATATAATGCGCTCTAACCTTTTCCCCAACAAGATCCTCTTCGAATCATTTTGGTGGTTCTAAAGATTAGTGAATTGTGTCCGTTCATTGTATATCGTGCGATCAATTTTTGTCAAGTACTGTTTGTGTTTAATTTTAAATAAAAATATTTTAAATAATTTATGACCGAACGATATACGATTAATAGACACGATTTACAAATTTTCAAGACCTTCACAAAGAGAATCCAATGAGATCCGGATTCAACTTTTTCACACAATTAAGAATGATTCAATCTGTAAAACAGTAAAGACATCCACAGTAAAATTGTCTTCTCGGTGAATATGGTGAAACTAAATAAAGTAACAAGGACAACATGCACATAAAGATGTTAACACAAGGGTTTTTTCGGGCCCTATAAAATAAAATAATTGTGATTTTTTAGTATAATAAAAATTTTAGTTTTGAGCACTAGTGGTTTACACATTACCTGAGAAAAATGAGAAGATTAAAATGAGAATGTTGCTAACATTTCTTGTATAACAATACGAAACCTCACACACACACATGTATATATATATATACACACACACATATATTGTAAGGGATTTTTCAAATATATAACCGACAATAATATTTGAAATGGTGAGGCAAGGAGCCTTGCTTGAGAATCAAATAAAGTAAACAAAGAAGCTTAAAAGAGTTTTCAAATGTGAAAAATGATGGTACCAACTTGGGAAGGTTGCATACAACACACAACCAGTGGCATGGTGTGTGAGTGGAAAGATTTTTAAGTGTGTTGAAAATATAGTTTGGTATACTATGATGTGTGAGTGGAGGGATTTTTAAGTGTGCTTGGAATATAGTACGGTACACCAAATATTATAATACAAGTGGTTAAATATTTAAAACAAAAAATTTCTAACCAGTTGTATTATAACACTTGATGTACCAAATTGTGTACCAAATTGTGTTTCTAATCATGATATTATATTGCATATAGTAATAAATTAATGGGAATATTAACGAAAAACTTCCGGCACTGTTCACTTTAATGAAAAACCATATTTTTACACTAAAAGGTCAATATTGGTATTATTCACTTTACCCTTTATTTTATCCTTATCGTTAAAACTCAAAGTTTTCAAATATTTTCATTAGTTTTCCTTAAATTAATAGGAATAGCATGCAAGTTTGTTTCTAACTTTATCAGCCTAAATATTGACATTAGAATGCTCATTTAAAATTTTGAATATAGGTTTCCACTAATTATCATGGAAAGCAAAAGTATGGCGGATGGAAGGTTAGTTTGGAACTGCTTTAAAATTGTTGAAAGGGTTTTTTATGAAATTATTTTTGAAACCAATTCTCAGTGAAAATGTAAGTGAATCCTGGAGATACACTTTTAAGTGTTTTCTGCAAGAAATCCATGATTGGTGATTCTTGTAAAAAACACTTTTAAGTGTTTTTGAAACCCCAAAAACAATTTTACTAAAAACACCTTCATTAATTTTAATAACACTTTCAAACAAATTCATATACTTTATCAAGGTTCAAAATCAATTAGAATTTAGAGGTGGATAATATAAGATAAAAATATCGCATCCAATTTCAGTTTGGGCCTGAAGTTTGAAGCATGCATGGCTATTCATTTTGAAGCATGTCAAATCTTTCATATGGCTGGAATTGAATATCATCGTGGTCAAGGAAACCTAATTAACAGAAGTTAAAGTTACAAAATTTTTATTACTACACAAACGATATTGCGGGAGGAAGAATGAGCGCAAAACGCATGAGCGAATGTTATTAAGCAAATGGGTTACAAAGACTTTTGCTCACTACCCCTTTAAAATGCTGTAGCTTATCGTTATTCCTACTCTTTTTTTTTAGTTGTTGAAAAATGGTGGTAAAAGTGTGGAGCCAAAAATAATCAAGAGAAATATGGTGGCGACACATGGATTTTTTGGCTAAAAAGACAAAATTATCCTTCACACACACCGGAACTCCCACTCGCAAGTAGCGAACAATTACCACTCAATCAAGGTCAAAAGTAATCAAAATAGGTATTTATTCAAAACCTATTTCATCCATCCTCATCAAATCCTTCCCACAACTAACCCTCAATTATTCATTCAAATTAGGATTAATTACCTTAATTAATTAATTAATTAATTACCTAATTAATTAATTTTATAAGTAATTTCCTAATTGATTGCAATATATTATTTTGACATAATATCTTGCAATTAGAGCCAAAAACCACCATAAGTGGCAGGACCCCTTCTCTCCAAAGAGGGCCGGCCACACCCCTATATAAACACCCTCATTTCTCCAAAAACCTAGGTTCATTCTTCTCCTAAAATTCTCTAAACACTTTCTCTCTCAAATTCTAACTTTGGCATCGGAGGTTCTTCGGCCAAAGTGCCCCCCCAACCAATTCATCGTGGGCATGTGAGGCTCTTGGCCTTGACTTTAGGTGTTCATTGTTTTGCAGGTGCATTTTCGTCCAAGAGAAGAAGACGAAAATTTGCATCCACAAAAAGCAAAAGCTCAAACAAAACTAACTGGGTCATACCAAGTAGATACTCACGAACAAGTAACTAAACAAAGAAGGAGGATTATCAAAGTAAAATTTGCCTAAATTTAAATCAATAATATAGTTTGCTAAGGAGCATTATTAGGGTAAAGTTATAATGGCAAACTACTACAAATAATTTTCAATGGACCACTCCGTACGTGTTTTATTTATTTATTTCTTTCATTTCATTTACATTGCTAAGTAGCAAGGGACTTGCTTCTTTAATTCGAGTACCTTCCTCGAGGACAGACGTTTAATTTGTTTACCTAGTAGGGAGGCTCGATTATTTTTGTTACTATTATTTCAAGTTTCAACCTATACCACACACATTGCTCTCAAATGTGCATGACTCAGGCTTTATGACTCCACGTATATATGCATACACAGTTGACCGCAGTAGAAATTAAAATTCAAGAACCTTCTTGGGTTCGATCAATTAGGGTTTATACAGATAGGAGCTTCAAGGGAGGAGGTTGGGGTTTTCTCAACCACCTAGCTGCTGGTGCTATTATATTGGTGGACCAACAAATATATCCCGGCCTATCTGCTTTTCAGTTTCCATGCATGCACAAAAAGTAGGGTTCCTGGGTTCGATCGATTTATACATATAGGAGCTTTTAAAGGAGGAGGTTGGGATCTCAACTACCTAGCTGCTGGTGCTACAATGTATATAGGTGGAGCACAGTCCACGGACAAGACAAACCAATACCATCACTATTATTTGCCTGAAATTTGGCAGCTATGATATATATGAAGCAACAGCCCTTTAGGTTTAGGGAGGAAGCTTTGCATTTCCTTTCCCAACATGTCATAAAACCAATGCCCAGTTTTTAGCCACGACATCAGACCAACCACTCTCTGCCTGTCATAAATTTCCAACATACATATGGTGAAAAACATTATTATCTTCATATATATTTTATGGTACTCTGAAGTATCTTTTCAAGATATTTAATTGTTAGATTTTGATTATTTGTGATATATATATATATTAAAAAATCCCTATTATCTTCTCTTTTCCTCTCTTTTTCATTTCCAATATACAGTCTTGTAAGATCTATTCCATATCGTATTTCAATGAGCGAAACTGTCTAATATTTAGTTGCAGGTCTTTCCTAAAAAATCATACAAGAAATATTTTTTTTGGTTGGGTAAACGCAAAATGCTGCATGCAAGATGGAGACGGGTAAAGATCATGTTGCTGCTAGGGTTCTGCAACAGTGCGCTTTGAAGTGCGAAGAGAAGTTGTTGGAGGGTGAAAACAACTTTATGGTTTTTTATTTTGAGTGTTGGGTCAATCTCAGCAGATTCTCGGGACTCTCGGCTAGGATTAAATGCAACTAGCTATAACTGCATGTTGCAGACTCGACCCCATAACTCTCTGGTGTCCAATTGTTATGAGTGGCTTTAGACTGTGATGTCCTTAGTGATGTAACAAACAGTAAAACAAAAATGAATTCAAAATTTATTAATCAATTTCCATATCATTTAAATATTGGTTTAGTCTGGAATAAAAAGCAAATGCTTTAAACCCTAGCTCAAGAATATTTGATTGCGAATCAGTTTATTTTAAGCTTTTTATCCCTCTAGGTCATATATATTCTGACTATTCCTTTTTATAGAAGAAATTCTTAAGTTTGGACGTCTAGACACATCCTAATTTGTGAGCATTTTTTTTGCTTTTTGAGGCGAAACGATAATGGCTTTATTAGCATTTTAAGAAAAAGTACAAACTTCAAACAGGGCATCTTGGATGAAATCCGAAGTATCCTCAAACCAAAATGACTCCAAAACAAAAAAAATAAGGCCAACTTGGCCAATCTAACACATACAGCACTCCAAAGCCAAAATAACTACAATCCCGTCAACTAGAAATTGAATCATTTTATAACCCGCCTCGTGGGGGACTCTCCAACAAAATCGCCAACAAAACCGTAAGGGTACACTCTTCATGCAAGCAACGCCGACTCAAAAGAGGGACTACAAAAGAAACAAATAGTGACCACTAAGATAGAGACTTTGAATACAAAACTACCAACCAAGTTACCGGTTGCATAAGGATAAACTGCACCAATGCCACCATGAGACGTGAACAAAAGACACAAGCCCAAAAGAGAAATCTAACACGAACAAAAGCCGCACTATAACCTACAAAACCCATTTCAGAAAAATTCAACCCCATCTCTTGCCAAACCCACACTATCAGAAAAAAAAAAACAAAAAAAAGAAAAAAAATTAAGAAAGAGGATTTTGAGAGAATGATTGGATTGAAAAGGGACCCCAAAAAAAAAAAAAAAAAAGGTGATAGATAACTCAAATCTAAACAAGTTTAGACACAAACTTAATCACCACAAAGAGGACTATTATTGACCACAATAAATTAAAAAAAAAATGAAAAGAGGGAATGGAGCAGAGAGGAGGAGGAGGAGGAGGAGTAGAAGTGTTTCTCCTTCCTCCTTCCCTTACCGCAACTTTTGCTCTAAGTTTTCTATGGAGGCTTAAAAAATGAGGAATTTTACCAAATAGTAAAATACAATTTACAATAGATGGGTTGGCAAAATATCTTTAAACTCTTATGCTAAAATAGTAAAATTTTATCCTTTACTTCGAATACTCTCAAAAAAATTAATATTTTTTCTTCTTTTAAATACACCAATATCCTACTCTTTAAAAAGAAAGATTTATGTAGCGGATCTTTCACTTGCTCAAAGTCAAAAGAAAACAGTAAAATGGTATGTCTCCCATCTCAAAGTATGTTAGATGGATTGTTAATCAATTAGTATTAAGTCTAGTAATATTTCTCTTCACTAATAAGTGAGAAATCTTAAATTCGATTATCATCAAAAGCAAATTTGAACTATATTATTACTAGTCCTTATGAAACTTAGCTCACTCCTCACTCCCTAGTGTAGATAATATAGTTTGTTAAAATATATATATATATATATATATATATATATATATATAAAGGTACATGGTCAACAAATTATGATTGTATGCATACTTAACAGTATTAATATAAAATGTCTAATTAGGATTAGCCTCTCTTTTGCAAAAGCAAATGAAAACGTGGTGTGTCCTTATCCAAGGGGCATTGCAATTTGCATATGAGTAGATGAGGATCTATATAAAGTTATATACAATGTTTAAAAGCTGAAAATTGTTCCAATATTTAGTTGTTATTATTTTTAAAATTCCATGCTTTGTCCTATTAATCATTATATCTTCTTTATTCCCCCGTCTTTACGTATAGAAAACTCAGACATCATCATACAAATAACTTTAATTTATGTTTTCCATTAAAGGAATTTTCATTTTGCTTTGGAATATCTAGGTTATTATCTCCATCATTCATTATTTTCTTAGGACTCCTTTACTTATCGGTAATAAAAACAAAAAAAAAAAGGAATGATTTCCGTTTATGATTTCTCTTGCATTTACTTGCATGCAATCCGTAAGAAAACCATCTAAAAAATTATAACGGAATAACTCAATTTAAAGAAGTTAATTTACTAGGGGAGTTGTTAATCAAATTCCCTCTCCTCACTTTTTTCTCATTCCAAAGTTATCCATTCTTTATTTCCCTATTTTCGATTTGAGTATCCCAAGGGAAAAGTTAAAATATCCAAATCAGCATTACCATAAAAAAAAGCAGTAGTAATATTTTCCAACTAAAAAATCAAATCTAATGTGACATGACATAGATTGGCAGCCCTTACCCTTGCTGCCAAAATTGACAGCAACCTCAAAAAACTTTTAATTGATTATTAAACGCATTTAATTGTAAAAAATTTAAATATCTATTAAAATAAATTAATGTAATAAAATAATAATTGACGCCCTAACTGCTATGACCCAAAATAGAAGGGCCCAACTGAGCGTATGATCGAATTTTTCAAGTTCCAAGTTTATGCCAATGATTTAAGAGGAGTTTTAACCAAAAACTCACGGTACTGTTCATTTTAACGAAAAATCATATTTTTATACTAAAAAGTCAATTCTGGTACTATTCACTTTACTCTTTATTTTGCCCTTATCATTAAAATTAGAAATTTTAAAGTCATTTTCATTAGTTTTCTTTTATTTAAGTTGACGAGCTCAATAACAATCCTTCCGTGTCACTCACTCAGGCTTTAAATTGTTGGGCCAACAGGCATTTGGTCCAGAGATGTTATCAGACTCAGCCCACAAACAAAACTTCTGAGTCCAGGATCAAAGCTTCGAGCTTTGGAAAATAGTCGAGGGAAACAGACATGGCGGCGAACCGCGCGAGGCGAACCCTACAATTCTCTTCAGCTTCTGCAAAAACCCTTCTGTCCCGTTCGCCGTCTTCACCTTTCGCTTCCAAAGCTTCCAAGCTAACCGAACTCACTTCCCTCAAGCCCGCTTCTGCTCCTCGACTCGCTGCCCAGAAGCTCAAGTTCTCAAGGTTCGATTTTTATTTTTGGAACTTTGATTTTTTACGTATGTTAGCAATTGATTGATAAAATGCAATGGAAAACTGAATTTTGGGTCTCTTGGTGATCTGGGTTTTTTATTTTTTTAGTTTTGGTTATGATTAGTGATTTTTGTTCTTCATTTTACTGAAATTTTGAGCATTGTTAGGAAAACAGATGAGTTTGTTACTAAATTTAGTATGATTTGAGCAAAACATCTTTTGTCTTCAATTCATGAACTTGTTATTGTTGTGGGTATTGAAACATGTGTGGTGGGAGGCTTTAAAGAGTTTGTGTTTTTCAATTTTAGGCTTCCGGTGGGGTTGGGCGGTGCGCAGTCGTTGATCCCGTTGCACAGTGCTACCGCTTCTGCCTTGTTGACGTCGCTCCTGTCTTTGCACAACACCAGCTGGGGGTGCCTATCAGAAGGTATTGTTCGGAATTTACGTTTGTCTTCATACAGTGGATTATGTACGTGTGATATGTTTTTTGGATGTCATTACATATTATCATTTATCAATTCCGAGAATCCAACATGCCTCTCTTCAATAATCTTGTTAGTGAGAGTTGTACTCTCTGAAAATGAATAAGCATTTTATGTTGGAACATCGTGATTGGGAGTTTTGATTCATTGTCAAGCTAAAATGCTGTTACCAACTTACCATGCCATGAACGGAACTGTATTTTTACTGCAGAAGAGGGTGAGTTATGAAATTTGTCTTATTACCTGTCTTCAAGTGAGTTGAGATGGACCTGCGTGTTATTGATGTTTGATGCTGCACCTAGTTTTAAGGGGTTGCGTTGTGCTTGCAAATTATATGTCTCATCATGCCTTTTAATATTGGTTGGTTGGAGTTGTGCTTTAGCAAGATCTCTTCTTGCTGAGCGCAATGTCCGCCTATCGATTTTGCTGCAAAACTACTAAATATGACCTCATTGTTTACTCTGTTGTTTATTTTTCTGCGGGAACGTTAACCAGATCATCAATATAGTAACTTAAGTTATAGCATTTCTTGTATTCGATACAGATGGCTAAGTTGCACGGTGGGTCAGATTTTTTGGATCTCTGTAAATCTTCCCTAGGAGAGGGAAAATAATGCTCTGGAGCGTTGAGCTCAGGAGCATGTATTCTGTAAAAAATTGCTGGAGCAAAATAAGTAGCTAAGAATGCATTGTTCTTAGTTTTCTTCAGACATATTCTTGTGACACGGGGAAGGAAGGGAGACAAATATCTCGACTCTGGAATTTGTTCTATTATGTATAGGTAGAATGACATTCCAATTGTTTAATATACATCATTTTGATGCTCTCGTGGTTTTTTGAATGTCGTCCATGAAAACACCTTGGAACTTTCGTTTCCTAGACATCTTTATATTAGATGCTTGGAATCTACTTCCTCATCTGGATGATGGGGGTTGGTTTTACCTGTACTTATCAACGAATCTTTATGTGATTGCTTGAGCACACAACCAGAAAGTATGAAAAAACAAGAAAATACAAGGGTGAGTAAAAAAAAGGTTTACTTCGATGCTTTTGTTAATTGATAATACGTACCTAGTTAATTAAGGGTTCTGTTAATATGGCAACGCATCTTTTAATTTGGTAACTCTGGTCGCTTTCCCGTATTTCCCATTAATAATGGTTTCTTTACTGATGGGTGTTTGCTTTCAGAGAGTGTTGTCTTTAACCATGTCAAATAATGCAATCTCACTGAGGCCTGCTTATCAGATCTGACAGATCATGATTCTATGTCCTCTAGGTTCCCTTCATTTTCTCACCTTGTATATTTTCATCAATCGCAGGTTTCGCTACTCCACTATAGCATGGCCCGAGCTGTTTCTAGGTACACACGGGATCGTGGAGTTTGTTTCTTTTCAGGTTTCTGTTTGCAATTGAACTTTAATGTACCTTGAAAAGTAGATTATCGTTTCATTCTTTCTCAATGTAGTTCAGACTGTAGTTACGATGACCTGACATTCTGCATGTCCTCGTTCGAAATTTTGAAGACAAGAGATCGGGAATATCTTGTTACAACTCTGCAACTAGCTTACTGTTGTTTTTGGAACAATTGGTAAATCGGCTGTTATGCTTATTGGTTTTATTGGCAATAATGTTTGCAATACATTATTGTATCATGACAAACAAAATCTCTGAACTTCCCGACATGGTCGATTTCCTTAGAGCTCGTTTGATTGCCATTTCATTGTTCGATTTCAGTTTTCATTTTTTTGTAGCGGGAAAGTATTGCAAACTTTGTAGTATTAACTTTACAATGCGGCAGAAACACGGTCCGGTGCACAAAGTGTCGTAATACAAGTGGTTGGATATTTGAAAAATAATTTCAACCACTGGTATTATGATACTGGGTCGTGTTCTTGGCACGCTAAAAAATTCTCCCCAACTAGATAGTCTAAGTGTAACTTATATTTTTCATATCCATAAAATTTTATCCTACTACTGAGGTTCTCTAAAATTTTTCTTGTAGAAAGTCAATTGTAAGATATTTTTTACAAAAGCATGAGAAATTTTATGTATTTGAGTCTTGTCTGACGGCATTCAGTGTGAGAGTTGCACTAGTCGGACAACCTTACCAAATATCTTCTCTTCACAAACATTTTTAGACACATTTTATACCCCTTTAATTTCTTCCCATTTAGTAAATAACTCTCTTGTCCTTTACCTTTTTTTTTTAAATATATTATATAAAAATTCAAATCAAATCCAAACAAAAATCAAATTAATAAATAAACAACTTTCCCCGACCCCTTTTTTGGATCTAGGTAAATTTAAATTTAATGAAAGGAGAAAGTCGTGATATTTTTCATTTTTGGCGGTTTCAAATATAATTTTATCATTTATTGATCGACTCTTTTTTCACCAATAATTCAAAAACATTACGTGACGCACCAGCAAAATCTGACCGTTGCCTCAACGTTCGAAAATTTCTGAATTTTAAAAAAGTAACCTTTTGGCACACATAGCTCCCGTTGCTAACGGTCAACTTAAACGTCATCTACTTCTTACCCTCAAACCCTTGAGAACTAAGAACTATCTTCAACTCCACAAAATCGAAAATCGCCACCTGGGTTTTCAATTTCCAACCACGATCGTCATCTTCCCCGTTCTCCAACCCCTAAAAGGCGAAAAATGGCAGCTTTGGCACCGGGAATTCTACTGAAGCTCATGGACGGAATGAACACAGGGGTGAAGCCCACTGGCGAGCACCGGAGCGCGCTTCTGCAGGTCACTGACATCGTGCCGGTGGACCTTGACGAGAAGAGTCTCTGGCCCACACAGGGCTTCTACATAAAAGTCTCCGATTCTTCCCACTCAATCTACGTCAGCCTCCCCGCCGAACACAACGACTTTGTTCTCAGTAACAAAATGCAGCTGGGTCAGTTTATATATGTCGACAGATTGGAGCCCGGGTCGCCAGTGCCGGTGGTGAAGGGAGCCAAACCACTCCCTGGCCGGCATCCTCTGATGGGTACACCGGAACCTCTAATGGGGCTGAGGGAGAAGGGAGAGAGAATCGAGCAAATGTCGAATTCAAAGCCTACTAGAAGGGGGTCTTGGGGAATAGGGCTTAATGGAGCTGATGGGGTTTCGTCTCCCATGGTGTTAAAGCCGGTTCCTTTGGATTTCGACCAGTGCACTCCGGTTAAAGAGCGTGGTGGAAGAAACGGGTCGATGTCTCCGATGATTAGGGGGAGAGTAGGAAGAGATGGAGGGTCGAATTCAGGCATTCGGTCTTCGGTTGGTGGTGGACTTTTGGCTAAGATGGCGGATTCCAAGGGAGGCGAAAGCCCTGCATTGCGAAAAAGCTGTGTCATGCCGTCTATGTCAAAATTTCCTAGGAGTAGAAGTGTGTCTGATCGAGAGCCAAGGATCCCAATTAGTCCCTTCAACCCAGCTGTAGGTACATTGCTCCTCTTTAGTAGTATTGTCTGAGCTGCACCAACTGATTTTTCTGCTAATTAGAATTTTTGTTTGTTGAAGAATGTTTGATTTTGTTTGTTCAAGTATGTTGGATTTGGTTGGCTGAGAATGTGAATTCTTGTTTTATTGTAGGAAAAAAAGAAGACCTCAACTCCACCACCGCGAAATGCAAGAGTGGGAACTTCACTCAGTGTGGCTGGAGATGCTGCACAGAAATCCTCCAACTCGAAGGACATGAACGCGAACTCTCAGCAGCAGCCTCAGCCTGGTAACTTGTGCAACGAAAACAGCACTAGCCTCTGCCTCCCCGTGAATTTACCAGGAAGGCTCAGCTTGCTCGGCAAAGTAAGCACTTTCATCTCCAAGTGTTCTTTCTAGTTTATGACCGAAACCAAATTTTTTTGGGTTTTGAGATGAGATTATGTTTATGCAGGAAGCTGTGCAGCATAGAGAGACTGCTCAGAAGATTGCCCTTAATGCACTCAGAGAGGCTTCAGCAACCGATACCCTAGTTCGATCTCTCAAGTAAAGCGAATACCCTCCTTTTTCTTATGGTAGTGCAAAATTTAACTTTGAGATATTTTTTTAGCTAAACTACCAATGCTTGCTTTTGCAGGATGTTCTCAAACTTAAGCAGAACAGCTAAAGCGGATGCCCCATCAACCTGCTTTGATAAATTCCTCGAATTCCATCACCAAATCGTCCAATCAGTTAACGATATGGTATCGATTCAAGCAGCTACTTCAGCTTCTGAAATGACTCAGACTACTCCAAAAGTTAAGCAGCAGAAAGATAAAGATCAAGATGATGAAGACTATTCTGTCTTGCACGAAATTGTTCAAAACTCCGTGAACTCAAAATTGAACCTATCGAAAAGAAGGCACGCTTTGTACAAGTCAGTTGCAGCCGTTCCTGAAAGAAGCGAGCAGAAAACGACAACGTTTGAGAAGCTCCTGAGAAGCTCTACTCATCAAAAGCCGAAAGCACCATCCACTCCGCTTGGAAAGCTGAGCCTTGAAACCATTGGTGAGAACGACGAAAACAAGAAACCGGCTTCTGCTAGTTTAAGCAGCTTAAGCAATACAATCAGGTTGAGTAAGCAGATCGAAACAGAAGCTGGGAACTGGTTTATGGAGTTTATAGAGAAGGCATTGGAGACGGGGATGAAGAAATCAAAAGGCACGACAACGGATAAAGATATCCGAAAAGTGCCTCAATCTCTCATTCTTAGATTGATTAATTGGGTGGAAGTAGAACAGTGTGACAGCAGCAAGCGGCCTGTGCATCCGAAAGCAGCGCAGTTGGCTCGAAAGTTGAGGATCAAAGTGAAGAATCCTTGAAGTGTTGGCCTTGATTGTGTTTGTATTAGCAGTACCATTATTTGTTGAATTGAATCTCTTATTTCCATATGTTTACTAGCATGTACTCAAGTGGTTAGTAGAGGGTGTAGTGTATTTTACTTGTGGAAGAATACACGTGAATAAAGTTGTGGAAGAAGTTCAAATATCTTTAAACTAAGGTTGTAAATCATTGATTACAATTGTTTAAATACGAATTAATGAATTATATTAGATTTTGAACGGAAAAATATATTTTGAAGAACATGAATATGATAGTTTGTTGTAGTGGTAAGAAAAATTAACAAACATGTAAAAAAATATTTAGATTATTAGGGTGCCAGAAAGTCATGTGACTTTCTGGTAGGGGTGGTTCGGTATGGGATACCATACCGAAACTAGTATCCCGAATCCCAAACCGAAATTTTTCGGGACGGGAATTTGAAAATCAATCCCAAACCAAATTTTCGGGAATCCCAAATTTCGGGAATCCCGAAATATTTTCGGGATTTTGGGACAAATCGGGAATCCCAAATTGAAATATGAAATTATGAATTGTTCTTCAAATATATAATTCAAGAACACATTTATGAACTAGGAATTTCATTTCATTCACACTACCATTTAATTGAACACTGGCATGCTTGACTCTTTTTATCATAGTCAAAATTCAAATTAATTAAACTCTTTTTGCAATCTGTTGAGAGACAAAAGAATCAAGCCTTCTGAAATCATCAGTCATGGCAGCAGCAATAATAAAATCCACATGAATATCAAACAGAACATGAAAAATATGCAAGGTGTAGGGCATTCTAGGTTGCTGAGCATGAATTAGAAACTACTAGCATCAATTATAAAAGAATAATATATATATGTATAAATATATATATATAATAATTAATATTATATATTTTCGGTTTGGTATGGGATTCCCGAAATATCGAGAAGCCAATCCCGAATCCCATACCGAAATTTTGGGATTGGTTCGGGATAGCATCCCGAAAATTTCGGGAATTTCGGTTTGGGAAATTTTTGGTTTGGGATCGGGATTTTTTCGGTTCGGTTCGGGATTTTCGGGAATTTTTTCCACCCCTACTTTCTGGCACCCTAAGAATTTGAATCATTTTTTAACACTTTTGTTGATTTTTCTTTTATTTCTCTTACCACTAAAACAAAATATCATATTCTTGTTCTTCAAAATATAGTTTTCTGGGCGTGGAGCCTGACTCATTTTATGAGCACCTAAGAGTTTGCTTTGTTCTGCGTGCGCGAAGCCCACCTTGTCTTATGTGTTGGTTCGCCGCGTTCTGCATGTAAGGTGTCCACATCGTTTTACGTGCCAAAAGCCCACCCTCTTTTGCGTCCATGGAGCTCGCGTTGTTTTGGTGTACACAAAGCCAACCTCGTTTTACATGGGCATAGCTGGCCTCGATTTGTGCTATGAATCCCTCCTTGTTTTCTGTGTGCGAAGCTCGCCTCCTTTTGCGTGCCAGAAGCCCAGACCTTTTTCTTTGAGCGGAGCCCACCTTATTTGGCGTGTCATGGTTCGCCTCATTCTGCGAGATGAGTTCACTTTGTGTTACGTGCATCAAGCCCGCCTAACACTCATGTTTTTTGACAAAATGCAAATTTTTTATTTTCGATAGATATTTTTCCTGAGTATTAAGTTAAACTTTTTAAGGAATTTGGAAGTAGTTTTACAATTTATTGATGAACATATGTATATTTAGTTGAATATTTGAGCCAAAAACTAAAAAAATAAGTGAAAAAACATTTCGAAAACTAAAAAAAATAAGTGAAAAACATAGTCGTGAGGCCCAGAACATTGTTACACTCAAGAATCTCAACGGAAAGTCTCACCTTAATTTTCAAAACTTCACAGTTAGGCAAAGGTGAATAAATAGGTTGAACTGTGATTTATGTACGAATTTGCAAAATCGACTGAAAATCATGAGTGTTAATCCACGATTTGTAGAAAATGCAAATTTTTTTTATTTTCTTGAAATATTTTCTGTGAGCATTAAGGAAATCTTTATAATGTATTTGGAATGGGATTTATGATTTACTGAGCAACAAGTTTATATTTAGTAGAATATTTAAGCCGAAAAGTAAAAAAAATAAGTGAACAATATAGAGATGTTAAAATGTATATTTAGTGTATATTTTTTATTTTTTAAATTAGAGATGTTAAAATCACCTAAGGTGAGGCTTGAACAAAAAATAGCAAAATTTTGTTTTGTTAAATAGTCTTTCACCCGCCACTTAGTACTATGGTCTAGTGGTATTCCTCTTCACTTGCAAGTGAGAGGTCTTATGTTTGATTCTCGCGCAAAGGTGAATTTGAACCACATTATTGCTAGCTCATTGTAAGACTAAGCCCACCCCCTCCCCTTAGTGTAGATACTATCGTTTGTTCAAAAAAAAAAAACAAAAAAAAAAAAGAAGTCTTTCACCCTCTTTTGGTTGACAAAGTGGTTTTATTAATATGTAGTTTAGAATTAGATGAAATAAAAATTAACAAAAATAAAAGGTTCAAATATCTTTAAACTAAGGTTTTAAATTGTTGATTATAAGTGTTTAAATACGAATTATATTAGATTTTGCACGGAAAAAATATATTTTGAAGAACATGAATATGATAGTTTGTTGTAGTGGTAAGAAAAATTATTTTTCTTTTATTTCTCTTACCACTACAACAAAATATTATATTCTTGTTCTTCAAAATATATTTTTCCAGCCGTGGAGCCCGACTCATTTTATGAGCACCCGGGAGTTTACCTCGTTTTGCATGTGTGAAGCCTACCTTGTCTTATGTGCCTGGTTTGCCTCGATTTACATGTAAGGTGTCCGCATCATTTTGCGTGCTAGAAATCCTCCATTTTTGCTTCCATGGAGCCCACGTCATTTTGACTTATACGAAGTCAGCCTCGTTTTATGTGTGCATGGCTGGCCTTGATGTATGCGATGTATCCCTCCTCGTTTTATGTGCACGAAGCTTGACACACCCCGACCGAGATCAGGGCATGCTGGCCATCACACGAAGGTGACGTAACCATGTGCACGTGCGGAAGCTAATAAAGTAGTAATATCAAAGTACGAATAATTAAAAACTAGCATACAAAGTACTAAGACAAGTGCTAGCATAAGTGAAATACAAATTCAGAGCAAGACTACAGCAGTCCAAAGGAAAAGTTGCGATAAAAGTACACCCGAAGGCGACCCTACGCTGGTGAGTATCTGTCAGAAAGCCGGGAGAATCCTCTGGGAATACCACCGAAACTGCTAATCAACTAGAACCTGGAGGGGCGCAAAACAAAAGCGTGAGTGGGCAAAAACAAAGCTCTTTGAAAATCATTTAGCAAAATACATACTAACCCCTCGCCGTAAAACCTGTATACTTCCCAGAAAATAAACATATATAAGTATGTATAGATATGCCCAACATGCTCAAGGGTATGCCAATCATGCTCAAGATATGCCATGTCAAAGCCTCATAATGAATGCAAGTGCTCAGGTATAAATCACACCAATAGCATAACATCTGGCAGCCGGAGTCAGCTAACGTGACCTGTACGGCTGCATATAGAGCTCAAATCTCAAACTCAATAACTGAACTTGCCCACGAGTCGGAACCACCTAAAGTGGTCTGTACGACAGGCCTGGGTGTGATATATATATATATATATATATATATATACGCTCTAGTGCTACGATCACATGAAGGCTGTGCGAATAATCGCGGGTCACCTACGAGTCGGAACCACCTAAAGTGGTCTGTACGACAGGACTGTGCACCTAACTTGGATCCAAGCTGAGCGTGTGGTGCGGGAGGTGAACATCACGTGAAGGACTGTGCCCTACTCTGGGCGGGAGCACTAACAGTGGGGGTGCAGGTTATGAGCTCTCTAAGCATCTCAAACTACTACTGAATGTAAATATGAATAACATTTACCTGGCACTTACCTGTGCGTCCACAGCACCCAATATGCATATATAAATGTATGCCACTACTAATGCAGGTGACGATGCATAAACAATAATAATATGGTGCATGGCATAACATAAATAATCCTTTTTAATCAATTTCTGGGAATATAAATGTATATAGGTATATACGGAAAACAAAAGCCCACTCACTGATAAATGGAAGGGTCGTAGCCCCCCTGCCTCGAGTGCGAACGCTCGTCCTCGGGGTACGTATCACCTATATGCGAATTAACTACAAAAACATTAATTTAAAAGCACATAACCAACTTCTCGTAATAACTTCTCATACATTGCTCAAAATGGACAAATGAATAAACCAACGTGCTCTACACAACCTCAGGATCACAACCATATTTTTAGAAAAATTTTCCTCCACCGCACGCGCCCCCACGCGCCGGCCAAGGCACGGCCACACGCGTCGGCCACGCGCAGGCACGTACGGCGCACACGGACGGCGTCGACTGACGCCGTTAGGAATATTCCGTCAGTTTTGACAGATTCCGTCAACGGCGTCAGGAATATTCCGTCACCTTCTCCGGCGACGTCGTCGGCGCCGGAAAACTGGAAAAATTTCAAACTTTGTTTTCTCACTCGTTTCTCAACCATTTTACATGATTCTTGAACCAAATTAAAGCCCTAGACTAGTAGAATCACGATAGACTACTTTTAAAGCCTAAAAACTACGCGATCATACTTGTCCACACAATCCAAAACCGGCCAACTTCGACCACGGTGATCCCGACGTCCAAACTCCTCCAACGAAGCACTCCGAGGCTCCTTGGGACACCACCAAGCTATTTACGACCTTAAAAATCCCAAAAACATGCTAGATTAAGTTTGCATGAATAGTACTCAAATCGGCCATTGTCGAATCGACGTGAAAACGAAGGATTTCTCACCTGAAAATGGTATGGTTGCACTCGCACGAGCTTCACGAGCTCGAATATGGCCTTAGCTTTTTCGATCTGTGATGATTTGTGTGAGTTATGTGTGTGTCCGTACGTTTTCAGAAGGAAGAGGAATGAATGGAGCTCGGGGGAGAGAGAGACAGGGAAAGGGCAGAGAGACAGTGTCTGAGAGTGTGTGTGTGTGGTCCAACATCTGCCACACCACACAAAACAACCAATAATGTGACGAAAACGTACTAGGGGCAAACTTGTAATTTCACACGTACGTTTCGATATTTCCGGGACGGGATGTCACAAAGCTCGCCTCCTTTTGCGTGCCAGAAGCCCACACCGTTTTCTATGAGCTGAGCCCGCCTTATTTGGCGTACTATGTTTCGCCTTGTTCTGCGAGCTGAGTCCGCCTCGTGTTGCGTACATCGAGCCCACCTAACACTTATGTTTGTTTGACAAAAATGCAGATTTTTTTTTATTTTCGCTAGATATTTTTCCTGAGCATTAAGTTAAACTTTTTAAGGAATTTGGAAGCAGTTTTACAATTTATTGAGCAATAGATGTATATTTAGTTGAATATTTGAGCCGAAAACTAAAAAAATTAAGTGAAAAAAACCAGTCGTGAGGTCCAGAACATTGTCAAATAGGTTCTACTGTCACATCCCGGCCCGACGTCCACCACATCATGGGCCCGCTCCACCACCGTAGCACGATATTGTCCGCTTTGGGCCTCGACCACACCCTCACAGTTTTGTTTTTGGGAACTTACACGAGAACTTCCCAGTGGGTCACCCATTATGAGACTGCTCTCGCGCGCTACTCGCTTAACTTCGGAGTTCCCATGGAACCCAAAGCCAGTGAGCTCCCAAAAGGCCTCGTGCTAGGTAGACATGAGAATATACATATAAGGATCACTCCCCTAGACGATGTGGGATCTTACAATCCACCCCCTTAGGGGTCCGACGTCCTCGTCGGCACACCACGGCCAGGGTTAGGCTCTGATACCAAATTGACATACCCCTACCGGAATCAAGGCGTGACGGGTAGCACGCCTTGATTTGGTTGGGGTGTGTCAGTTTGGTATCAGAGCCATGTTAGTTTATGGTTTATGATTGTGAATTAGTGGTTATGTGAGATGCATAGAGAGCTTATAACCTGCACCCCTGGTGTTAGTGCTCCCGCCCAGAGTAGGGCACAGTCCTTCACATGATGTTCACCTCCCGCACCACACGATCATCTTGGATCCAAGTTAGGTGCACAGTTCTGTCGTACAGACCACTATAGGTGGTTCCGACTCGTAGGTGACCCACTATTATTCGCCCAGTCTTCATGTGATCGTAGCACTTGAGCGTATTTATTTACACCCAGTCCTATCGTACAGACCACTTTAGGTGGTTCCGACTCATGTGCAGGTATAGTTAGTTAGTTGGGGATTTGAGCTCTACATTCAGCCGTACATGTCACGTTAGATGACTCCGGCTGACATGTTACTTGCATTAATTGACATTACCTGGGTTACTTACAGTTTATGTGGAGGCATTCGACATGGCATATTTATGAACATGGTTTTGATATATATGTATATTCTATTTTCTGGGAAACTATATAGGTTTTACGCCGAGGGGTTAGAACTTTTGATAATGAAATGATTTTGAAAAGCTTTGTTTTTGCCCACTCACACTTTCTATTTTGCACCCCTCTATGTTCTAGTTAGAAGCAACTTTGGTGGTTCACGAGGACTTGTCAGTGGTTCTGACAGAACATCACAAATGTAAGATCACCTTTGGGTGTTGTGTATTTAGTATTTGTTCTTCTGGACTGCACTTAGGTTTTCTGTGCTCTG
Source organism: Pyrus communis (assembly GCF_041283825.1). Classification (NCBI taxonomy): domain Eukaryota; kingdom Viridiplantae; phylum Streptophyta; class Magnoliopsida; order Rosales; family Rosaceae; genus Pyrus; species Pyrus communis. The sequence goes on along the minus strand of NC_142580.1, from coordinate 5,270,587 downwards.
ATAATGTTTATCTCACTTTGTCTCAACTAGTGTGTTACTTTAACTAGTTTATTTAGTAGTTTGGTTTTTATTTATTCGTACTTTTATTTTTATCTTTTGCTTTCGCACTGTGCACATGGCTACGTCACCCTCATGTGATGGCCAGCAGGCCTTGATTCCGGTCGGGGTGTGTCATCTACACTCAAGAATCTCAACGGAAAGTCTCATCTTAATTTTCAAAACTTCACAGTGAGGTGAAGGTGAAAATAAATAGATTGAACTGTCATTTATGTAAGAATTTGCAAAATCGACTAAAAACTATGAGTGTTAATCAACGTTTTTTTTTTTGTAAAAAATGCAAATTTTTATTTTCTCGAAATATTTTAAGGAAATCTATTATAATGTATTTGAAAGCAAATCTATGATTTATTGAGCAACAAGTATATATTTAGTAGAATATTTAAGTTGAAAAGTAGAAGAATAAATGAACAATATAAAGATGTTAAATATATATTTAGAGTATATTTTTAAATTTTCAAATTAGAGATGTTAAAATCACTTGTAAGTGAGGTTTAAACAAAAATTAGTAAATTCTTTTTTGGTTAAATAATCTTTCACTCTCTTTTGGTTGACAAATAGATTTCCATTAATATATAGTTTAGATTTAGATAAAAGAAAAATTAACGAAAAAAAAAGTTCAAATATCTTTAAATTTAGGTTATAGTAGTAAATTTAGGTTATAATAAGGGAATTGTTATTATCACTAAAAAAATCTCATTCTACACTCCAAACTTTTTATATTAGGAAACAAAAATACACTTGTGAAAAGTGTAGAATGAGATTTTTGTAGTACGAATAACATTTCCCTATAATAAATTTTGCACGAAAAAATATATTTTTAAAAATATGAATATTATTATTTGTTATCGTATAGTAAGAGAAATACAAAAAAAAAAAAAAAGTACAAAAATAATTCAAATTTTTGCGGGTGCCAGAAAGTCACGAGTGACTGGTAGGGGTGCAACTCGGGCGGGTTGGAAGGTAAACCCAATCCTAACCCAACTTTTACAATTTGGGTGCGGGTTTCGGGTTGGGTTTTAAACGGGTTCATTCGGGCTTGGGTTTAATCGGGTTCGGATTTACTTGGGTTGGGTTCGGGTTGGCCCAACTTTTTCAAAATTAAAATTCAATTCTGCAAATTGTATCCGTTATAAAGTTAAACTAAATATGAATGTTTCAACCATGCAAAGTTTGAATTAAAATACAAGAAATACCAAAACTAGTACCAAAAAAAAAGAAAAAAGAAAAGAAAAGAGGAACACTTCATTGAGAGAGGCGCAGTTGCAAATTTTCATGGGCTTTCAGATAGAGGTGGAGAGCCGCATAATGAAATTGGAGACTAACAATTTAATATACCACTTTAGGGTTTGGAGGGGCAATTTATTAAAAAAATATATTAGAAAGGATGTGGGTTTTTGGACTTGGCCTATTTAGGTGTTATATGAGTATTAATTGATATAGGTCGTATTTGAGTTTGGTTAATCGGGTTGGGTTGGACAATCAACCCAACTCAGCCCAATCAATGAACGGGATAAAATCGAGTTGGATTCTGGGGGTTATAACTTATAAAAAACTTGTTTATTCGGATTTAAAGTCGGATTGAACATGAACGGATTCGGGTGGATCCAACCAAGTTGCATCCGTGACTGGCATTTGCAATCGGTTTTACGGTTTATCGAAAACCCTGGAAAACCCCGGAAAACCCCGAATTATTCCAAAACCTGAACCCCGCCAAGAATCCTTCTGTGCCCGCCCAGCCTCTGCCCTTTGCCTTCTCCAAGCCGCCGCCGGCGAGTAACCTTCTCGATCGCTATCTTATTTTTTATTTCCCATCCAATCCAGGTTCCTCTACGTTTCGAATTCCAAGTATAAAGTCTCAAATTTTCAACACAGGGACCAAATTTAGGGCTTAGGGGGTCGTCTTTGTTTCTATGAATGGATCTTCTCCGAGCATACTCTGATCAAAACGACGACGAATTGAACGAGCCCGAGGAGCAGAACCAAAACCCTAAATCCGCACCGTCGTCCCCAGACTCGTCGCCGCCTCACCTCCTCCCCGCCAAGTCCGCCGCGCCCAATGTCGACGACACTATGCTGGCCCTGACGGTAGCCGGGGCCAACGGGTCTTCCACCCGCCCCATCGACCCGACCCAACACATCGTCGGCTTCAACCCCACCTACGAGCAGCTATGGGCACCAATCTACGGCCCGTCTCATCCTTACGCCAAGGATGGCATAGCCCAGGGGATGCGCAACCACAAACTCGGCTTCGTCGAGGACGCCTCCATTGAGCCCTTCGTGTTCGACGAGCAGTACAACACGTTTCACAAGTATGGGTATGCTGCTGACCCTTCGGCATCTGCTGGGTACAATTATGTAGGTGATTTCGAGGCCTTGCAGAAGAATGACGCCGTTTCTGTGTATAACATTCCCCAGCACGAGCAGAAGAAGCGGAAAATTGAAAAGAGAAAGGAATTGGAGGAGAATGAGGGTGGGGATGAGGATATGGACCCGGAGGAGGTCCAGAACCCGGCTAGTGACGTGTGGTTGATGAAGAATAAGAAGAGTCCGTGGGCGGGAAAGAAGGAGGGTCTGCCGACGGAGCTGACTGAGGAGCAGAAGAAGTATGCCGAGGAGTATGCGAAGAAGAAAGGTGAGGAGAAAGGCGCTGGTGATAAGGGCGAGGCTGTGGCTGAGAAGACTACGTTTCATGGAAAAGAAGAGAGGGATTATCAGGGTAGGTCATGGATTGCGCCGCCGAGAGATGCTAAGGCATCTAATGATCACTGTTATATTCCAAAGAGGTTGGTGCACACTTGGAGCGGGCACACGAAGGGTGTGTCTGCTATTAGGTTCTTCCCTAAGTACGGGCATTTGATTCTGTCTGCCGGGATGGATACCAAGGTGAAGATTTGGGATGTTTTCAATACCGGTAAGTGTATGAGAACTTACATGGGTCACTCGAAGGCAGTTCGGGATATTTGTTTTTCTAATGATGGGAGTAGGTTCTTAACTGCTAGTTATGATAAGAATATCAAGTACTGGGATACAGAAACCGGGCAGGTGATATCTACATTCTCGACTGGGAAGGTTCCTTATGTGGTTAAGTTGAACCCGGATGAGGATAAGCAAAATGTGTTGTTGGCTGGTATGAGTGATAAGAAGATTGTTCAGTGGGATATGAATGAGGGAAAGATCAATCAAGAGTATGATCAGCATTTGGGTGCTGTGAATACGATTACATTTGTGGATAATAACCGTAGGTTTGTTACTTCCAGCGATGACAAGTCGCTTCGCGTATGGGAGTTTGGGATCCCTGTGGTTATTAAGTATATTAGTGAGCCTCACATGCATTCCATGCCATCAATTTCGCTGCACCCCAATTCCAATTGGCTTGCGGCACAGAGTATGGACAATCAGATTCTGATTTATAGCACTAGGGAGAAGTTTCAGCTCAATAAGAAGAAGAGGTTTGCCGGGCATGTTGTTGCCGGGTATGCTTGCCAAGTCAATTTCTCGCCAGATGGACGGTTTGTTATGTCAGGTGATGGTGAAGGTCGATGCTGGTTTTGGGATTGGAAGACATGCAAAGTCTTCAGAACTCTCAAATGTCATGAAGGGGTATGCATTGGGGCAGCATGGCATCCCTTGGAGCAAAGTAAAGTTGCAACATGTGGCTGGGATGGCTTAATCAAGTATTGGTAAGTAAAGTTTCATTTCTGTAACACTTTTAATTCGCTTTATATGCATTCGTATGTGCAATATTTGGTTTTCTGATTTACCTGTCTAAGCAGTTTCAACATTTGATGCCAAAGGTTATGTGCCTATCTTATCTGCTAAAAACTAAAAAGTATAAAACTCATGCCAATTTTAGATGCGCGACAACTGATATAGCCAAGTATGGTTTATTGATGTAGTACTATGCTCTGACATATTGTGTATTTAGTAAAAATTTAGGATACCAAACTTGACCTTTTTCACATCCAACCTCTATGTTTGGGACTAGAAATGTAGGATACTAAACTTCAGATATTTTGTGTTTCTACCGCTCCAGAAGAAACTTTCTTTCCTCCATCCATCTCATGGATATAGGTGGACCAGGGTTAGAAACTATTTTCTTATAGGGCAGGGATGGGAAGCAATAATTTGCCTCTCTTAGGATAGTTTTATATAAAGGAGTTTTTATTTATTTATTTTCATTTCCACTATGAGTTTGCGGGGATTGGAGGAATTTCGTCCCACCAGTCTTGAACTGTTAGAGGGAAAGCGTACACTCTCCCTTCTTCCTCACCCATCCATCTTTGACCTAACCTTATGTAGGAGGAAAGAAGTCCTTAACTTTTCTTTTCAAGGAACTTGTACAATATGTATATCTTTCCATTTGTTAATGGTACCCGTTGTCTTTTACCTGTCAACGCTTAAGTCTCCATGCATAGTCAATAATTTTTTTAACAGCCTTGTCCAATTAGAACCAGCATGATAATGATTGGAAGACAGGTTTCACATTTTTCTCTCTTTCCTTCCTGGTCGTGCTTCAATGTCTTGGGGTCAAATTCATCAGTTCTCTTTCTGTGCCTGTGTTGTATCTTTGATTTAATGTCTTCACTTTATCTTATCAAACCTAAATGGATAAATGCTATTGCGGTGAAAGGAGTATCTTTTTATCGTGCAATATATTACTTAAAACGAGTTAATAATGGTAGGTTTCATCTTCCGATGGATCCTTTGGTTTCACGTATTGAGCTATATATTATATGGGGGATAGTTTTAACAAAAACCAAGTGCGTCAATTGTTTTCATATTTCATTGAGAAATGTTGCTGTTGCTTTACATACATGTGCACACTTGCATTCTCCTTTTAGTAAATGCGTGTATGATTAATCATTTGTCTGGTTTGCAGGGACTAGCCGCATTTCAGTTCAGTTTGGATAAGCGGGGCTATAACTTTGATTTACCCGTTTCTGTTCCACACGGGTGTAGCGCCATCATCATTGGATGTACCCATCTTGGTGATTGCCGGGCATAAGGATACTTATAAGATTGCAGGACGAACTCTCCTTCTTTGTCTCACTACAATCAACTGCAATCACCGATATCATCTGGTTACGCTGGATATGTACTTGTAATACAATGTTTTCGTTTTGATGTTCTGTTCTTGTAGTTTTGAAGACTCTGAGAAGTTTTACAGGTGTTGTTTTTTGCAAATGTCTCATTAATACTTGTAGTTTTTTTAAGACTTCGAGAAGTTAACGGCTAATTAATCTTGTATCCAAAAACTGCACCTTCATCATATGGCACAATTCATGTTGGACATGAAAGCTTTTGTGGTAGTGAAGGACACTCTTTCTAAACACGATTTTGCATCTCTTTGTATACACTCGACATTGGGGGAATGCATATTCATACATATGATGTGAATGATGTTAACCGTTTGAGCAACATGATCTTGAACAATGTGCACGGTTTTATTGAAACATTTAATGGGTTTGGAGTGATTGAAACATTCGACTTCGCTCAACATTTTTATCAATATTCTTCAATGTGGGACATTGCAGAATAGTAGCGAGATGTGAGCGACCAATTACTAACTAGTTATTCAAATCTTGCAACTATTTCCGTGGACAAACGGGCCCTTGACCTGTAGGTTGAGGAGCGTTTATGCGGTCCAGCACGGGGAGGGGACGGGTCCAAATTGTAAACTCAAATCGGGTAAATCTTTGTGAGTCGTGTGACATAAACAACTCTTCCTTGGCACCGCAAAAGTCTCGAGAGTTGAACACTAGTGAAATATTCAGTTCTTTTAGACCAAAAATTTGCCTACACTAATTAATCCTCAAAACGGTGTCATTTTAAGTCTAATTTAAAGGTTTTGTATCCCGGGAACCTACTGGTTTACCGCTATCGTCCCGCGAGAGATGGGCTCTATGTGGTTGAGACGAATCCTGCTCAGCCCAACCTCTCTGCCGCCGCAGAAGCCTCCCATGGCCGCCTTGTTAACCCCTGCCACACTCCAAAACCCCATCTCCTCTCCCTTTCTGAAACCCTCGCCGGCATCTCTCACTCCTCTTGCCTCCTCCCACCGCCGCCTTCTCTCAACAGCCGCGTCCTGTTCTCCTCCACGTCCTCTCGTCTCTGTCGACGAAACTTCCTTCGAATCCGGTGAGCACACCTTTGTTTCTTCGAGCAGGCTCTTTAATTTCGATTTTTCTGTTCTGGGTTCATCTTCTTCTTAGCTCTGATTTCGTCTGCCCTCTGATCAGCAGGAGGTGAAAGGAATGGGATTACGAACCGGAGCTCGAAAGTGCTTCTCAAGGGCATGCGATACGATGAACTTGAAGTAATTCTTTATCATCTCACTGTTAATTGCCTATGTCACTTATGAATATTGCTCCCAAGTTTGAATCCCGCTCTCCGTAGATTAGATTAGTTTAGAATATCGTCTTGTCGAAAATGTGTTGCTTATGATTTGTAATGCATTGACAGAAATGGGTTCGGTCACATGGGTACAGGCCTGGCCAGGCTCTAATGCTATGGAAACGTATATACGGGAATGGTATTTGGGCGCATCACAGTGATCAACTAGAAGGTTTTTCCTACTACTTTTCCTTATCCTGTTAACCCAATTCCACTTGTTTGTGCTTTATTCAGTTTCCTCGTGAATCTTGATGTAATTTGATTTCCGGTCAATGAATTTCGCTCGCCATTTTTAATGCGTAGGCTTGAACAAAGATTTTAAGAAGATGTTGAGTAAGAGTGCTGAGTTCAAGGCATTGGCTTTGAAACAAGTTATTACCGCGGCTGATGGAACTCGAAAGGTACATGGATTCATTTCCTTATGTCCCCTGTATTGCTTAACTATCATCGTACGTGGTCTTACTCTACTCGGTTAAAACTGCTTTTGGGAATATCATATATGCCTTTAGAAAGTTACTAGCATTTCTTAGAGAACCTTCTCATTGATTATGAAACTCACAGGAGGTTTCAGATTCTGTTCACTTTGGAAGATGGATTGGTGATAGAAACTGTTGTCATACCTAGCGTCGCTAGTGATAGTCGTAGCAGGAATACTGTTTGCGTTTCGAGTCAAGTGGGCTGTGCCATGAATTGTCAATTCTGCTACACTGGCAGGTAAGCTTCATTCTTCTCCTCTAAGCTGTGAATTCTACGTTCTTTCAATTTCCGTAGCCCAGATAATCTGAATGTTGGTTCTAAATCCTTCCATTTTCAGGATGGGTCTAAGGAGGAACCTGACTGCAGCTGAGATTGTAGAGCAGGCTGTATTTGCACGGTCCTTGTTCACAAGTGAAGTTGGCGACATTACGAATGTTGTATTTATGGTAGGTTAGGAGTTCACAATACATTTTCACATGGATATACGTTTTTTTTCATTAACCAAAATAAGAAAATCCTAGTTCGTTTCTCTGTCATCTAGACCCAAGTAATTTACTGAACTGGCATTATTCATTAGGTATAACGGATACTTTCATCCTCTGATAATTCATATAAATTTAAATTTCTAGGGAATGGGAGAACCACTTCAGAACATTGACAATGTTCTTAAAGCTGCTGACATAATGCTACATGATCAAGGCCTATATTTCAGTCCTCGAAAGGTCACAGTTTCAACAAGTGGGCTGGTTCCCCAGATGAGGCGTTTCCTTAAGGAATCTAATTGTGCTTTAGCCGTTAGTTTGAATGCAACGACAGATGAGGTATTTACATTCATTTTATTTGAATTGGCAAACCACATGTCTATGTGGATAGAAGAACACACTTGTACACATTCGCACGGGGGTATAACCTTTGCACAAACATCACATCTGCAGGTCAGAAACTGGATCATGCCAATTAACCGGAAGTATAAATTAGGCTTGCTTCTTCAGACCCTTAGGGAGGAACTTCGCTTCAAGAATAACTACAAAGTTCTTTTTGAATATGTGATGCTTGCAGGAATAAATGACAAGTAAATTAGCTTTTCGACTTCCTGCTGTTTGACTCGAATATGTCGTATCTGAAGTTTCTTTTCTGTTGTTTGTTTTGGTGGTTTGACTCTGTTCTTGGCGTAATGCAGTGTGGAGGATGCGAAGAGGCTTGCTGATCTCGTTCAGGGAATTCCATGCAAGATCAACCTCCTCTCATTTAACCCTCATAGCGGATCCCAATTCAGACCAACCAGCGAGGAGAAGATGGTTGAGTTTCGGAATCTCTTGGCTGAGTTAGGGTGCCGTGTCTTCTTGCGGTCGAGTAGAGGTGATGATCAGATGGCTGCCTGTGGTCAGCTTGGCAATCCCGATGTGGTCCAAGCTCCCTTGCTTCGCGTACCCGAGCAATTCAAAATGGCAGTGGAAGTCTCTGCGTGATTCGATTATCTGAACATTATATTCCTAAATCCTCTGGATGAAGCATGCTAAGCACGTGTTAGTTTGACTGCTCTGCCCGGGACCTATCTCTTGTGGTGCACCGCGATGTAACTTCGTTACCTGGCCTTCTTGTTATTCACGTTTCGTGTCACCTTGTCCGGCAGATTCAAATTAGCTTTTGCTTGTATGCACATCCGCCTGAATGCCCGTCTTATTGGTTACCAGTTTAAGATATTCGACGTCTTCTCCGAACAGAAAATGTAACCTGTTTATTGTGCGAAACCCTTCTTAAGGAAATATTCTGAGTTTCTCCTATGAAAGTAAGTTCTCGTAAGGGCTTTTTAGTCAAAATGGTAACTGAAATTTGAATAACTCCTCATTTTGGTCTTTGAGATTTGAAATTAATAGAAGTAAGTTTGTTCACTATCAATCATTTTTGTCATTTCATGAAAAATTTCCATTAAATAAGGCTAAAATGACAAAAATACTTTCAATTTTTATCAAATCAATTGGCCTATTGTTTATTAAATTGAGGATATTTTTATCGTTTTGGTTCTTATCTAATATAATTTTTCATGGAATGACCAAAATGATTGATGATGGATAAACTTAGGGACCACTTCTATTGATTTCAAATCTCAGAGACTGAAGTGATGAGTTACGCAAATTTCAATGACCATTTTAGCTAAAATACCTTCTCATAATTATTTTTTCGCATGCTAAATACATGGAATATTGTGCGTTGATGGCAGATATTGCCCTCACCGCATTCCATACCTTCATCATTGCCCTGCACCCTTAAACCAAGGGATATGTCATGCCCTACATCTCCTAATCAGGGAAGCTTGTCTATATTTTGCCTACAAATGGAGGTCCAATCAAGAATCCATTCTCTCCACGATATTATCAAAGTGCAGAGACCAATTTTATCAAAAATTAAGAGTGTATGTGAAAGGTGAAAAAAGATACGAGGATAGCACCGTCTTTATTATAATAATGAGCTCATGTGAGTATAACTATGACTTTACCCTCTGAGTGACATTGATCCAGAAAAAAACTACACAGTATATAAGGCTTAAGTTTGGTTAAATGAACTCTCTTGAAGGTGCTAGATAGGTCGTTGTAACAGAATTATGAATGCAATTTTTATTTGATAAAAAGTATAATCTATAATATGCATTAAGATTAAATTTAAAAATTAGGCCATAATACGATTGCGGAATTGTGACTCCATTTTTCTTATACAACTTTTGACACGTATTTTTGTGGAGTCCACTCTATATTATAACCATATGATTATTGGATTAAGGGTTTAGCATTATTTGTCCGTACTCGTGAATTTTTGTTACAAATAAATGTCTTAATTAATTTGGATTTGTCCAATTTTTTTATAAGAATAATCTATAAATGATGTTCAAAAAGTTAAACGGTTTAGATCAAAAATATATTATAAAGTGGATTTCACAAAAATGTGCGTAAAAAATATGCAAAAAAAAAATGGAGCCACGTGTGACCCACGAAACCTAAGTAGCTAAGTAAGGAGCACGTTAATCACTTTTAAAAAGTAACTTCCTTCCACAAAGTAGGGATTAGCCGCTTCATTCCTTTTCTTTTACATTTTTTTAATAAAGTAACGTTTCCACTTTCTAAACAGTTGGCCACCTCTTCCACGCGCCGAAGAAGGCCCGTAGGGGCACGAAACTTTTTTTGGCGGCAACTCCTTTTTCATGCCAACACTCCAAGAATTTGGTGGCCATAAAATCTCCTCCAGTCCGTTCCCTCTTTCATTTTCGCATTTCCACTTCAACCGTCTCTCTCTCTCGCCTCCTCTCGTTCTCTCTCTACTTTCTCTTCAAATCCTAGCTTGCAGTCCAGATTCGAAATCGTTAGGTTTTAATTTCCGAGCTCCGGTGCTCTTCTTTCCTCTGTTAGCGTTCGAAGTACAGTAGCGGTGAACGAGCAATGGGAACGAGTGGGAAGGAAGACTCGGTGCAGTTCACCGATTACATCTATCAGGACCGGAGCTTGTCGAAGCATGTTCGCGATAACGTCCATGGAATCATCTATCTCGAGCCGGTATGTGCCTCGATTCCGCCGCTTAGTTTCGTTTTTGCGATTTCGCGTTATCTGTGATGATGTTGTTTTTCGTGTGTCATCTCTGTTTCGTGCCATTGTTCTCGGAAATGAGAATCGTAGATTTGAATTGAATACGAGAGCAGTTTGTTTTCGAATTTTGTGTTTTAAGGTCGCTGTTGTATCGAATAATGCGGTATCGATATCTTGCTGCAAGAAATGTTTGTTTTGGTTTTAGTTTAGTTTTCTGCTTTGATTTGGCTCGTAGTTTAGAGGAATGCATATTGTTTAATTAATTTCATATTCATATGTTTTGAGACTGTTAATTGCGATTTTAAGTTTAAAGCGATCGTATGCATCAGCTTTTCTGAAATCGCTGGCGTTGATTTCTGCTGTATTTAGATCATATTTCAGAGCATTAGGAAATTGTTTGATGAATTTAGATCGCAAATCATCTCGAGCATGTGAATCAAAACTTTTTGTTTTGGTAGATCAAGTTTGAAGTGAGTTATAGCTTTACAGGTAATATATTTGGACCTAAAGTTCTGATTTAAACTGATTGAGGTAAATTATTAGTAATTTTGTTGTCAACTAGTTGTTTTGTTCTATTTTCTGCTTCGGTTTAAGTTTCAGAGAAGACAGATTTTAGAACTGCTTGAGGATTTTAGGTTCACATGCTTTGGTGTAGAAGTAGAACTGAGACTGAAGATTTTGTATTCTGAGATTGAGGATTTTAGGTTTAGATGCTTGAAAATTCAAATAATAAAGTTCAAAGTCGAAGAAGCATAAATTCTCACATTAATAGTTAACAAGTGAAATCTAACTTTTGATAAATAATGGAAGTCGATAAATCATAGCGGATATGGAACAAATTGTCTTTTGTTGAATTTGCATTAGGCTTGGATTTGAGGTAATGATGTCTTAAGGCTCATCATTTGAAATTCAAATTCTCAAGTTTATTGTGATTTTTCATTTGGATATCTTGGGTAAAGTATTTAAATATGGATTTCTTTCACATTGACTTTTGTACTTGTACTTACCGTAAACATTACATTGCCTTCAACTTAGAATGTAAATTAACGAGTCATGGAAGTTATGTTAAATATCGTATCAAATGAATCTTTCTGTTGTTTGTTGCAGTTTTGCTTGAAGTTCATCGACACTGCACAGTTTCAGAGGCAAGTTTGATAATATTCTATGCAAGGGTCATTTTCTCTTGAGTAAATTTTTGGATTTCTTTTCCTGATATTGCTGTCATTTTTTTGCAGGCTCCGTGATCTTAAACAACTTGGTGAGTTGAACTTACTAAATGAATTAGCATTAAGAAATGTTAGATTTACAGATAATGGGGATATTAAATTTCTAGATATTAATTGTTGTAGATATGCTGACATAACCTATCTCTTTTCCCAACTTCTTGAGATAAGTTGAGTACCAGTTTCATTTTGTTTCTGACCAACGGGTGTGGGATTGTGTGTCTGTGTGTATAAGTACACATATTAAATGTTATCTAATATATCCTCATTGTTTGAAATCACCTTACTACATTCGTTTGTACCTGTTCTACCGATGTATTTCTATTCAATACTTCAGGTTTGATTTTAATCTTACTTCTGATCCAGGTCTGACAGACATGGTTTACCCTGGGGCTGTACATTCTCGGTTTGAGCATTCACTCGGGGTGTATTGGCTGGCTGGTGAAGCTATCAATAAACTTAAACTCTACCATGTAGGAATTTGTCATAACAGCCTAATCGTTCTCATTCTGCAATTTATGAATAAGAACTCATTCCTCTTTCATCTGCCATCCTTGTAGGGGGACCTCGAAATTGATTCTTTTGACAGGACAACAGTAAAACTTGCTGGTAATGAATCTGTACCTGCTGTAATAAATGCTTTTCTTCTTGTAACCTGGTCCCACATCTCTATTTTTTGTCAAATCTCTTTCTAGGACTACTGCATGATATCGGCCATGGGCCGTTCAGCCACATGTTCGAGCGCGAGTTTCTTCCTCGGGTTATTAACGGTTGCACATGGTGATTCTTACAATCTTCAAGTGAATTTAGCTCCATTTTTCTTGTACAGTAGAAGAAGACTGCATTTTACAAACTTAAACCTTTCTGAAACTAATATCACTGCTTTTCTGTTTCATTTATGACTTGCATATGCAACATGTCCATGTTCTTTAGGTAAGAGATACAGCACACGGATCTTTTCACTTTCTGTGAAATTAGTTTGTGGAATTTTATAGGGATACTTCATGGTTGTTTGGTGGTTGTAAATGGTATGTGTTTTTAGTCAGGATATCAAGTCCACTTTTAGGGTTATAACTTTGAATGCTTTCTAGGTCTCATGAGGAGATGTCTGTGAAAATGATCGACTACATTGTCGAAGAGAACAATATTGATATTGATCCTGCAGAGCTTAAAAGGGTGCAGGTTAGTTTGTTTTGCCATTACCATTATTTAGTGAATAGGATTGCATTGTGATATCCTTCCATGTATTCCTCATTGATGTCTTCATTTCTTTGCAACTTTTAACTGCTGAGATCACTTCAACTTCTGTACAATTCTTTGTTGGCTCAATATGGGTAAATGTGAATGCTGATGGATGCTTTATCGATAGTAATAATGGATTAGGATTTAATGTATTGGGAATGTAATGTATCTTTACAGGAACTGATCCGTGCTAGCTCCAACCATGGGGAACAGAATGTAAGTTATCATAAAGTTTAAGGCTCAAATTTTGAGATTTCTTCTAGTATCTCAGAACACCTTACAGACTACTTTTTCACTTTAATGCTCGCACTCTACATTGGATTCCTTTAGTATTTTATCCTTAGCCCTTTGCAATATGCTAAAAATGCAGAGTGTGACAAACAAGCGTTTCTTGTATGATATTGTTGCAAATGGGCGAACTGGAATAGATGTTGACAAGTAGGTCACTTGATTTCCTTTTATAGAAGGTCTGGCGTTTCATTTGGAAATTGCTACTTGTTATCTGACAATGCTAAGTGATACAGATGTCATCTCTCTACAGGTTTGATTACATGGTGCGTGACTCCCGAGCATGTGGTATAGGCTGTAGTTTTCAGTTCGAAAGGTATTTATAAGTTAACAATTCACGGAGCACTTAAATTCATTGAAGATCCATGACGTCCAGTACACTCAAAGTTTTGAAATTTCCATTTGTGTAGAAGTTTAAACTTGGTGGTTGTGTTATTTGTACAGACTTGATGTTTTGAAACTATTACTTTTCCCATACTGACGATTTTTGCTGGAACATATTTTTGTTCTTTCAAATTGCAGGCTGATGGAAACTATGAGAGTTATAGATGATGAGATATGTTATCGCGCTAGTGATTGTGAGTATGTATTGAATATTTTTTTGTCACTCTCGCAACGCAATCGTTATGGTTCTTTAAATTTTATTTGATATCTTGGGCAGATCTGACAGTCCACAAGCTCTTTGCTACTCGTGCCGATCTGCATCGAACCGTGTACACACATGCTAAAGTGAAGGTCAGAGATAGAACCAAAAAAATTTCGCTGAAGCATCAAAATTATAATGGTACTATAAATAGATTAACTTTCTGATCTGCCTCTGGACATCTATGTTTTCACAGGCTGTTGAACTCATGGCCATCGATGCTATGTGCCATGCAAATAGTGCTTTTAAAATTGCAGAATCAATTCAAAGCGCAGCTGAGTTTTGGAAGGTGCAAGTGCTTTGTCATTTAGCAGAGTTTTTTACTAAGGCTTTTATCATTGTACCACTAACGTTATCTGTGTTAATCTACAGTTGGATGACACAATTTTGAAGAGGATTGAAACTTCTGATGACCCTGAACTCAAGGAAGCTAAGGATTTGATCCATCGCATTCGAAGAAGGGATCTTTACCAGGTACCCTTATATGTCCACCCCACAAGAAATAGGTCCTGTAGTATTACATTATTTGCGTGTCTCAGATCTTAGCGTTTCCTAGCGTAATTTTATTAGGCAATCCAGTTTGTTACAATTTTTATTTGCTTTGGCAGTTCTGCAACGAGTATTCTGTTCCAAAGGAAAACCTAGAACATTTCAAAGACATCACGCCTAAAGACATAGTTTGTTCCCAGGTTCCAAATATATTTTTAGTTTCTTACATCTTCCTCTGCCCGTTATGCTTATCAAGTAGATACATGATACCTTGTGCCTAATTTTCCGTCCAGAATTCTGGTAGTGTTACACTCAAGGAAGAGGATGTTGCAGTCTGCACTGTTAAAATTGATTTGACTCATGGAAGGAAGAACCCTCTTGAAAGGTACCTTATACTCCTAAATCATATCATGATTATTATCAAGCCACTGCTTGTCTTCGTATAACATCATTAAATTTGCTTTTGGTAATTTTGTTTGACAAATAATTTGCTCTCCTTTATGCATGCACCTGCTCCTCCAGAATCAATTTTTTCAAGGTACTTTCGACCTACATATGGCTTGATGCCCCGTATTTTACTCATCTTTCAAGCCGCTGATTTAATGAATGAATAAACCTCGTAAACTGCATGATCGCTGCAATATGTGGCAACCGCAGTGCATATATACCGTAGAAGCAACTATCGAAAAGATTTTAGTGAATCGTCAAATTTAACCTGATCATAGTTTTAGCATTTGGACATACTGCTGATATTGAAATCTGTGGTGTGTTAAACTGTGGGGTTGTTGTGTACTTTTTGGCAATCATATTCTTCCGTTACTAATTTCCATGGTAGAACGAACGGATCTGGATATGAAATTGTCCTTGAAACAAGTTAACAGCTTGAGAATCTCTGTTATTTTTCTGAAATTCTTGAAGTAGACGGTACTTTCTTCCGTTGGTGGTTGAATTTTACGGTGTATTGACGGGCTTGATTTTTATCAGGATTATGAGAGTGCTCTACATGGTGAAAAGTTTCCGATCCAAGATGATCGCATAAGTCACTTGCTTCCAACATTCTATCAAGACAAGATAGTCAGGGTGTACGCGAAGAAGCCCGGACTGGTTCGCTTCTTAGTACATGCTGTGTTTGTTAACTTAATCGCAGATTCTGTATTAATTTCTTATGACTAACAAGTGATGATGTAATCAATCAGGTTGCAGCAGTTTCCGAGGCCTTTGAGAATTATCAGAAGATGATATACGGACGGACAGAACAGGTACATCCAACTCCTAAGAAGAAACAACGCAAAGCCTGATTTCGGAACATAACCACCGTGACCACCACCGTGACCAATGTGTATAAATCCTCATCGTATATCTGATTCATAAGGATACGTATTAGGTATACCGGTATACGTCTCGGCGCTACCACATATTTTGGATTTAGGAAATCTGCAACTTTGTAAAATCCACTATAAATCTACATTTAACAACTCTGTAACGATCCACATGCTGAAAAAAGCCATGAGAAAATATATAAATACAATATAATCTTTGCATCTCTCTCTCCCCCTTAATTCATTTTATATTTTACATAGTAATTTGCCATATTAGTAGAGAGAATTGTTTACGGAAAAATAATGAAATATAAAAGTTCTTGGGCTTGGATAAGTCTTTTGGCCCATAAAGGATACCAAAACTCCTGATGGGCCGGAAGGGTTTCTATCAATCACAAACAATCTAACTTTTTTAACAAAAGTCATTAGATTATTTGACCTTACAGAATCTAGTGGCTCTTATTCAGATGTGTAACCTGAATGTGAACGTTTAATGTGCATTGCAAAAGGAATACAAAAGGAAAAGAAACACCACCGACGAACAACTCTATATATACACAACTAGACCAGAAAATCCAACTTTTCGCAATTAAGTAGGCTACTGGCTCTCTCAGACTACTTGAAACAAACATGGAGGGCAAACGAGCAGGCTTTGGAAGTGGAAAGAAGGCTGCGGGCAATATCGACATACAAAGTTTGGACCACCAGTTGGCGAGGCATCTCGACCGACTGTGCTCGATGGAGAAGAAGAAGAAGGAGAAGACGAAAGAGTTGCTTGACGGCCAAGAAAGCCAAGTCATCAGAGACAACAACACCAGAGTTGTTGCGGCCATCAAGCCGGCAAAAGAGGAGGAGGAGTGGCAAATTGTGCCGGATAAACTGGTCGTGAAGCAAGTTTTCGCCCATGGAACGTTTGGTTCCGTCCATAGAGGCCTCTACGACGGCCAACAAGTCGCAGGTATATATATGTCGTAATTACTGATTACATCTGCTTAATTACTTCATGTTTATATGTGCATGGCTTAATTAATATTTTTCTTTCTTAATTAAACAGTCAAATTTTTGGAGTGGGGAGAAGAAGGCCAAAACACAAACGCTCAAATAGCTTCTTTGCAAAACGATTTTAGACGGGAGGTTTCTGTTTGGCATAAACTTGATCACCCCAACATTACCAAGGTACAAAAACCATTCAGTTTTTTTTTTTTTTCTTTTTCTTTCTTTCTTTTCCTTTTATACAATTAAATGTAAATTTTATTTTAATTTTTGTTATGTTATTAAAAAAATATTTAATTTTATTTTTCCAGTTCATTGGAGCTGCAACAAATACATCAAAACTAAAATCCCACAGTAAGGTAGAGATAAGCCCTAACTCCGCCTGCGTTATCGCGGAGTATCTTTCCGGCGGTACTCTAAAATCTCACCTCATAAAGCACCGGGAAAGGAAGCTGCCTCTAAAGACTGTCAAACAAATGGCACTTGATCTTGCTAGAGGGTATCACAAATTTCCCTACATACATATTTGTCTATGTAATTTGGCCTAATCTTCGTCAGTGTAATTTTATTAATTTTCTGCTATATATGAGAAATTAATGATATATGTGTTAATTTGCATGCAGGTTGAGTTACTTGCACAGCAAGAATATTGTTCATCGAGATGTGAAATCGGAAAACCTGCTTATTGACAAGGACGGTAGGGTAAAGATAGCGGATTTCGGTGTTGCTCGTTTCCAGTCTTCGAATTCAAGCGAGATGACAGGCTACACCGGCACACCTGGATACATGGCGCCTGAGGTAAGTTAATATTACCTGTACGGAAATTAAAAGTAGATATAAATGTTTCTGGGAATATTACTATATTCTGAATGTCCAGCATTATTGTTCGAATAAATTGCTTGTCCCCTTTAAACTCTATCCCTGTGGCCGAGTCAGTGTCAGCATTTTTTCTCATCCATTTATAAACTTTGAATTGTTGATTTGGTTTTGCAGTAATCTAACTAATACCAAATGTGTTAATTGCAGGTCATAGAAAATAAACCATATGACAAAAGATGTGACGTTTACAGCTTCGGAATTTGCTTATGGGAGATGTATCGCTGCGATATGCCATATCGTAACGTCGGATTCTCAGAATTGGCTTCAGCAGTTGTGAATGAAGTACGTACGTCTGTGTACATATCGTGTACAGAAGAATTTCAATAGCTCTATTTCTGTCTTTGTAATAATTCATGTAACGTTAAACTTACAATGCTTTGTTTTATTTGACTGCAGAATTTAAGACCAGTGATACCGAAGGGTTGCCCTAGCTCCTTAGCTAAAGTGATGAGCAGGTGCTGGGATTCAAAACCGAACAGAAGGCCAGAAATGGCAGAGGTTATCTCGATGCTGGAGGCAATTGACCTTTCAGAAAATAAAGGTTTGGGTTGCTTCTCCATCTTCAGCTGCAAACAGTAAGGCAAATCAATGGGAAAGTAAAACGGAGCTCCTACAGACCAAGAACTACGAGATCGCTCTTCATTCTGGGGCAAAGGAGGGAGGCGTACCCTTCGAAAGGAAGAAGGCGAAATTCTTTTTCCTTTCCAAACGAATTGTCAAATACACACATCTGTTCACCGGATTCAAGTCAGTATCCCATCCGCCGATTCATTCTTCATAGATATTTTAGAGAATATAAATGCAAATTCATGTCAAGAAAATCTACATATACTTGATACAATGAGTTCCTTGTCATGAACATTATGGATTGATAGTTATTCACTTATTTGTGAAACTTGAAATTGCTTTATCTATCTTTCCAAATCTCTAGTTTTTTTCTTCTTCATTTTTCTCCAATTTCAAAGTTAAAAAAAAACAACCAATCGAACATAATGACCTATTTTTATACTTTTTAAATTTTAAGAAAACCGAACTAAACCAAACCAAATAGTAACTTTAATTTGGTTTTTAATTTAGCTAAAAACCAAACCATATTAAAACGAACTCGCCCCTATTATTTACGGTCGTCTTAATGTTTAAGAAATTAACATTTGAATCTTTACCCAAAAAGGGCTGGGGACATTTTTAACCCATCAAGTTTGAAATCAATTTCAAAAAAAGTTTATGAGATGTTACTTTGTTCACAGTGCACCTTAACCCTTTATTTTGTTTTTGGTAACCTTTTGGACATTGTTTGATTTGCCTACTGCCAAATTTTGAAGCTGCATTTTCATTGTGGACAGGTCATCTTGTTCTTTTGTTTTTTTTTTTTTTTAGTTTAGTTTTTATGACTGATCTGTGTTGCTTCGGCAAATGATTTCTGTTGCTTATGCGATTTTGTAGCCTCGCTGTCTTGCGATGGTTTTGGTGCTTGGTATGTCACTCCTTGTCTATAAGGCATATCAATATCGGGATTTCTCGTTCTAATGGTCTGATTTATGTGATGGACGTATAAAGATTTAAAATTATTTGTAATTTGTGCTTATTACCTCCAGATTAATAAATTAATCACTGGAACATATGTATCCATTTGACATCCTTGTAAATGATTGGTTATAGTAATGAAATTCTATCGTTTATGTCCAAAAAAAAAAAATTTGCACATTTTGTTAAGTTGATTGTCTAATCAACCATAGTGCTCCTGTGTGCTTTTTACATGTACCAGTTGTTCCAAAAAATATACCCACATTTTATAGGTATGTCTTGCACTTACAGCGTCATTAGTTAATAGTTGTACTATGAACCTAAAATGTGTACATTAATAGAATGTCAAAACATCACAAGTAACATGAGAAAATTGAAAATTCCTTGTTCATTTTTTTTTTAAATTGATACTTTACTATGATACGTGGACATACTTTTTAGTATGTTGAGAACACGGCTTGTCCAAGTATCATAATACAAATAGTTCAATATTTAAAAATAATTTTTAATCATTTTTATTATGACACTTGAGTATAGTGCATTGTATTTTCAGCGCACTGAAAAATGTCTAAAAAAACATTCAAAAAGAGGAATGCTACATTTGGATTTGGATCATTTCCGAGGCAACTAGTAGGGATCCTCCTGATCAGTGTTAGTGGACCGTTAGATTTTTATCCAACTGCTACAATTATTATAATTTTTAAAAAACTTTCCTATTTGTAGCCGTTGGATAAAACGGGGCCATTAATATTGGCCAGAGGATCCAAATCCGTCACATTTAAGGCCTATTGGTCTTTTGAGTTATCGCTGACCAATTAGGGACCGACACGTATGCCCATAATGAAACAAATTTTACTTCGTCCTAAACACAAACTCATCCGCTTCGGCTTCATACATAAACTCGCCCTCAGTTCTCTCAATCTGTCACTCTCCGTCTCCATCTTTCTCTCTCCTAGGGCACAAAAACAGTGAAAATTCACTCACAGATTTCAATTCTTTCCAGCCATGGCGGACGCTCCTTCTTCTCCCGCCACAAACGCAGAATCGAATCCCCAATCCGATAACCCCAATCCCCAATCTAACCAACCTGATCCCGTTCCCGCCGCTTCCACACCACCACCGCCACCATCACCATCATCGTCGTTATCTTCCACACCTATCCTCGTAAACCCTAATTCGAATCCGCCTCTAGTATCTCCGCCACCTCCACCGCCACATCCTTCGATATCATACGCGCCACAACAGGTTTCCGGCGCCTTACCGCCGACCGCGCCTTCGTTCCGGCCGGTTTCGCAGTTCACTCCAATACCGAACCCTGGCGTGCCCAATCCGAATTATCACCTCCCTGTCCCTGGTGTCCAGCCGCCCGGTGTGAGCTCCGGGGCTCCGATGGCTCCTGGTGTGCCCCCGCCGTCCTCGGCCCCGCAGCATATGATGCATTATCAGATGCAGCCTATGAGACCGTACGCACCGATGCCTAATGGATACGCAGCCATGCCCACTGGTGCTCCTCAAGGTGCTTTACCTGGTGGGTTTTTGCTTCTCTGTATAATCCCTTAGTTATTTCGTATGGTTTTTTATTTTTTTGCTACCCAATTTCAATGCAAAGTGTCTTTATTTATCGTTGGTTCTCGTTTTGCAATTGCTTGGTGTTGTTTTGCTATGAGTTGTTCAAGAAATACTAGGGGTTTTGGTTTTTGTCTCGAAAAAGTGAAAAAAGTAGATTACTTGTTGAATTTATGGATAGCAATTAAATTAAGACTAAAGGTATGATACAGTGGGAAGCGTTTGTTAAGGCAGAGATCGGAGTTTGATAAAAAAATTCCAGTGTGGTAGATTAAGGGTATCCATGACAAGATGTTTTCTCCTACAGTGTCTTGATTGAATTCGGTGAGAAAGGTTGGATGGCCTGCTTCATATTGCTTTGAGAACTCCCCACCTACAACTCCTTTTTTGGTATGCACATATTTTAAAGTTTTATGCAAGCTCAAGTTGGTCATGGAGTTCAAATGATATTCCCAAAATTTGGAAAAATTACTGTTCAGTTTGTCATTTTAAAGTTATATTACTTTGTCATGTTTATTTTAGTAGGATGCTTTCTGTTAGTTTTAAGGATACTTTCCCTTTCATGGGTTTATGAATTGCCAGAAGCAGACCATGTTTGCAACTGAGTGCTCATTGCCCTTGTGTTCTAAGGTATCGCAATCCTTCCGACTGAAGTCTCTCTATCCATAGATACATATTTATGTCCATCATCCATCCATCTATCAATCAATCTATTTATATATACATTTAAACATCTCATCATGTGTTTATTTGTGTGTGTTTTTATACTTTATGCATGTTTGTTATGTTTTTGTTTTTTAACTAATATTGTTCTCATGCTGCATGGCACGATGCTAACTTTTTTTAGATGAATTAAACTGTCAACATATTAAATATGTATAATTCTCATCAATGCATGAGATGTTGGAGGTTTTATTTTACTTGAAAAGGCTACTTTGGTCCAACTGGGGTGCGCAAGGTAAGCACGATTTACTCATTCATGGTTTATGAACACGATGTTGTTTCTTAATGTTTCCTTCAGGTTATCTGTTCAGCTGGTGGTAGTTGCTATGCCTGTGCTGCCATCTCTAATATGCTTTTAATGTGTGGTAACAAAAAATCATTATTTACAGTCATATTGTTTTTCATACATTTGTTTTGATTGGGGGATGGTCACCTATTTATCATTGGATGCACTTAATAAACGTTCTCTGACGAATTTGCAAGATATTTATTTTTGTTTTTGTAGGACTTCCTCGTTATCCTCCATATCCAATGATTCGGACCCCGTTTCCTCCACGCCCACTGGGAGCAACTGGTTTGCTTCAGCGTGCCCCTGTTCCTGGTATTCCTGGAGTTCGCCCGATTACCCCTCCTGTTAGGCCTATTCTTCCTATTGTCACCCCAGCGGAGAAACCACAAACCACTGTTTATGTTGGGAAGATAGCACCAACTGTGGACAATGAATTTATGAAATATCTCCTCCAGGTGTGCTGTCAAATTACTGCGATCTTTGTTGTTCTATATTAACTTTCCCACTCTTGTTTTATGTTACCCAAATTTATAAATAATTTCATATAAGTTTTTGGTGAATGATTTTGACTTCTGATGGTTTTACCTTTTGTGAAGTTGTGTGGACCTGTCAAGAGTTGGAAACGTGCTCAAGATCCCACAGATGGGACTCCTAGAGGCTTTGGGTTCTGCGAATTTGAATCTGCTGAAGGGGTTCTTCGGGCATTACGTCTTCTCACCAAATTGAGCATTGATGGGCAGGACCTTGTGGTTTGTGTTGATTCTTATTTAATATCATTTGTCAGTTTCATTATGTGGTTTTTTATTGTCATTGTCGTTATGGTGCAATGGAAATTTCCGTTCCTTGGTAATCATGCTATACATACTTCTCTACACGTTTAACTTTGCTAATATTCTCTCTTTTACTTGCTGTTGTAAACTTAAACAGTTAAATGTTAATCAAGCAACAAGAGACTATCTGGAGAGGGTTGTCCAAAAGAAGACTGAAAACTCAAAGAAGCTCAAAGAAGCTGAAGCAGCTGAGAAAGGTGATGGAAGTGCACCAGACGTTGAGAAGAATGTACCTTCAAATCCTTCTGTACAAGACCCAAAGGAGGAAGATAGTAATTCAAGTAACAAAGAAAATGACATTGCCAATTTTGGAATTGTGACTGACGAAGACAAGGAAGCTGACCGGGAGGCTATGGAGAAGCTTACAAGTTTGATAGAGGAGAGAATAAAAAACAAACCTCTCCCTCCACCACCTACACCAGCTCCTGGTGATGGTACTAGGAATTCAAACACAATGCTGCCAGCTAAATCAAGGGATGGAGACTCTGATGTTGATACAACGAGAAATGGTAAGTCTCATGTTTGTACTCAGTAAGTGATGAAGTTGTTTAAAGTCAATTACTAGTGGCAGTTTTGCTGTCATACTTATAGTTGATACTTTTAACTTTTCAGATGCTTGTGAAGAAAAAAATGATGAAGAGATAACTAGTGACAACAAAACAAGTGAACAGGAGAGGCCTGAAACAAGCTCACCTGATAGGAGCAGAAAGCAAGATAGGAGCAGAGACAGGGGGCGAGATATGAAACGCGAAAAGGAGCGTGAGATTGAAAGATACGAAAGAGAAACAGAGCGAGAACGGGTGCGGAAGGAGAAGGAGCAAAGGAGAAAAATCGAGGATGCTGAGCATCAGTATGAAAAATGTCTGAAAGATTGGGAGTATAGGGAAAGGGAGAAAGAGAAACAGAGGCAGTATGAGAAGGAGAGGGAGAAAGAGAGGGAACGCAAACGGAAGAAAGAGGTAATTTATGAAGAAGATGATGAGGATGAAGATTCCAGGAAAAAATGGAGGAGAAGTGCATTGGAGGAGAAGAGAAAGAGGAGACTACGGGAGAGGGAAGAGGACTTAGCTGACAGGCAGAAAGAAGAAGAAGAAATTGCCGAGGCCAGAAAGAGGGCTGAAGAGGAAAAGCAGCTGGTGCAAGAGAGAGATGCATTAAGGGTTTCATCTGGCCATGTACCAAATGGAAGTGACACAGCTGCTTTGGCTGAAGAATTCGGTGTGGAACTGAAATATAAGGCAATTGAACAGGACATTGAGGGTTATTCTGGTCCTGAGAATCGTATAGGTAAAATTACTCATGAAATTATTTATTGCTTTTATCGTTCTTTTCTTTTGCCCTTCCTTCCCTTTTGTTTTCATTTTTATTCACGTTGTTTGACTTTGACATGACAGGTGATGGGGCTTTACAGAATGGTAACAGTGGTGATAAGTCAACCATGACATCTGCTTCTGCATCAGAACCGCATCTGAGTGGCAGTGCCCCAGCAAAGAAGTTGGGTTTTGGCTTAATGGGTTCTGGAAAACGTACTGCTGTTCCTTCTGTTTTTAAAGAGGAGGAGGATGATGCACACAAGGACAAAAAAATGAGGCCCCTGGTTCCAATTGATTATTCAACTGAAGAACTACAGGCTGTCCAACAAACTGTTTTTGGGACAGCTCCATCAAATTTGGCTGCAGCTGCAGAATTCGCAAAGCGAATATCAAATGCTAGTTCTAAAGAAGAGAAGCCAGATGCGGAGAAGGAAAGAAGTAGACGTACTGATGATAGGTCAAGCCACCGGGATAGGGACCGACATGGTGATGACTCTAATCGCACTAGAAATGAGCACAAGGAGAAGACTATTGACCGTGATATGGACCGAGAACGTGGGATGAATAAACCAAGGGCAACGGATAACAAGAAGCTTTTGGATGCAAAACAACTGATCGATATGATTCCGAAGACAAAAGAGGAATTATTCTCATACGAAATAAATTGGGCTATTTATGAACAGGCAAGCACGCCTTAACCCATAATACTAAATTCTTTTGTTTAAACTTGCACAATTTGCTTGGTGATCATTCATTCACGTAGTCTACTAACTGCTGGTAACCATGTTTGATGTGTCTGCTTTCACAGCATGCACTACATGAACGCATGAGACCATGGATTTCGAAGAAGATTACGGAGTTTCTGGGAGAGGAAGAGACTACGCTGGTAGATTACATTGTATCTAGTACTCAGGAACATGTCGGAGCAGAACGCATGCTCCAGCTGCTTCAATCCATTTTAGACGAAGAAGCTGAAATGTTTGTGCTCAAGATGTGGAGGATGCTCATCTTTGAAATTAAGAAGGTCGAGACAGGTCTGGCTTCAAGAACAAGAACTTAATAGTTTTTAATGTCAGTTGTACTTTTGCTTGCTGTAGACCCAAGTCTTGTTAGTATAATATGTCCTTTGGCCTCCGCCCTCATTAACTAGGATGGGTCGCATAGATAGCTAAAACCAAATTCTTTCTGTTTTTATTGCTTCCTGTTACATTTTGTTCCATAAGCAAATAATGCCCTTTTTGTCTTCGTCGATCTTGCTGGTTGTTTGTAGCTTTGGAATCTGTTAGATGTCCTCTCGGTGATTCTTTCCAAAATTTTACTTGTATTTACGTCCGGCGTTTTCAGTCAGGCCATGGTATTTTGAAATGCATGACAGGGAAATCCTTCCTACCATTACACTTGTGTTATTCTCTTTTAATTATTTGTATTTTCAATTTAAACTCTCGTTTTCTCGTTCTGTACTTCTCCCTTTGTTTGTGTTCCTTGATCTTCTTTTAGTTTAATGAGAAAACAGACGTGCGAAAATCACATCTTTAGCAGTAGAACTTGGAAGCCCGTAGGCCAGAATTTGAGCTAGTATCGTTTCCCATTCTTATTCAGATTTACAATTCATAATCCGTGTTTAAGAAACAAACAGAAATACTATTAACAGTAGAATTACCAAGCTAAACAGGATTAGGATACAATTGAGGCATCAGATGACCCAGAACCAAGATACAACTGCGCCAGCAGCCAAACCCAGAACCAAGAACAACACGATCACAATCCCTGCCGTCTCAGCATGTTGGAATTGGACAACTTTGGGAGCCAAAATCATCAACACGCTAGTCAAGTAGCCGTTGGTGAGCCCCAGAAGGCAGGTTAGTATCGTCACTGGAATCTCTGTTCGGAAGAATTTGGGGCCGTGCAAGCACCCATAGAAGAGAGGAAAGAAGAGCAATCGCACAACTGTACTGCCGATTGCAACCTTGGAATTTTTGAGGAGGCATACAGAAGTCAGAGACTTGCCAACGAGATCAAACACATTGTAGCCGGTGATAAGGATGATTGGGTACCAATCCTTGAGAATCTGAGAGTGCACGTCTTCAGTAATGTATCCTGGAAATATCGACAAAGTCACGACATAGATGAGGAAGATGCTAATTCCGTACCACTTGACTCTGTCGACTATGTGCCACAGAGTTGATCTCAACACAGTCAGAGTCGGAGGGCCTCTCTCTTCTGTCGCATCGTTTACAGCCTGAACCTTTAAATCTGCATAATACTTCATAACTGGAATCCTTGGTGCCACATTGTAGAAGACAATGCATATGACAATAATGACTATCCCGACAGCGAAGTAAAGGTTCGCACTTTTCCTCAGGCCATCGGTATCTTGTGGATATACAGCCTTGGTTACGATCCTCAGAGCAGAAACAATGACTCCTGTAAGATCATTCAAGGAAACTCTGATGAACTCGTAACCAGAGCAGAAAGACTAATATGCTTCAAAGTGTGTTTCGTTTGATACTTCCATAGAGACCTAAAAGTGCTTGTGACAATCGAAAGCGTTTCTAACTACATTTGGCAGAAAAACATAGTAGCGTTCTATGGAGAAGGTGGTTCTTCAGACTTGCAAGCGCTTTTCCAGGTTGCGGTTAAAATTTTAATAACAATTTCAACGTGTTTCCTATTAAAGCACTTCTAGCAGAAGCACTCATGACCAGAAGACTTTCCCAAACGGCCATTCAGGTTACAAAGAGACGCAGACAATCAAGCGAAAACAACTGAGATTAACTAAAATCAGAATTTAATTCAGAAAATGAAACAATACCCAGAAACCAAAAACTGAAATTCCAAATTCGACCGGAAAATTCAAAGGGCAGGAGTTTTACCTGAACCAGCAGTCCCGGCCACAACGGCTTGCATATAAGTTCCGGGCAACTCACTAGCCGCCCCAATGAGAGAGCCTTGAACCAAAGCATCCGCCACGGAGGAAAGCGCAACCGCCGCAACCGTCACGTAAAACCCGTCGTACAACCCGACCCGACCCTTGATGTAAAAGACATCCATGAGGGGAACGACGAGCAGCGAAACGACGAAGAGGCCCAGGCCCACATTGATCCGGACATAGGCTTCGGACTTGTGGGAGTAGAAGATAATCAGGAGGAGGCAGAAGAGGCCCACCACCATGTAAACGACGGAGAATATACGGTCGACGCTGGCATCTGGATAGAGGTAGGCGAAGTAATCGACGGCTGTGATGAAAGCGTTCCATGGGAGGAGGTAGCCGAGACCCAGTGTGAAGTAGATGATATAGGCGAAGTGGAACGAGTCCTCTGGAATTTTATTAGGTACGACGGCGGCGGCGGCGCTTACGGTGGGGAGGAGGAGGCTGGTCTCGGAATTTTCATCGGTGGTTTTGACATTGAAACCCATCGGGAATCGGTGGATGTTTCTCAATGGGTTTCCGGGTTCGGTTCGGGAGAATGGATCAGCTGAGAAGGTTCAAAGCTTTTAGCTTTGATTTTGGATGTGACTCATGTGAACAAAGATACTTGCAGACGGAGGTTTGGTAGGACCGTTAGAGGTGAAGATGGAATGAAGCGTTGTCGTTTTGGTCTCCAATTATTGCAAAGGAATGTCATCATGTGCTTTTTCCTTTGTGGGAGTTTGAAGGGATGGGCCTTTTTTATAGATTCTCACACATCCTTGTTAATTTCTGTTTGTTAATATTCTTCAATTCATCCGATTCGACGGCCGAAAACAAAAGAAGTATGAGAGAAGAAAAAAATGATATGTGAATATCACACCCCTTTTTTTATTAAGGCAACCAGGTTTTGGGTTGCAATAAGTAATCAGACTTCTTTTTTAAGAATGTGTTGTGGGTGAAGAATTTAGACCATCTTCTAGTGAAGGAAGCGGTAAAAATTTTCTATGCAGGACGTCTTTGTTTATTGAGAAACGGATACAGTGTCAACTAGATCAAATATGCATGATCAACTAGTGAAAATAATATTTTGTCTAATAGTATTTTTCTTTTTAATTCTCGATGTTGAGAGAATTTCAATTTTCATTTTTTGGGTTGATAGGCGGATTTTACATTAAAGGCAAGAAATTATTGTTAGGCCATACATTAAGTCGGCATAACAAATTAACATAAAACTCGCCATTTACAATAATCAAACTCAAAACTTTCACTTGAAGTTCGCAAGAATGGGCAACTTGGGAGGGGCATTCCCATTTGGCACTCTGCATTGACTTATTTTATTAAGCTATCCAAATTGCATAAGTGGTGTTTGTGTGGCATCAAAATTATCACATTTGTAATCTTCATCAAGTCAACACAGTTCTTAAGATTTAGAAGATACTGTGTTTTTGGAATTGTGACTTTTACAAAGTAATTTCATACTATTATAAATTAAATGATATTCTTTGGGTGATAAATATGCTTGTCAAAACCATAGAGACATGATCATACACCAGCTCAAAGTCTCAATTTTCAAAATTGACCATCTACAACTAAAGTTAAGTATCTTAATCTTCAATGCTACATCCGTCCTTGAGGAGGAAAGCTTAGTAGGGTCGTAGAGGTTCCTGATTAGGAGAACTCTCATATTAGGTGAAATCAGCGTGAGGTCGAGTGAGATCAAAATATATAAGGTCTGATAATTTTTTTTAAAGCTGCCTTACAAATGTCGTGGTCGGTATCCTTACATAGACCTTTCTCGATTTTTGGGTTAAGTTTCTTGTATTCATTTTACCAGCCTCAATCCTTGTTTAGATTAGCCTGCATAAAGACATGCCACAACAGAGCTCTCTCACCTGCACCAGCTTTCTCACTTCTGCATCACCTCACAGCCATTCGCCCGGTTTGCATTCTTCCAACTTCAAATCTCTCTCTCTCTCTCTCTCTCTCTCTCTCTCTCTCTCTCTCTCTCTCCCCCCTCCATGGCCAAACTTGTGTCGAATGCCCCTTATGATAGTACTCTTCCTATTCCTTTGCGTCTTAACCTTTTCCTTCTCAAAAACCCTAGATATTGAGTGTGTACTTGATGTCCAAGACTCTTCAGCATGGCACGGCACGAGTAGTGAAGCTGGAAATTGGGGTGGATTTATCAACAGTTGTTGCGAGCAGCTTTCGATGATTACTTATACACCTTGGGGGACAGGGCACCTCTTCTTAAACTCGACAGAACAGACAAACTACTTAATTTCAATGAAGGGTATAAAAGATGATGTTTTGAGTTGTCGTATTGACAAGATAACAAGTGGAGCCGGCGGATGCTCTGACTACACGAAAGTAGATGTTTTTGATAATCTCAGGAACACATTGGAAATCTTAGATGAAGGTTGTAATCTTTTGGGACGGGTGAAAAGTTCAAGCAGGATCAGGCTCGTAGTGCATGTCTGAGAAGGTGGGAAGAGATTGTAGCATCAACGGAAAATGAGGAGTCAGCAAAACTTGAAGCTGATATGTAGCTTTTCAGTTTTGGTAACTTTAACAAGCAGGAGGATTGATGATAAGAATTGGGTTTCAGCACTTCATGAAAGCCTTGGGGACCGGAGACTTTCAGAAGGTATAGGCAGTCAAGAAAGGCAATTGATTCGATTTATTATCTTCATATTTTACTGCTGCTCATAAGCGCTTTGCTAGAAGTGCCTAAAGCCGGTGCTTTTCCAAAAAATGCTTCTAGGACCTAGAAGCAGTTGCACATAAACCCTTAAACTCCAGCTAAGTGATCTCCTTTCCTTCCATTGCAGATGAACAGCAAAGCTCGGGAAGTAGTGGTATAAACTTGAGCACAGGTACTCTAAATACATAATGTCAACATAGTTTGAGTCCTAAATTATAGGAAGTTGCAGTCAGTTGTCATTTAGTTTGCGGTCATGGTGAAGTTCTGTTTCTTGCAGGAATTGCAGCAATATTACTCATTGCAACATGGACCTTATGCAGAAAAAGGACTCATGAGAGTTTTCAGCACGAAAAGAAGGTATTTATTTCTACAACGAGTTTCATATCTTACTACAAATCCAACAGTTGTGAATTGTTGCTACCCTTTTTTTTACTGGACAACAGCATCAGATGATTTACTGTCCGAAGAATCCGGCAGCCTTAAGATATCAAGCAAGGAAATCTATTCAGCGACCGGCAATCCAAGTGCAGACAACTTCATTGACCAAGGAGGAGCTGGTAAGGTAAACAAAGGCATACTATCAAATGGTAAGCATGTTGCAGTGAAGCACATAATCAACGATGACTCTGTCGAGACATTCATCTGCGAAGTAACGAGCCTTTCCGATGTTAGACATCCAAACCTTGTAGCTTTGCTTGGCTCTTGTGAGGGTGTAGAAGAATATTTCCTGGTTTATGAACCGTCCCAAAATGGGGACCTTTCGGAGTGGCTATTTGGTAGGGTCATATTTCCGTTCGTAAAATTTTCTCTTGCATTTTGATAATTCAGAAAGCCAATTCAATCAAAGCTGATTTGCAGGTAAAGATAAAAGTCTGCCATGGATAACTAGATTAGAACTTGCCATTGACAGTGCTGGAGGTCTGTGGCTTCTGCAAACTTGTCCGAGAGGCTGCATTGTTCACCGTGTTATCAAGGTAGCTCTAAACTTTCTGCATTTCTTCTGTTTGCACCGCTGCTGTTGCTTCATTTGCCACTCTTTTCGTCAAACTTCTTTCTTGCCACATTCCCAACTGGCAGCCAACAAACATTCTCATTGACAAAAACTTTCAAGTGAAATTGTCAGACTTCGAGTTATCTAAAATTATGGACTTGGGACAGTCCTATGTGAGCTCAGAAGTGAGAGGGACATTTGGTTATGCTGATCCTGAGTACAGAAAGAACCACCATGTAAATGCTTCAGGATACGTTTACAGTTTTGGAATAGTTCTTCCGCAACTGATCTTGGGCTGCAGGGTTATCAATCTAAGCTTAAACAAACCAATGCCTCTGAGTAAAATGGTAATGAAGTCAAATTTTGACTCCACATCTCTGAAAAAACTATTTCAATTTGCTGATTCGATTTCTTATGTTCCATGTCTTAGTAGGCAAGGGCCCTCAAGAAAGGCGGTGATGCAATGCAACAGAACTTGCAGATCCCAAACTTAACGGGGAGTACTCGGTAGAAGCTTTAGATCTTGCGTTCAACCTAGCTTTGTCATGCACAGGAATAAAGCTGCAAAGGTCAAGCATGGACCAAGTGGTATCAAAACTCGAAAAGGCACTCGATACCTCAACCCAAAAACAGTCAGCTTTTTTTACCCTACCAATCAAGGCTTGAAATCGAAGAAACTCGGGCACATAGTTTTGTACATTGAAACAATAGTGAATGATTTATTACTGATTTTGTATGGAAAAAGAATTTTGCAATACAGAGCAATACAACAATGATTTTGTACAAAGCTTCATTGGAGAAGCTGATCATGTATACTGATATACCGTCATTAGCTCTTAAAAAAACCGAGCCAATAACGAAACCAAACCAGACTAAAAATCAAACTAAAACAACACCATCTCTACACAGGACCCTGAATTTACAGGAGAGCCTCAAAAGAATTAAGCAATGTAAGTATCCCCACAAATATTCAGGGTTTACCTAACGTGAACGAATCGCTCTTGTAGAACTGGGGAGATTGAGCCGGATGACCTTCTTTCATGGAACTCATGCAGGACCTTGATGAGAGCACTGGCCTTTTTGCTTGCTCGAGACGTGCCTTCGTTGAGTTGAGAATACAAAGGTCCCATAAGTGAAGGGCTCTTTGCTAGAAGAGCAACCACATCTCCGCTGCCATTTACGCAAAGAGCAAGCAACAAAGACACGCAGAACTCCTTCCCTGCCCTAGGAATGGAGGAATTCAGGATCCCTACGATCGTATCCAAAGCTTTGCAACGCGAAATTGCAACTGATCCATCAGGTTTCTCTGCGAGAGTTGAAAGAATTGCCAGAGCATCTGTGATGAGAGCTTCATTATCAAATGATGTTAAGACATTAACAAGCAGAGGAACTACCCCTGCTACTATCACCCTCCTATGATTTTCCGGGTGATTAATGAGCCCGAAAATCGCAACCAATGCGTTTTTCTTGGCCCTATCAGTTCCATCCTTGATCAACTCCATCAATGCCGGTATGGCATCTGCATTTTCTCCAATCAATCTCCTGTACTCCTCGACCGAAGAGAGGTAAAACAATGTGCCAGCAGCATGCTGACGAGCCTCTAATCTGAGACCTTTCTTCACCACACCTACAATCAAATCCAGACCACGATTTTCGACAATCACAGCCTTGCTTTTCGTATACTTCGAAAGATTCAACAAGGAGGCGATGGCATTTTCTTGAATCCCTGAATCTGCTGAACATAACAGTTTCAACAAATGTGGAACCACACCGGCTTCAAACAAACAAGACCTGTTAAAAATGCTTGATTTCGAAAGAAGCCGGATTTCATAAGCGGCCTTGTTCTGCTCTTCTACTGTCCCAACCTCAAGCCATCCATTAAGAAACTCAGCCACCATTTTCATGGCTCCCTCAGCTGCCAAACTCCCAGCAACTGCAAGCCTAGTCCTCCCACTGTCGTGATTTCGGTGACCCGAATCAGCAAATGCAACACCATTTTCGCAACAATACTGCTGGATCAATCGCTTTAGCGCCAAATTCGGCACCACCTCCGTGTTCTTGAGCTTCTCCCCCGTCTTGGGACAAATGGGATTGCCAGCTCTGAACCATTTCTCAATCGAAGACCGATCGTAGCTCTGCCCTGTTGCTATCGTGACCGGATCAGCCATGATTTCCAGCGATATCGGGCACCGGAAATCTTCCGAATTGAGGCAATCCACCGCCACGCCGGCGCCGCTGCATTTGGTCTCGGATCTTCGACCCGGTTCACCATCCACAACATCGAACAACACACATCGACAGTAGCAAAGCAAACCCTTCAGGCTGCACAACAATCCCACCTCTCTCTTCTCCTGGCTCAAATTCTCGAACCCAATTTCCGAATCCAAGAACTTGACTTGCTTTTCACACCTGCTCCATTTCCTAATCCCGAGGAACTCGAGAACCCATTTCAAATCCCCCTTGTCCGGAGCAACTCCTTTCTCTAACCCGGCCAAAACGGACCTCACCGCCTCCACGACACGAATATCATCCGGGTCGACTTCATACCCCGTCTTTCGCGCTTGCCTGGCCACCAATTCCACGTGCTCCTTGACCTCAACGGAGGCGTCGACCGACGCGAGAGGCAGAACATCGAGAGCCGTGCCCATGGCCCGACTCAAGATCCTAAACTGACTCGCCACGTGACCCGACTTCATCAGCATCCATACCCTGGCGTCGTCCCGGGCCAAGTCTTCCAGCAAGAACTGAACTTTCTGGAAGGCCAAGTGGAGCTCCGACAAGCTCAGAACTGCGGAGGTCGGAAGACCCGACGATTCATCTCGAACCGCTTCGAGAAAAACCCGGACGACACCGATTTGTCGGATGATTTCTCGGGCGTTTCGGGCGTTGCTGGCGATGACTTTCGACTTGAAAGAGCAAATGTTGCAGGTGAGAGTGATGAGTGACGCCAGGAGTGTCTGCGGAGATATGACTTCGCACGGATGAACCGCCGGGTACGTCAGAATCCGGCGACCTGACCCGTTTGATCTCTGAATCATTGAAAAGAATGGATAAAAAGGTCTGATCCTTAGAATGGTGTTTTGTTTGTTTGTTTGTTTGGGTTCAATGGCTGGACGTTCGTGCGTTTATATAAGGGGAGATAGTAGGAGACACGTGTTGGAATCTTATTCGATTCCGATGAATTCGAAAGATCCAAGGGCGCCAGGGTGTTGACTTGGATATTCAGCGTTCGACACGTGTCCTGTGAGACACGTGGGTGGAGGAAATGGCGGCTTCGCAGAGTGTTTCTGAGAAGGCTAATGGGAGCTGGACGCGTGTAGCGTCGATTATGGGAAGGGAAGAGAGGTCGCCGACACTGGATAGAGTCAGACACGGTGTTCGGAGGAATTTGATAACGTGGAATTATTTGGAGGCGGTTTCTGTCACATCCCGGCCTGGGACAGACCACTTTTCGGGTCCACTCCACCACTGTAGCACGATATTGTCCGCTTTGGACCCCGACCATGCCCTCACGGTCTGTAGCACGATATTGTCCGCTTTGGGCCCCGACCATGCCCTCACGGTTTTGTTTCTGAGATATTGTCCGCTTTGGGCCCGGACCATGCTCTCACGGTTTTGTTTCTGAGAACTCACACGAGAACTTCCCGATGAGTCACCCATCCTGGGATTGCTCTAGCACCCTTCTCGCTTAACTTCGGAGTTTCTACGGAACCCGAAGCCAGTGAGCTCCCAAAAGGCTTCGTGCTAGGTAGGGATGAGAATATACATATAAGGATCACTCCCCTGGGCGATGTGGGATGTCACAATCCACCCCCTTTAGGGGCTCGACGTCCTCGTCGACACACACACGACCAGGGTTAGGCTCTAATACCAAATGTCACATTCCAGCCCAAAGCATACAATATCGTGCTACGGTGGTGGAGCGGGTCCGAGAAGTGATCCGCCCCGGGCCGGAATGTGACAGTTTCGAATTAACGTGGAATTTTTTATCATTTTTATTTTATGATTATTATTATTTTTTTAAACAAAAAAAATATATTAAAAAGAAAACACGAATACAACCGTTCCATTCAGAATCACACTTAAGAGCATGAAGAGCAAAATCAATTAATTACTTATTTTTTATTTTTTATTTTTTATTTGTGGAAGAAGAGAATGAATTATTATTATGTGAGCAATAATATAATTTGAAATTGATTACTTATTTGGGGCTATGTTTATTTTTTATGAAAAATGATAGTGTTTATTGGTTAAATTGTTAATTGTTAAAGAAAGACTAAATTGTAGCAATGGTCCCTTAACTTTAACTCAATTAGAGTAATAGTCCATCAACTAAAAATTCATTATCATTGGTCCCTCAATTCATCAAAACGTGCAACTATAATTCATCAACTAAAAATCAATTACCATTGGTCTCTCAACTTTAATCCAATTAGAGAAATGGTCTCTCAACTTTAACTCAATTGAATCAATAGTCTCTCAACTTTAACTCAACTGTAGCAATGGTCCTTCCAACATAACTCGTTTTGACAAAATTCTGACGAAGTTGAAAAAGAAAACCATAGCTACGCGGAACTTCTAGAAGGGTTACATGTGGCATAAACTTAGGGCACGAAAATAGGGTTTCTAAAACTTGATATTTAGGTGATTTAATGTGAAAATGAGTCCTCTTTGAAGCTGGAATTAAGGTAGGAAAATATTAGGATATGATAAGATAAGATAAGGTTGGATAAGGTTTGGATAAAATAAGGTAATTTGGATAATATTCCTTCTTTGTAGCTGATTCCTTATCTTTCAAGTCTTTGATTTAATTCTTCCAGATGTTAATCACATTCCTAGCCTTTCTTGATCTTAAAATTCGTCCATCCATCTTGCTCCATGCATGTGCAATCTATTCCAAGCCTAAAACTGCTCTAAAATG
Source organism: Pyrus communis (assembly GCF_041283825.1). Classification (NCBI taxonomy): domain Eukaryota; kingdom Viridiplantae; phylum Streptophyta; class Magnoliopsida; order Rosales; family Rosaceae; genus Pyrus; species Pyrus communis. The sequence continues at coordinate 5,235,234 of NC_142580.1, read as the reverse complement.
CTTCAAATTGCACTTTCTTACCAACTTTGTCAATTGAACCTAAAAACACATGAGATTAAAACACTCTAACAAGTAGAAATTAGCTATGTAAATGCAAGAAAACAAGCTAACTAAGTCGCATAAATATGCTCCTATCAAATTCCCCCACACTTAGCTTTTGCTAGTCCCCGAGCAAAACAAAACAAACAAAACATAACCTAGACCTTCCAATATTTACCTCAGGGATTTCCAATGCAACATGACATGTTAAAAATCACTACTCCCACAGATTTTAGCTATCCTTACCCTCGAGCATATACTTAATCATAGTCACCACTTACTCGCTCCCATTTAATCAATTAAAACATGATTTTGAATGTAATAACATGCCTTAGAGAATTCCCTCAATTCCTCACTGGATATACTCTCTATTTTCACACAGATTTTCTAACTACACTCCCTACACTAGGTATATGTGAGAAGATTGATGTAAACATGTAGACTAGCACTCACATATGTATAATCAAAGAAGGTACTTTATGGAATTATTAACATGTATATGTATATGATCTCATGAACAGAATGCCACTACTTAGACGCGAGAACCAGAGATACCATATGCTCAAACCAATTTTAAACTCCACATATTGAAACACATAACAATCAAGATCGAAGTCAAAGGGTTGTAATGGGGCTAGGGTATTGGCTAACAAAGAAATGTAAGGATAAACAAAAGTTCTTAAAGCAATAGTAAGCAAAGTAATGAAATAAACACTTAGAATTCACTTTTGAATGCAGAAATCAACATTGAACACCAAGGGAAACTTCACATAATACTTAGGGCCAGATTCAAACTTTTGGACCCTTTCTTCAACAATCAACACTTGTGAGTTCATTCTCACTTATTTTTAACTCTTTTTCCTTTCTTTTCTTCAACTTTTTTTTTTTGGCACGCAAAACGTACTCCTTCATAGAATTCCAACGAAAAACACCTTCCCCCACACTTTTTTTTCTGCAATTTTTAGATCAAAAGGAATTCCCTCTAAGTCATGCTTTACTATACTTTAAGAACAAGGTTATAGATAGTCCTATTCTAGGTTAGGTAAGGATAATGTGGCTAACAAAGAAAATAGGCTAACTAAGTCTCAAAGGGGTTAAACCTACAATACATATGCAAAGGGTAAGGCTTTTTGGCTTTGGTTTTAACTAAATAACTTCATCTTGTTTTATGTTATGCACTCAATTTTATGCTTTGAATGAAATGGGCATGAGTTCTAGTATTTGGAACTATAGTGATAAAATGCATTTTAAGTAGCAACCAAGCAAAGAATAATGAGATCATGCAACGACTTTAGAAAACAAAAACATCAAGATTAATAACTCTCCAAAGAACGTTTAGGCTCAAATCTCTCAGGGTTGTAGCGTTAGTTTGAGTTTCTTCCTTCAAGCATGTTACAAAAACTGATTTTTTTCCTTTTTGTGATTACATGTGAATTCGTAAACGACAACTACAACTAAGCATAAACCAAAGAGCATATCAAACTTCCATCCATCTTTGTAACTTTCTTTAACAGTCATGCAATTAAAAACTAAATCCTCATCATTGTGTTGGAATGTACCTTAAGACACAAACAAACACACAAAAACGACTCTTTTTAGATTTTTTTTCAAATTTTCTGTTTAAGACACACAAAAACACTTCAAAACACACTAAAAACATTTAAAAACAGTGAGAAACAACTTTAGAAATGATGGGTGATAAAATCCAACGAATTTTCATGAAAAACACTTTGTTTACACCCCCCCCCCCCAAACACTTAAACCAAACATTGTCCTCAATGTTTCAAACATAGACTCATAAACAAACAAACAACTAACACACACAACAATAATGGCAAAGTAAAAGCAATAAAGAGTAGGGTTTAGGAATGCAAATCTGGTTGTGGAGTGTTGGAGATTCCTAGGTCTTCTTTATTCGCGTGGGTTGCCTCCCAAGAAGCGCTTGCTTTAACGTCTTCCAGCCGGGCGATACTTCCTTTTAAGCTCCCTTAGTGCCCACGGCATAGACGTGATCTTTGAATGGGAGGTGATACTTGAAATGATCCGGTAATGGTTTAAATTCTAGAATAGGTGCCTGAATCATTAACAACATATTAGTATAAAACAAATTTGAAATTCGAGGAGGTGGGTTACCTGTGTGCTTCGACATGAACTCAAGAATAAACACCTCTTCGAAAGTTGTAAGACTAGAAAATTCAGCTAGATTTGGTGTTTTGAGAGTTATGACTTGTCATGTGTCATAAAATCTAACTTTTTTGGGAATTGTTGTCTCAAGTATATCATCTTTAATGAATTCTAGACATTCCCTAGCCACTTCTTGCTCTTGATTCTTTGGGAAGGTTTCGAATATGCCTTTCTCACCCTCTTCTTCCTTGGATTGCAAGATCCTGCAAGGAATAAGGACATTTGGTGGTTAAGACGAATTGAATTTGGGCTTAACTTTGTTGTAGGGGACGGCATAAAGGGCATATGTGGCTGCGGCAAGGGTGGTTCTTCCCTTGCCGTGGCCTTGTTATCCTCATCTTCATCAAGCAGCAGCTGTTCATTCATCTTTTGGCTTGGTTTGGACGTCTTAGGTTCATCTCCAACCTCCATGCCACTTTCCAAGGTGATAGCTTCAGCAATTTCAACAGTTGAGTCGGATAGTTCACTTTGTTCTTGCATTTGCCCCATTAATTCCGCGATCTCTCCCATTTGATTCTTCAATTCGCTCATCACTTGGGCTTGATTTTGTAATTTCTTGGTTTGATTTTGTACTTCATGTGCCAAAATAACTTATTTTGACAAAATTATAACGAAGTTGACGAAAATGACCATAGCTACATATTTTGATGTGTTGAGGGACCAATGTTAATGGATTTTTAATTGAGGGACTATTGCTCCAATTTGGTTAAAGTTGAAGGGTCATTACTACAATTTACAAGAAGATCAAATCCACACTAAGGTACATAAATATATATTTTTTTGGGTAACGTACAAAAAACTACCTCAACTATTAGTATCACGACACTTTCATACCTCATCTTTTAAAATTGACAATGTCATACCTTATCTTACGAATTTGTGTCAATGTCACACCTTCGTCAGTTTTTTTTGTTAATTTCTCTGTTAAATGCTGAGGTGGCCTGACACGTGTCCCACTCACTAATCCAATTGGATTAAAAAATAATTAAATATATTTTTAATAATTAAATATTCAAAAATTAAAAATATATACATATTAAATCTCTCTTACTCTCTCCTCTCTCTCTCTCCCCACTTTCTCGCCTCTCTCTTCTCTGCAACCCAAAATCCCTTCTCACCCGTTCTCCACCACCCTCTCTCTCCCTCTATCCCCCTTTCTTGCCTCTCTCTCTCTTCTCTGCATCCCAGAAGACCCAGACCCCGGAGGAACAAAACCCATCTTCCCATTGCAACAATTGTTGCCGTAATTTGAAAACCCCAAAACGAAGAACCCAATATTGCTCAACTACTCTGTCACCCTCTATCTGGAGATCGCAATGATGTCGTTCCACGACATCATCTTCCTCGACTACTCTGCCTCGCTCACTTTGCCACCCTCGATTTGCACTTAGACGCCCAAAATGACGACGTCAACCTGAACTCGAAATGGGAACCGGTCTGATTTGCGACGAAGTCCGAGTCTGTGGGGTAGTGGGGGGAGGGGGACACAGGTCAATGGGCAAGAGTTTGGGGGGACGGGTTAATGGGCAAGAGTTTGGCAGGACGGGTGGGAAGGGGTCCGCCGGGGGGGGGGGAGGGGTCGAGTGGAAAGGGGTTTTGGGTCTTCTGGGATGCAGAGAAGAGAGAGAGGCAAGAAAGGGTGGAAGAGAGAGGAGAGAGAGATTTAATATTTTTTTTTTTAATTTTTGAATATTTAATTATTTTTTAATCCAGTTGGATTAGTGAGTGGGACACGTGTCGGGCTACGTCAGCATTTAACAGAAAAATTAAAACTGACGGAGGTCTGACATTGGCACAAATTCGTAAGATGAGGTATGATATTGTCAATTTTAAAAGATGAGGAATGAAAGTGTCGGACACCAATAGTTGAGGTAGTTTTTTGTACTTTACCCATTTTTTTTCTATCACTGGAATAAAATGTCATCTATAATGTGTCATTTGATAGGGACACAAAATTTAGTAACCTAAATAACATAAAATTGATGATTGAGTTATGACTTCAGTGTTAATTAACGTGCTCATTCCTTATTTTTTATTTTATTTTTCAAATGATTTATGCGAAGTCAAAGGTTGTTAATTTGCTGTGACTTGTGAACAGAGGAAGGGAAGAAGATACATCCTTTTTGTATAATTTTTTGGATCCAATTTCTCTGCCCTCCTATTTCTCATACACTTCCATCCTCTTCTATTTTGTATGGTCATGGTTAAAACCACATCAATATTTTATATTGATTTTTTTATAGAGATAATAAGACAAAAACAATAGTAATATAAAATGTTGACGTGACTTAATCGTGACCGCACAAATAGAAAGGGATGAGAGTGTGTGAGAAGTGAGAGGGTAGAGAAGTAAGATCCTAATTTTCCAGCAATTCTGGAGAATTCAAAGTATATTATTTATTAGTATTTTTTTATGACGTGGGAGAATAATTACAGCGTTGTTGAAGTCATTGACTAGTGTAAAACACTTATTAGTTATGAGTGGCATAATAATTTCGATTTTCTCAAACTTTTTAATTATATCCGCTTGTTGGAGTTAATTCAACTTTTAACGTAGCGTCAAGGGGATATAACTTAGCTTCACATCACCTGAAGTGTAATTTTAATAGATACTGTTTCTTGGCGGATATGTAAATTAAGTAGCATGTGTGAATGTTAAAGTTATAAAATAAAGACATGCATTGTCAAACTTAGCTTGATCCCCAGCCTAGTTTTAATATTTGATAATATTAAGGGTAATGTTTCTCGTCGGACATGTAAAGTGACGGGTGCATGTCAAAGTTGTAAAACATATATACTTCTCTATGAGATTTCCAGTAGTAGCCTACTAGGTAGATGGATTGCATGCTCAAACAAACTCCAACTTTTTTTTTCTTCGGATATGAAAAGATAAGATCTCTATATTTTTTAGTACATTTTCTTGTTGTTTTGCTTTGTCTACCCTTGGACTTTGGTGATGGAGAAGTAAAACCAACTATTTTTTTCTTGTAGCCTGAAGTCAACCCAGCTGAACTGCTCTGTATTTTATGCTTTGGTTTGGTTGGATTTGGTGTTGGAGAATAGAGATTGAGATACTCTCTAGATCTCACATTCTCAAGCCTATAGATTGAGCAATTTGGACCGTTTAAGAGAGTGATATATGTCCATTGGAGTGAAAGATTATATGCGAGGTGAGGCAGTGAGATGGGCTAACGGGAACCACATGATTTAAATTGAACAGTACAGTTTGCTTGGTCAGCGAGCTCTGGAGTATGAGATCCGGAGAGAATCTCAATCCAGAAAATACATAGTTAAGTTGGAACGATACCGGTGATATATATAGTGGACCATGCCAGAAAAATGTATCATTTAATTTAGTCTGGTGTGGAGCAAATTAAAACAAAGAATAGAAGTTTTAACGACTTGTGGTTTGGAACTAGGAAATCAGACTCTTTGGCATCTTCTTCTTCTAGCAACCGGCAGCAGCCCCAGCCTTGAACAGTATTTGGCACATATTCTGATATCCTGTCCTTGCCCGTCATCTTATGCAACAGCCTGGCTTAGATTTTGATTCATTTGAAGGATTTTTTGCTCTCTCAACATCCTACAATTTTATCTTCTCACAGATCACATCAATCCGATTATTCAGAATTTGAGAGACAAAAAAAAAAAAAAAATGATTAATTGAGAATTTTAAGAGATGAATAGTGACTCCCTATAAAAGTTTGAGGGGCAACTTGCAAGTCCTTTTTATTGCATTATGGTATTATCTGTCACATGTCAAAGCACCTCTCCGAGCCAGCTATAGACTTCTGGCAAATCTGGCCATTTTGTGAACGACCCTCAGACAATTTTAGGTCACCCTGTACTTTTTCTATCATTTTGCATTCATCCCTCCTTTATTTTATTTTTTTTTATCTTTTTAGTTTCTCATGCTTCTTTATTTTTAACCATTAAATTAAATAAATCAAACAGAATCAACAATCAAGATTAAACAGGGGTGTGTTGAAACGAGAAATTTTAGTAGATCAAGTTTTAGCTCATTAACATTAGTGCTATTTGGGGTTTTGATTATTTGGGACAACTTTTCAAAAGTTTTTATAAAGCTGTCTGGTAACACGGTGTGGTGTGGAACAGTTAATTTAAAGCTAAATTTCAAAAGCAACTACAATAAGTACTATATTGATTAGTGCCATGATGAATCAAACATACGAAGAACGTATCAGCATCTACGTTAACAATACGTTCTTAATAATATCGCTGCACCTCGGTGGTTTCTGCTAATATCTAGTTTCAATTAGCCAAGAACCTTGGTGAAGGCCAGCACATTTTAGATTGGCCTACTACATTTGCCTTCCAGAACACCTGGACCACATCAAAAAATTAAAATGGTGCACTGATCATAGGACGTTGCTGCCAAAAAACCCATCAAAACATTTAAGTGAATGTCCAAATCATGCAATGCCCTGACTTTAGGGCAGCCCCACAAAAGCTGTGACAAATTGCCAAACCTCTCAAAATCTCACCCCACATGAGCTCCCTGATTCTGTCTAAAAGGTGCTAAATTTAAAACACCTAATAAAATTGATTCTATCATACTAAGAAAGATATAGCCATCCAGCTAATACACAACTAAGCAAAGATTATGAACCTCCCAATAAATACCATAAACTTGGAAGCATTTTTGTTCATCTACTACATCTAATAAACAATGGCATTTTTCCAAGGAAAAATACACTTCTGGTGTATTTTGATCTTGTGTTGTATGTCTATGTTGGTTTCCTCCAACACGCGCTACACGAGTCCAAGCGTTCCTCGTTTAACCGATGTTTTTCCTCATGTTTCGATTGATAGAGGGTTTTCCAAAGTTTTTGGAGGCTCAAATATTCAGGTCATCAATGGATCCATGGCCACTCTTGCTCTTGACAAAAACTCAGGTGAAGTCCTTCAAAATGATTGATACTTATAAATTTTTAACTCTGATAAATGCTTCAAAAACTTTATTAATTGTCTCGGGTTCTCTTTTGTTTTTTATTCAACACGCAGGATCTGGATTGGCATCGGTAAACAAATTTCACTACGGATTCTTCAGTGCTGCAATCAAGCTGCCTGCTGGTCTCACTTCTGGGGTTGTAGTGGCTTTCTATGTAAGTTCATTGGTCATATATCATGAATACACACTATAACTTGAGCGCTAACCAGTTAGTAAATAAATAAGACGTTAAAATTTTGAATTTTTGCATATATGTTGTCACGACCATGCTTTGACATCTACTTTTGCTTAATTTAGTGAGATAACAAATTGAATGCATGGAATTTTTGCAGCTGTCTAATGCAGATGTGTTCCCTCACAATCATGATGAGATAGACATAGAACTCTTGGGCCACGATAAAAGAAATGATTGGGTCATCCAAACAAATATATATGCAAATGGAAGCGTAAACACAGGAAGAGAGGAGAAATTCTATCTCTGGTTTGACCCAACACTACAGCACCATCAGTACAGCATCATCTGGAACAACCATCATACAGTGTAAGAAACCCGGAATCGCTTGCGACTTACGAGACAGATCTTACCTACACTTGGGGTGTCACGGTGGTAGTATCCCAAAGTCAATCGCGCATTATCATTTCTTTTAGCTTAACCGCATGACCGTCTGTGGTTCGCTTAGGATACATACCACCACCACATCTCAAGGTGCATGAAAGTTCTTCTCTACCGGACGTTTGAAATTGCCCAATATTCTAAATTCCCATGAAAACATTTGCAGGTTTCTAGTGGACAACATCCCAGTGAGGGAGTTTCAGCACAGCAGTTCATTTTTCCCATCAAAACCCATGTCAGTTTACGCAACAATATGGGATGCATCAGATTGGGCAACTCATGGAGGAAAATATCCAGTTAACTATAAGTATGCACCATTTAGGGTTTCGTTTGCAGAGATGGAGATGAGTGGCTGCATATCCAATCCCACCGGAACAGTGACGTCGTGTGTTCGGAGCAATCCCTCGAGCGTGGACCCCGTCGAGGGGCCGGAGTTTGTTAAGTTGTCTAGTCAACAAATTGGCGCAATGGATTGGGCAAGAAGTAAACTCATGTTTTACTCTTACTGTAAAGATACAAAAAGGTTTAAAGTTATGCCACCAGAGTGCAAATAATTATTTTTGAAACATTATTAATTTATCATGCTGATTATACTGTAAACAATTGCAATATTATACAATTCCATATTCAAACTGTTCACCTCTCTATCCAATTCATTAATTGTTTTCCATGAGTTTTGCTAGCATTACGCACAATTGACTGACGTTAGAATTGCTCAATTTTTTGTTTTAGTGCGTGGCACTAGCACAACTCTATTTTCGATTCTTCAATGGCTCTATGTATAGTCGCTATCTTTCCTTTATCTCTGTTTCTGCGTGATCCACTCCCTATTCCTTAGAATATGTTTACTATCGATGTTATGAACAAAAAAATACAAATTGACAACTACAATTGAAGCTTTTTCAGGACCAATCAGCCAACACAGATGTTTTGGCAAAACCTTGGCCTATTTTAATATTGTGAATGGACCCATTTGGTCGATGTTATTTGTTTTCTCTTACAATGTGATGTTCTAAAGTTGAGAAAGGAGACTCGAACTTGTGTGCAAGAGAGTGAGCACACAACCACGTCTGCAGATTCGATGGAGGATTCATCTTTGTGATATAGCAGTGGGTCATGGGGGGCAAAGATACAAGGTGGGCTTCAACCACTTCATGTCATGTTCAGATCCAGAAAAGTGGAAATATATTCCATGCCATCTCCTTAGTAAACAAGCCACGAGCCAAATCTGGCATTATATGGACAATACCTAACTAATAAACAGTGAATTGGTCGCCAGTATCTCTGTAACTTGTTGACTTTGTGGTACAATGAAACGGTAAAACATTTGGGGTTTAATTGGCACCAGTTGGACTAGCGAATCATAATTATCAGAACCTAACTAACCTACTATTAATGACAGATAGTGTAAGACACAAAATTCATGTACCTTGAGTTGTAAAATGTGATTGGAAAAGGAGAAAGTGATGCCTCAACAAACCATAGAAAGTTGATTGTCATATTAGACCAACCACAAACCTACTGATTAACTTAACCAACAGTTAATTCAACAGAAACATTTATAGTTCTTCACAAAGAAGCAAATATTTTTTGTCACCACCCCAATGCCATCATGAGATCACAGCCACATATTCTGATGCAGTACTCTCAATTTATTTTTGGCAGTGACAAAAAAAGCTTGTGAAGTTCATAGCCATGCAGGATTCGTCAGGGGGTGACAACAGCCTTGATTTGCAAGTAATTGGAAAGACCGTAAATGCCCTTTTCTCTTCCGATTCCACTCATCTTATACCCTCCGAAAGGAATAGAGCATCAACGACATTGAAGCAGTTTATAAATACACTGCCAACGCACTGCGCGAGTCAGTATGTTTCAGTGTCTATGTTTTGTGTAAAGACCCCTGCAGCAAGTCCATAACGAGAGTTATTTTCCATAGTGAGAGTTATTTTCCCTTTCGTATCACCTCATTAAGATCCCTGCAATCAGCCGTAATGTTAGTTCTAACTTCTAAGGGAAGCACAGGACGCTGTAATCACAACAGGCATAGAGAAGAGAATTTAATTGCTCACTTGTACTTCAAGATGGTATGCACCAAACCAAATATCTACTCACGAGCTATTGGCATGTCATCCAACCCTACGAGACAATAATGTTTAGATCAATCATAATCATGTTCCAGCTTCTTGGTAAATATTATGGTTTTTATGTTGATTAGTACCTGAACATCTGATAATACAGTGGGCTTAATATAGATATCCTTTGTGCCAAGCCTCTCTCCTCCGGTTCCATTTTAGCTCCACCTTTAACACCATAATCTATGTACTTTGGGATCTTCTCGAATTGGTCTGAATCGGTATGATTAGAATACAAAACCGGAAATGCATGTGAGGCTGTGGAACAACTTTGGACAGCAACGTGTTTAATGGTCTGAGACTAATAGAGCTGTCACTTGTTTACCTGAGGACCTTGCTCAACGCCCCCCTTGGACGGGTCTCCAACAACGCGTCTCTCAGCATGAGCCTTTGCTTTCTCTATGAACTCGTCATATACTTTTTTATCTACAAAAGTACGAGAACCAGCGCAGCAGCATTGACCCTACAAACAGAGGTGTCATGTAATCAGCAAATGTATTGCTTTGCCTCTTAGAATCAAACTTTTTCTTCGAAGCATCAGCATCCTCACATACAATAATATGGGATCTCCCGCCAAGTTCCAGTTACTGTCTTAAGATTGCTTTTGGCAGCCAATTCAAGTTTTTTTTTTTTTACCAGTGTCAGTTGATCCAGTAAACGCAACCTGTGGAGGGATCAACGATACTTTTTAGCAGAAAAAATGCATTCATATGAAAAATTGGTGCAAACTGGAACACTAGTAGCCCAATCACTATTACTCTCGTAACCATATACTGTCATAGAACAAGTAAAAGTTACATAAGCTGTCATCTTTGGCCACGGTCCTTCACCAAAGGCCTTGCGGGCAGCAGAAACTGCGCGGTTTACATCTTCAGCATCGCCTTCAGCAGCGTGAGCAATCAAGTCCCCAGTCTGGGTGTCCAATGTGAGAAAAGTTTTCCCTGATCAAAGCGTCACGCGAAGGAACCCGAAAATGATATGAATGCTTGAAAACATGCTGATTACTCCAATGTTGATGCAGAATCTACAAATTGTCCATTAATTAGAAGCTGAGTATAATCTACTTTGACGGATGGAGTGATGGGTGCCTCCAGGGAAGCATCGGTGCTACATTTACCAATTCCTCTAACCTCAGAAGACCTCCCTGGTAAAAGTAAAATCAAGTAAATGAGTGAAAACTATACCAGGGTAAAGTTACATGTCAAAAAATCCAGTCAGAAAAAAATAACATTAGCACAATATTAAAGTAAAGTACAAGAAGCTAGTCATTTATGATCATTTGCATCTCCTGATTAGCATGTGATATTCTGAAGGACCTGACACATTGTGTCTTGACTAATTAGCCAAACTCGTGTATGCCTATGTAACAAACTTTAATCACCAAATAATGTGACAAATTACATGATAGTTTTGTAGTTAACATATATGATTTTCTCCCTTTTAAGTTCCCCTTCCTTTCCTTTCTTCTTATTTGAACGGTCATGATTAAGTTAATATGATTTTCTCTCTTCAAAGTTCTCCTTCCCGAACTCAGATCCTATCCATATCTAATGATCTTGATCCTAAGGATCAAATGATCTGGGCTGTTTAACTTTGATTCAACGGCTATAAACATGGGACTTCCCTAAAAGTTATAATAATTGTAGAGTTTGATCAAATTTCAATGGCCTGGATCATTTAATCCTTAGGCTCAGGATCATTAGATCCAGAGAGGATCTGAATTCCTCCTTCCCTTTGTTTCTTTTTATTTGAACGATCTTGATTAAGTTACGTTAACGTCTTGTACTAATTTTATTATAAAAATGAAAAAACAAAGAAAAAAAAGTAAGAGAGAAAGGAAGGAAAAGGAAGGCAGAGAGTCATATTAGAACATGCTCTCCTCCTTAAAAAAGCAAGTTAGGACCATACACAGATACGGTGGGTGACTGAGAAATGCCAAAAGCCACTGTTGAACTACTATTTAGAAAAGCCATAAGTCAGAGATAGGGATACCAGAAAAGAAGAACCAAGTGGTGTGATAGGTTTCAGAAAATTTTACCAAAAAAGAAAAGAGATCCAAAAACACATGATCTAACTCTCTTAAAATTTCAACTTAATCCATCTTATGCCAACCCATTGAGCTATTTCATCCAAATTTTGTTTGTTCATCTTAGTACTGGTTTGGTACCGATGTCTTTTTATAAAAAATGGATATAAAAAAAAGTTAAGCTCAAAAAAATATTTGGTAAATACTTAAAAACACCTTATTTTCATAGTTTTGGGTGAAAAAAACTGAAAATGTGAAACAACAAAAATGAGCTTATTCTCAAGGCACAACATAAGCATTTTTTTTTAAAGCGCATCAATACCAAACCAGCTCTACACTACTAGAAAATGGCTCTAAAAGAGACCATTTAATTAGAGACAGATATAAACGACTCATTTAAAAGTGTTTTTAAAATATTTTTGGTGAAATTGATTTTTGAAGCATCAGATATATGCTTCTTGCAAAAAACACTTCAAATGTTTTTATAGAATCTATTTCAATTTTAAAAATTAATTTCAAAAATATTTTTACAAAACACTTTCCGTCACATTAAAAATACTTTCAATCGATCCAAAAAGTCTTTTCAAAATTCTAGAGGGGACTGATTAGTACAAATCCATGCCTAAAAGTGTAACGTGACTGATATCAGTACCTTATCTTTATTAGCAAGAAAAATGAAAAGAATGAGATGAAAGAGGATGGAAAAAGGTGGAGATAAAATTCTAGTTTAAAGTATTTGATATTTTGTTGTACAGGTGTCAGATACAATGCAAACTGGGCACGGATCAATGTGAAACAGTGCCTAAGGGTGTTGCGTTTACCTACTTGCCGTGGCAATAGGCACCTGTCGGTGCTTTTTTTTTTTTTTGGGACAAAGCACGTGTCACTGCCTACTAAGACAAAATAAAACATTGACCAAAATAAAAAGAGAAAATAAAATAGTGAAATTTCTCTATATAAGTCCCTTGGGTATAAAACTTCTCAGTTCATAATACTTCATGAAAAATAAAGAGAAAATATTAGAATTTTTTTACAATCTTCATATCTTTTCGACTAAACTTTGTGCATTTTCAGGTTCTAATTTTACTGCTGTGACCCATAGCCAACTCAGTATTTTTTGTATTTACTTACATATATCACTATTGTTTTTTTATAATTAAATTGCTAATTATTAATTTCTGAATTTATCCTTTTAATTGTTTGATGCGCTTTTTTTTAGGGAATTTCAATAAAAAGCTTCCGGTATTGTTCATTTTAACGAAAAATCATATTTTTACATTAAAAAGTTAATCTGGTACTATTCACTTTAACAATTATTTTGTCCTTATCGTTAAAACTCAAAGTTTTCAAGTTTTTTTTTTTAGTTTTTTTTTTTTTTTTTAATTTGGTGGGGATATTAGTTATTAACTCTATTAATCTATTATCTTTTTTTCCAAAATATTTTTACGATCAATATAAAATTTTTGTCCTAAAAATATTAAATATTTTTGTTTTCAAACAGTTTGTTTTTTCTTCCAAATGTTGGATTTGCTTTTGTAAAAATTGTTGATTGATACATTTAATTTGAAACATATCACTATTGTTGTCTGTCCTATTTTCTCTTAATATATTAAAATAAATTTTATATTGGTACGTTGGTTTTAAAAATACTTATAACCGTTTTGACAACAAAAATATTTTAATTGTAGGTAATCATTGCTAAATTGTAGGAATTATCTAAAATTAAATTGTATCTAATTAACTACGTTTTCTTTTACAGTTATCTCTAAAGGGTGAGAGAGGAATCAAAAGGAAAAATTTAAAAACTTAGGATTCCACCAGAATAAGAAAAATTAACCAAAAGAAGAAAAAATTGTTAACAAATGATTATCCCATTTTGTTCATACCTGGTACCACGTCCCAAAAGCAATTAGAAATCTAATTCAACCAAAAATTAAAATCCCTTGGATTTGTACATCAAACAAGAGAAAGAAACTCCTTGGTAGCAGATGTGATCCTCGATGGCAGATCCGTCGTGATGGACTGAGAGAATGAATAGGAGGGGAGGCGGTCGCCACCGGGAGAAAGAAGGAGAGAGAGGGAGGGGAGGGCTGGGTTATTTCACAGAGAGAAGGAAAAGAGATGGAGATCTGATTATCTGAGAGAGTTTGTTTAAAATATTCACCGTCAAGATTGATCTAACGGCTCAAAATTGCAGCGCGTGAGGCCTGGGGCACCTGAGATTTTGCGGAAATGATTTCAATTTTCAGAGGAATTGGCTATCGGACCCAAAGTTACACATACATACATACATATATATATATATATACATATATATGTGTATATATATATATATATATCCCAATCCTGCGTGCATGGCTGCATGCATATTGCATACATATGACAGACCAGATAACAGTGAAAGCAATCGCCCGTTATCAATACCCAACAATGTGTTCACATCACACTCATCATTGCCATCTGAGGCTGATCGATCTCTCGATTCAGATGCTATCGTTATCTGCGTAATTTAGGTACACTACCAAGGGTTACGTAGGAGTGTTTTTAAAGTGATTGAAAATATTTTTTTTTAATAAATATTTTAGGATTTTAAAAGTAAGTTATTTCTGAAAGAAGCGCCAGTCATATGCTTTTTGTGTGAAGTAATAAAATGTTTTTCCAAGATTCATTTGTTTTTTACTAAGAATTGGTTATCAAAAGTGCTTTCAGTCATTGTAAAAATACTTCCAAATAAACCTTAAGTTTTCAACACGCATGGTTTACACATGAAAAATAATAATTGACTTTCTCAATAAATAAATAAATAAAGTTTTATTTTTAGTTATGAGACATTGCTTTATACAAAATTTTATCTTAGTCTATGGACTTTGTTTTGTCTAAGTATAGCACCTGCACTCATTGTTTGTGTCTCGCTTCATCCTGTCTCGTTATCTTTGTTATATAAGCTGTTAAGAAAAATGTTAAGGAAATTCTCCATGGACTCATCTCTCAACTCATATTTCACAATGTTTATAGTGAAAAATTAACGTTCAATTGTGAGATGACAAAGGATTCATGAAAGAGTCCATTGTTAACAGAATCACCTTAACATTTCTCAACTGTTAATTTGACGATGTGGGCGAAATATATGTAGGGTTTGCTTTTCCACTTTGTTTACTGAAACTGCACCACTCAAACTTTCTACTCAAAACACAATGGCCAAACAATTTCTCCAACTTAATTATTCTCATTTAGTCCGCAAATTTCACACTTAAGTAGTTTCCAAAATCAAATAGAGACTGGTTATTGTATATATTAACACTCTAGATCATTGTATTTTTCTTCAAGTGAAAAAAAAAATGCATGATTGTTATTTTTAGCGTCCATATAACAATTCATTTATGTTATAACATGTGGATATGTTGGTTTTTTTTATCTTTGATCAAAGACACATCAACTTTGTCATCCACTCGTATTATAATATACGCATAACAAACATCGTGTGATTGTGTGATCAGCACACATAAAAATTTCCTCCAAATAAGGCAACTTTAGCTTTGTCTTGTTTTACATTTATGACTTTAGTTCAAAGTCCAACAACATTAATCACAATTATAATTTTTCATGTTTTAACATTTTGATTCTTCATACTACTTAATGTTATGATCTAATGATATTGTTCTCTTTTTATAAGTTAAATTATAAATTCAATTACGTATGTACCTTTAATGCAAGTAATATATCGTTGTATTAAAAATCACATAAGTTAACAAAAACTCTACTATTATAATCCGACGACTTTGCTGCCCCCAAGCCCCAAATCACAGCAACCAGCCATATAAAGCCACCGCCCACATCAATTATTCGAATAATTTCTTCACTTTATATTGCAGAAAACAAAAAGTTAAAAAAAAAAAACAAAAAACCAAAACAAAAAGAATAAACAAATCAGTGGCAAGATTGGTAAAATACCCACAAAGGAAGGACGTTTATTGTGCAAAGAGCAAGTGCGTCAGAGATATCATATTCTGGGGAATATTTGTTTTTTCCAACAAAAACAAAAAGCCGAATTCAGCAAACCCTAATTGAGAACCTTATCATTTTATATTGTACCTTCAGAAAAATAAAGGAAATTTTAACGAAAAAAATTTTATGTACTGTTTACTTTAATAAAAAAAGTTATATTTTTAAATTAAAAAATCAATTCTGATATTATTCACTTTACTTTTTATTTTATCTTTATAGTTAAAACTCAAAATTTTCGATATTTTTTCTTTAATTTTTGAAAAAACAAAAGAATAAATAATAAATAAATATAGTCAGAGTCATAGTGAAAGTCCGAAAGTAGGAAAGAAAAGCAAAAGCAAAGCACACAGCCAACCGCGTCACTACTAAGCACAACAATTCGATTCTTTTTGTGAAAACTTTTCATCGGGGCTCGTTTGCAGTTGATTTTAAAATGATCAAAAATATGTTGCGATAAAATAATATAGATTTTAAAAGTACTTAAAATGTTTCTTGTTAAAACACCGATTTTATATGCTTTTTGTACGAAGCATTAAAGTATTAAGAGTTGATTCAAAAAATATTTCTTTTAAAAACTTTTTCAGCAATTTCAAAAGTATATCAAATAAGCCATATATAATATCTCTTTTAGAACCGCTTCCAATCATTTATATAAATTATTACATTTATAATACGAGTAAAGGGGTAATACTACATACTAGTGGCAATTACCATTTTTGACCTTCATTTTTTAATTTTAAGAAAATCTCGCAATTCATTATTTACAATTAGACCACTAGCTCCTGGTTTGTAGTGATAATCACATTGAAAGACACACTCTTTTTGTGTTGCACCCGAATAATTTACCAAACAATATTTTAATTAAATTTAATAACCTGAATTAACATGATTAATTATTAAAGAATAAAATAATATTCGTGGCATTATATAAAGCAACCAAAACCGAGACTGAATGGTCTCCGTCTCCGAGTGTCCTTAAACCGCTTGGAAACTCGCTCGCTGGCGGCTCGCTCATTCATATCGCCTCCTTAGGTTTCGTTGGTTCATACCTTTGGTGCGTTTGGCCATGGCGGATGAGATTGTCGTGGGGTCCGCTGATTTGCCCGTGAAGAGGCCCAGGGAGGAAGAAGAGAACGGCGCGGAAGCTGCTTCTTCAGCCGTGTCCATGGAGACTGACGGTGGCAAGGAGCCGGATTCTGTCTCCGCTGTTATTCCCGGCTGGTTTTCTGAGATTAGCCCAATGTGGCCAGGTTGGTTTTCTCTTCCATTCCCATTTATTTTGTCGCTATAACTTGTGTTTGGAAGCTCAGAAATTGTGGGAAAGTTTCCAAATAGTGTATTTATAGCTATAAATTTTATGAAACCATTGGTGGGTTTTCTGAATCGTTGTTTGTATGCCTGTTAGGGATTAATGCTTGCTATTGAAATCTTGGAAATGGGGTTTTGCACAGAATAACAGTTTAGGCTGAAACTAATAGATTGTGCCATTTTATATGGACCACATATTGGTTTGTCAGAGTAATATTGATTATTCAGTTTTTTGTTAGATATTCAAACACATTTATTAGTTCATATGCTCGGTTCGTGTTGATAATTATAGCGTTTCTTTCTCCAAAGTCACATTAGGTTTTCACGTCGATTTTCGGCATTGTTTTAGTCTACGTCTGGGCCTTATGTGTTAACTACATTGTAGTGTTTGGGAATTGAAGAGAAAATCAAGAAGAACGGATGAAGAGAATGATGAACACAGAGATATTAGAGAGAGAGAGAGAGAGAGAGAGAGAGAGAGAGTTTAGAGAGAGAAATAGGATTTGTATTAACTAACTAAATGAAGATTACACACTGTTTTTATAAAAGAGAAATCCTAACAAATTTACTAACTGTATTACTAACTGTATTACACTTGTACCCTTAATATTATGTTCCATGAAAATCTGTGTTCAATTGCCTTTTTCGTGAAGTTCTAGATTTGGGGTCTATGGTATTCCAAACCCAGGAATTATAGCCTATAGGATATAGAGCATATGATAAATTTCACTCCTCTGCTTTCTTATATGTCATCAAGTGTTGGAATTCGAGGTATACTGCTTGATGTTGCAATGCATAGCAGTTATGGGTCACTTGCAAGGATGGTCACATGCTGCAATTTGCACTCTTTCTAACTACAGTGAATAATTTCTCAACCATTGTTTGTTCATATTATAGTGCGTATTGCTTGATGTTTAAAACATAAGATTAACAATCAGATGCTTAGCAAATGAAAACAAGGTTTAATCGGTGTTTTGTTGATTGTTTATTGTATCTTCCCATTGTTTGGTAGACTGATTATAGAACTAGACGGCATATTGTATGGAAATTGATTTATACATGATATTATGCAGGAGAGGCACACTCCTTGAAGATAGAGAAGATTTTGTTTCAAGGAAAGTCCAACTATCAGAATGTGATGGTCTTCCAGGTAATTGACATTTCTCAGAAGATGTTAGTGTTACTTTTTCTATTCACATCCATTTCTAATTGTCTCAATTGATTCCACGATTTCTGTTTACAGTCAGCGACATATGGAAAGGTTCTTGTATTAGATGGGGTGATTCAGTTAACTGAAAGGGATGAATGTGCCTATCAAGAAATGATTACTCATCTCCCACTCTGCTCAATTCCAAACCCAAAGAAGGTTAATATTGTATTCTGTTGAACTACCATTTACTAAAACTGTGCTTTGACTATTGTTTTTTAAACAATAAACTGCGAGTGGTTTGAGCATTGTGAGTCATTTTTGAAGTCTAATACTTTGATGAACCCTGTTTCTGTTTACAATCGGTTCTGTCTATTAATCATCTTTCCAAATTGGTTTTCTTTAGGTTTTGGTTATTGGTGGGGGAGATGGTGGGGTACTGCGGGAAGTGGCTCGCTATGCTTCGATTGAGAAGATTGATATATGTGAGATCGATAAGATGGTGGTTGATGTAAGTAATAATGATGATATCTTTGGGCTTGTTCTGTTTGTTAATTTTAATGTATCAATTATTCAAAGTAGCTAGTGGAATATTTTGTGTACACATAAATTTGTTATTCGAATGAATTTTCTTTGACTGGAACATGCATGTTAACATGTGGTTCTCATTTGACATAGCGTCTGTCAATATGCACAATAGGACTAGAGACTTCTGAATTTTATCGGATGAAATGATAACAGATTTATTATTCTTCTGCATTCCAGGTGTCTAAACAGTTTTTCCCTGATGTGGCTATTGGATATGAGGACCCACGGGTCACACTTCATGTTGGTGATGGTAAGATCAGCTTTTTCTTCGTCTGTCGAATTTTTCTTGCCTTTCATTTCGTTTGTTGCAAATGACTTGCTCATAAACTCTCTCTTAATACCGTAGGAGTTGCGTTTTTGAAGGCCGTTCCTGCAGGAACTTATGATGCGGTAATAGTGGACTCTTCTGACCCAATAGGTATTAATAAGAAACTACATGCATCTCACTCCTAATAGAAAGATGAGAGTTGTGAGTTTACTGGTTTTAATGCTTGTTTGCAATCAGGTCCTGCAAAAGAACTTTTTGAGAAGCCCTTTTTCCAGACGGTAGCTAATGCTCTTCGTCCAGGAGGAGTTGTGTGTACACAGGCAGAAAGTATATGGCTTCACATGGACATCATTGAGGATATTGTGGAAAACTGTCGTGAGATATTCAAAGGTTCTGTCAACTACGCATGGACTACAGTCCCTACATATCCAAGGTATCCTCTCTCTCTCTCTCTCTCTCTCTCTCTCTCTCTCTCTCTCATGTACACACACAGGTGTACAAGGATGTGCCTGCATGACCACATTTGTGTTTATGACTTGTTTAATTGCGGTTTCTTTTTTTTTTTTTTTCATTTTGCAATATACTAGGTGGTATGTTATCACAGCTAATGGTTTCACAATATTTTTTCCACAGTTAGCTTAATCTATTGTTTGTTTTTTCTGAAAGCGATGATTCTATCACTTACACGGCCATCAGTTATAAATTTTCTTCCACTATCACAACTTGCGTTGTGTTGTATGTAGTAGGGTATTATCTATGTTGGTTTGCTGGTCCGTCTTTAAATCTGATTGGAAATGTTCTTATCTTACTGCTGTTTTTGCTTTTTCGTTTCTGTTTCAGTGGGGTGATTGGTTTTATGCTTTGTTCTACCGAGGGACCTGCTGTGGATTTTAAGCACCCTGTGAATTCAATTGATGCATCAAAACGACCCTTAAGATTTTACAACTCTGAGGTGTGATTTTGCTTTTTCTTGTTTTCGCTGAGCTCCGTCAACATGATCCCTGTATTTAACTTTTTTTTCTCTCTCATTTTCAGATTCATACAGCTGCTTTCTGTCTGCCATCTTTTGCTAAGAAGGTGATTGACGCAAAAGCAGAGTGAGGAAACACTTTCAGTAGCATCCAACAAGCAGATTTGTTCTTGCCGAGCACCTGCTTATGCGTAGTTGAAATAGTTGAATCCAGAGCAATGGACCATGGAATAATTTGATATTTGAATTGTTGTTCCCAATTGGGATTATTGGAGCTTTAGTAGTGATATCAACAGTGTTTTCGAAGATCGTCTTATATATATGAAATCTTGTTTTTGCCTCCATTTAATCTTAAATTAGATCATATTTTCCTGCAAATGCGTGACTTTTCAACAGGTCCGGACATCAAGTCCGTCGTCTGGCGGAACTCGAACCTCATACGCCGTTTTGGCATTCCTCAAATCGTTGTCTCCGAAAGCTTCATCGCCTCCTTTCCTCCCCAAGCTCTGCCTTCTGCAGTTGTTGAAGTAAACCACGAAGACAACCCACTTCATCACATTCACGATGCAGAAAACTCCCGCATGAGCAACAACTCCGTTCCTCCTTCCACAGCATGCGAAAAACCAGCACGACCCTCTTAAACCGAGTCCGAAAACAGAGAAAACGAGTGAAATAACGAGTCCTTGACGCCGTCGCCGCTCGCTACCTCCGATTAGAGAAGCTGAGAGCATCAATGCATTGGCTCCATTTTTATCCTCCAGTACTGAAATCACAATTGCCATGCTCCATATAGAGCTCCATTCTAAATATTTTGCTAGCAATGCCATACAAGCTGCCCTATAAAACACTCCAAAATACATATTATATTTACCCCCTAAGTTCTTCAGTATTACATAGTAGATTGATGCTAACCATGTTGATCCAAGTAGAGTACAAGTTGAGAAGAAAAGAACCCAGATGGACGTGACGACGGTGCCTCTCAAACCGGCTCTGATTGCCGGTTTTCGCTCTGGACGATGGATCTTTGATGCCGAATCAACGGTCACATAAACGGAGCAAAGCTCTAGGAAATGAAGAGGCACAAGGTAGAGAATTCCCAGTTGAGTCAAGTCGTTGGAAAATATAATGATCGTTCTTGTGGCTGTATGGAGCAGCGCTTGCCAACCGTACCCGAAGGAATCGGGGTGTTGATGGCATACGAATTCCGAGATTCGGACCAGGGTTTTCTGGAGCAGTAGTTCATAGTAGAGTAAGAAGCAGAAGAGAGGGAGAGAGGAAAGAAAGGTGAGCAGAATAAAGTGGGTATTCTTGTAGGTTAAGTTTAGAGGTTGTTTCAGTATGTCAAAGAACTTTTGCTTCACCATGATATGGTTGCTTTCCATATCGACAAGCTTCACTAACTACAAATAAAGCAGGGGATGCTTCATTACTTATATGAAGAGGAAGTGATTTCCGTCCAAGCGCATTTGTTTTCAATCCAAATGCCCGAAATAAACAAGCGTGCATGATTAAAAATGGGATTTGCGGAAAGCACTTCTCATGTAAAAAGATTTATTGAGCAAGTCAATCACAATGGATTGAGAAGACTTGGTTTGGTTTCAACACAGTTGGCATCAAGTCATCGGCTTGGTTGGTATTTGACAATGATACTATACCTGTTGGGGAATGAGGTTTCAGCTTCCACCCATTGACATTTGACTTAATATTGTCTTAAAAACGAAGGAAAAATTATTGGTAGACCGTCCGTTTAGATCATATTTTATAAACTTTATAAAGTGACGGTGGATAATTGAATTCCATAAGTGAAAGCAAATACAAAGATTTACTTAGGAAGCTCTTGAAATTTTACGTGGACCTTACAAAGCTCTTTCGAAGCAGCATGACGATTGGTATATAAGAAATGAGGAGCAAAGGAATGAGGGTGATGTCACAAGACTTTTACTGACGCATCATCTCTTGAGAGGGAGGGCCAATCAAGAACATTGGCTTTTTAGTGTAAAAATATGGTTTTTCGTTAAAGTAAATAGTAACGGGAGTATTTTGTTAAAGTTCTCTTAAATGAAAGGAAATCTTGAAACCCTACGGGTGGAGGTGGGATTCTTTATAGCCTTTTTTTTTATGCATATCAATACTCTGAAATCCTACAAAATCTCTAATTTAATGAAGTCCTTCAAAATATGACTTTTTGAATACCCTATAGATTTGTATGAACTCTTTAAAAGTCTTGTAGAATTCTAGTCAACTACACTTGGATTTCGATGCATTGACTGTACCATGATTTCAAAATCTTTTAAAATCCTCTTTTATAATCCTAGTTGATTGCACCATGATTCTTAAATCTCTTAAAATCCTTCCAAATCGTAATTTGACTAAGCCCAATAAGGGTTTCAATATGCTTCTTAAAAAACACTCTTAGTGAACTTATGAGTAGAGTTTTTTTCGACAGAAAAAGCCCAAAACGAGCCCTCAATCGTTAAAAGTTCTCTTAGGGGAGTAATTGTTAGGTTTAACTAACCATAATGGTTCCACTTAGTAATAAGATTTAGTGGTATTTCTCTTCACTTGTAAGTGAGAGGTTTTAGATTTGATTCTTGCCAAAGACGAATTTGAACTACATTATTATTGCTCACCTATTGTGAGACTTAGCCCACACCTAGTTTAAATAATATCGTTTGTTCAAAATAAAATATAAATAAATAAAAAAAAGGAAAAAAAAAAAAAGAAAAAAAAAAAGCTAACCAGAATGGTGTATCACATTTTTAAATATATTTATATTAAAATCTCTCACTTATAAGTGAAGAGAAATGCTATTGAATCGTAATCCTGAGTGGTTGGTACATCACATCTTTAACATGGCTTTATTATTTGGTCATTTGTTGCACGACTTCTGCATATTTGAGCCCAAAAGAAAACATGTCTAATGATAAAGCCCAAAGTAAGAAATATGGTAGCCCAATTGTTTCCAAAGCATTCTGGACTAAGGAGGCCCAATGTGCTAATGTGGAATCTGAAACTCGTGATGAAAATACAAATCTTGAAGCTCCACTTCCAAATGAACTAAAAAGTTGCAGCAAAAATGTTAATACAATATATGGGAGAATAAATTAATTGTGATCTCGCAATTTACGATATTCAAACTTAACACTTCGTATTTATAAGTAAAGAGAAATATCATTAGGCTGTATCTTTTCAACTATTTAAATCCCACATTTTGCAGTTGCGTTACCAAATCACGTGGACAACCCATGTGATCACAAGAAACACACAACCCTTTTAAAAAGAGAAAAACTAATGAAAAGAGCTTGAAAACTTTGAATTTTAATCAAAATGACAAAATGGTGTAGTAAGTGAATAGTATCAGAAGTGACTTTTTAGAGTAAAAATGTTATTTTTGTTAAAAGTGAACATTATCGGAAGTGTTTCGTTAAATTCCCTTAAAAAAGTCCTTCCCTCCCGTTTGGGACCATTTTTTTCTTTTAAATTGAGTCTTCTTCATTTTAAAATTGAAGTTTCAGTCCCTCACTCTACACGTGAGGATAGATTTACAAAGTGAAAACATAAGCACTTGCCACTAGTAATATGTTTGGATGAGAGAAATAAACTTGAAATTTTGACAAAAGTCAGAATTTATAACTTGACATGTTCATAAACATAGAAATTTAGAATTTTCTCTTGAAAAAAAAAAAAACTTGGAATTTGGAACCTCCAATTTCGAAATTTATTCTATATAAATGGTCGTTATTTCTAAACTTCTTCGAGTGAGAGTTTAAAAATAAAAAAATTATGTATTCAATTTTTAGAATGAACTACAAAACATTAGGCAGCATGATCTTAAATGCACTAGATGATCATTACAGAAATTTAAACTGCCTCACTTAAGTTGTCACTTCTCATTACATCCTCTCATTCAAATGTACGATAACAGAAGATCATAAGGCATTCTCTTATGATTTTTAGTGTCTCCCAATTTTATTTATTTTTATTAAAAGTATCTAATTGTCTGTTTCTCAAAAAAAAAAAAAAAAAAAAAATCATAATTCAAAGTCTAGACAAGTTGATAAGAAAAGAACAAGATGAATGTGACGCGAGTGCACAGAAATTCAAAATTAAATGCACTCTAGTGACACAGCAACTAATTGTATCCTTTACTGTCATTTTCGCTTTCTATATCTGCAACCAATATCCTCTAATATCGTTAAATATAAAGATAATAAATAAAAGATTATATTTAAAATTTGCAGTGTGGTAAAGATTGTAGTGTCACTTAAAAAGGTTCATTGTCAAACAAAATCATGCACAAGTTTTTCTTGGAATTTAGACCCATGGGTATCACACCACATTATTTCCAAGTAGAAGATTGATACTTAGATATTAGTCCAAGTATTATACAAAAATTGTTGATAAGAAAATGACCAAGATGAATGCGACAAGGGTGCCCCTCTAAATTCAATGTGGTTTGTTGACACACTCAACCTGGCTACCATTCATTATCCCTTCATGTATCTTTGATCCAAAGTAAATGGGCCAAAATCAGAATGAGATTTTTAAAATATGTTTGGTATTCTATTTGAATGCAATTTTTTAAATTCAAAAACAATTTTCAAGTTTTAGACCTTAAAAACTTGTTGGTTAGGAATATTTTCAAAAACTGAACTCAAGTTTAACTTAAGAAAATAGCTTCTTCTTCTTTTTTTTTCTTTTAAAACACCAAAAGCGAATTTTTAGAGTTTTTAAACTGAAAATCCATTAAAAACATGCATACCAATAAAATATGTAATTAGAGAGAGATATTGTGTTCAGAGCATACTAATAAAAAATGAAGTGAGAATTATAATAGAAAGGTACAAACCGTCTTTTTCAAAGAAGGTGATTGACGCAAAAGCAAGGTGAGGAACACTTTCAGTAGCATCCAACAAGCAGATTTGTTGTTGCCGAGCACCTGCTTAAGCGTAGTTGAAATAGTTTAATCCAGAGCAATGGACCATGGAATAATTTGATATTTGAATTGCTGTTCCCAGTTGGGATTATTGGAGCTGTAGTAGTGATATCAACAGTGTTTTCGAAGATCGTCTTTCCTAATGACTAGTTACAGAGATGGTTATATATATGAAATCTTGTTTTTGCCTCCATTTAATCTTAAATTAGATCATATTTTCCTGCAAATGCGTGACTTTTCAACAGGTCCGGACATCAAGTCCGTCGTCTGGCGGAACACGAACCTCATACGCCGTTTTGGCATTCCTCAAACCATTGTCTCCGAAAGCTTCATCGCCTCCTTTCCTCCCCAAGCTCTGCTTTCTGCAGTTGTTGAAGTAAACCACGAACACAACCCACTTCATCACATTCACGATGCAGAAAACTCCCGCATGAGCAACAACTCCGTTCCTCCTTCCACAGCATGCGAAAAACCAGCATGACGCTCTTAAACCGAGTCCGAAAACAGAGAAGACGAGTGAAATAACAAGTCCTTGATGCTGTCGCCGCTCGCTACTTCTGATTAGAGAAGCTGAGAGCATCAATGCATTGGCTCCATGTTTGTCCTCCAGTACTGAAATCACAATTGCCATGTTCCATATAGAGCTCCATTCTAAATATTTTGCTAGCAATGCCATACAAGCTGCCCTATAAAACACTCCAAAATACATATTATATTTACCCCCTAAGTTCCTCAGTATTACATAGTAGATTGATGCTAACCATGTTGAGCCAAGTAGAGTACAAGTTGAGAAGAAAAGAACCCAGATGGACGTGACGACGGTGCCTCTCAAACCGGCTCTGATTGCCGGTTTTTGCTCTGGACGATGGCTCTTTGATGCTGAATCAACGGTCGCATAAACAGAGCAAAGCTCTAGGAGATGAAAAGGCACAAGGTAGAGAATTCCCAGTTGGATCAAGTTGTTGGAAAATATAACGATCGTTCTTGTGGCTGTATGGAGCAGCGTTTGCCAATCGTACCCGAAGGAATCGAGGTGTTGATGGCGTACGAATTCCGAGATTCGGACCAGGGTTTTCTGGAGCAATAGTTCATAGTAGAGTAAGAAGCAGAAGAGAGGGAGAGAGGAGAGAAAGGTGAGCAGAATAAAGTGGGTATTCTTGTAGGTTAAGTTAAGAGGTTGTCTCAGTATGTCAAAGAACCTTAACTTTTGCTTCACCATGATATGGTTGCTTTCCATATCAACAACCTTCACTAGCTACAAATTAAGCAGGGGAGGGGATGCTTCATTACTTATATGAAGAGGAAGTGATTTCCATCCAAGCGCATTTGTTTTCAATTCAAATGCCGGAAATAAACAAGAGTAGATTTGCGGAAAGCACTTCTCATGTAAAAAGATTATTGAGCAAGTCAATCACAACGGATTGAGAAGACTTGGTTTGGTTTCAACACAGTGGGAATCAAGTCGTACGCTTGGTTGGTATTTGACAATGATACTATACCTGTTGGGGAATGAGGTTTCAGCTTCCACCCATTTGTCACTCGCCATATCAAAATATCCGCATACAAGTGTCATGAAATTTGTTTTTTTATAAATTAGGGAACCTAACATTATTTTGCCACTTGTACGAGATTTGTGTATTTTGGCAATGATGAAAAGATGTACAATAATTTAGGTTTGTCGATGAGTACGGCCCAACATAAAAATTGGACATACGATGTGAATTGAATTTTGCACAATTAAGGTATGACAAGTGGCAATGGTGACGGCTGCATGCTGTGCATCTTCTACATGCCTCGTGATTTATTATCATCATCAATTCCACCAAGAGGTGGATAATTTTTTTTATTGTGCTCGAAATACGGCATGTACATCATGTGTCTTTACATAAATAGAGGAAAATTTTATTTTTAAGTTGTTAATCTTTTTGACACAAGTATCTTACTAGAGTAATGCTATTCATACCATGTTTTTATACCACATTTTCAAACCACCTTAGATGGCATTTTATGTGGACAACCACATCATTTGAATTAATCAGATTTTTAAATTTAGTTCATTGTTTAATAAACTAATAATGAAGAAAAAATAGTTAATTAAATGATAATTGTGGTATACGAGGAGTCTTTCTTATTCCTTTCCTTGGGCTTTGCAAATTTTTTAAATGATGTGGCTGTCCACATTAGATGCCACCTAAAATGGTATAGAAATGTGATATAAAAACATGGTATGAATAACATTACTCATCTCATTATTTATAAAGTGAGTACCACCCATAAATACATTGAAAAATCTCACTAAGAGGTGGGAGGTAGGCCCAACATCGACATGGAATGGAGAGAAAAGGATCCTCTCTGGATCCTCTTTATGGAGATTCTACGATCCTCACATCCTAACCGTTCATCATACATCGTGCTACCAACTTTTGTCAGGTACTATTCGTGTTTAATTTAAAATAAAAAAATTCAAATGATTTTTGACTGAACAATGTACAATAAATGACTAAGATGTGAGGATTCTTACTATTTGAATCCGTATGAGATCTATATCAGGAATGGAGACCTATCGTAATTGCACATGGCACAGTTCATGTGTTCCATTTATACCTTCAGAATTTGTGCGTCCTAACACCTAAGCATGTGACTCTTTTTGTCGGCTGGACGAGGACTCAGGAGGGTCGACTGCACCAAGGTGACTCCTGAACCGCCATTATTGCTTCAAGAAACTTGAAATTTAAGTTTAGAATTTATTTATTACATATGTAACGTTAGTGAGTTAGATAAATAGTTGAATTTTAATTAACCATCAAATGCATTTTATATTTCATCATTATAAAAAGACAAGAGTTTATAGCTCATCGCATACTCAAACTGACCAAATTTTTAACCGGTAATTTTGTAGCATTGTTATAACACTTGTATATGGATTGAGTATGTTATGGAACATTGCCAATTAGTTTTTAGGGTATACCTGGTAGAGTTGCTCACATTCTAACGTTGAAGAGTAATGTTATCAAAACCGCTAATAACAACGTTGGCAAAAATATAAAAACATCTGCAATGGGAACCCTAAATGGAGTTCCTACAACAGTATAGTCCTTACATTTAGAGACAAAAGGCTACCAATGGGTCATAATAGAAGTATTCAAAGTATCTCAATATATGAACTCGACGGATACCTTAAAGAAATCCTCAAATGCAAGGACTGTATGTATAGACTCAAGGAGTAGGCCCACTGTTGATTTCAAGTGGGAAACAACCCCACCCACATGAGAATGCCTCATCTTTTAGGAATTTTTCTCTTTTTGAGAATGCTATACAATAGCTTATCTTTTCTGTTTTTTTGTTTTTTTTTTCTGTAGTTTTTCTCTTCCAAACATAGATATAACTTTTAGTTTTTATCAACGACCACAATACTCCAACGAAATATTTCCTCAAAGTTATCCAGAAGCTAGAAGACAAAGGTGATGAATATGCATGGTTCTAACCTTCTAACTTTTGTTTGACCAAGGGAAGAAGGGACTCAAGAAAGCAGAATCACAGTCAACCACGTGTGTGGGCAAAGATTGTGTTTTGTGGGGGCAAAGATGGGGCGCATGAAAATTGGGCGCGTAAGATGAGGCAGACTCGACGCATGAAAAACGAGACGTGTTTCGTGCACGCAAAATGAGGTGATGTCAACGCACGATAATACTTCGCACGTAAAACGAGGCAGCCTAACGCATTCAAAACAATGCGATCCTAGGTGCATAGGTCAACCATTGTTGCTCGCACGAAGCATTGGTGTCAAAGGTGGAGCATATATAAGTCATTATCAATATAGGGTAGGTTTAGTTTTAATCTCACGGGTCAACCATTGTTTCCTGTACTAACCAATTGTGAGATCAACGCACGGAAAACAAGACGTGCTTCATGCACGCCAAACGAGGTGAGATCAACACATGAAAATACTTGGCACACAAAACGAGGCAGCCTAACGCATGCAAAACAATGTGATCCTAGGTGCATAGGTCAACCATTGTTGCTCGCAACAAAGCATTGGTGTTAAAGGTGAAGCATATATAAGTCGCTATCATTATAGGGTAGGGTTTATTTTTAATCTCATAAGTCAACCATTGTTTCCCGTACGAACCAATTATGTTGGGGGTAGGGCATTTATAGGGGATAGGTTTAGTTTTAATCCCATGGCTCGACCGTTGTTACCTGCATGAAGCATTGGTGTCAAGGGTGGGCATTTATAGGTCGTTATTAATAGGGAGTATGGTTTAGTTTTAATCTCAAGGGTCAACCATGGTTGGCGGGATGAAGTATGATTATCGAGGTTGGGGCATTTATAAGCTGCTATCAACCATGATAGAATTCACACAAAAGTCGTAACTTTTAATTCAGTAACCCCTTCTTTAAATAAATAAATAAATAAATTTAAAAATAAAAATAAAAAATTTCTCCACCATGTTGTTGCGAAAAGAATTCAAGTGCACTGGGCACTAAAATGCATTGAACTCAGGGTGTTATGATTCACACGCCCCTAAACACTGGAACTGAAGGTGTTACTATCCACACGTCGCTAAACCCTGGACCTCATGGGCCTCCACTGCTTTTACTGCGCCTTAGGCCTTCCCGAGGGCATGAGTTTAGGCTGCGTCTCCCTGCACCTAAACCATTAATTTTATTTTAATTTTAAATTTTTTAAAAAAAATTTTGTTTTTCCCATACCATAACACCAAACTATCATCTTCATGTTCTAGAAAATGTGTTTTCGATGAAATTTTTTTTATAATCCATGTCAAAAAATCTGCAAACAAGGATATAAATCTTAATCTAAAAGAATTTCAATCTAAATAAAGTAATGTAGGAAGAAAAAAATATTCAATGGGAAAAGAAAAAAAAAATAGAAAAGGATACGATCGGTACTGGGATACTGATTCTCTACGGAAGAAGTTGCTCATAAGGTAGCGACTATGAAGAGATTCAGTCGCTAGTTTCATACCGATGCGCCCATTTTCATTTTTTTTTCTTTTCCAGTTTTTTTTTCTTTTATTTCTCTTACCATAACAACAAACAATAATTTTCCTGTTCTTCAAAATATATTTTTCCGTACAAAACCTATTAAATTCATATTTAAACACTTGAAATCAACGAACAATAATTGGGCAAATGCAACTCTACCCCTACAAAATGCGTTGGCACCCAGCTCATTTAAAATATTGTTATTTTTTTATAAAATAATAAAAAATAATTTTAATTTCGGATAGGATTTTTAACCAAGTTTTTCACGTCACGTGTCATTATCCGAAAGTACTATTTTGTGAATAGATTTCCGATAAGATTTTCAACCAATCCTGACGTGCCACGTGTCACTATCTGTTTACAACAATTTACACAAGATTTTGCCTCATCTCTAGCCGTTTCCCGTGCCATGTTCAATCCCTTCTCGTTCTTCAAATGTGCCGCCTTCCTGTTCGGCTGAGTCTGCTTTTGGCAAACTGTGTAGGCGGATGCCATGCATGATAACTTCTGGACCGGTTGGCACAAGTTTGTATCTGGGACAATCTTTGATAACATCCCAACATTCCCATTTGGTGAATGATTTGTTGTTGTTCTTCGCATTGTAGAATGCTTGTGCTTGTAGTGTCTATAAAATGCGGGTGTAACACAAATAAATTAATTAAAATATTGATGTGGGTGGAATACATATAAATAAATAAAAATATTGTCACCTGATCCGCTAAACTTTTCCCACTACTTAGATTAGTGGAAGCATGAGAGAGAGCATTTTTCCAACAAGTAAAGGATATGTTGAGTTTTTTCCAAAGACATTGAAGACCTTGACTATTTCTTGTGCGATCTCCAAGCCTATCGCAAAACGCTTTCGTAATTCTGGTCCACAATTCTCGCAACTGCATCTCATTACCCATAAACAGGTCATGAGTAATTTGAACCCAACATTGGCACAACGTAACATCTTCGATGAGCTTCCACGTAGCCATTTTTTCACAAAAAAGTAGATGAAAGTGTTGAAAATATTTAAATGTGGTGTAAGGTGGAAGATGATGGTTAGGTATTTATAGAAAAAAATAATAATAATTTCTTTTTTAAATAATTTCTGTATTTTTAATATTTTTTAAATAATTTTTAATAAGTTAATTAATCTAGACCGTTGGATTTCAAAAAGATTCAAATCCAACAGCCCAGAGTGGACACATGTCTAACGGTCATAATTCTGACCGTTTTGTATTTTTTTTTTCGTTTTTGGGCGAAAATTGTGGACCATTGATCTTGGAATCGGACGGCCCAGAATGCACCACGTCACTAGCCGTTGGGTTTGAATTTCAAATTTTTTTTACTGTTGGAAATCCAACGGTCTAATAAACTAGCCGTTGGAAATCCATTGGCCTAGAACGAGCCACTTGGCTTCTCCCCAATCCAAGTTAGTGCGCTGATACGGCAGACCCCGTCGTGCTTTTTCTTGTTGCCAATGCGCACCCACTCACGCATGTGTCCCAAATGCCTGATGCAAAAAAAATCAGTGGGCTTATGCGACATCATGCTGACGCCAATGTGATCTCACATGGGTCGGGCCTTTGCCCAACACATTTTGGGCCAGCCTAAAAGCTGGCTTGGGCTAGGTGCCAGCCTATTAGGCTTGGCTGGAGTGATTTTGGGCCAGCCGAAAAAATTAGGCTAAAGTTGCTCTAAGAAATGAGGAGCAAATGAATGAGGCGATGTCACAAGACTTTTACTGATGCATCATCTCTTGAGAGGGAAGGACAACCAAGAACGTTGGCAGCAGAGAATGATCGATATCTTTAATGAAGAAGACTCCAGTGTGATTCAGAAAATAGAGGGATTACATGAAAGGAAATCTTGAAATCCTACAAGTGGAGGTGGGATTCTTTATAGCCTTTTTTTTTTATGCATATCAATAATATGAAATCCCACAAAATCTCTTATTCAATGAAATCCTTCAAAATATATGACTTTTTTAATATCTATAGATTATGAACTCTTTAAAAGTCTTTTAGATCCTAGTCGACTGCACTTGGATTTCGATGCATTGACTGCATCATGATTTCAAAGTCTTTTAAAATCTTCCTTTATAATCTTAGTTGACTGCTCCATGATTCTTAAATCTCTTAAAATCCTTCCAAATCGTAATTTGACTACGCCCAATAAGGGTTTCAATATGCTTCTTAAAAAACACTTTTAGTGAACTTATGAGCAAAGTTTTTTTGGACAGAAAAACCCCCAAACGAGCCCTCAATCGTTAAAAGTTCTCTTAGGGGGTAATTGTTAGGTTTAACTAACCATAATGGTTCCACTTAGTACTAAGATCTAGTGATATTCCTCTTCACTTGTAAGTGAGAGGTCTTAGATTTAATTCTCTCCAAAGGCGAATTTAAACTACATTATTATTGCTCACCTATTGTGAGACTTAGCCCACACCTAGTTTAAATAATACCGTTTGTTAAAAAAAATAAAAAAAACTAACTAACTAACTAACTAACTAGAATCAGGTGCATCACATTTTTTATTTTAATATATTGATATATTTCTATTAAAACCTTTCACTTATGATTGAAGAGAAATACTATTGAATCGTAATACTGAGTGGTTAGAATATCACATCTTTAACATGGCTTTATTATTTGATCATTTGTTGCCCGACTTCTGCATATTTGAGCCCAAAAGGAAACATGTCTAATGATAAGGCCTAAAGTAAGAAATATGGTAGCCCAATTGTTTCCAAAGCATTATGGACTAAGAAGACCCTGTGCTAATGTGGAATCTAAAAATATTGATGAAAATACAGATCTTGAAGCTCCACTTCCAAATGAACTAAAAAGTTGCAACAAAAATGTTAATACAATATATGAGAGAATAAATTAGTTGTGATCTTGCCATTTATGATATTTAAACTTAAGACATTTTATATATAAGTAAATAAAAATATCACTAGGTTGTATCTTTTCAGCTCTTTAAATCCACACATTTTGCAGTTGCGTTACCAAATCACGTGGACAACCCATGTGATCATGAAAAACACACAACCCTTTAAAAAATGGGAACTGTAACAAAAAGTTTCTGGTACTGTTCACTTTAACGAAAAACCACACTTTTACAATAAAAGGTCAATCCTCGTACTATTCACTTTACCTTTTATTTTGTACTTATCGTTAAAACTCAAAGTTTTCAAGTCCTTTTCATCAGTTTTTCTTTAAAAAAAGTCATTGCCTCCCTTTTGGGACCATTTTTTTTCTTTTAAATTAAGTCTTCTTCTTTTTAAAATTGAAGTTTCAGTCCCTCACTCTACACGTGAGGAGAGATTTACAAAGTGAAAACATAAGCACTTGCCGCTTGTAATATGTTTGGATGAAAGAAATAAACTTGAAATTTTGACAAAAGTCAGAATTTATAACTTGACATGTTCATAAACATAGAAATTTAGAATTTTCTCTTGCAAAAAAAAAACTTGGATTTTGGAACCTCAAATTTCCAAGTTTATTCTATGTAAATAGTCGTTATTTCTAAACTTCTCTGAGTGAGAGTTTAAAAATAAAAAAATAAAAAAAAGTTATGTATTCAATTTCATTGTTTTTTTTCTTTATAATGAACTCCAAAACATTAAGCAACAGGGTCTTAAATGCACTAGATGATCATTACAAAGATATATAAACAATTGGTTTACCAATGACTCGTTGTCACTTCTTATTACATCCTCTCATTCAAATGTACGATAACAGAAGATCATAAGGCATTCTCTTATGATTTTTAGTGTCTCCCAATTTTATTTATTTTTATTAAAAGTATCTATTTGTCTATTTCTCAAAAAAAAAAAAATATATATATATATATATAATAATCATAATCCAAAGTCTAGACAAGTTGATAAGAAAAGACCAAGATGAATGTGATGCGAGTGCACCGAAATTCAAAATTAAATGCACTCTTGTGACACAGCAACCAATTGTATCCTTTACTGTTGTTTTCGCTTTCTATATCTGCAACCAATAATATCCTCTAATGTCGTTTTCACTTAGGAAAACTAATGAAAAAGACTTGAAAATTTTGATTTTTAACAATAAGGACAAAATAAAAGGTAAAATGTATAGTACCACGATTAACTTTTTAGTGTAAGAATGTGGTTTTTCGTTAAAGTAAACAGTACCAAGAATTTTTCGTTAAAAGTCCCTTTTCACTTTCTATATTTTCCTTGCGGAGAAATTTATGAGAATTTTAAATATAAAGATAATAAAAAAAGATTATATTTAAGATTTACACTGTGGCAAAGATTGTAGTGCCATTCAAAAAGGTTCATTGACAAACAAAATCCTGAATAAGTTTTTCTTGGAATTTATACTTATTGGTATCACAACACATTATTCCCCAGTAGAAGATTGATACTTAGATATTAGTCCAAGTATTATACAAAAATTGTTGATAAGAAAATGACCAATGGTGCCCCTCTAAATTCAATGTGGTTTGTTTACACACGCAACACGGCTACCATTCATTTTCCCTTCGTTTATCTTTGATCCAAAGCAAATGGTCCCAAAACATCTATATCTCTCTTTCTCTTCTCTGATCCTCTCTTTCTTTCTTTCTTTCATGTCTCCTCTTTCTTCCTCTCCTCCGACCCCTTATCTTTGGATCTTTTTTATAGTTTAAGTTTTAAGATTTGAAATAATTTTAAATTTCATACCAAACAAGTTTTTGAAGTTATTTCAATAGATGTTCTTAAAAAGTGCTTTCATAAATGATGAAATTTTTGGAATAGGATACCAAACAGGTCCTTAGTTATCTCCGGTTGTATATTTTTTGTTTTTGTTACCCTTATCAGGTTACTTAATCACGTATCAAGAGAGATGAAATTAACTATCCTCAAATGTATATTCCATGTGTCCACAGTTCTCGTCAAGGTACTTAGGCTTCATTTGGTAACTCGTATAATGAATCGGATATGATTAATTATACGGACTCGGGTGCTTGGTGCACTTCGGTATAAAATAGTCAGGGAATTAATAACATGGTCCAACCTCTTTTATACAGTCAACACCAGCTTACTAATACTTTCGAAAGGCAAAGGATAATTAGTCCAGACGCTAAATCAAAAACACGTTGCGCATTCTCTCTTCCATCTTTCGATCAGAAACACGATGCCGTCTGGTTCTTCATCTTCTTCTCCAACCCAACAACCTCTTTCTAGGTTCTCAAAGCTTCGAACCATAATCTCCCTATCTCTCTCCTCTCAATCTAGAAATTTTAGCGACTTTAGAAATTCTCAATAGTTGTCTAACTCCTTGGAAATCCTCTCGAAGCATAATCTCTCTCTCCTCGCTCGATTTGGAAATTTCAATAAGTTAGGAGAGAATTCATGTTATTTTTCGGTTTCAAAGGATTAGAAGCCATGAAGATGATGGCTTGTAGTCGATGGTGAGAAGCACAATGGTGGCGGTGCTATGCTATCTTTTTTTTTTTTTCAACTTTTCTTATGTGTAGTTGCCTTTTTTCTTCATTTTACCATCAATCATTATTTAAAAATTATTAAAAAAAATAATAATTATAATCTAAAGTTCTGTTAATCCAGCATACAATCAAACATAGTTGAAATTAGGTTTTGCTCAAATTTGGGAGATTTTTTTATTTGCTTCTTATTTTGAAGATAGGATTTGAAAGTCTTTAGGTTTATAGATAAAAACAAACATAGTATAAATAATACAACTATTAGTCTGATGTTGCACCAAACGCTCGACTAATTTAGTCAGTACTATCCGATGACTATTCTTATCCGACTGAAGTAGTCAGTACAATCCGACCTGCCAAACGAGGCCTTAGTCACATAACTCTTATTACGTTATTTAGTCACGTAATGAGAGAGATGAAATTAACTACTCTCATATGTATATTCCATGTGTCTACCGCTCTTGTCAAGGTACTTAGTCATGTAGTCATCACAAAAGAGATGAAATTAGCTGTCCTCATACGTATTTCTCATATGTTTATTGCTCTCATCGCGTTTCTTGTCACGTCTTAATTATAAATAAACTCAACTATCTCCTACTGTACGTAGCATGTGTTATTACTCTCATCACGTAACAGAAAAGATAAACACAAAATAATATACAACCGAATACAGTACAATTTGGCATCGTTAGGTCAAGTAATCACGTAAGAAAGAAGAGAGACAAACGAAAATATTGGAGAAATTAGGTTCTCATCCTTCCTTTTGCTACTCCATTGATTAAAATCCTATTCATTTTCAATTTTTGATCAAGGTCCTTGGGTATTAATAACATCATTAATTATTTCAATATAAAATATTTTTTTATTTCTAAATATATTCATTTAATGTTAAAAATGTTACAATTAGTATACTTATATTTATGACTAAATTTTTTATCATATATTTTTAGTTTTAGTTTGTACCCATTTTTAATTTGTAATTCTTTTTTAATTTGTACCAATTTTCTTTTCAGTTTTAATTTGTACCCATATATTAATTTCTTTTTGTGCCCATATTTTTTAAAGTTTATTTGTATTTGTACCCATATATATTTTTTATGTGTACTTTTTATTTTGCTAATTACCCATTCATGTAAAACATTTTAATCTTAAAATGTACTCATTCTTAAATATACCAATTTGTTATATGTAAAATGTACAATTATTTATATAAAATCTATTCAATTTTTTTCTAATCCATTTTTAAACTTATATGGGTATATTCTTTTTTCTTTGATTTTAAAATGCATCCATGTCAAGTTTAATCGAAGAAATTTACTAATGTTATTAAGCTTAATGTCTCTATTTTTTTTTTTTTTTTTTTTGGTGATTTTGAAGAATGTACCCATGTTTAGATACAATTAATTTTTTGGTTAATTTTGATGAATGTACCCATGTTTATATACACACACAATAGTATATTTATATTTTAATATTTTTAATCCCACAAATTATGGTTTTTTATTTAAAATCTCATTTATATAAAAACCTAAAATTTCTAATTTTTAATTTAAAAAATATAATAATATAAATAAAAATAAATTATCACATTAATTCAGAAACCTTGATTAAAAATTAAAAATCAACAAGATTTCAATATTCATAATTAAAATGGCATCCACAATCTCCCGAAAATACTACACCATAAATTGGAATGTAGATTCTCTCCAAAGCACGGCAAAGGATATGAAATTATTACCTGCAGATGTGTGGTTTGAAGTCTGAGAACCATCCATTTGGGAAGTGGCACAGATATAGCAGAAATGTGGTCCCTCTACTGTACTTGGGCCAGAAATGCTTTGGTCCTCACACCCCATGGAAATATCCCAAGCTCCCAACGCCCTTTATTTATTCCGACCAACAGATCTACCATTTCTCAGCAAAATCCAACTGTTGGGTTTCGTTGTGAAGATCAAAGATACCAGATATGGATGCCTTCTCTTCCTCCTTTCTATCTACACTTCCCACTCAAAAGATATCAGTCTCTCCTGCCATAACATCCCCCAAGCTCAGCAGCATTTCCGCTGTCAGAATTGAAGAAAGACCCACCTCCCAACCACCAGCTTCAAGGCCGCCGCCGCCGCCGCCTCCGAAAAGCACTCCACAGCCTCCGCTAGAGGCGAAGACAGATCGTGCACTTCAAAACAATGCTTCAACTTTCACTGCGGCAAGACAACAAAGTTCTGCGCTACCCGCAGTGATCTTCAACGCTCTGGACGACTTCATCAACAACTTCATAGACCCTCCAGCGAAACCCTCAGTGGACCCCAGGCACGTGCTCTCCTACAACTTTGCTCCGGTTGAGGAACTTCCGCCCACGGAGTGCGAGATCATACAGGGCTCCCTGCCGCCGTGCCTCGACGGAGCCTACATTCGCAATGGCCCGAACCCGCAGTACCTTCCGCGTGGGCCCTACCACCTGTTCGACGGGGACGGAATGCTTCACTCCGTTAGGATCTCTGGAGGCCGGGCGGTGCTCTGCAGCAGATATGTCAAGACCTACAAGTACACCGTTGAGCGCGACGCCGGCCACCCTATTCTTCCCAACGTCTTCTCCGGCTTCAACGGCCTCACCGCTTCCGCTACACGTGGCGCTCTCTCCGCTGCCCGCGTCCTTACAGGCAGGGTCCGCAATACCTTATAACAAAATTTTTAATTTATATTTCTTTCTTTCACCAATAACACTAATATTTTTCTAGATAAATTAAATTTTATAAACAAAATGACACAAAAGTTAATGATTAAATTATTACTTAGTTTTGATTGATGTGCCTATTTCATATTAGTAATACATCATTTGGTTTACAAATGTAATATTTAACATTACTTATTAAGAAGTAAGAATGTTAATCAACACTTAAGTAATAATTTAATCATTATTTTATGTTATTTAATTAATAAAATTTGACTACGAATTTAATTTTTATAGCATTATCCAAAAAAATATGCATAAATAGAACTAAATAAAATTTTCAGTGAAAATGTAAAAAGAAGTAATACTAAATAGACAATAAATTGTGTAAAAAGATAAATATAGTGTTGTTCTAAACCAAATTGCAAATCAAATGATATGTCTCTAATAAGAAACAAGTCAATTAATTAATACTTAATTAATAATTCAAACTTCTACAATCATATTATTTGGTTTGCAAATTTAAACTTCCAAAAATAACATTTTTGACCTGACAAGTTGTCCCTGCTATGTTTCTTGAGACGAAACCACGTTTTTTCTTTTCATCCCAGGTCAAAAAAAGGACGCCGTTTTGGCCTTGTTTTTTTTTTTGTTTTTTTCCTGAAAAACAAAAAACACCGCACAACGCCCCAATCGTCAAGCATAGGGGCGGAAGCTCGCTCTTAGGCTGGATTTTTAGGGTAGTGATTGTAAAGCCTTCTTTATCTTTTAATTCGTATTGAATTTATTTAATTTA
Organism: Pyrus communis; assembly: GCF_041283825.1. Classification (NCBI taxonomy): domain Eukaryota; kingdom Viridiplantae; phylum Streptophyta; class Magnoliopsida; order Rosales; family Rosaceae; genus Pyrus; species Pyrus communis. The sequence goes on along the minus strand of NC_142580.1, from coordinate 5,196,118 downwards.
AATGTCACAAAACAAGAAATTAGTGCACCAACAGAAAAGGAAAGCGGGAAAATCACTTGCCATACTTTAATTACTCCATTACTAAGTTACATATTAACACAGACTAAATTATGAACCTAACTCCTACTATGGTTCAAGTGCATAGATTGAAGCTGTTACTGTCACACAAGTTTTTGGTCAATTCTTATTAACTTCCAACATTTTACACGTAATTTCTCTTGATGCAAATATTAAAACGTTACTTTGTCTACAGGCCAATTCAATCCTGCAAATGGCATTGGTCTTGCAAACACAAGTTTGGCTTTCTTCGGCGACCGACTTTACGCTCTCGGCGAGTCCGATCTCCCTTACTCCCTCCGCCTGACGTCCAACGGAGACATCGAGACTCTGGGACGCCATGATTTCGACGGCAAGCTCTCCGTGAGTATGACAGCTCATCCGAAGGTAGACCCTGAAACGGGGGAGGCATTCGCCTTCCGCTATGGCCCTATACCGCCGTTTCTAACCTACTTCCGCTTCGACTCGAATGGCGTGAAGCAGCCGGACGTGCCGATATTCTCCATGGTCACTCCGTCGTTCCTCCATGACTTTGCAATCACCAAAAAATATGCCATATTTGCTGACATACAAATTGGGATGAACCCTATTGACATGATCACTAAAGGAGCCTCCCCTGTTGGTTTGGACCCTTCCAAAGTGCCGAGGATCGGAGTGATTCTGCGGTACGCGAAGGACGAGTCCGAGATGAGGTGGTTTGAGGTGCCGGGTTTCAACAACGTACATGCCATCAATGCATGGGATGAGGAGGATGCTATTGTGATGGTGGCACCAAACGTTTTGTCAGCAGAACACACAATGGAGAGATTGGAGCTTGTTCATTCTTTGGTTGAGAAGGTTCGGATTGATCTGAAGACGGGGATTGTGACGAGGCAGCCGATTTCAACTAGAAATCTGGATTTCGCCGTGATCAATCCGGCTTACATGGGGAAGAAGAATCAGTATGTGTATGCAGCTGTGGGTGATCCCATGCCTAAGATATCAGGAGTTGTGAAATTGGATGTGTCTAATTCGGAGCACAAGGAGTCCATTGTGGCCAGCAGGATGTTTGGCCAGGGGTGCTACGGGGGCGAGCCGTTTTTCGTGTCCAGAGAGCCCGAGAATCCTGATGCGGACGAGGACGACGGGTATGTGGTGTCCTATGTTCACGATGAGAAGGCAGGGGAATCGAAGTTCTTGGTGATGGATGCCAAGTCTACTCAGCTTGACATTGTGGCTGCTGTGAGGATGCCCCGGCGGGTGCCTTATGGCTTCCATGGACTCTTTGTGAAGGAAAGTGATCTCAACAAGTTGTAGTTTCATATGTCCCCATATTGCAACATAGTAAAATGCTACACAAACAATTATAAATATGGAATATATTGCACATCGTTTACCAAATACAAACAGTTTAGTGCTAATAACACTGATACCTTTTGGATAAAACCCTACACCTGAGCGGGACTATGTTGCACAACGGTAGTACAAGGGCAACGTAATTATATGAAACTTTTTCAATCAAAGTGATACATAAAGCGATACAAATTGAGCCAGAAGACCTAGTTTATCTGCATAATGCGAAAACTGATGGATTGCTGTTCCTAACTGAGCTTTGGAGTTTCTGATCATGAAATTCATCCACAGTTTTCACTTGTCTTACCCTTCATCGCCGACTTCTTCTCGACAGCCCGGTTCTTGCAATCGCAGAAATATATCGTGCAGGCCACCCACTTCACCACATTCCCAAAGCAGAACAAGCTAATCTGAGCAGCGAGACCAACATAATTAGTCCTTCTTTCGTAGCAGCCAATGTATATGCAAGGCAACCTTAAAATTGCTTCCCAAGCAAAGAAAACAAGCATCAAAAGAATCCCCTTCCACTCACTACCGCTGCTAAAATATATCGCTAGCGCAAACGCCTTGATTCCATGTGTCCCCTCCAACACTGAAATCACAAGACTGACATTCCACACAACACTCCATGCTAAGTAAATCGTAAGCAGTGCTGTAAATGCCGGCCAGCACCAAACAGAAAAGTACAGTCCGTACATTACTGGCTGGAAGACAACATAGTACGTTGCGGCTAACCATATCAATCCGAGAAGCGTACAGGTTGACAAGACAAGAACATAGACAGATGTAACAAAACTGCCCTTCAATCTTGTTTTGTCAAAGGGTATATGTAGCATTTCCTTGAAAGTCTTCGTTGATCTCTCTTCTTCATAGATCTTCGATGCCAAATCAACGATCAAAATCACGGTGCTGAGCTCTAGGAGATGGAGAGGCACAAGATAGAGAAGACCGAGATGAATGAACCCAGCAGAATAGTCTTTCATTTTTCTGGCTGTGTCAAGAGGTACGAGCCAATAGAAGTCAAGATCATCGGGGTTTTGTTTTAGAATTTCTGAGATTTCGACCATGAATTTTTGGAGAACAGATTCATAGTAAATCATGAAACAGAAAAGAGGAAGGGAGGTGAGGATTGCGAAGACAAAAAAATTGGTGTTTTTGGCAGAGATTGCAAGAGCTTTTCGGAGAATTCCGAAGGCTTCTAGCTTCGGATTCTTCACCGTAAGGTTGCTTTCCATCTCCATACTTTCACTTCCAGGCTCAATCCAGAGAGTTTCAAATACAACTGTGAGTTTCTAAATGAACATGAAGTCTTTCTGTAAGCAATTAGCAATGGGGACAAGTCCAAGTCAAAGTCCACACAAACCATTCACAGAAAGTCTTTCTTGATGGTTTCAGCCTATCGAATATTTGAAGGAGAGCCAATGGTGGACTTGACTTATAGACTTTAAAGTTTCGTTTGCGTCTGCTTTTGTAAAAAGCAGTTTTGTTCATAAGCACTTCTCTAGAAATGCTTTTGATAGAAACACATTGAAATTTTTATTAAAATTCAAGCCCTTGGAAGTACTTCTACAGAAGGCTCCTCTGCTAGCCAAAAGCATTTTTACGCTTTTGATTACCAGAGTACGCTTTTAGCTCTTCTTTGCTGGGTGCTTTGAAAATCTGATTAGACAATACATTCGCCTTAGCAACGAGGCTGCGAATGGCTAAATTCTTGCTATTTTTTACTCAACAGATTACTATCTGGCTTAGTTTGGCATCTCCTATCAGAAAGGAGCAGTTTGTACTACTTGCTGGAGAGTTTAAAAAATACATCATTTGAAGGAAGAACGCATCCAGTTGAAATAGTATTTATGAAAGATTGCAACATCTTCACAATTCCAAGAAACACATATTAACTAGTACCAACAAAAATAAGTTACAAATTTACAAGACTTTGGATAATCAGGATATTCATCCAATGCTTTCACCTCTCTTCTTGGCCTGCATCTTCAATTTCTTCTCCAACGCCCGGTTCTTGCAATCGTAGAAATATACGATGCAGACAATCCACTTCAGCACATTCCCAAAGCAGAACAAGCAAACCTGTGCAAGAATACCACCAAAATAATGCCTGCTTTCGTAGCAGCCGAAATAGATGCAAGGCAACCTCAAACTTACTTCCCAGGCAAAGAAAATGAGCATCAAAATAAACCCCCTCCACTCGCTTCCGCTGCTCAAATATATCGCCTGCCCAAACACCTTGATTCCGCTCCCTCCCTCCAGTATCGAAATCACAATGCTCATGTTCCACACCGCACTCCATGCCGAAAACATTGCCAGAAGCCCTACAAATGCCGGCCAACACAGCACGGCATAGAACAAAGCATCGAAATGCTCGAAATTTCGAAAGACAGCATAGTAGGTTATTCCCAGCCATGTCAGCCCTAGCAGACTACAACTTGACAACACAAGAACATAAAAATATGTAACAAAAGTTCCCTTCAGTCTTGTTTTGTCAAAGGGTTTTTTCACCATATCTTTGAGAGTCATCACTGGACTCTCTTCTGTGTATATCTTGGATCCCAAGTAAACAATCGGAATCGCGGTTACGAGGTAGAGGATATGGAGAGGCACTAGATAGAGAAATTCCAGATAAAATAACTCATTGGGAAAATCTTGGTTCAATTTTCTTGATATGGCAATTGGTATTGACCAACTCAAGCCAAAGTCAATCAAGTAGCCGTTGATGTCGGCTTTTCGCAGCGGGTTTAGGATTTTCGAGGTCTCAACCATTATTTTTTGGAAATGGGGTTCATAGTAAATCAAGAAACAGAAGAGAGGAAGGGAGGCGAGGATTGCGAAAATAAAGAATTTGATGTTTCTGGCAGGGATTATAAGAGCTTGCCTGAGAATGTCCGATGCTCCCAGCTTCTGATTCTTCATAACCAGGTAGTTCTCCATCTCCATGGCTTCGATTCCAAGCTCAATCCCCTCACAATTTAAAGTTTCTGATTGAGCTGTACCCAAAAAAAGAGAGTTTCTGAGTGAGGAGGAAGTCTTCCTAGATGACGCGGATGATGACTAGTCAAAGGGTGGACTTGACTTGGACGACTTTTCATTATTCTTTTTACTTTAGACAAACGAGGGGCGCATGGCATGGCGTGAAACGGTGCTCTAACTTGCAGTTAAATTATACCTTTATGGAATTGCTCTCGCGCGAACTCGTTTAACTATGAAGTTTTTACGGAATTCTAAGTCAGTAAATTCTCAAAAGCCCTCGTGCTAGGTAGAGATGAAAATATATATATATATAAGGAATCCACTCCCTTAGGCAATGTGGGATCTCACATTTTTGAGGGGGTTGCAGTGGGCGTGGGGTGGGATGGGGTGGGGGGTTTGGGTTGCTAGGAAGGGGAAGGGGTCAGGGAAGTAAGATGGTTTTTTTTTATTTTTTTTTATTTTTAAATAGGATAAATTATTATAATATTTTTAATGCGTAAAAAATTATTGTTTTGCCACGTGACACAAATGTGGCAGTCACGTTAGCTCTTAATGAATGAAAAATGGAACAAATGTATTATATTAAAATAAAATAGTACTCGAGATATGAAAATGAAATGTTTCGAAAATGTTGTATGAGATTGCAATAGACCTCAAATCTGAAGTGATAAAGTGTAATTTACCCTGAGAAATGAGAGAATCAAATTCGAGACTTCATATACAACAATGAATGCAATTAGTGAATGAGCTACAAGTCTGTCAAGATTCTTTTGAAATTAAGTAAATTAGGGGATTATAAAATCTAATTTTTCTTATTCCCTGCCCCCAAGGTGCTAATTTTCGGTTCTTAGCCATTGTTTGGTCAACCTTGATTTGGTTTTCCTTTTTTTTTTTTTTTTTTTTTTAACAAAGTAACCTTGATTTTGTGTCTTAAGCTTGATTATGATAACCAAGTATTGACACTAACCGGGATCCTAATCTGCTGTCCCCGTTTTTCCTATACCCCCCATGTCCTTGGCCTAGTTTAATGACACATGTCTATACTTTAACAGAACGACCATGTCACTTTGTCAAATGGCATTCCTGGTTCAAACTGCAGATACAAGAGTTCTACATTGAAGCTTATACCAAATTCATATGAACATTTCCAAGTAAATTCATACATCATCAACGAAAACAAAAACAATAATCTTCGGAAATCGAGCCAAAAGACTTAATCGACACAACGTAGAAATAATCAAAAGCAAGAAAAAAAATTCAAGATAACGGATAAATTTATAGAGTGAACTTGTTGCAGTTTATATAAGCGCTTATTGCTCATCAGTTGTCACCTCTCTTCCTACTTCTTCAACCACAAATTCGATGCATTCATTGTTCTTCTTGAACGCCAGATTCTTGCAATCGAAGAAATACACCATGCAGACAACGCACTTCAACACATTCCTCAAGCAGGACAAGCAAATCTGTGCAATGATTCCATTCTCCTTTTCATAGCAGCCGAAATACAAACATGGCAGCCTCAAACCTACTCCACAAGCAAAGAAAACAAGCATCAAACAACGCCCCCGCGGCTCGTTACCTCCGCTGTAAAAAATTGCCAGGGTTAATGCCCCAGTTCGATGAACCACATTTAATATCGAAACCACAAGACTCACATTCCACATCGCGCTTAGCACCAAATGAAGAGCTAGAAGCGCTGCAAATGCCGGCAAACACAATGTGGCAAGCAACAGGTCCCATGCGAAGTTTCTCAAGACACAGAGAAGTTGTTAGGAAAGGGTTTATTTACCATCTCCATGAGAGTCATCATCGGTCTTTCCTCGGTGTATATCTACAATGCCAAGTCAATGATCGCAATCACGCTTCCCAGCTCTAGGAGATGGTGAGGCACCAGATAGAGAGGACAGTTGAATCAACTCATCAGCAAGCTTTTTGTTCAGTCTGTTCGCTATACCAACACTTATCGGGCATCTTGGAAATATATTGTACTTGTAGCTGTAAACTGGGTGTTGTTTTGCAATTTCCGCAACCAGGAATTTTCGGATGTAGATTTCATAGTAGACCATGAAACAGAACAAAGGGAGGGAAGTTATAATTGTGAGATGAAGAAGTTGATGTTTCTGGCAGAGATAGCAAGAGATTTTCGGAGAATATCGAAGGCTTCCAGCTTCTGATTCTTCTTCACTAGAAGGCTGGTTTCCATCTCCATGCTTTCGATTCCAAGGTCGATCCAAACCCAATGGTGAGACTTTGTCAGTTAATTCACATGAAATGGGGGGACTTTGTTAAGACTTTTACTCTTCGTTTAATTGCTTTATTAAGATATGAAAAGTTAATACATAGAAAATCATGATCCCAGATAGCATGGAAATTTAGGGTGATTAATGTTAATAAAAAGAGCAAATATTAGGATCAATGGTTGATTTCCTGGAAAGTTCTCATGTTCTTTTCAAAAAAAGAGCAAAAAGATAAATCTTGAAATTGTCAACAAGGAAATGACACCCTTCGTACTTTTGTGAAAGCTTATAATACATACATACGAAAATGCACAAGAAATATTTTGACATAGATCTAACAAAGACATCATTACAATCTCTTCAAAGAGCTCAGAGGAATGGATCATTGCCCCGCTACTAGTCAGACCGATATTGTTTCTCAACTCGCATCACACCATCTACATAGCACGGCAGATGTGAGGATGTCACTGCAAAAGGACTCGGTGTAATTAAGGAACAGACCAATTTTTGTATAATGTAATTTATTTTGTCAATTCAGCAATGTGATATTTTCAACACGAACTGGAGATGTTGTTGCTTGATCTTCGGAATTTAGTAGGACGATCTTTTTGCAGTCGTAGTAATAAACTGTGAGAAGCACCCAAGTAACCACCTTCCCCAAGCACCACAAGCTTGTTTCAAGGAAATAATATGCAATTATATTTCGATGATACTGATAAGTCCATCTGCCAAGGAAGCTTGGTAAATTGAACCTTCCAACAGAAAACAGAAGCATAAAAAACAACCACCCTCTTAGCATCTTTCCTTTGCTTAACTCTGATGAGGCTGTAATGGCTTCAAACAATCCTCTCTTCTCCTCTAAGACAGAAACAACAACGCTTAAGTTCCACCGCACGCTGTACTCTAACCATTTCGCAATGGCCACAAAGTAAACCATCCAATGCATGGCCAGGCCGGAAAGCCGGGAGTGCCTAGTTGGGCAACCCGATTGAACTAGCGGGAAATGCCTAGGTGGGCAACAAGATGGAACTAACGGCCTTCCGTAATGCCAATACTGAATAGCACTTAAAGAAAGAGAGCACAATAGGGAAATACTGAACCATGTAAGCATACACCCGTGCCACCTTTTTGTTGTTACTGAATTTCGAAGAAGATTTCGCAGACCGGTCACTGACCTCACATTGCCAGTATAGATTGATGAGGCAGCATGGATGGTTGTGAGAACAATGAGGAAGTTAACAAGGTTAAAAAGGTAGATTTCTATAATTTTAATGGTTACATTTAGAGTCATTGCATGGCCAGAAAGACTTCTTAGTAGATCTATTGCCTCATAGATCAAAGTAGGCTGGTAGTCAACAGGCAATTTTTGTGACAATGTCAGGCTGAATAGTGGAAGGGAAGTGATCGATGTTAAGATTATGAAATTGGGATTTCGAAATGGGATTTTCATGGCGGATTCGATGATACCAAGGGTGCCGAGAAAGCATCGCTTCATCTCAGAAAATCTTGGGTTCTCCATTCCCTCAGCTGCACCAGTACAAAGTTTGAGGCTTGTGGATCTTGTATTGCCTCCTCTTCAACACATATGAGTATTAAATAAAATAAAAACAGTAAGTTTCCAGTTTTATTTCGATAATAACGGTAGAAGTCTAGCTGGTGCGTCTCATCTTATTTTTCGGAATGATAATCCAAAGCACATCATATGGTAAATTAAGTTTAAGCGTTCTTAAGTTTTGAAATGTCCGAAGAGTAGAGGACAAAGAAATGACACCATTTTTTTCGCAACTCTAACTTTTCTAAACGCCTGAAATCCTAATTCTGTTTTAAGGTTAGGCTAGGGCGAAGTGTGCTCGCCCCTGCACCCAAGTTCGAAGCCCCTTCCCTAAGGTTAGAATATAGTTGATTTACGATAACATGTATATACAAAGATGCACAAATTCATGAGATGAGAAATATTACTGGAAGTAATACATAGTTTTCACATAAATAAATGCAGAAAAAGGAGCATCTATAAAGTCTTGATTGCAGTTTCTAGTTCTTGCATGTAGTGCTCATTCCTCAACGGCTTCCACCTCTCTTCCTACTTCATTGCCAACAGATTCGACATGCTTTTCGTATTGCTCGCGAGTTTTCACTTCTCTTCCTACACCATTTGACACAATCATTGTTCTCATTGAACGCTCGATTCTTGCAATCGTAGAAATATACCATGCAGACAACCCACACTTCAACACATTCCCCAAGCAGAACAAGCTAATCTGTACAAGGATCCCATTCTCCTTTTTATGCATGCCAAAGTACAAACATGGCAACGAGACTCACATTCCACACCGTGCTCAGCGCCACAAATGCCAGAAAACACAGCACAGTAAACAACACATCGCACACAAAGTTCCTCAAAATAACAGTGTAGGTTGTTGGTATACATATTAGTCCAAGTAAAGTAGAAGTTGACAAGAAGAGAACATAGGGATATGTAATGAAGTGCCCTTGAGCGTTATGTTAGAAAAGGATTTATTTACCATGTCCTTGAGAGTCATCGTTGGTGTCGCTTCCATGTATATTTTCAATGCCAAGTCAAAGATCACAATAATGCTTCCAAGCACTAGCCTCAAGGAGATGGAGAGGCACCACATAAGAAGACATAGCTGAATCAACTGATGAACAAGCTCTTTGTTCAGTCTACTGGTTATATTAGTATTTGCTGGGCCTGCTGGAAAAATGCTGTAGCGAAAAACTAGGGGTTGCTTTGCAATTTCCAAGATTTTGACAGGAACTTTTGGAAACAAATTTCATAGTAGACCATGAAACAGAACAAAGGGAGGGAGGTTAGAATTGTGAAAATGAAGAAGTCGATGTTTCTGGCAGAGACTTCTGTTTCTTCGCCATAAGGCTGGTTCCGATCTCCATGCTTTCGATTCATAGCTCGATCCAAACACAATGGAGAGACTTTGTCAACGAATTCACATGATGTCTTCCTTGATGGCGTTTAATTGAATTATTAAGATATAAAATTAATAATAATTACAAGGAATGGTTCCTAAGCGCATGGTGGTTAACCTTGATATCCTCATATTAACCTGGACGCAATAGCCAACAAGGATCTACAAAAACATACATTCAAGAACAAGAAAAGTTTTGACATAGAAACTACTACACGTGTAGTTTTACGCATTACAATCTTCAGGATGAGAGATTCTTATTGCTTTTTTAAGAACTTATAGCGACCTTATGGTTGTGACAATTCTTGCAATCGCAGTAATAAACTGTGAGAGTCACCCAAGTAATAACCTTCCCCAAACACAAGAAGCTTGTGTCAAGGAGATCGTATGAAGGTATATTTGGATAGTACAGATATGTCCATCTGGCAAGGAGGCTTGACAAATTGAAGCTCCAAGGAGAAAACAGAAGCATCAAAAGTAACCCTTTTAGCCTTTATCCTTTGCTTAACTCTGATGAGGCTGAAATGGCTTCAAACAATCCTCTATTCTCCTCTAAAATGGAAACTACAATGCTCAAGTTCCACCGCGCAATGTACTCCAACCACGCAATGGCCAAGCTGTAAACTATCCAATATATAGCCAGGGAAAGCTGGGAGAGTCCAGTTGGTCTGCCTGATGGAACTAACGGCCTTGTGTAACCCTCCACAACACTTAGAGAAAGATAGCACAAGAGTGAAATAGACATCAATGTAAGCATACGCTCGTGCCACCTTTTTTTTGTTACTGAATTTCGAAGAAGATTTCACAGACAGATCGTTGACCTCTCATTATTAGTATAAATTGTTGAGGCAGCATGGATAGTTGTAAGCACAACGAGGAAGTTAACAAGGGTAAAAAAAGTAGACTTACATAGTTGTGAGCACAACGAAGAAATTGCTACAAGAAAAGCAGCAATTTCTTAGCCCCTTGTAAGCGCCTGCAAATTTTGGTTATATTCTAAGGTTGGATCAGGACAGTGGCAAGGAGTGTTGGCAACCGAAGCTCCAAACAGAATGCGGAGTTCTAAGTTTTACTTCGATTACACTGTTTAAGTCTAGCCGGCTGGCGCCTCCCATTTTCTTATTTGGGATGAAGAACCAAAGCATGTTGGAGTCTCCACAAAGTACAGGACAAGTTGAAATACATAAGAACTGTAAATTATACAATTTAAGGGCAGCTGCTTTGAGAAATACATAATTTACATCAATCTTCTTCTATCGACAACTTCGTATCCTCTATTTTCTTCTAGCTAGGGCAACCTTTGTCGATCTCTGCTGCAATTCTCGCAATTATGGTACTCCTTCCTCTTCAAGTTATAGGGTAGCCCGGTATACGTTTTAGTAATATTCCAGTTGACAATGGTACACGTTCGCTAAAGTTATCATCTTCCCTACACAGTGATTTTACTCTACGAGATCTTAGTGTTAAATCCTTGGAATTTATGGCAACCCTTGGTGACGGTTCTTGCAATCGTAGTAATAAACCGTGAGAACCACCCAATTCATAACCTTCCCCAAGCACAGGAAGCTTGTGTCAAGAACATCATATGCCATTACACTTGGAAAAGTGCATTTTGCAATGAGGGTCGGAAAACGGAAGCTCCAAACAGAATACAAAAGCATCAAAACGAACCCTCTTCTTGTATTTCCTTCGCTCAACTCCGCTGCATCTGAAAAGGCTTCGAAACCTCTGTTATCCTTCTCTAAAATGGAAACCACAACACTCAGATTCCACCAAGCGCTGTACTCTACCCATTTATCAAAGGCCACAAAAGGAACTACCATGTTTACAGCCTGCAGTAACCTGTTTGAGCAGCTTGACGAAAGTAATGGCTTCGCGTGATGATGCCAATAGTAAACAGAACTTAAACAAATGTGTGACAAGAGGGACATGGTCAAGAATGTAAACATGGGCTCGCGCCACCTTGTTTTTGTTATTGAGTTTCGAAGAAGATCTCGGAGACTCACCTTCCACCTATCACTACTAATGTAGACTGTTGAAGCAGCATATATAGTTGTCAGTGCGGTGAAGAAATTAACAAGTTCAAAAAGGTACACTCGCAGAAGTTGAATCATGTGGCCTTTGGGGTGGTGAGTAAGAACTCTTAGCTGAATTGCTGCCTTCTCCATGATCAAAGAAGGCTGGCTAGAAGGCAATCTTGGTACTAAAGTCGTACAAAATAGTGGAAAGGAGGTAACCAGCACGAATGTTATGAAACTGGGATTTCGAAGTGGGATTTTCGCGGCCGATCCGATTACGCCAATGGTGTCACGAAACCACAGATTCATCTCGGAAAATCTTGGTATCTCCATTCCCTCCGTTTCGATACTATGAACTGCTTCCTCTTCAGTATATATGGAAGTATTGAGTAGTGCTGTGATACAAAACGTAGGATAAAAAATCGAGTTTAATTCTCGATTGCAACGGGAGAAGTCTAGCTGTTGCTTCACATTTTCTTAATTTGGGATGAAGACCCAAAGCAGATCATGTAATAAAGTTGCTAGTGCACTCTTAATTTACTGAAATGTCCAAAGAAGTAGAGGACAATGGGAGAACACAGACAAACATAAGAAGTAAGAAGGCAAAGAAACTAACTCATAAAAACAAACACAAAATCCAAGGGAACCAAAGACCCTTTGGGGAAGAGAAATATTTTTAGCGTAACAGTTACACTACTACTTGGCGTTACTTATTCACGTGTTTCAATCATTGCAATAGAACTTACGATGACCTCTTCCTAAGGCATATTTGGATCCATTGCTTTGCATCCATCCGAAGTTTTTGAACGAGATCAAGAAATAGTTGTTGCAACGGTATATTCCATGAAAATAATAAAAATATAATTCGTAATTATTTGAAACATCCACTAATATCTCAATGTTTTCTTTCACTAATTCCCATCTAAACAGTTTATGATTCCAAAATTCAAACTTTCAGGATATTTTATCCACTCAATCTCAATCCGGATCATCAATTTACAACAGTCATCCAACATAAAATAAAAAAAGGAAATTTCAAAGAGAAAAAAAAAGTTAAAAAAAAAAAAAAAATTGGAAAACAATGACTTGATGCAGGACACAGATTTATCATGTCAACTTTGACAAAGTAGGCAAGCAGCATTACCTGATGAGACATATTATGGTAAAATACTTGGTATCCTATATAGCCTAGCCGTGTGCGGGCGGTCGAAGCACAACCAGACGATTTCAGTGACGAGTCTAAGATGGTGATGAATGATGGGTGTGAAGGACTCCACAATTCACTGCAACTCGGTAGATTAACCAACCACACTAACTGCACTCTAAAATTACTACCATGGATGCTCTCAACTTTCAATTACCGACCGATAATCAGACTCGAGAGAAGGGAACACCAATAGGGCAACAGCTTCACCTTCTTCAATCAGCAATCAGCAAGTGGAGAACTAACAAGATAAGGCCTTACTATGATAGAAGCACTGCAGATGATGGTGATGACACTCTAACATGGTCAGATGCAGCCAAATTTCTCAATGAAAAAGAAGGAGACTAACGTGCAGGTAGATGTGCTGCAGAGGTGCTGAGATGGGGAAGGCGACAAACAACTTCATCTTCTTGAACCGGCTAATAAAAAAAGTGTGTTCATGAAGCTTTGTTGTAGAAGAATGCAATAAAAAGTGTCGTGTGCAACCAAAGTACCAAAGGTTATGGATATTCCACTTCCACTGAACAATAGGCAGGGGCAACGACAAGAAGAAGACTTTGGTGGATGCAGAGCAGAGATAGGAACCGTGAGCACTAAGATGCAGTAAGCGGAGAAACAAAGCCGTTTTAGCCGAAAATACACCTCAAATCAAAACAAACAAACTTTAGGAACATCTATTGCAAACAATGAAAATTCAACCACAAAGAAAGAGTTCACACAAAACCATATATAAACATATATAACATGCCAACTTCAAAGTAGGAAGGCAACCTCTCATTTTTAGTACGCTGAAGCAAGAAAGTCGACGCAAACTGGTGTCCAAGTCATCCAATCCAAGTTACTAATAAAACCCACTGTGTCACAACATCAACATAACTATCATGATTCTTGTCGATCCTACTATAACTACAATATAGCAGCGATATCATCCTTTCAAATCATCCAGCAGTTGCTCCAATTCCAGCTTAGTCCCTGCAGAGACAAATAAGCAGATGCACTCAGCTGTATCAACAAGAAAAGAAGTCGCACAAAGCCCTAACACTTTCAAGTTTCAATCCAGATACACTCTACTTGTTCAAGCTTATATCTTTCACCATTTTGTAAAAACATCGTACAGCCATGACTTACCCATTGACATAAGGTGAAGCACGGCGAGCATGGCGATATGGAGGAGACCTGCTGTAGCTGCGTCCACGTCGAGGAGGTGTGACACTACGGCGTCGTGGAGGTGATCTTCTCCTACGCGGACTATAACTCCTGCCAAAAAAAGAAATCATTTGTGTAACAAATTCAATCCTTCGTATCAAAACAAAACATTTTCAATTCCCAGGTCGACAAACAGTAGGAATGTTTTGTTCCAGATCAAAAAACCTGGCAAGCACAAGGCAGTCAATGTATCGAATTCCCAGGTCGACAAACACACAGGAATAATGTATCGAAGTTTCTATAACTCTATTCTAAGTCAGCTGAGACACGCATACCAAGAATGATGCGGTGAATCAGGGTACAAGCAATCCTCATAACCATTGAATTTGAAACCAACAAAAGCATAAAGAGGAAAGGCAACGGGTCATCAGAATACAGAAGCACAATTTTAACACAGTTAAGTTAAAAAAGAAAGATGATCACACCTGCGCCCATGGCCATCATAACTAGGACTTCTGCGGCGTCGAGGGGATGGACTTCGGCGCCTTCCACCACTCCCTCCTCGTGAACCAACACGCATGCGACATTCTCGAGCAAAATGGCCAGGTTCACCGCACTCATAACACTTTAAGTCATCTCCTCCACCGCGCCCACGGCCTCCACTACCCTTAGAATTGTGGGAAAGCTCCACACGCCACCCATTTTTACCTGCAGACAAAAAAATGATAAGACACAAAAGCTTATAAATTAAAGTTGCAAAAGTTAAAATAAAAACAAATTAACACACACAAATACAGTTAGAGAGGGATAATTGGGCAAACCATCCAAAGCTTGAACCGCGTCTAAAGCATCCCTGCGATCGTCGAATTCAATAAATGCGTATCCCGGCGGTCTTCGTGCAACCCATACACTGTCATCAATTTCATAAAAATAAACCTTAGCAACACAAATCTTTTCCAACCTTAGAAAATCGATCGCGAGTCGTTAAGACAACGAAAAACAAGAGTAATGCAGCAGAAAATACTTGCGAAGAACACCGAACAGCCGAAATTCATCTTCTAGATCCCTCTCGTTCACTCGAGGATCCAAATTCCCAACATAAACCCGAGTCATCGTCGCAATACCACCTTCAACCTAATAAAACATACATATATAACAAACAAAATTAATCCAATAAAAACGAATTCTCATATAAATTCCAGAAAGAATCGAACTTTCCAGGAAAAAAAAAGTTGAACATATGGAAAGTTTAATGATATAGGCGAAGCGAAAAGCGGCAGAAATATCGTTGAATATTACCTTGAGAAAAACCCTAGAATTTGTGAAATTTGATTGATCGGGGCGACAGGGAAACGAATTGGGTGCTCTGCGCGTGGAATCGCAGAGCTCGAATAAACCCTAGAAACCAGAGCCTATTTCCCCGCGTGTTCTTCGTTGGCTTGTACATTCCTCTTTTAACCTTTGTGGTGAATTTCCTCTCTTAACCTTGTCTGCGAGTTTTGAGTAATACAAGCCCAACGGGACCATTATTGGGCTTATGTGTAGAGTTATCTGATCTCGAGGCCCAGTCTTCTATTGTCTTCTAAACATCATGTTGTTTAGGACATCTACATGACTTTCGACTGCACGATATACGATGAATACACGATATACGATGAATGGATGTAATTAGAAAATTCCTGAGATACTCTGTGAGGATATATGCAAAGAATCCTATCAAAAGAAGCAAGATAGTACCTATAAAATATGAAAAATGCGAGTGAACCTATGATTATGGCCCAATAGAGATTATCCAGAATCCATCTACTCATTCGGCTGAAAAGCCGAACCAAGATAAAAGAATGGTTTGTTGTCATCATGTCACTAATGTACGTTTCGGTACTCGAACCCTCTGTCGCTGTACTCCTCACTCCTCACTCCTCACTCCTCGCTCCTCCGCCAGGCTCAAACCTCGGCAGGCACGACTAATAACCCACAATAAATCATTCAATTTTCTGACCAATTACTGAAGCTAGAGTAAAAAGATTGGATTTTTGCATGTGGGTTCTGAAGGACTTGTGCAAAAATGGCAGAAGAAGATGGGATTGTGGAGAGGGGTGAGAGATTGGCAGGAGGATGTTGGAGTGGGGTCGGGAGTGACTGGAGGTGGGTGGATGGGAGCGAGGTGGACTCGGAGTCGCCGGCCTGGTCGTTGCTTTCTGAGAATGGAGGAGGCGAAGGTGGAGAAGGGTATGGAGGATCGCTCAGGAGGAGGCTTGGGAAGAAGCCCGATAGAGTTGATTCTCTTGATGTGGAAGCCATGGAGATTGCTGGTGCTGGTGGCCAGGTAATACCACAATTACTTTCGTTTTTCTTCCCTTTTTTTTTGTGAAATTAGAGAAATTTATGTGCTTTTAGTGTTTTTCTTTATGTGTTAATTACTTCCATATTCATCAAAGGTGTAAGATTGGTAATTTGGTATATTTGGAATGAAATATGTTACTTTGCAGACGTGGGTGTAACCGCATCCACTAGAGCGGAGGTGCTTCGCTATGCACCCGAGTTTGAATCCTCGTCCTTGCAATTTAGATTAGTTTGGGGTAGAGTATCGTTTGTATCAAAAACATAATCTTTATAATATGGCATTTATGTTACAACGTGTGAACCCTTTCTTTAAGAGGTTGTATGTCAGCAGAATCATGATTTGGTACTCCATATTTGCTGACAAAATTACCTTGTCTCAATTCTGTAATGTAAAGAGTTAGAAAATGCTACTATAATACTATCCATGTATGACTAACTTAAATTAATAAATCAGGATCATTCTGTTTGGAGCACTCTTCTGTTAGGATTCCAGACTCTTGGTGTGGTCTACGGTAACGTGGGAACGAGCCCTTTATATGTCTTTGCTGATGTGTTCAGCAGGGTGCCCGTCGAATCAGATGTTGATGTCTTGGGAGCTTTGTCACTTGTGATGTACACAATTGCGCTTATACCTTTAGCAAAATATGTTTTCGTAGTTCTCAAAGCCAATGATAATGGAGAAGGTAGGCGCTTTTTCGTTTCACAATTATTTTGTCCTTAGTTGCTTGGTAGTAATATGGTCGTGTGAGTACTTGTTAACCTTTACACTATTCATGTTTCCAATTGTAGGAGGAACATTTGCATTGTACTCACTGATATGCAGGTATGCAAATGTTAATATGCTGCCAAATCGTCAGCCAGCTGATGAACACATCTCAAATTATAGGCTCAAATTGCCCACTCCACAATTGAAAAGGGCTTTGCAGATAAAAGAAACTTTAGAAAAGAAATCACTCTTGAAAACTATCCTCTTGTTGTTCGTTTTGATGGGAACGTCAATGGTTATAGGAGATGGTATTCTAACCCCAGCAATATCAGGTACATTACTTGATTGGGCTTGAGGTGGAAATTCATGATATACTTAGCCAACGAAAATATGTCTAAGCTGTAGTTACTGACATGAAATTACATTCCTGTTAACAGCCATGGATTTTTCTGGCATCGTTTTCAAGTACCTCTTCCTTAGACAGGAAATCATAATGAGGAAGTAGGACTTTTCATTAAACCTGGCTGAAACTGTGATATTGTGCACAATCATTTTCATACATTACATACAAGTGTTTTCCGTTGTATCTGTGTAGGAGAGTATATTGATGTACTTTCTTCTTTTTGGTTGTCATAGTGATGTCTGCTGTGAGTGGCCTGCAAGGTGAAGTGCCAGGTTTTGGTACAAGTGAGTATCTTTTTCTTTGTCTGATTGAGAATCTGTGGTTCATTTGTTTACTGAACTATTTTTTTTACCTGGGATGGAATCGAAAGAGTAGAGCAAAAATAATAACTTATGAGTTGTGGACAATATGACCCATTATCTGATTGATCTTTATTGCAGATGCTGTGGTTATTCTTTCGATTGTAATTCTCCTACTATTGTTCACCATACAGCAGTTTGGGACTGGTAAAGTGGGTGTCATGTTTTCTCCAATACTTGCCTTGTGGTTTTTCAGCCTGGCATCAATTGGAATCTACAATTTAGTGAAATATGACATTACCGTCCTGAGGGCATTCAATCCTGCTTATATTTATTTTTTCTTCAAGAAGAACGATAAGGAAGCATGGTACGCTCTTGGTGGTTGTGTTCTGTGCATAACAGGTATATCTCACCTTTAAAGCCTGTTAGGTTTTCTAATGAGAGCCATTTGTTTTTCCTTTTTTCAACTTCTCCTATGGATTATAGTAAAGAAAACTTCCCAACTGTGGTTATGCTATTTCAGGAGCCGAAGCTATGTTTGCTGATCTAGGACATTTCTCTGTGCGAGCCATTCAGGTTGGCCAATGCATACCTTCATCTCTCCCTTGAAGAATAGCTTCATCCATATTATTTTACCGAAAGCATTGTATAATCTATACATCTTGTGCAGGTTGCCTTCAGTTTTGTGGTGTTCCCCTGCCTTCTCTTAGCTTACATGGGCCAAGCTGCCTATCTGATGAAACATACAGATTCATCGGCTAGAATATTCTATGATTCTGTGCCAGGTGACACTTTCCAACATCTTGGCTACCATTCTTCTCAGCTTTACTCTTATTGTTCCGTAAAGGGGCATCTCTCTTTATTTGGTTCCTCAGTTTGAAACTTACAGTTCCTCAATCTTGTGAACAAACAGATAGTCTTTTCTGGCCAGTCTTTGTGGTAGCTACCCTTGCTGCAATGATTGCTAGCCAAGCGATGATATCTGCTACATTTTCATGTGTTAAGCAATCAATGGCTCTCGGATGCTTCCCAAGGCTAAAGATAGTTCACACCTCAAAGAGGCGAATGGGCCAAATTTACATCCCTATTATCAATTGGTTTTTAATGATCATGTGCATAGTTGTAGTTTCCATCTTTCAAAGCACCACAGAGATTGCCAATGCATATGGTGAACTATCCTTTTCCTCTCCTTCCTATAATATTTTCGATATGCAAAGATATTCTTATATTTGAAATGAAGTTGGTTTAACATTCATATTCTGATTTTATCACATGAAATTCTATATGCCGCGAGGCAGGAATCTTCCGCTTATATTCTTCACAACAATATATATGAGTTTTATTAATCCGACTGGAGTTGAGCTAACAATATATCAACTATAAATGTGTAATGATAATTTTGCTAATACAATTATATTTATTCATGCAGGAATAGCTGAAGTCGGTGTCATGATGGTGAGCACAACCTTGGTGACACTTGTAATGCTTCTCATTTGGCAGACCAACTTGTTTCTGGCTTTATGTTTCCCGCTTGTATTTGGATCAATAGAGTTTATCTACTTGTGTGCGGTTTTATCAAAAATCAAAGAGGGTGGCTGGTTGCCTCTTGCCTTCGCCTCTTGCTTCCTCTGTGTGATGTACACTTGGAACTATGGGAGTGTGTTGAAGTACCGAAGCGAGGTCAGGGAGAAGTTATCCATGGACTCCGTGACTGATCTTGGCTCCACACTAGGGACTGTGAGAGTCCCGGGAATTGGATTGCTGTATAGTGAGCTTGTCCAAGGCATCCCATCCATTTTTGTGCAATTCCTTCTTAGCCTTCCAGCTATCCACTCCACTATAGTTTTTGTCTGCATTAAGTATGTCCCTGTCCCAGTGGTTCCTCAGGAACAAAGGTTTCTGTTTCGAAGAGTTTGCCCAAAAGACTACCATATGTTCCGCTGTGTAGCCCGATACGGTTACAAGGATATCCGGAAGGAAGATCACCATTCATTTGAACAACTTCTTGTTGAAAGCCTGGAGAAGTTTCTGAGGATGGAAGCTCACGAGATTGCCTTGGAGAGCAATTTAAATGACTCAGACTTTGACAACGATTCTTCCAGCTCAAGGGATTCGGGAGTCCCAGGAGGCGATGAGATTGAGGAACTCAGGATTCCATTGATGCACAATGGAAGATCACGAGGGGTAGGAGGAAGTTCAACCTTTGAAGAAACTGCTGCCGCTGCAACATTGCCGTCCAGTGTGATGTCATCGGACGAAGACCCGAGTCTGGAGTATGAGCTCTCTGCACTTCGAGAAGCAATGGACTCAGGATTTACGTATTTGCTAGCGCACGGAGATGTGAGGGCAAAGAAGAAATCGTTTTTCTTCAAGAAGCTAGTCATAAACTACTTCTATGCATTCTTGAGGAGGAACAGCAGAGCAAGTCCTGCAAATATGAGTGTGCCTCACATGAACATCATGCGAGTGGGAATGACTTACATGGTCTGATTCATTTATTTTCACTTGTAGAATTTATCTCATTTTATTCAGATTAATCTGCTGCATATTGCAACCTCTATGCGAGACACTGTAACAGAATTATTACATCATAAACATGTAACTATGACGCTCAGGTGACGCTATCTCAAACTGACTCACCACACCATATGTGGTTTCACGTGATTTGTTTGCGATGCCGCCATCTTAACGTGCCAGTTGAAAGTGATATTTTTTTTTCCCCCTTCTGTCGGTCTCTTTGTGTTTCCTTCTCTTGGTTTTAGTTCATTTTTTCAACACCAACCGAAGTAGTTCGTGCCGTACAAGAAGGCCCCTCTTGGGTCAATTTTTCTTGTCTGCCTTTAGGCAAAAGTGGCAACTTCATTTTCTTGGTGGAAAGGTGTCGACCTTTAGTATAAAAAATAAAGAATATCTTTGTATAAATATATTAGAGCCACATGAATAATATTTGACTACTCAAAAATGTGTGTGAACTCTTACTCAAAACTCTTAGTGTTTTAATTACAGAGTTTTGTGCTTATGATTAGAACCGTTCACATTATGAATCACACCATAAAGATCATATCTACAAAAAATAAATTAAAACTAAGTTCATTTAGTCAATCTATTGTAGCAAATATATAGACGGTTCGTAATGCTTTTATCAATACCATTCATTTGTTTTTAAATAGTTTGATGACTAAACGACATTAATTTTAATCGATTTTTTGTAGATACGATATTTATAGGATGATTTATAATATAAACGGTTCTTATTATAAATACGAAGTTCTATTAATTGACAACGAACAATTTTGAAGAATTTTAAATAGCCAAATATTGTTCTTCTCATAGTAGGGATTTAATCAGAAGGCCGACATCAAAAATGGATTTTAATAAGGCCAACTCAATGCAAGGGCTTGCTTGAGGTTTCTTATCGTAAACATTCATTTATATTCGTAAGAACTTTTGTTAAAAACGCTTTAGAAAAGCTACTTCTCAAAAGAAGCACTCGGCATAAGACTACTTGTTTGGGATTGCTTCAAGGTTTTTTAAAGTGCTTCGTAAAGTAGCATCCATGTGCTTTTTTCGTAAATGCTTCTAAAATCTATAAATACTTTTAGATTGTTTTGCCAAACGCAGTTAGAAACGTTTTGTAATATTAGAAAACTCTTTTAGTTTTTTTAAAAGCAATCTCATTTCTAACTGTAAAGAGTAGGGCTGGGCAAACGGGGCCTGGACCCGCGGTTAGGGGCGGGTCCAAGCGATTCGGGGCGGGTACGGGGCGGGTCCTGTTTTTAAAATTCTGAAACGGGGCGGGGCGGGTCGGGTCCATGTCATTTGCGGGGCGGGACGGGTCCTAATTGCTGAGGAAACGGGTCCCCGACCCGAACCGTTTCCACCTTCCAAAAATCCGTTGATTTAATCTGATGCGTTGATTTAATCTGATCACTCTGTCTCTGCCTGCCAGACTCCCACACCCACAGTCGACTGACTCAACTTGACACCCCACTCCCCAAATCTCGTCTCCTCTCTCGTCTCAGACCTCGCTCGATCGTCTCAGAGTCAGACCTCACTCCCCAAATCTCCTCTCCTCTCTCGTCTCAGACCCCTACTGAGTACTGACTCGACTCCTTGAGACTCATAGTGAGTCAGTGACTGTCGACATCACCATCGCAGGATCGTCTCCTGAGTCCTGACTCTCCTTCAATCCTCCCAATCGCGAGTTCCGACCACCACGACACGGTCCACACCAACCTCGCCGTCGAGAACACTACCATCATCTTGCAAATTCCTAGGTAATATATGAATTAGGGTTTCTGATTTAGGAATTTAGGATTTTTGCATAAGCTTTTCAATTGATTTAGGAATTACGTGGGTTTTTTATTTGGGAATTTAGGGTTTTTGGGGCTAAGCAGCTCAAGGAGCGCTTACTTATCCTTTTTTGAATCACCACCACCACCACCGGTACGTTCCCCTTCCTCTCTCCGTCCAGATCCAACCCTCCGTTTCCTTCTCTCCCCTCTCGATTCTGCATGTTCCGCCTCCTTAGCTTCTGTTTGGTTTCCGAGAATCTGTTTTCCAAAGAAATTTTTTGATTTTGTTGTTTGTGTTGAGCTGTGCGTTTGGGACCTGGTTTTGTTTTGTTTGTCCTGGAATTTGTATAGCGTGATTGTTTAATTTAAATTTTCTTTTGGTTTTTTTGGAGATGATTAATTCTGTGCTTTTAAAAAATTGTAGGGCGGAAGAGATGGATCGTTACCAGAGAGTGGAGAAGCCGAGAGTGGAGACGCCGAGAGTGGAGACGCCTATCGATGAGAACGAGATTAGGATTACCAGTCAGGGCAGGATGCGCAACTACATCACCTACGCCATGACCCTGCTTCAGGTCTCTCTCTCCCTCTCCTTTATTTTTTTTCTTCCATTTTTTGTGTTTAATTTCTGCTTTCGGATGCATAGAATTGAAAAAAAAAATTTGAAAATAATGAAATTTTGTTGTGTATTATGATGAAACAAATTCAAACCATGATGTTAATCTTGTGTGTTTACCTGCTGCTGTTGATTTTCTGCTCGTATGCGATTATATGGTAGTATATAATGCGTATGGAAGTTTGAGAATGCGTAGGGATGAATGAATAAAGATTGAATAGAGATTTCGGATTTATGTTAGGTTTTGATAAACCTATATTACTTGATACAGCACCTTAGATTTTGCTTATCCAAGAGACTTCGGATGTAATTTAGGTTATTTTAGACCTATATTAGTTATTACAATACCTTAGGTTTTCTTTATCTGCTTGTGCTGCATCCTTGCAGGAAAAAGGATCGGATGAAGTTGTGTTCAAGGCCATGGGAAGAGCCATCAACAAGACTAACGATTGTGGAGTTAATCAAGGTTATGTGTCTTGTTCTGAATCGTTATATATTGTTTGTGAGATGTTTGTTTCCGTTCTTGGATTAGCCTGACAAGATATTCTTATTACTGTTGTTTCAGAGAAGAATTGTTGGTCTTCATCAGAACACTACAATTGGTTCCACAGACATAACTGATATCTATGAACCTCTTGAGGAAGGCCTTGATACGTAAGCCTAGTTTAAACTTTAAACCGTATTTTGAACACCTCTGATTTGTTGCAGTACCTCATGAGGTCTATGGTTCAGATGCAACTCAATGCAAAATACTTAGTTCTTGATTTAGTTGAAGTTTAGCCAGTGCTCCCGGGGAATATATTTATTTGTTGGTAACTAATCAGTTTAATTTCGTTCCAGGAAGTATTGGCTGCTTCAAGAAGTGTTGGTAACTAATCAATTGACTTCAGAACATACATGTAAACAAATGTTAAAACCGATTATGACTCTCATAACTGATTTCAAACCTAGTTTCTAGTATTGTTGCCTGCCATTCGAGGCTGAAATGTGGCCTAAAAAGAACCTACTTATTTAATAGATTCTTTACTTCATAACACGATTATGTATATCAGTGTAGGAAGTTGTTTATGGCTCTAATTGATTATATGATTATGGACTACTGCGATATAATTGCATAAGCTTTTTGATTGATTATTTGTACAATCTGTGAATCTGTACAATTTTTTTTTTCTTTCAAACATAATTGCATAAGCTTTTTGATTGATTATTTGCAATCTGTGAATCTGTACAATTTTTTTTTTCTTTCAAACAACCAAAAAAAAAAAAAAAAAAAACAAAGGGACCCGTGGACCCGGCCCGAACAGGCCCGTTTCAACCGGGCCGGGTAATGTCCGGTTCTTATATTAAAAAATGTAATCCCCGGCCCGGCCCGCCCCGTTCCCTTTGAACCTAGGTCCGGTCCGGTCCCTTCAAAATTGGGCCCGGCCCGGCCCGTGCCCAGCCCTAGTAAAGAGTATCCTTAAAATTACAATCATATCAATTTGCTCTATCAAATGTTGTTTTAAACGCTTTCAGTTATTTTAAAGGCATCTTAAACGAATCGTCTTTAGTAGAGTTTGTGCGTACTTTAAAAAGAATGAAAGTGAAGAGCATGTCGTAGATGGACAATAGACGAAGATGAGTAGGGTTTGCACTTTACATCATCAATTAGATTGGGGACCAGTATTGGACTCGTTCCCGGTCAATTAGATTGGAGAGCATGTCCTAAAACGTGACGAAAGCACACTAGAGAGACTTCAGATACTTAAAATTGTTTTCTTGTTGGTTTAATTTTCATCAGAAATTCCTGAAAACTAATTTTCTGAACTGAAATCCTTGAAAACTGTAAAGAATTATTGGCTGCACAAACTAATGTGATGCTGGTTACACATCAAACTCGTGAGTTTAATAAAATTTTCAAATGAGATACAAGTAAAGCATTGCAAATAAGATAGTTACGCATACAAATTTTTCAGACAAGCTTCTAGAAGGTAGACTTTGACAATGACTTTGTGAAAATATCGGTAAAGTTGTCTGGGTTCAGTTTGCTTAACTTCAATCTCCTAACGCTCTAATGATGTTATGTAGAGGCAATATGCTTAGCATTGACTTCGTTGATGTACCATGTTTTGGTATGGTTGATACATACGGCATAGTTTTTATGGATCGTCGTTAGGACTCAACCATGGATGAAAAACTACAAGTACTTCGGATAATCTCAATAAGAGCTCTCAACCATGTCTCTCACGTGTAGTGTAGTAAGGTGGGGTGAGTCTTGGAATAATTCAAAGATTTTGCAACTAAAGTCTATATTGTGAACCTCCAACATATACAGTATCTCTAACGGTGAAGACATAACTATTTGGGAACGTACCTAGTGTGGGTTTAATAAGTGCGGTAGTGTAACAAACAAGGCGAGCATCATTATAAAGATCATGGGGGTTGGATTGGTTTGGAATGCTTAGGGATAATATAATTAAATGATATTAAATAAGGAAAACTAATGAAAATTGATTAAAAATTTTGAGTTTTAACGATAAAGACAAAATTAAGGGTAAAATGAATAGTATTGTAATTGACTTTTTAGTGTAAAAATATGATTTTTCGTTAAAATAAATAGTACTAAAAACTTTTCGTTAAAATTTTCCTATTAAATAATGACTAATCGTTTTAGTTTATTTGAGAACCGACAGGCTACTGTATCCATCGCCATCCATGGACCACAAACATCGACAAACCCTAGGGTTTCTTAGAGCTCGAAGTAGTTAATTAAACTACTACTGATTTATTAATTAGTGAGATCCGGTGCTTCCTAACATGGTTGAGATTAAGACAGAATTAGGTTACTTAATTTATTATACGCATGCTATGGTGAAGGTTAAATCAAGCTACCTAATCACCCAGGCTGAATTGTACTAATTTAATTAATTTGATTCATGCATATTTGCTGCATTTATAGCTTGAATTCTGGTTTTGATACCGACTCTTATTTTTTGTTAATCTCTCTCTCCTACTTAATACCTTGGGTTCCTCCCATGCAAATTAAAAATCCTAACTTCAAAATTCGTTGATATATAATAGTACTGTTATTGATTGTCACCTAATAAAGTAATTTGGATAACCACTTAGGTATGATAATAAATAAAATACTGTAACTTGTATATAAAAATGAGTTTTCAGTAGCTAAATGTTAAAGAATTTGTAGCTCAAGAAGTTACACGTATTTATCATTGGTTGAATTAAGATTTTCAAATGACAGGGTTATAATATCAATAAAAAAAACTTCATTTGTCTATTTCATCAAGCACTAGTATCCACCTACCCATTCCTGCCAACATATGTCAAAAACTTAAGCCAACATATGTCGACAAATACCATTATTTGTAGAGGCTTGTATAGAGTGGATGTAACATATTGTGGAGTAAAGACTGTCAAGGTTTGTCAACTAAGATATTTCATCGAGCACCTAGTATGCACAACAAAGTCGCACACAAGAAGAGAGAAGGAAAACAAAGATGATAAATAGAAGAAGTAGGCAGAGGAGATTGTAATTTAGTTTGTCTTAACTGTTTATAAGGTCAAATACAATACAAAAACAAATATATGTGAATTTTTTTTTAATTGCTATAATTAAAGGAAATCAATAAACCCATGCTAGCTCTGTTACTGTCAACAATTATTTTGTCTATGGCATACACATGTGCAAATTGGAACATCATTCATTCAAAGAAAAACTAATAAAAATAGCTTAAAAACTTTAAGTTTTAATCAAAATGACAAAAATGTGTTGTAAATGAATAGTACCAGCCACCAAGAATAAATTTTTAAAGTAAAAAAAATATCATTTTCGTTAAAAATAAATAATACTAAAAATATTTCGTTAAAACTCCCTTCATCCAAGTCGGTCATTTTGGCCGCAATTCTGAATCCTAGTCAACGAGGAAAAATCACAAATGAGGTCATGCTTGAACAATACGAAATTCAGTACATCAAATGATTTTTCAAGTTCAAGTTTCAAATAAAACTTTCCACCTTTGCGGCTTGCCTCATCATATTTTGTAGAATTGCACCAACAACAACAGTAGAAAAATATTCGAAGAAGATCCATACGACATGATGTCGTATTTACTCAACTGAAAACAAACGACCTGTCAACGCTTCCAAATGTTCACACAAATGTAAAAAAAACGTGAGCCATGCATGCGTTCTCAAATTCCAACCATGCATGAGTGGCAAGTGTAATTCATGCACGAGATGTGTCTAATTCATGCATCCGAACGCCCCTTCGAAAAGGAAAGGGATCCTTTTTGGATCTCTTTCACCGAATCCACAGATTCGAATCCTTAAAATTTAATCAAACGGCTAAAGTTATCATAACTTTTAAAAAAATCTCTTGTTTTTAACTGTTAGATCAAATTTTAAAGGTTCAGATTTATGGATTTGGTGGAAGGGGGAGGATCCCTTTCCTTTCAAAAATTCAAAAATACTACTCTCATCATCTATTTGTACAAATGATGGTACAACTTGATGGTAAATGTAGCATTATTCTTGAAAATTTCTCTCTTTTCTTTACAAAGTGGTGCTATTCACACTCTTTTTTAGTTCCTACACATTCATGTTACTTTTTATCGTTTGATCTTCTACAACTCATTTAATCTGACCGCCAAAATTGAAAACAATATATAAAAAATAAAAAAATATATATGGATAATATCAGCCTTCTAAAAAACAAAAAATTAGGTAAACCAAGCTGCAGTGTTGCATGCTCTGAAAAATGAGTGTGATTTTGCACTCTTCTTTTTAGATTTTGCATTTCTTTCTTTTTCAACCATTGAATATAACTTTGCCAAAAAGAGACCATTGAATTTAACACTTTAAATAAAAATTAAAGGAACAAAAGTCTGCAAAACAAAATGAAAAAGAAGAGTGTGGAAATTACCAACTTCACCAGAAGAAAGCAACTCATCCAACGACCATCCTTCAAAAAAAGCCAAAAAGGGTGATAAAGCAAAAGAAGAACCCTATTTGTTCACAATTTTAGAAAAAAAAAAAAAAAATCTTTTTAAGAAAATGCTATTTGCAATTCACCGATGATGTACACATGTAAATGACTATGTATCGTATAAAATGCAAATACATTTTCGTTTATCAACAGTTTATAGTCGTGTTCATATGCACGAAGAACGGTAATTGACTAGCAAACCTCTTGCTAGTTGTACATTTGGAGATATAGAGGTTAGATTGATAATGATGATAATGGTGTAAGGTAAAATCAAATTAAATGAGTCTTAACGGGTGCTCATTAATAACTCCACAGGTTGATTTGTCACCTCTAAGGTCATCTCCAACTGAAGGGTCTAGAGGGCCAGAGGGCCGAAAATAGTCCGAAAACGATCTCCAACCGAGGACCTAGCCAAAGGGCTCGTGGCCCCACGGGACAAAAAAGGGCCAACCAACTGGCCTAAATTAGCCAGCCAACCAGCCCCGGGCAGGGCTCCATTTTGAATCCCCAACGACTACCTGAAGTCAGTTACCATTAGTTTTTTAATTTTTTTTTTTTTTGGGCCAATTTTTTTTTTTTTTAATTCTAAAAAATTCTCATTTTTTCCTATAAATACCTAAACCATTCCTTCACCACTTCTCACAAATTTTTCACATTCCTACACCATTTCAATTGTGACGACCCGTCCCAAATTATTATATATTTTCTCCCCTAGTCTTTAAAGTGACGATATTATCCTCGTTGGCTTAGTGACGTGGATGTACATATGTAGTTTTAAATTATTTCCTCACCATCGTAATTAATCGTACTCGACATCACGAGCACTTCGACGCAAGTTAGGGCCGAATTGGATTCGTAACGAAAAGTTATGATTAATTGAATACGTAAACGAGTAAATCACAAACCAATTATATTAGCTCATATTACCTCTAAACCAATCAGATTTTGGGCTTTTATCTTTCTTTGAGCCAATTGGAACTCTATCTTTCTCTCACGGCGACCCAATCAGAAAATATTATTTTCTGATTCTGGCCAATCACACACACACACACACACACACACACACACACACACACACACACACACGTACACGTACACTCTCTCCCTCATTCTCGACTCTTCTCTTTTCTTCTTCCTTCTACACCCGAGACACCCCACACGCATAAACCACACCAAAACAATACAGATTGAACCTACAAAGATTACCATCGCACTCCTCACAAATTCACGAACCTAGCCATACCCTTAGGTTTCAGTTTTGGTGAGTTTTGATCGTCGACTCACGAGCTCCAATGCGATCCTGACGTGGTTTCGAGGTTTTAGGGTTTGGAAAGGTATCCACGCAACTTCCCTAACACTTTGGAGTAGTTTTGGAGTAAAGCGGACGTCGGTATAGGTGAGTTTGGAAAGTTGCAAAATTGGCCGGATTTTCCAAGGAATTTTCCGACCTTTTTTCGTAGGATTTTGAACTCATAATAGGTATGAATGTGTTCTACTCTTCAAGACCTTCAAATCCATATAAATTTCATGGATTTTGGTTGAGAAATGAAGTAGATATTAAGCTTTGAAAATTTTCTGGAAATCGGCAAACCAGAAGGCGGCCGGTGGCTGTGGACGGTGGAGACCGGCATGATCCACCAGTGAAGAAGAATATTTCGTCAAAGTTACGGAATATTCTAACAGCGTCACGTAACACCGTTAGAATTTAACGGAATATTCTGCTATTTTAATGGAATATTCCTAACGCCGTTAGGGTTTCCGTTCAGTGTGCCAGTTACTTGCCTACGCATGGCCGGCGTGTGTGGCCGTGTCTTAGCCGAAGCGTGAGGGCACGTCCGACATCCAAAAAAATTTCTAAAAATATGGGGATGTTCATGTTGTCGAGTATATCACGTTGGTTTATTCAAACACCCCATTTGAGCAACGTATGAGGAATTAATCCTAGGCTTTGTTTATGTGCTAATTAATTAACGTAAAAATAGTTGTATCGCATATAGGTGAGATGTACACCTAGGACGAGCGTGTATAAGCGAAGCTAGAAGGCTATGATCCTGCTACTTATCAGTAAGTGGGCATTTGTTTTATATATATATATATATATATATACAGTTTTAGAAACGTTTTTATATAGAACTATGATTTGCTTGCCATGTCGTAAATAAGTTACATTTTAAATATTGCATTATTACATTTGTGCATTGTATTGTGAGATGCTGCGGAGACTCAGGTAAACTTCAGGTGAGTATTATGTGATTGAATGGGTTGTATTGCATTGGTATGCACACATTTATTTAGAGCTCATCATGGCTGCACCCGTTATTAGTGCTCTTGCCCGGGGCTAGGGCCAGCCTTCACGTGATTGTTCACCTCCTGCACCGTATGTTCACCTTGAATACAAGTCTGGTGTCAGCCTGTCGTACAGACCACAATATGTGGTTCCGACTCGTAGGTGGCCGACGAATTATCGCACAGCCTTCACGTGATCGTAACACTTGAGCGTACATAATTATACCCAGCCTGTCATACAGGTCACACTAGGTGACTCCGACTCGTGTGCTAGCCTAGATTGATGAGCTACAGGTCACGTTAGGTGACTCCGACTGGCGTACTATTTTATATTGGTTTCACACCTGGCTTACATTTATTATTGCTAAGATATTATGACATGACATACTTCAGTTTTTGCCACTCTTGTTCATTGATTTTCATACCTACATAATAGTATCTTCTAGAAACTATTCGGGTTTTACGGAAAGGGGTTATTATGTTCATGAAGATAAATACATTTTCAAACGCTTTGTTTTTGCCCACTCACCCTTCTGTTTTAAGCCCCTCCAAGTTCTAGGTAGCTGTTCATCTTTGGTGGCTCACAAGGACTACACGGCGGTTCTAACGTTTCCATAAATAAAAGTAGGGATCTTCTCCCTATTTGTATAATTAGTACTTAGTTAGTTCGACTGCACTTTTGTTTTACCTATGCTCTGAAATGCGTGTATCTTATACTTGATCACTTTCACACTCTTACATATTATCTCTAGTTAAATAAGTTTAGTTTTGGTTTTTATTTATTCGCATTTTCTTATTATTATCACTTCTGTTGCGCACTTGGTTACGTCACCCTCATGTGATGGCCAGCACGTCTCGACTCCGGTCGGGGTGTGTCATCAATTCTCATATTTTCTTACCTTTTCCAAAAATATTTCCTTCAATTTTTTCTATAATTTTCAAATAGCCTCGTCTATAATGAAAGGTAGGGGTTGGACCCGAAAAGAAGATAAAGCTCTTTAGAAGGCTTATAGATGGGTGTTGGAAGATAGTGTGAGGGGAAATTCTCAAACAAGGGCAGGTGTTTGGACTCGTGTGTCCAAAAAATACTTAGAGTTCTACGAAGGCACCACTCCACCAAATACCCGAAACCACAAGAGTTGTTCTTCAAGATGGAAGAAACATCTTCTGCCAAGTTTGAACAAGTGACATCAAGTATTGTTAGCAGCCGCAAGTAGACATGAAAGCAGCGCTAATTACTATGACGAAGTAAGTGTTTACACAATTTATTTTAAATATTTAATTATATTACATTTAATTTCATAAATTAATTTCCTTTAATTTTTGTAATTATATTTTCTAGGTACGCCAAGCGGATGAATTGTATATGGAGGGCAGCTTGAAACCCTTTCAGTTTCACGATTGTTGGGAAATTTGTAAAGGGTGGGTGTTATTTGAAGATCCACCTCAACATCAAGTGCCAGTGTTCGAAATTGCATCCTCAGCTATAGATATGGATGAAGATGGCTCTCCTACCATTCAACAAATAAGGGTAGAAAATCCGTCTTCAGGTGAAGATTCCATACCTAAGGTTATGGGACGAAACAAGGCCCGAAGGTTGAAGGAAAATAGTAAGGCAAATGATGATTACGTCGCTCAACAGGAAGTGGCGGCCTCATTGCGATTAATGGCGGAGCAAAATGCCATTATTGCGGAAGATAGGAATCGTAGGCATAAAGAACGGGCCAAACAAATACAAGAAGAGATAGATGATAAGAATATGGAAATGAACACTTCGAATTACACTCCAATGAGTAAGGCTTATTTCGATAGAAAATATATATATATTATGACCCGGCAAGCAGTTGTTTACCTCTTACTATACTCATACAATAGCGGATGATGAAAATGATGTTGATTATGGATATTAAATTTACGTTGTTGTAGTTTTTAAATTTAAATAATAAATTATGTTTGGCCCTTAGTTGGAGACGGTTTTTTGTGACAGAACTAAAACGAGTCTTATGGCCCTTTGGCCCTCAGTTGGAGATGGTAAGAAATATGGCTTTGTACTGTTCATTAAAATATTAATTTCTTGGAGGATTAAATAGCTAAAACGAACCATCTGACCAGCCTTCAGTTAGAAATGACCTAACTTTATCAAAGGAACCCTCTGGATTATTGTAGTTTATAGTTAATTATACTATTAATCCCCCGTTGTAGATGCAGTCCTACTTCGACAAAGTGTACCATTATTTCCTATCCTGGGCTAATTTGGTTTCTAGACGCTTCCATTGTGTGTGCCTGGTTAAAAGCTTGCCGACTGACACAACACACATTAATTCTTGTCAACGTCCATAGAATTGTCTAGAAAAAGAGTACAGACAAAGGAAACCACACTCCATAAGCTAACTAATGTTTAATTAATTAAGTTACTTGCATGGAAAACTCCACACTCTAACAAACCCCACCCCTCAAAAAACAAACAATCCTGCTTAATTTGAAGTTTTCTCTTGTTTGCATGGTACTCTCCCTTATTCTCAGATTGAAAGTTCCGACAAAATTTTAACGCGGCATTTGCTTGTGCACCCTATTCTTATGTATACGATTTTGTTTCCATCATAAACGAATATTAATCACCTTCAAAAAGAGTTGACCGTAAGTTGCCTTCTGGATGTATAAGTTCATTGCTTACAAATTAATATGATAAAAAACTAAGATTATCGTGAATAGGTAAAATTAATGCAATATATAACGCGGTGGCGTTGACATTGGTTCTAAAGCAACGTGTTTGTGGTGAGTAATTATTATTTTGTTCTAATACTTGGCAATAGATCAATGAACAACAATTGTCCATGTCATGTCACCAAACCTTCTAAATTTCTTTCCTCGTTAAAAGCTTAGAGTTACCCTTAAAAACCACTTGGGCAAATAAGCCAGCCAATAAAGTTCCAACAAAGTTGTTGCAGTGACAGCAATCCCTTTTAATTTGGTAGTTATCAGCGAATTAGTCAATCGAGCTAGTGGCAGAATTGTTTCTCTCAATCATCAATTTCAACTTTAATTTTTGTGGTAGGAGGGAAAGACAATTAAAGCACCTCCCAAATGGAGGCAGAAATATTCCGTGTAAGATTCCGAGTGGTAGGAAATTAGGAATGTTCCTTGTTAACACACCTTGCCCTTGCTTATTAGTGATAACCTATCAAACACTACACGTACGTGTTGAGTTCTAGTCAAAATCCAACTTCAAATTTGTTGGCTTTTCAAATAATCACACACCAAAGGCTCAAAAGCTGCCTGCTTTTTCCATTATTTATCAATTTATTATGGAGTAGCGTTTTTTCTCTTTCTAACAGATTTTTTTAATATACCTAAAATACAGAGGAATACAATATATGTCATTATACAAGTAAAGATAAAAAAAATTCAAGTGTCCCTCTATTATATAATGACATATGATGTATATATCGTGTTCTGGGAATTCTGAAAAATCTCGCATCTCCTCTCCTCCAAATCCCATCTCCTCCCATTTCTTTCTCTCTTATTTTTCTTTTTGTCTCTCTTTATAAGAAAATGCAAAAACAAAATATTACGTAATTTAATCGTTATCGTTTAAATAAAAATAACTAAAAAATACCTACTCCATTTATTATTGAGCTTCAACTTTCTGAACCCACCACAAAAATTGCGTACGAGATTTGAAGTCGTGAGAGAATTAGAGAGATGATAAAATCCCAAAATTATGAGCCAATTAAAAAACTTTTCAACTAAAAATATCAAGATAGTCAAAATTCATATGCGGTGGCTGCCAAAAGAAGTAGACAAATTGTATTCCGTAAAGTAAGTAACTAATGTACTTGGCATTCACACAAAGATCACAAGACATTAACAATGAACAAATGCTGAAACATTTGGTTCTCCCCACAAATGGAAAATAATAATATGTTCTTCCTTTTTGATTTTTTTTTTTATATCATAAAGCTTCCAAAAGATTTGGTTCACTTAGTTCCATTTTTAGAAAAACAAATTTCTTATCCATTCTCATGCGTTATTATAAGAAAGGAAATTCAAATTTAATTGCAAAGAAGCGAACATATTATCTTGATTATTTACCTTAACCAATAACCGTCATTGTTACGTCTAATTTATGAAACGGGGATATTCTCACACAAACTTTCTCGTTTCATTTTTGCACCTCTTTTTTAACATGCAATTTATTAGGTAATTAGAACCGTGTAAAAACTTTGTCATGATTTAAAGATTAACTATGCAAAAAAAAAAAAAATGTATTATAAATTTTAACTGTTTGATTAATGTTCTCATAATATCAGTCTTTAAGTGAAAAACATGATTCATCTATATAATGAATAACCGTTAAATAATTAAATATTTTCAGATTTAATTAATTTTTGCATAAATAATCTTTAATATTTAATCAAAAAAATCGTCATGCAACAATGCAACAGAGTAAAAAAGAGAGCTGGAAAAGTAAAATAAGAAAATATCCATATGTGATGGTTGCTATGATTGCCCTTTATAGAAGATCAGATTGGAACACGTAAATAATTACTTTGCGAAATTCATTTTAATGCGCTATTGAGCTGACGCTGACCGAGAAGTGTCAGTTATATATCTTTCCACGGTGCCATTTCTGAGTCAAACCACCTGCAATTTAGAAAAAAAAAGCATTGGATTTGTAAAAAAACCCCATCACAACTCCTAACTTTTCTGCTGGAAATCGGAAGAAACTGCCACTTCGACACTCTCTCCGTCTCAACAGCCACCAAGCGGTCTTTAAATTACTTCCCCAAAGAAAACGCAGAAATCCACCAACTTCACCAACAAATAATACAAAAACAAGTCAGTCTCCCTCCCTCTCAATCTCTCTCTCTCTCTCCCTCCTCCCAGATATAAGCTTAAAGCCAAATACTCTAATTTTTTTAACGGACACCACCGTCTTTGTTCTCCATTTTCTGGTTGTTCACCTGCTGTCTACATTTCCCTCTTTACTTTTTGTTATCTTTCAACTCTTATTAAATCTAAAAAGACAATCTTTCTCTGTTGCCCTCGTTGATTACAAACCAATTTTCGTGTTCCTCTAACGCTCCTTTTTTTTTACTCTCTGTTTTCCAAACCCATTTCTGGGGAGGCGTTTTCTGCAGAAACTGCTTGTTTTTGCTGAGTTTTTTCTTCTGTTTATGTGGGTTTCTTTTTCCGAGATTGGGAATCAAATTAAACAGTCCATTTCATCTTTTAGCAATTTAATGAACACCAAAAGAAAGTGACTTTTCTCTGCATATAAACTCGGGGAGGCTGTTTTTGCTAAATGGGTTTCGTTTTCTCTCTCCAATCTGAAGCAATACTGGTTCTACTCGATCACTGAGTCGACCCGCCATGGATCTGGAAACTGGGGTTTATCAGAACCATATAAAGGTACAGTGTTTTTCTGTATTTTCACATTGAGTAAAACGGTAAAACCCAATTGAATTTTGTGATCAAATTGTTGTCTGTCTTTACATTGAAGGAAACCCAATTGAGTTTTGTGACCAAATTGCTTTATTTTTTGTGTTGCAGAAAGCGTCATGGAGGACAATTCTGACTCTGGCTTACCAGAGCCTCGGCGTCGTCTATGGCGATTTAAGCACTTCGCCTCTGTACGTTTACAAAAGCACATTTGCTGAAGATATCAAGCAGTCAGAGACCAACGAAGAAATCTTCGGCGTCTTGTCCTTCGTCTTCTGGACTCTCACTCTCGTCCCCCTTCTCAAATACGTGTTTATTGTGCTCAAAGCCGACGACAATGGCGAGGGAGGAACATTCGCCTTGTACTCGCTGCTGTGTCGACACGCCCGAGTCAGCTCGCTGCCCAACTGCCAGTCCGCCGACGAGGAGCTCTCCGATTACAAGAAGGAACGCGCCGGCACGGCGCTGCAGTCGAGCTTCGGGGCGAGGTTGAAATCGACGTTGGAGAGGCACAGGGTACTGCAAAGATTTTTGCTTGTTCTTGCTTTGATTGGAACTTGCATGGTGATTGGTGACGGTGTTCTCACACCAGCTCTTTCTGGTAATTTTGGATTTTAATTTGGAAAATTGACCAAAATGATCGTTTTTTCAAATCCAAATTGCTAAAATGATCAGCTTTACAGTGTGTCATCGGTATCTGATCGCTATATCGTTAATCGTGGATATTTAATCTTGATCAATTCTACAGTTATAATTTGATTTCTGACCATTTTAGCCAATTTCCCTTTTAATTTTGTGCTTTTGGGTTTTTTTTATTTTTTATTGGAAAGTTGGAATTTTTTGTGTTTTTAGAGACTAACTTGAATTTGGTTTAAATTGGTGCAGTATTTTCTGCGGTTTCAGGGCTGGAATTTTCCATGTCCGAAAAGCATCATAAATGTAAGATGCTTAACTTCTTTTCCCATTCAGTTTTCGAGCTTTAGCAGTTGTTAAGAGCTTGGATATAAGTAGAGATCTGTTATTAGTATACTTTTTCCTTTGAATTTCTGGAATTGAAGGTATATAAATCAATCCAGTTTGTTCCAACTCGGATTTCCTAAGAGTTAAATTGAATAACTGAGTTTTGCACCTTAATACACCAACCATTTACCTCTTTCCGGAACTCCACAGTGTATCTCATCCTTACCAATCATAATTTCCTTGTATTTCAAGCTAATCGTGATCATATCCTTACTTTAGTTGTATGGAATTTTCTAGTTGTCATCCCTCGATTGCCTATAATGCTATTCTCCTTAAGTCATTGCA
The DNA here is from genome assembly GCF_041283825.1 of Pyrus communis. Classification (NCBI taxonomy): domain Eukaryota; kingdom Viridiplantae; phylum Streptophyta; class Magnoliopsida; order Rosales; family Rosaceae; genus Pyrus; species Pyrus communis. The sequence goes on along the minus strand of NC_142580.1, from coordinate 5,159,530 downwards.
GATGCTTCTCAAGTCTGAAGTGGCACCTTTAGACTTGGATGTTGTGTTATTAGCACTTCCAGTACAGTAAATTTTCAAAGATCCAAGTAGTACTCGCATAGGTTAACAAATCATCATCGTTCTTGCCTTCTTGGTCAACTAAAATATCTGCGAAATTTTTGGATTACAGGTGTTGGAATATTATTTTTCAGAAGAAATGTATTGTCCTGTTGTTGGTCTTTAACTTGATAAGGTTTTTTTCTTAAATTGTCCGCCCTCCATAGATCTCATCGTGTAATTGAGTGGACAATTTGATTTTACTCTATCAATGCTTTGCCTTTATACTTCCTCCTGAAATTGTGATAATCTTTTTGCAGACGTAGAAGTTCCAATTGCATGCCTCATTTTGATAGGCCTGTTTGCACTTCAACATTATGGAACTCACAGGGTCGGGTTCTTGTTTGCTCCTATAGTTCTGACATGGCTTCTATGCATCAGTGCAATCGGTGTTTATAATATATTTCACTTCAATCCGAGTGTGTACAAAGCTCTTTCTCCATACCATATGTACAAATTTTTAAGGAAAACTCAGAAAGGGGGCTGGATGTCCCTCGGCGGAATTTTATTGTGTATAACAGGTAAGTATGCATATATAGGATTGACTTACGTCGCAAGCAAAATGGTTTACTTGTTTCTCTAATACACAAAACTTTTTCAGGTTCAGAAGCCATGTTTGCTGATCTTGGACACTTTTCACAATTGTCAATTCAGGTATATATTTAGAAATCACAAACTGCAATTCAGTTTGATTATATTATTTTTGCATGGCTTGTTATAGTATCCGGAAAGCATTCATACGGCAGTATTGATAATGATTGTATAAATTTGATTCGGCACTTCAGTAGTAAAACTTCAGCACACATTCTGCCCTTATTCAGTCTCAAAACAATCGCTTTGCCTGATAAATATTCACGTTTTTGCAGATTGCTTTCACCTCTTTGGTTTATCCAGCTTTGGTTCTAGCATATATGGGACAGGCTGCGTATATATCTTCACACCACAATGTTGGGAAGAATTCTCCGATTGGATTTTATCCATCTGTACCAGGTAGATTGCTTGATTTGTTTAGCAAGAAGTTTCTAGGTTTCAAAGATATGCAACTTCTTGGCTAATCTAGCAACCCCGCCCTCCTCAGAAAAATTGAGATGGCCCGTCCTGGTAATAGCTGTACTCGCTGCCGTAGTAGGAAGCCAGGCCATCATCACTGGAACTTTCTCAATCATCAAGCAATGTTCTGCTCTGGATTGCTTCCCAAGAGTCAAAATAGTCCATACATCATCCAAAATTCATGGTCAAATTTATATCCCGGAAGTCAATTGGATCTTGATGGTGTTGTGTTTGGCTGTTACTATTGGTTTCAGAGACACAAAGCGCATGGGTAATGCTTCAGGTATGACATTGTTCACAAATTTGTAAACCCATTAATGTTCGATATTTCATTTTAGAAATTAGTAAACCCTAAAACCCTAATGCTTCTGCATGCATTGGCTGGATTTTAACATTTAGTTATCCCTTATGTGTTGACGCTTTCGTGTGAAAGTTAATTAAACTAAAGATTTATTTCGAACAGGTTTTGCAGTTATCTCGGTGATGCTGGTCACCACGTGCTTAATGTCCCTTGTTATCGTCCTATGCTGGCAGCAGAGTGTCTTTGTTGCAATTGGCTTTGTGGCCTTTTTCGGCACAATTGAAGCTCTTTACTTCTCGGCTTCTCTTGTAAAGTTTCCTGATGGAGCCTGGTTTCCCGTTGCTCTTGCTTTCTGTTTTTTCTTGGTCATGTATGTTTGGCATTACGGCACGATCAAAAAGTACAATTTTGAAGTCCAAAACAAGGTCTCCGTTAACTGGCTGCTTAGCCTTGGTCCCAGCCTTGGCTTTGTACGTGTCCGTGGGATTGGCCTCATACACACCGATCTTGTATCTGGAATTCCGGCAATCTTCTCCCACTTTGTCACCAACCTTCCGGCCTTCCACCAGGTCCTAGTTTTCCTCTGTATCAAATCCGTCCCAGTCCCCCATGTTAGACCTGAGGAACGGTTTCTAGTGGGCCAAATTGGCCCTAAAGACTACCGGCTCTACAGGTGCATTGTGAGATATGGATATCGCGACATCCACAAAGATGACATGGAATTTGAGAACGATCTTATGTGTAGCATAGCAGAGTTCATACGCTCAGGAAGCACCGAATCCAGTCTTTCAATTGAAGACGCGGGGAAGGAAGATGATAAAATGACGGTAGTTGGCACACGTTCCACTCATGCAGATGGAATTCAGATGAGCGAGGACAGTCCAAACGTAGAAATGAGCCCATCACCGCCAGTTGCCCAACGAAGGAAGAAGGTAAGATTCATTGTCCCGGAGAGTCCAAAGATCAACACCGGCGTAAGGGAGGAACTGCGGGAGCTAATGGAAGCTAGGGAAGCTGGAATAGCTTACATACTTGGAAACACATACATGAATGCAAAGAAAGGATCTAGTTTGATGAGAAGGATTGCGATCGACTATGGATATGAATTCTTGAGAAGGAACAGCAGGACATCCAGCCACGCATTCAGTGTACCGCACGCGTCTACGCTGGAGGTAGGGATGATCTACCATGTATGATTCGGATCGTACGAGGAATTTATAGTGTAAATTCAACATCTTGTAACGTTGTGCAGTAGCTACAGCTGACAGTAGATGCAAAAGATACCCAGAAATTGAGTCATTTTCTTGGTGCAGGGTCTTGTTCGTCATCCTCCATTTTGGTTTTGTGATGTGGGAGGATGAACTGGTTATTTTTTTTGGTCTCAGATAAAATAGATACCCAAATTTCTTACACTATAATCTCTCTTGTTTGTCTTCGTTCGAGCGACATTCTAATATGTTTTGAACCAGTAAAATGGGGTTCGAACTTGAGTGCAAAAGGATGAGCATACTATAGTCAATTTTGCCACAACCGCATATATGTGGGATGCTGAATTTAGGTGGTTACATTTCAATTCTAAAGATCTGTTGTACGCCACTGTATCTAAATCTCTTATCACATGACCAATCACATAATCGGAAATAAACACGTACTTGTATGCAATTGTTGACACTCGAGAATCTCTTCCATCTTGTCTATAAACTATAAAGATCGCCGAAGGAAAATATTTAGAGGAATGCCTTGTTATGAATACGTTGGGCCAATTTGTGGGCCATTTATAAGCAGGCCTGTTCGTATTGCACATTTAATGGGTAGAGTCTTGAAGCACTTGCAAACTCTTTTCGCTTAGGCCTAGTGGAAAATGGAAACCCACAACATTTGAAGTTGTAGGTGGGCCTGTGCTCCAGTAGAGGATGCTTTTTGGAGAGTTAAACAAAAGTTGTTCGAAGAATACAAGAATCTCATGCCGAAAAATCAATCAAATTAAAATATATCTTATATTAAGACGTTCAACATTTAATTATAGTGAGGTATTTTGTGATAAATTTTTTAGAATTATCTTTATGTGTAAGTAATAAGATGAAAAGTTGAAGGACAGTATCTGTGTGGCTCATTGCTCTTGAATCTTGACATAGGTGTGAGTAGTGGAATGGGGAATCGCTTGGTTATTCATTTTTATTTTGTTTTTGTGGAAAATAGAAATACGAGACCAATCTAACAAAATTGAACTAGTGAACCGAGAAAACTAGTCAAACTGGAGTGAACTGATCAGTCTAAATTGGTTATGACTCCAATAGAGTTAATTCAACCATATACAAGCACATGCAAGCTTTCTTATTTCTTAGGTGCATGATTCATACTTTTAACATGTGCTTTCTTGTGTGACGAGTTTTCAAGCTAAACACTCGGACAACACATATTAAGTGATGGAAGTTTATTGAATACGCATATTAATCGATCAGTCAAGATAAATCTTATTACTACCACACTTCAAATACGCATAAAATACTTTCGCACATTAAATAATAAAAAATAGAAAAATATTGTGGATAAAGCAATCACACAACTCATAGCTCACTCTTAACAACAGAGGATTCTTGCTGGATTCTCATTGTGGGATCATCGGGATACTCCAATTACATTCGTTTATGTATTGTTTACATTCAATTTTAGATAAAAAATTTACAATAATTTATAACCGCATGATGTACGATAAACAAATATAATTAGAAGATTCACAGAATCCTCACAAAGACAATCCGCGCGAGAATCCTTTCTCACTCTTAACTACCCCAATTTATTATTTTCATTAAATAAAAATGTTGCACTATCCGACACCATAAAAAATAGATAATATATATTTTTTAAAATATTTAAAGCCTCACATACAGGTATTTTAACATATATTTAATATTAAAAAATAAATAACAAATCTTCTTCCCACCCCACCCTCTCTCTCGCCCTCCCTCTCTCCTTAAAAACAAAACTAAAAATGTTCATATACACAATGTATTGGTAGATGCCAGTATAAACAAAAGTATTCAAGAAAACGAAAAATTCAGTTATTGATTTAGTGTAATGCTATCCACACATTCATTTACAAACGTCTATAAATTTTCAATCGTCGAATTGAATGAAGTAGATAACAGAAATTAAGAAAGAGTGGGTGGATAATGTTTTTGGAGTTGGATAGCGTGAAAAACACATCTAAAACATCATAGCATATGGGGTACTCTGGACTCCACAAGAGCTGAAACTCACGCCCATCACCTTATTTATCATTGTTAAATAAATTTATTTTTAAAATCCAATTAATGAACATATACAAATACAATGGTCTAACATTATCTTAAAAAAAATAGAAAAATTAACGAAAAGTCTTATGTACTATTTAATTTTAATGAAAAATGACAAATAAATATGTAAGTAAATAGTATAAAAAAAAATCAAATGTCTTTTTTGGTTAAAAATAAACAGTTCCAAAATTATTTTGTTAAAACTCTCTAAAAAAATTGCACCCGCCTTTAAAATCTCACTGCGTGTAGATAAACCCGAGCCCACAGAGAGTTCCACTTGTTTGACTTATATCTCACGTGACGGACGCATTTCTCGAGCGTGCTCCCTGTCGGTTTCGGGTGTTGGGCGACGTGGACGACTGACACGGGACGGTGGTGGTGGGATGATGGCGGTGGGTCCCGTCCGCGTTAGGTCGTCGTGGTGGCCCCTCGCTGGGGACAGTTTTGAGTGCTCCACGTGTCGATGGGGTCCGTACTGGGACGAGGAAAATTGTAAGTGGGGGTAAATGTTGGGGAACATCCCTGTCTGCTTGATTTTATCTACTTCGAGGCTAGGCCATTAAAAAACAACACCTCGTCTTTAGTATAATTACGTGCATGCCATTGTTCTTTTTTGGGGGGAAAATTTGACCTAAAATAGTTAAAATTGTGAGACATTTTTCTTTTCCAAAAGGGGTGTGATATTCACACATCTTATTTTACTTCTCATACATTTTTTTAATTTTCGCCCTTCAGATCGGATGAATTGAAGAAGATCATCAGACATAAATTATCAAGAGGTGTGTGAAAAGTAAAATAGGATGTGTGGATAGCACACCCCTTCCACCTGAAAGGGAAGTATATGGTAACCTTTTAAGACTCTAGAATATGATGATGTGATCTAATTAAGATTGGGTGTCCTTATCTATGTTTTTATACTATTTATTACATTGACGTATTTTTTTTGATAAAATATTTGGTATTTAGAAGATGACTGCAGTATAAACTTTCTTAACTTATGAGAAAAGAGACTTGAATTTGAGTTCAAAGAGACAAAAATGTTACTAAAATCAAAGTAATCTAACACCACAAATATCATTTTAAACAAGTTTCCACAATTGTGCTCATATTATTTAACGGTATTATATGTTTGCTTATACAAAAATATATGCGTATGAAACTCCTTTTCTATGATCTAAAAGGAACATTAAAATATAATTATTGGTGTTTATAGCACATAAAACTAACTTACATTAGAGAGATAATAATTCATATATTGGCAGTGCGTGATTTATATCTTACACGATAATTCATGATTGACTTATTATATGGTCATTGACCAGTATCTTTTTTTCCTAATTTTTTTTTACTATTATAAAAGGAGATGAGAGAGTTCGAGACTATTAGATAATTTAGAAGAGAATGAGTTTTAAACTGGGACATATAAATAAAAACTCAACACCCTACCCACTAGAATATTAAGTTTAAACCACAAGCAAAAGCAAAAGTAAAAATAATTCGCCGTCTGTTGGAATCTAACCCACTCATTTAAGGTATCTCATTGCATGCAAATTCTCCAGTATCATAATGCTTACTTAAAATGAAAAAAAATCACCAATAAAAATAAAGCCTAATCGGATAAATAATCATGATGATGATAAAGTAATTGGAAGATAACTTCTATATTACAAAAAAAAACAAAAAACAAAAAAACAAAGATTTAAATCATGGTGCTGTAGTCCGTTAGCAAATTTAGTACAAAAGTGATTTTTCTGTTAAATGTCCGTTAAATGCAAGGATAAAAATGTACTTTAACATATGTAGACCGTCTTCTTCCCCGTCTATCTACCACGTTTGTAATTTGCATTTTCTGTCTTCCATTTCGGGATGTTGTACTATGCATTATCAACACCTTCTTCCCCAAAACAAAATATCCTGCAAAACCACAACTATCAACACAAAACCCACTTTAGAATTTCAATCAAAACCCATAATTTAAACAAAAATCAACTAAAGTTTTCACCTTTTTGTAAGTGGGTCTGAAGAGCCTGTCAATAAAAGCAACCACAAACAAGTCAAAGAGCCATGGAGCCACGCCAAGGGTGGCCCAAAAATATGACAGGGCGCTCAAAATCAAAACAGCACCAGGGGTCGTGAGCATCAAGTCATCGGATTTGGGAACCAGTGCTTCTATATATGATGTCGCCGCACTCCATCACCGTGCATAGCAGCCCCAATCCCACACCCAGAAATACGTTGTGGATGGCGTGGATCAACTCGCTGGCGCCGGATGCGAACACTAGCAGCGTTTTGGAGTTTGAAATTGTAATTCTGGATGAACTAGGTAGCTGGGATTCGAATGAGGGTTTGATTTTGAGTTTTCTGCTGAGAAATGGAGAGGTGGGTTTTGATTGGTGAGGACGGAGCTAAGCCACTCCGATGAAGGGATCCATGTGCTAGTCCAATTGAAGAAATCCATGTGCTTGCTCATGTGCAAGATGCAAAATACAGCATCTCGAAATGGAAGAAGGTGAAATTACATTTTTATCCTGTATTCAATGGACATTATTTTGCACTAAATTTATTAACATAGTAACATCATATCACAAGGCTTATGTTCCGATTACTTTAGCACCACGATGATCATTTATTCGATTAGGCTTAAAAAATAAAGAAGTTTTAATAGAATATTTCTAGTACTGTTTATTTTTAACAACAAAAAATAATTTTACTTTAAAAAGTCATTGTTAGTATTATTCATCTACAATACTTTTTTATCCTTTTTATTAAAACTCAAAATTTTCAAAATTTTTTATTTTTATTTTTTAGTTTTTCTTAAAAATAATACCTAATCCCGTTAAAAGTGAAGAGGGTAACGGTAATTTGGTAAAAGCGTGGGTCATGGTCCCATTTTAACCTTATCCTCAAGCGAAATCCCAGCTGTGAAAGTGGTGTAGTAGTGTCCGCCAGGTCACGCACGCAAAAAGCATTAAGTTAATCAAAATTAAAAGGGAGTATTTTCGCTTACCATCCTTTAGCATGGTGTATGCTTACTATTCTATTTATCACTATTAGATAAGTTTAAATTTCAAGATTCGTGTAATAAATAAGCACAAATATCAAAATTCAAATTCATCTAATGATAATAAATAGAATAATAAATATACATCATACTAAATAATGATGAGAACAAATGCATTCAGCTGTCATTTATGAACGCACGGGGAACCGCAACGCGAAGCCGCGAACCGACCCAGCTGTCATTTATTAACGCACAGCTCACTTCGGTCCACTTTTTAACGTATAGTTTCTATAAAAATATTTATAGAAAAATATTATTTTGCTGTCTCTCTTGAAATCAATATTTATAGTGAAGAATACATGAACGTGTTTCTAGTGTTTTAATCTTTTGCCAGCCGATTAATATTAAGTTCAAAATAGTGAGTAACCATATTTCGATCATTAAATGAGCAAAATAAGGAGACTTTGAGTTTATAATCTTAATTAGTTTAATATGTTGCAATTTTAATTTTTTTCAATTTTGCATGATTTGATCATTGAGACCTCATTTTTCGATATGTTTTTCGGGTTTACATTTGCAGAAAATTTAGTTTAATTGTTAATAATTTCACATCTCAATTGCAGATAATCTTATTTTATCTAAACAAGTTAGTCAATTATTTAATTTGGAGAAATTTTTCAACGTGCTCTAAAACACAAACAGATACACTATATGTCGTTCTACAAGTAGAATAACATTTCAAAAAAAAAATTTCTGAACTTAAATAATGACTTATGAAGTACAACGACATATTTCGGCATTTGAGAAGATCTCTTGTTGATTAGAAATCATATATTATTTCTTGTTGTTAGGGGGAAGTACGTTGAACCTCTCAAGGTTAAATGAACATTGCAAAAAGCCTTTTCATGTGTAGATTATCACAACCCTGTCACTACTGGTGTCCACATAAAAATATAAAATAAAAAATAAAAAGTGGTGGGTTATTGTGTTAATTTAATTATTAATTCATTGTCTTAATGAAAGCCCATACAATTGGATGAAGTAGAGTTCAATTTAATAAACAAGTTATAACATCTTCAAAAGAAATATCAAATCCTAAATGAAAAGTCATTTAATCAAATTCGAAAGCAAGAGCAAACTCCAATCGATATGTCAATCTATATTTTGACATCTCTATTAGAAATGCTCTGAGAACACTTTGTACACGATTAAATCTAAACAAGTAGCATAAAAAATTAGTACGTGATTAGGGAAAATATTAAATTACAGTATTGGAGGATAATATTAATTAATAAAATTTGTGGAAATGCTTTTCACTCTAAAAATGCTTAACCAAAAGGTGTTTAGGTTAATCATGCTGGAACTGGATCCTCTCCTGAGCTCATGATGGGGATCCTCATGAGCAGCCCATCCGGGTCTTTCAAATTTGATCCAACGGCTGCAATTATTATAACTTTTAGAGGATCCCTTGTTTGTAGCCGTTTGATCAAATTTCAACGGCCTAGATGAGCTGCTCAAGAGAATCCCAATCTTAAGCTAAAGAAAGGATCCAGTTCCAATCATGCTAACCCTTTTCGTTTTGGTGACGGAATTGCCTCACCTACGCGGCTACACTCACCGAATATTGTATCTCTGGTTAAATTTAGGTTGCCTTGAATTTGAAAAAGGGCAACCAACAAACCAACATGTGACAATATTTAACCTTTACAGTTACGAAGTAAATGAGATAAGTCTAATAGCGGCGCGGCTTCAAGTGGCAGCGATAGTGCATATTATATTAGGCAGGTGTGTTTTCTTAGGGTTTGGTTCATTGGAGTTATGGGCTTGGCTTGTGCTGGTGCTTAATTTTGGTGACATGGACTTTCAATTCATTATTTTGATAAAATTTAAAACTTTTGATCAATTCATTTCCTTGATTTGTTCCACAACTTTTTTTTTTCCAACTTTTCTTTTGTTTTTACTAAAGTCGTTGCTTTAGCAGTTGTATATTCTTCGTCGTATAACGGCTCGAACAAATTAGATATTTTTTTTTATATGTATATAATCGAATCCAAGATCTCACGTATAAAGGTAATGCTCTTAAACACTTGAATTACAAGTACCTTGTAGCAAAATATTACTTGTTAAATTAAGTTTCGAGTTAAGTTGAATAATAGTTTATGAGGTGTGGTTAGTCATAAAATATTTAATAGTTGGTCGTAAAATATTTATTAGAGTTATCCAACATTTATTTATTGACAATTAAACATGGCCCAGAATTTGACAAAATGTGCAAAATGATCTTCTGCACCTAAGACTCTCAGTGACTTATCTCATTTGTTGATACCTGATCGTTCAATTAAACTTCACTTAACAGTGTTAAGTATTCAACTTATCTTCTCAATAAACAGATTAAAAACTAATGATAAGTTAAGTTAGAAGGATACGTGTCACTCAAATAAATAGGTCACAAAGAATCACATAGCGTTTTGGCCATAGAAGATTTGAACTCTGATAACATCTAAACTAAATATTAATAAAACACTCATTGTCAACCAAAATCCTATGAAATTACCAGTTTAACTCTTTAATTAAAACTGAACATGAATAAGAAATATAAGCAGAAATGTAATTTCACACAACCAAAATTCTTCTTCTTTTTTTTCAAAACCTCACTTACATGTAATTCTAACATATCTTTAATTAAAAACTAAAAAAACTAAAAAAAAAAAATAAAGCCTCTCCCCGCTCCCACATTCTTTATCAGTCTTTTCCTCTCTCCTTCTATTTCAAAAATAAAAATAAATTTTTTTTACACACACTTTGTGTGCGCCCATATGCTAGTATCTCTACTAATTAATAAAACACTCATTGTCAACCAAAACCCTATGAAATTACTAATTTAACCCTCGAATTAAAACATAACATGAAAATAAATATAGGGCAAAAATATAATTTTACATAACCAAATTTTGTTGTTTTTTTTTCAAAGCCTCATCTACGTGTAATCCTAACATATCTCTAATTATAAATAAAAAACTTTCCACTCCCACGTTCTCTATCACTCCCTTCCTCTCTCCATCTATTTCAAAAACAAAAATAAAAAATTTTCTCACACTTTGTGTGTGCCCATATGCTAGTGTAAAATATAAGAAGGCTTACTAGGATTATTAGTTCCTGTAGTGATAGGGTAGTTGGATGATAACCCCTGTGATAAAAAAAATTAGGATTTAAGCTTCTTTGGTGAAATTTGTTATGATTTAGGCCTAAAATTGAAAATTTCGTCAACTCTCCGTTAAGTGAAGGCTCACATGTGAGATTAAAAAGATAAAGTTAGCCACACGTGTAGCCCCATATGCTAACTAGCTTAATATGTGTGGCTCATGTGGTAATAATTAATAGAGAGTTGACGAAAATTTCAATTTTTTAGCATAAATCCTAATACACTTCACCACAATGACTTAAATCCTAATTTTTTTTTATCATATGGGTTATCTTCCAATTATCCGATCATTACGGACTAATAATCCAATTATGCCAAGATAAGAAATTAATTATTATGAATGATATTCGGATTATCTTGTAATTATATATTTTCCTTATTTAGTTCAACAGGATAGGTTTGAGTTGAGTGGCTCCACTGTCATATTCAACAAGACAGGGATCCCATAACGAAAGCAAAACTAAGGTACGGTGGATGTTGAGGTTTTAAATGTTCGGTGATTTATTGAAATGAAATAAAAAATTGAAAAAGTGTTATCCTTATCCACAACATCAAAACATGTGACCTTATTATACAGAAGAAGACGTCCCGGAAAAAATATAAAGACCGATGAGCACCGCATTAGGAAAAAAAATTTGTGTAGATAAACATATCCATAAAACGCTTCTTGTAAAGTGAAATTTGTTTGTCTAGCCAACCGACTTCGTGTATTTTCTATTTAATATAAGAGTTGCTTTATTTACGAGAAATCTTACTGAATATCTAGCAACTTATCTCTACTAATTAATAAAGCATTCGTTGTCAACCAAAATTCTGTAAAATTATCAGTTTAACTCTCTAATTAAAACAGAACAGGAATAAGAAATATGGGGCAGAAATGAAATTTCAGACAACTAAATTTTGCTTTTTTTTTTTCTTCAAAGCCTCACCTACGTGTAATCATAGCATATCTCTAATTAAAAATATTAAAAAAAAAAAAAAATTCCTACTCCCACATTCTCTATCACTCTCTTCCTCTCTCATTCTATTTCAAAAACAAAAATAAAAAATTTTGTCACACACTTTGTGTGTGCCTATATGCTAGTTAGGAAAATAAATTAAAAGGCTCGTTTGATAACTATTTTGTTTTTAATTTTTATATTTAAACTAAAATATTGTTTTGGAACTATTTTATTTTAATTAAAAAAAGACTGAAAATAAAAAAGTAGAAACTAAATGCCAAACTTAAAATAAAAAGTTTTATTTTCCTTTTCTAAAACAATTAATAAAAATTAGAAACTGAAAATAATTATTAAAAAATTAATTTAAAATTTTTGAATTTTTAAGAATAAACACAAAATAATTATTAAACGGCTCCAAACCTGAAAAAAATAAGATTTAATTTTCAATTTTTAAAACAAACAAAATAATTATTAAAAGCTCCAAAGAAAATCAAAACTGAAAAAACCGTAACAATACGTTCCAAGGGCATTATAGTAATTTTAAGATTTGGAATTCTGAACGCTATCCAAAATAAAATAATCTAACCGCGGTAAAAAAAAGAAAAAAAAGACAAAGAAAAAAAAAGCTCACTGGACCCTTATCCTCTCTCTTTCTCTCTCTAAAACTTTCTTACTTTGGTTATATTTTAACATTCCGATCGTTCTCTTATTCTTTACTGCTTGTAACACCCAACGCAGCCTCTCTCTCTCGCAACTCCCAACTCCCAACGCTTATAACCATTTCGCCGTTCTCCGATATCCAACTGACTCCGATCGCCGGACCTCACCGGAGAGGTAAGCTTTCGTCTTCCCTGTCTGATCCGCTGTTCACTCGTTACGAGTCGGCTCCTTGAATTTTCCTTGCGGTCTGTTTGGTTCCCGTGAATTTGTGTGAGAAAACCATGACAATTACGAGTCTTGATCTCAGTTTCCTGAATTCACGCTCTTCACTCGTCTTCGCACCACTACTCGCGGCCTTGTCCCGTTGCTCGCGAGCTTTTTATTTTCCCGAACTGTTTTATTTTCTGGGGAACCAAACAGACGGTACAAAGGTTTAAACCGAAATGATTTTTCTTCCGGCCGTTTGGTTTATTGAAATTTTGTATTATTTTGAATGATTTTTACAGGTTTTGGAAGGAAGTTGTTGATTGAAGCTTCGTACGGGACTCTTAATTTCACATGTAAATTTAATTTGATTCAGGTATTGCTCACGCCTTTTTTTTTAATAATTTTTTTTTATCACTGTGATCTCCGTTTACTTTTAATCGTAGCGTATAGCTTTCAGAACGTACTGTTTGTGCTATTTTTTGGTTTATAAATTATTATTTTTTCATTTCGAAAGCAAAAAAGATAAGAATTTGAAACATTGCTGCTTTTTTTTTGTCTGAAAACTAATTTTAGGAATTTAGAATAAAGGTAATTTACTGTGCCGGAGACAATGTCGCCGAATTCGACGGGCCGGGATTTTATCTGTTGAATTTGTAGTGATTTGTGAACTATGATTGATCATTGATCTTCTTTTGGGTTACTTTTGTAATATGGAATATTTTGATTTGGTTGGATGTTGCTGCCATCCGGAAAAGGAACAAAGAAAGAAATTAGTTCTTGTATGCTAGTGTGTGTTGTTTAACGTTGGTCAAATTTAGGCATCGGATTCAAATAGTATGTGGAGAATGAATTCGGGATAGGACAGTTGTCAATGTCCAATGGTACAACAGCATTCTACAAACGTATAATTATACTTTTCGTATGCACGTATAACTGTCCTTGGTTGATTAGAAGAAAATTATCTTCGCGGCGTAATATCTTTTTTACTCTACCCGGATGCTAATGTGCCAGATGTTGCAATTTTCTTTCGCTTATTTATCTACTAAAGGCGTTTGTGCAATGGATGTATGGTTACTAGTTACGTTCTACCTTTTGTGTTCGTACTTTTTAATTCTAAGATATAGAATCGAAAGTGGTGTATGCAAACATGGGATTCAATTTTCATTGGATGAGAAAGGTATTCTAACATGGAAGTAAGTTGACCAGGCTTGTTAAATTAATCTGCTTTCATATTCAGTATGTTTTCTAGTGAATAAATTTTTTGTCTTGCTTCTGTCGAACATAAAATGTGAGAATTAGTGAGCCAAAGCATGCTCAGTGGATCGTCATTACTTTGATTCTGTTGACCAGCAATGAAAACTGGAATGGGTATTTTTAATGCTTTATTTGTCGTAGGCGTGGAAATGGATTTATTCGGTGGCAGCAATTCAATGATATGATCACTCTTTCATATTTTTTTGCTGTGTGTAGGTTTGTAGACTACTCTGACAGTTGAAAATCTCATCTTGTGCTGTGTTAATCTGTATGATTCAAGTAAGAAGGAATTGTAGCAGTCATGGCGTCAAGATCCTGCGCAAACCTTTTTGATTTGGCATCTGGAGGCCTTTTGGATATTCCTTGTACTCCAAGGGCTCTTCCAAGGGTGATGACTGTTCCTGGTATTATATCTGATGTGGATAGTAATAGCAATGGTGACGATTCAGATGCCAGTTCATCTGCCTGTCGTGAGAGGAAAATTGTTGTGGCAAATATGTTACCATTACATGCTAAAAGGGATCCACAAACGAAGAAATGGTGTTTCAGTTTGGATGAGGATTCAATTTTGTTACATTTGAAGGATGGGTTTTCATCTGAAAATGAGGTTGTTTATGTGGGGTCTCTCAAGGCTGAAATTGATACCAGTGAACAAGAAGAAGTCGCACAGAAACTGCTGGAGGAGTTCAATTGTGTACCAACGTTCTTGCCCAGTGATCTCCAGAAGAAGTTTTATTTGGGGTTCTGCAAGCAGCAATTATGGCCTCTTTTTCATTACATGCTGCCCATGTGTCCAGACCACGGCGACCGATTTGATCGCTCACTGTGGCGGGCCTATGTATCTGCAAACAAAATATTTGCAGACAAGGTGATGGAAGTTATTAATCCCGAGGACGATTGTATCTGGGTTCATGACTATCACTTGATGGTTCTCCCAACGTTTTTGAGGAAGCGGTACTATCGAGTAAAGCTAGGATTCTTCCTTCACAGCCCATTTCCCTCATCCGAAATTTATCGAACTTTGCCGGTCCGTGATGAAATTTTGAGGGGTTTGCTAAACTGCGATCTCATTGGGTTTCATACATTTGATTATGCACGTCACTTCCTCTCATGCTGCAGTAGAATGCTGGGGCTGGACTATGAATCAAAGCGAGGACATATTGGGCTTGATTATTTTGGCCGCACAGTGTACATTAAAATTCTGCCTGTAGGTGTTCATATGGGTCGGCTTGAATCTGTGTTGAATCTTCCCGATACAACTTCCAAAATTAAAGAGATTCAAGAGCAGTATAAGGGGAAAAAATTGATTCTTGGTATTGATGACATGGATATATTTAAAGGAATCAGCTTAAAGTTTATAGCTTTGGAACAACTCTTGCAGCAGAATCCAGAATTGCAGGGCAACATAGTTCTGGTTCAAATTATAAATCCCGCAAGGGGATCGGGGAAAGATGTACAGGAAGCAAAGAGTGAGACATACTTAACTGCCAGAAGGATAAATGAGGTTTATGGTTCACCTAATTATGAACCAGTGGTCCTGATTGATCGACATGTTCCTCAATACGAGAAGACAGCGTATTATGCTGTAGCAGAATGTTGTATAGTGAATGCTGTGAGGGATGGAATGAACTTAGTTCCTTACAAATATATTGTTTGCCGGCAGGGAACTCCACCCATGAATACAGCTTTAGGCATGACAGCAGATTCTCCTCAGACAAGCATGCTTGTTGTGTCTGAATTTATTGGCTGCTCACCTTCTTTAAGTGGAGCAATCAGGGTTAACCCTTGGGACACTGATGCCGTGGCTGATGCATTGAACTTGGCGATCACCATGTCTAAATCAGAGCAGCAGTTACGTCATGAAAAACACTATCGTTATGTTAGTTCTCATGATGTGGCTTATTGGGCACGAAGCTTTGCACAGGACTTGGATAGAGCATGCCGAGATCATTATAGTAAACGGTGTTGGGGCATTGGATTGGGCTTGAGGTTTAGAGTTGTTTCCCTCTCTCCAAACTTTAGAAAGTTGTCTATAGACCATATTGTTTCAGCATACCAAAGAACAAATAGAAGGGCCATATTTCTGGACTATGATGGTACCATTATTCCTGAAGCTTCCATTATTAAGTCTCCAAGCCCAGAAGTCCTTGCTCTTATGAATTCCCTGTGCAAGGATCCAAAGAACACAGTTTTCATTGTTAGTGGGAGGGGAAGGACTTCTCTGAGTGATTGGTTTGCCTCGTGTGAGACGCTTGGAATAGCTGCTGAACATGGGTACTTTCTAAGGTATGTTGGTAATATGCTATATTCTGAATATTCAGCTAGCCCTTTGATAGGTTTTCAAACTGAACTATGTAATTTTGCTCTGTTCTTTGGTGTAGGTGGAATAGAAGTTCCGAGTGGGAGACCAGTCCTGTTGGTGCCGATCTTGATTGGAAAGAAATTGTGGAGCCTGTGATGAGATTGTATACAGAGGCAACGGATGGCTCCAACATAGAAAGTAAAGAAAGCGCTTTGGTATGGCATCACCAAGATGCAGACCCCGACTTTGGATCCTGTCAAGCCAAGGAATTGTTGGATCATCTGGAAAATGTTCTTTCGAATGAACCAGCAGTTGTTAAGAGGGGCCAGCATATAGTTGAAGTTAAGCCACAGGTAAAACTGTTTTCACACGGTCTCTCTCCTCACATGCACATGTACACTTACGCAAACACAATCCCGGTGTAATTTGTTTCACCAATGCCTTGTTACATGCAGGGAGTAAGCAAAGGAGTGGTTGCTGAAAAAATTCTTTCGAGAATGGCCAACGATGGGAAGGCCCCCAACTTTGTGATGTGCATTGGGGATGACAGATCCGACGAGGACATGTTCGAGAGCATATTAAGCACGGTCTCTAGTCCATCTTTGCCTTCACCACCCGAGATATTTGCCTGCACCGTCGGAAGAAAGCAAAGCAAGGCCAAGTACTATCTCGATGATGTCAGTGATGTTGTGAAGTTACTTCAAGGCCTTGCAACTGCTTCGACCCCGAAGCCGAAGCATCTCCCCCATATCCAGGTCTCTTTCGAAAGTGTCTATTGATTTGAACAGTCACTGTATACTGGAAGTTCAGGAGGAAGTTTGGGATTCTCTTTAACCTCGGAAGTGGTTCGATACGAATATGACGACGGTAACTTTTGAGTATATGTCGGGATCACGGACTTTACCAATCTTGTTTTGTACATGGTGACATACTATGGTATTTATCGGTGCCCGGTAAAATAGAGTAACCGGATTTTTACTGTTTTTCATCATTCGTGGGCACCTTTTAACTTGTACAGATACATTGCTTCGGTCGCAATAGGTAATGTCTGGTTCGATCCATCCTAATGATATAATACAATCCTCGATGCCTAATTGTTAAATTCTGTTTCAGTTATATCAAAATGTCTCCCTTTTCGAATGGTGTACGTACATTGTAAAAACGGTTGAATATACGTTCAAGAATTTATGAATTTGTTGACCCGATTGAATGTACGGGAGATTTAACGGGTTAATTGGAGGCACCTAAGTGCCATACGTGTATATGATCGAATACGCATTGGACGCGGTCGAAAGTGAAATATGAGGATAATATTTGTGACACGGAATTGAAAAGTTAGGTTCTCAAATAGCGACAAACTCTAAAGACAGGAAGAGGACAATCCAGCCTGTATCATGAATGTAGCTGCCTTCCAAAATCACCAGTCCAATCTTCAGAATTAATGGCGGGAAAGTTAGGTGGTCGAAGAAACTTTTAGGCGGTGCTATATTCACATACATTTTTATCTTTCAATCACTTTTTGTTAATTTCTATCGTCTGATATTTTTTAATTTATTTGATCCGACAAACAAAAATTGAAAGAAATGTATGTGAAAAATAAAATAAAGAATGTGGATAGTACCACCCAACATTTAAGAATGATCCAACCCAACCTTCACTTTTTACTTTTTAGGAGTCGAACACAAAGTCTGGTCAACAGTCCATCACAATTTTTTCTTTTCTCATAGAAACATTAAACTTCGAATACATAAATAAATGTTATTAACCACTTAAACTACAAATCTTTAAAAATGAATTTTAATGAAAAGCTTCCGGTACTGTTCATTTTAACGAAAAATCATATTTTTACACTAAAACGTCAATCCTGGTACTATTCATCTTACCCTTTATTTTATCTTTATCGTTAAAACTCAAATTTTTTAAATCATTTTCATTAATTTTCTTTTAAATTTTTAACCCTGCGTTTGGTGGGCTGCCTAGTCCTTGACCTCTCTATGGTTGTAGAACTGTTGGATACAAGCACAAGGCTGGGTAGGTGAAGATTTCCATTTGCAATCTAACATTGTTGGGCCCGAAAATGGGCCTATGTTTCCTTAGAAGAGTTGGTGACATCAGCCCGTCAATAATATTAATTGCAGTCACACATCTTTTTGTAGTAATAATGTTTAAATTATAATCACAACACTTAACAAACATTAATAATAACAAGTAAACTACAAACAACGATAATAACATGTCGGATCTGATTAATAAAAATTATTTTGTAAGAAAGGGACGTGGAGAGGATTTAGGTGGCGAATAAATGTTGCATGATTGGTTGTATTTATAAAAAGAAAAAGAGAAAAGAAAAAAAAAGTATTTATTTTACAGTCTTAATTTAGTTAAAAATATTATTGTGTAAATTTTATTGGAATTCTGTAACATTTTTTTAGATAGCTTCTTGTTTCAGATATATTACTTAAAAGACAAGATTCTTTATTCCGGATTATTATAAATAAAGGTACAACAGCTGAAATAATTCACATTCTCTCTCCTCTCTTGCCCCTGCACCATCACCCTCTATCTCTCTTTATAATTCTTCAGTTAAATAGGCATACCATATGAGAAAGTAATGGCACGTGATATGTTTAAAATATTTTTTGACACTTCCGTTGTATATGAGTTATCACGATAAAATCTCTCATGCTAGACAACGTAACATGTCATATCTTAGGGTCGAATAAATTAAAATAAAGTAAAGTATCTCAATAAAAAAATAGTACAATAATAAATTCATGACACAATCACTCTCACATCATTCATAGAACATGATTCTTTCACTCTCACCATTGAGAAATTTTTCCAAGTGCCGGGAACATCATGACACATGGTGTTCCCTCACACATTAGGATTTGACATCTTGAATATCCTTCAATTTTATATTTCAATAAATAAATAAAATTAAATCCTAATGTGTGAGGGAACACCATGTGTCATGGTGTTCCGGCACTTGGAAAAATTTCTCCTCACCATTCACTCTTTAGTCCCCACTCCCCCCTCCCCACTGAGGCATTGAGCGATCCGGATTCAGTGTCCGTCACTGCATGTCTGCTTTTTCAATTCTTTCCTTCTTTCTTTCTCTCCCCCTTTGTCTTTTTCCTCTCTCCTTTTTCATCCTCGTCTCTTTTATCTTTTCACACAGTCACTTTTGCACTCGCGAGGAGCACAGTAGCACACTGGGTTTTGCTCCATACCCAGAAACCATCTGAGGAAAAAGCATCTCTCGCCTCTTACCGCCCACATTTTGCAAAAACCCAGATAGGATTTAGGTTTCTCACAATGCTGGCAGCTTGAATGTTTCAGCTTTTTGGTATTGTGGGCTCCACTGGAAGAAAAGGAGTGATGGGTCGGAGTTGCTTGGCGGTGACTCTCATCGTTTTGGTTCTGTTTGGCGGCGTATCGTCCGCTGCCCCTACTGCCCCAGCTAGTAAGCGACTCCTGAATTTATGTATAATTGTTTATATATTGTGCTCTCCAGACTTTCTATATTTAGAAAGAAAATACTCGAGTGGACAATTAGATTGTTACAGTACCAATAATAGTGTGTGTGTATATGTATATATGTGACTCTGCTCAGCTTCTGTACGATCTGCTTTTGGCTATGGAATTTTGGTTTGTTTTTATTAAAAAAATGGCTTCTTTTTTTGTTTGTTTGTATGTTTTCAGAGATCGTTGGTGGGTTTTTCTCAAATGCTGCGTCTGCTTTCATGAAACGGGTGTGGTCACTCAAAACAACTACCAAAACAGGTCTAGATCTCTGAAGCTACCCACACTTTATTGTTGTTTTTTTTAGTTTTTGGGGGTTTATTGTGTTGTAATCTGGAATGTTGGGGATTTATGAAAGTTTTCTATGTGCAGCGGTTTCGGGCCGTCCAGTGATGAAGTTTGAGAGTGGGTTTAATGTGGAGACGGTGTTTGATGGAAGCAAGCTTGGTATTGAGCCTTACACTGTGGAGGTTTTGCCAAGTGGGGAGCTTCTGATTTTGGATTCTGCTAATAGCAACCTCTATAGGATCTCTTCCTCTCTGTCTCTGTGTAAGTTGGTTTTGTCTTGTGCAATGCCTTGAAAAATTACTTTGTTGTTTTAATTGAACTTGCAATCTATGAAGTATTTTCGCACAATCTGCTGTCAGGCCGAGTTACTGAGGGACTCACATTTTATGAATTTTGTGTACTTGAGTGGATCTTTGAAGCCAGTGGTCTTAATTGGCAAGTATTTGCGTTTTGTTCGAATGCAATTTTTCTTTTATTATGTTTGCTGTTTACTTTGATTCATGGTTTTGCTTCCTGGGTGCAATATTACTAAAATGTGTTCTGGATCCAAAAAGTACAGAACATCCTGCTTTGATATTGATATCGTATTCCCTAAACTGGAGATTGCCTTGATCTTTATTGGAAACATGCATATTGTGTTGATGTCTTCAGTCTACTCCATGCTACAAACATTATTAAATTTAAACATTTGAAGGGCAAGCTTCTCCTTATGAAAATCGGCTCCTGTATTCCTGTTTTGATACATTGAACTGTTTAGAGCTTGCATATCTCTAATATGTTTACTCTATTTCATCGGAACAATGCAGACAGCAGACCAAAGCTGGTTGCAGGTTCCTCTGATGGACACCCGGGACATGTAGATGGGAGGACCAGAGAGGCAAGAATGAACCACCCAAAGGGGCTTACAGTTGATGACAGTGGAAACATTTATGTTGCAGACACAATGAATATGGCAATCAGGAAGATAAGCAATGCCGGTAATTTCTATATTAGATTTTTTTAAGAATTGGTTTATTTATTTATGTTCAGCATAACATTATAAAGCAGATTTGCTTCCTCTTTCTTCGTTGTTTTGTTCTGACAGATACTAGTGTAGTATATCCCAGTTATATTTGTATGTATAAATATACACGTATATGCTTGTTCTCGCAAGAATCATTACAATAGTTTGTTATTTTAGTACCCACCACCATCAACATTATAAGATTTGTTTTCCAATAAAGTTAGGAGGAAGATGTTTAATTTTGATGCCATTGAAATTTCCGCTGTTAGGGGTTACAACAATAGCAGGAGGGAAATCGGGCCGTGGGGGAAGCCATGTGGATGGACCAAGTGAAGATGCAAAGTTTTCTGATGACTTTGATGTGGTTTACATTGGAAGCAGCTGCTCCTTGCTCGTCATAGACAGAGGAAATCGAGCAATCAGGGAGATCCAACTACATTTCGATGACTGTGCTTATCAATATGGAAGTGGCTTCCCCCTTGGTAACTTATTTTACCCTAATCTTTTCTCTTGAATGTTGTAAATAATAAATATGTAGAAATACATGGGTACTGATTTCCATCATTGCAGGGATTGCAATGCTTGTTGGGGCTGGCTTCTTTGGTTATATGTTAGCATTGCTACAATGTAGAGTTGGTACAATTGTCTCTTCCCAAAATGTGAGTACTCAGTTTTTCTATCTATTTACTTTATTGACATCTACTTCTGGGGTAGATGTTGGCTCTGTGTGGTTTGCGCCCGTCATTCTCGTAGGAAAAGTGGATCCCGGAAATGTATGCGGACTAGGGATTTAAAATTGTGAAGTAGTATGAGAGAAAACTCTTTGTGCACTACCTTTCTGACATTGCAACTTCAATACGGCAATAGTCTGATATACCTTTATAAAGTTCCACGCATGGTTTCGGCCATTTAACACCAAAGATCAAGATTTGTAGTATCTTATATGATAGCATGAAACATTCTCTCATACCTTTTATATTGCATTTTTTAAGGATCACGAACCAATGAAGACAAGCATTCCTCCAAGTTCATACCACAAGCCTCTGAAATCAGTCAGGCCACCTTTGATTCCTGAAGATGAGCAGGAGAAGCAAGAAGAAGGCTTCTTAGGATCTCTTGGGAAGCTTTTGGTCAATGCCGGGGCATCTGGTATGGAAATTCTGGGGGCAATATTTCCAGGTTTCAGGAAAAAGCATCTGAACTATCAATACCAAAGTCAGCAGCAGGAGCAGCAACAGAAGCACCCAAATTCCTGGCCTGTGCAAGATAGCTATGTGATACCAGATGAGGATGAGCCACCTTCATTTGAAACCCGAACTCCCACCCCTCGCAAAACCTACCCATTCATGGCCAAGGATGCAGAAACAATCCATCAGTTGCGGCAAAGTCGAGTTTTCTATAATGGGTGGGATAATCTTCAGCAACAACAGCAGCAGCAGCAGCAAAAACAACCGCAACAGCACTATCATCGGTACCAATCATCAACCCCAAATACTTTCTACGAGCAGAGTAGTGAGAATACCACTGAGGTTGTGTTTGGTGCAGTTCAGGAGCAGGATGGGAATGGTGAAGCTGTGGTCATAAAGCCTATTGATTATGGAGCTCCCATGTTCAATCACCACAGTTTCCGCTTCTGAATCAATCCGAACGGCTATACCCATGGCTATTATTGATCATATACATAAGAGAGAAGCATAGTTTTGACCTTGTTATATTCTTAATATAAATCCTTCAAATTTAGGTTATAGGCAGTACCATATTCCTTGTAAGTTTTATGTGGAAGGTTTTCAGTTTTTTTGCAATGTGAGGTTTCTCACTCTGGTCAAATATTGAAGACCTGTTCAAGAATATTTGCCCTCTAATATAATTCCTTTTCTTATTCAAGGAATGTTGTGTTCTTTTTTAATATTTTTTGTTCGAGTGGGAGGGAGATCCAAATTTGGGTGTAGAAGCGTAGCACATTACTTTAGCAAACCTGATTATGTTGATAAATGTGATATTCTTTTATGCTTTACTAAGCGCTTGTTTGAGGTGATTTATGAAAGGGTCATAAATGTGATAAACAACAAATTTGTTTACGACTAGTTTGCCAGAAAACTTGAAAGTGCTTTTAAGTCGTAGAAATGCTTTTTTAGAGGACGCAGATCCAGGCGCTTTTCATGTTTATGAAACACTTGGATTTTAATAAATTTTTTAACGTGTTTCTAATTAGAACACTCGGCTTTCAATGGACCAAGAAAAACCGAAAATATCTCATACTCTAGAGCATCATAGAATTTATGGAGATCAAACAGAGTTTCTCAAAATAGAAGCAAAGAACCTAAATGGTTGGTTGCACATAATCACTAACATGCCATATGCCAGATTTATAACTGACAAAAACAGATTCAAAATATACACAAGCCTCTAAACAGGAGGTATGCTAAATATACATGAAACATGTCTTTCTTCAAGTTTTTTCACTTCATCTCCTTTTAACTAAACCCGAATTACCGCCCAAAGCCCCGTCCACCAGATGAGTTTCTTTAGCTCCCCCCACAAACCCCATAATATTACTGTCTATCATACCCTCTATTCTTCCATGGGAGCCAGATAACACACCACTCCTCCCATCATTACCGTCTCCTTCCTTCATGCTACGCAGCTCCAGGCTTCCATCGAAACCCACCAATTCCTTAAGCTGATCCACATACTTGGAGGAGGACGACTCTGTTATCTCAAAACAAATACTACTACTGTTATCAACATCGGAATCAAGCAAAGACACACACTCCCTAGGTGAAACGCAGGACTCCTCTACGTAGTTAATCCTAAACATCAGAGAAAGATGGGACATGCCCAACAGATACAGCCGCCTCAACAGCGACAAAACAGGGGCTGAGCTAGCAGTTGCGCTTCTGACGGCGAAGCAAAGTGTCTGCGTTACTTGCTTCCCCAGAATGAATAGGCAGCGCTTCCAGGCGAAGCAAAGTGTCTGTGCTACTTGCTTCCCCGGATAGATTCGGCAGCGCTTCCACGTCGCGCTGGAGCCGAGCCGCTTGTCCTGTCTAATAAGTTCCGGTTAACAACATTAGACACATTGCGATAAAAGTTACGATCTTGACATTCAAATCACCACAAACAAGCAATCAAACACTTACATTGCGGAAAATATAAGGCCGAATCACAATCCCAACAACAATTCCAAAAACACACGACATTCCGATACCCAAAATCCAGACCCAAACTGCACCAAGCTCTGCAAATTGCATAACATAATGATTGTATTGTTAAAATAAAACCAAATCCCCAAATGAACTACTGCAACAGCGAGAAAAAACTCACTGTGGCTTGACGGAGAAGTCCCAGAGCAATCCTCCGGCTTGAGACTAATCAACCGGACCAACTGATTCCCGCGATCAGAGACGAGCAGCGTGCACTGATCAGTAGCAAAAGCCAGCTCAATATCCGGCGAAAACGTTGCGTTTTGAGCAGGGCCGTCCTCGCGCCCAGGCTTCAGCGAGTACCCTCCCGCAATCGTGCTCACACCTACACACGCAGTGCAGCAAAAACAAAGAATTGAGTGACTATTTACGATTATGCCACGCTAGTTAAACCCTAGAAGAAAGAGAGATTCTCAGGTCACCTGAAGCGCTTATCTTTCGAATGACGCTATTGCCCTTATCGGCGACGAAGACGATTCCTTTCGGACTCACAGCGAAGCTCCGGGGCTTCTTGAACCGGGCCGAACCCGACTCCCCATCCGAATATCCGTCGCCGTTGCCGGATAACCGTTTAATCACACTCTCTGAAACTTTACGACTCGTCGTTAAACGTAAACAGATGGAAATTGGAAGCCGATAGTTTGACTTTTACCGTTTCGAACTTACCTTGGGATCCGGGCGTGGGAAATGGTACGGTGTAGACGGCACTACCGGAAGAGTCAAGGACGAGAAGATCGGACGATCCAGGGCGAGCAAGCACCGAGTGCGGGTTGACGCCGAGTTTGTGGCCGTCGATCAGCGTCGTGACGGTGTACCCGTCTTCAAGCACCACGTCGGCGGAGACTGAAACGGAAACACATGGAAATTGAGGGAGTGAAACGCAAATAAAAATATGTTCGTTTAATTTCGGGGCTTTTAGTTGAGAAATTATTGTTTTACCTTGAGGTGAGGCGAGGCCAAGGAGGAAGACGAAGAGAGCAACGGCGGAGGGCTGGCAGTGTACCGCCATTGATCGTGACAGATGTGGAACCGGAAACTTTGCCGAACTAGGTGGATGAAGACTTCACCGTGAAGTAGAATGGGACATATAGAGGGCAACTGCTCATCCAGACCGTCGGATGATTAGGCCCGGATTCGCGCCACGTCACCCCAAGTTCCATAGTTGCCGCGCCAATCAAATCCACTGGAAAAATGAGAACTATAATATGTGTGTTATAGCTTATTTTATCTAACAAGGTTAGGGTGGCCCGCGGCAAGGAGAAGAGAGATTGAGAGAGATGTGTTTGTACAATTGTAGGGTAATGTGTGTTATTATCCCTCCTACATTGTGCCTTTATTTATAATTGTAAAATGAGAGAAGATATTTCTTCTTCCTCAAGTAATACAAGTTGTAATAAGAAAAGATAATTAGAATCAAATCTAATTTAGGATTTACACAATCACATTTAAACTATGAATGTTGACAACACTCCCCCTTGGGTGTGTAAATACTCAAGCTAGATTTAGCATCATGTAGAAGGTGAGGAAGTCGACTCGTAGGCATTGATTCTAAGGAACAACGCTTATTCTCAATAAGGTAGGAACTTGCATAAGTAGTAAGTCTCACTAAAAAACCCTAAGGCTATGGCAAAAACCCGATGAGGGACAAAATCCATAGTCTAAGGAAAAATGCGTGAGAAATGCAAAGTCAAAAGAAACGTTTATGGATGTCATCAGGGATATGACCAGCCCAAGGTGGGTGCCTTGTTAAAACCTAGTTAGGTAGCAAAAACCCAGTGGAAAAAATGCTCATAATCATAAGGGAAAAAAGTACATTAATATCAAGCAAGTATCTTCAGGATACTCCCACTGAGTTTGACACAATTCTAAAGAGAAGTAGCAAAGTTACAACTCATAAAGTTTACGCATACCAATTCCATGAACAAGCTTTTGAAACGTCGTCTTCGACAGTGATTTGGTGAAGAGGTCGGCCAGATTGTCTTGTGAATGGATTTGCGTGACTTCAATCTTTTGATGCTCTTATTGTTGATGTGAAAAGAATAATTTCGACGTAATATGCTTGGTGTTGTCTCCTTTGATGTAACCTTTCTTAAGTTGTTCGATGCATGCTGCGTTGTCTTCAAAAATCGTCGTCGGGACATTAACGGCGGGATAAAGGTCGCAGGAGCTTCGAATATGGCCCACAACTGCTCTCAACCAAAAGCATTCTCGAGTTGCTTCATGTAAGGCTGAAATTTCAGCATGGTTAGACGAAATGGCAACTAAGGTATGTTTAGTTGACCTCCAAGAGATTGTGATGCCTCAAACAGTAAAGACATAGCCTGTTTGAAAACGCGCCTTGTGCGGATCAAACAAGTATCCTGCGTCGACATAACTAACAAAGCGATAATCAACTTGAGAAGTAGGGGGTGCGACATCACTCGAGGATCCGTAGGGATAGAACAAGCCCAAATCCGTAGTACCCTTAAGATAACAGAAGATGCCTTCCACGCCAGTCCAGTGTCTGGATGTTGGTGCATTACTGTATCTTGCCAAAAGATTAACAGCGAATGAGATGTCAAGTCTAGTGCATTGAGCTAAGTATAATAAAGCGCCTATCGCACTTAGATAAGAAACTTCAGGCTTTAAAATCTCTTCATCATCCTCATTCAGATGGAATAGATCTTATTTTGTATCTAGCGATTAAACGACCATAAGAGTACTCAAATGCTTCGCTTTATCCTTATTAAAGCGGCGCAACACCTTATGGGTGTAGTTCAATTGATGTACTAAAATTCCATTCGAATAGTGCTCTATCTCGAGACCAATATAGTATCGAGTCTTACATAGATCTTTCATCTCAAATTTCGACTTCAGGTGCGCGACAGTTCTCGCAAGCTCTTCAGGAGTTCATATAAGATTCATGTCATCGACATATATTGCAACAATCGTAAATCCGGAATGTCATTTCTTAATGAACACATAAGGGCATAGTTCATTGTTCACATATCCCTAACTAGTCAAATACTCACTTAGACAGTTATACCACATTCTTCCTGATTGCTTTAAACCGTAGAGTGAACACCTCAGCCGAATCGATAGCGTGTTCCAGGGTTTAGAAATATTTGAACCAGTCAATGTAAGTCATTCGGGAACTTTTGCGGTTACTATGTCCATCAACTACATATCCAGTTTTTCAGAAACTACCAAACTGATAAGATAACAAAAAGTAATCACATACATAACAGGTGAATAAGTTTCGTCATAGTCAATCCTAGGGCGTTGTGAGAAACCTTGTGCAACAAGACGAGCTTTGTAACGCACATTTTCGTTTTTCTCATTACGCTTCCAAACGAAAACCTACTTATAGCCAACGGGCTTCACATGTGGAGGAGTATGAGCTACAGGTCCAAACACTTTACGTTTCGCAAATGAATCGAGTTCGACTTGGATTGCTTGTTTCCAGTTAACCAATCAGTTCTACATCGATATTCATCAACGGAATGCGGTTCAATGTTATCGCTCAACATGATCTGAGTAACTATTGCATATGCTAATGCATCGTCGACAATCATCTCATTTCTACGCCACACATCATCTAAGCTAGCATAATAAATCGAAATATCACAATTTTTGGGAGGAGGATTCGTCTTTTCAAGGACGCTTTTGTAATCTAGAATTTTCTCATGAGTTGGATAGAATGAGAAAGCAATTGTTGGATTCACGGTAGGTTCTTCAAGACCTTGTGCCGTGGGTTTCCTCTTCTGGGGGTGTGAATCATTTAAACCAAGGGGTATTCCACGTTTTTGTGTAGGGGCAGATGATTGGCTAGCCGTTAATGTACGTGGATCACCAGTATTGGCGTCCCAGGCCTCCAGGAGGGAAGTC
This sequence comes from Pyrus communis, assembly GCF_041283825.1. Taxonomy (NCBI): domain Eukaryota; kingdom Viridiplantae; phylum Streptophyta; class Magnoliopsida; order Rosales; family Rosaceae; genus Pyrus; species Pyrus communis. The sequence goes on along the minus strand of NC_142580.1, from coordinate 5,131,334 downwards.
TGTCGTACATTTGGTACATCCATCTTTGCAGGCGTATTCGCAGCTGGAATATGTGATCTTGTCACGTGCGCTAGATCAGTGAAAACATCTGGCATGCTCTAAGATATACTTTGAAGATCTAATATGCGCTGCACTTCAATTTGATTGAGCGGTGCGGGGATCTAAATGAGACAAAGTGGGAGTCGTCCACGATAATTTACGTCGTTCTTCATGAACGTTGACGTTCTTATCTCCCCTTAACGACAGGAAAACTGTCTTATAGAAGTGACAATCCGCAAAACGAGCGGTAAACAGATCGCCTGTCAAAGGTTCTAAGTAACGACTAATCGAAGGAGAATTATATCCGACATAGATTCTCATCATTCGCTGAAGCCCTATTTTTGTACGTAAGGGCGGCGAGATCGGCATATATACCGCACAACAAAAAACGTGCAGATGCGATATGTCAACAATTTGGAGAATGTAGCGTTCCTTGTGGACAACAAGCACACGTGTGACCAAAGTGTGGAAGGAGAGAAGAGAGATTGAGAGAGATGTGTTTGTAGAATTGTAAGGGAATGTGTGTTATTATCCCTTCTACATTGTGCCTTTATTTATAGTTGTAAAAGGAGATAAGATATTCCTTATTCCCCAGGTAATACAAGTTGTAATAGGAAAAGATAACTAGAATAAAATCTAATATAGGATTTACACAATTAAACTTAAACTAGGAATATTTACAACAATATGCATATATATTATTTTTGAATGGAAGGGGTAAATTATATTTTGCACCACCATGATTTTGCGCCCAGTAACAATTTCATCCATGTTTTCAAAATTTTAAATCTATCCCTTTAAATTTACAAATTGTTAAAATATTGGCTTCTTTTCCGTTTAAGATTCATATTATAGGTAGTCGACGTGAAGAATAAAGTGTCAGTTGTTGATTATTTGATACACTTTTTTCTCATTCTTTATTCGGATTTGAAACCAACAGCGTAAAATAAATTTACATATGCGGAGTTAAGAAGACAAGAGATTATAAGAAAAGATATAAAATACTTAAAGTTAACGAAATACTTTACACAAAACTGAGCGAAATGATGTTTTAAGTTTCATATAGCAAATCCTATTTAGTCAAATAATATTCGGTGGTTGTTATTGTATTGGCTTCTTTGGGCTTCCTCGGGGCCATGTGAAGCTTAAATTGTTTTAGCAACCGAGAAATGTTCATCTACTGAATGCCGAAGGCGAGGGTGACCCATCCAACTCACAACAGCGGGTAACTCTATCACCACTCGAAGAGAATTGATGTGCGCACCGCGCGGTTTATAATATAAGTTATTTTTCTTTTTCTTTTTTGGTGCACATTTTTATTATTATTTTTTATTTTCTGTTTTGCAAAGAAATTAAAAAAAAGAGGAGCATTTTCATGGTAAGTGGAAGGGACCCTGAAACAAGAGAGACAAACTCATCACAAAATACTCTCTCTCTCTCTCTCAGATCCGAATCTCTCTTCCTCTCTCTCCCTACACTTCTTCCCCAGATCTCTCAGATAACGTATTCGGATCCCGTATTCCGAATTCTGTCCAATTTGCCGTCCGAATCAGTTGGTTGATCGCCTGCTGCTGCTAGGTTTGCCTTCCATTTGCGGATCCGATAGAGCTTTCCCGGAGCTTCAACCACGGACCCAACCATGAATCCCTTCTCGTCCGGAACACGCCTGAGGTAACAATCCACCAAACCCTTACTTATTTCCCAATTGTCAGATCACTTCTTGAATTTCAAATACGAATGTATTCATTCTTTAATTCTGTGAAATTCGGTTCGTTTTCGATGCTATTTTTCGAGAGTCGGCATCGCCGCTGGGTAATTGTGTAGTTAGGAGTCCATTGGAGCTGAAATTACTGGCTTACGATTCGGTTCTATGATCTATCAATTTTAGTAGGTTTGGTCCAACTAGCTGGAGCTGCTTCTATTGCGAAATGCGTGTTGGGGTTCATTTCTCCATCAGGGGCGGTTAGTTTAAATTACCTAAGTAAATGTTGGAATGTGTGGACTTGTGCACTACGTAGCGAATTGCATTGTTCTTTGGGTGTGTAATCTGTTGCGGCATCATAGGTTGGTGTTTACCTCTTTGGAAGGAGAATACCTGATCTTTAGTTCTTAGGAATTTCTCAGAAGGTGTAGAAGTGCCGGGTTTGTTCTTGTGAAGATTCTTATTAGAAGGAGCAAAAGTGTTGACAAGGTGATTGGCCGAGTTCGTTTAGTGTAAACTCTATGCTAGAGAAGCATAGTTCTACTCTTCAGTTCAATTGGGATATAGTATATTAAAGGGCGTTCGGCCTTGTCAAAGGGGGTAGGTTCTTCTTGTGGAGTGGTCTATTTTGGCTTTCTGCCTTGTTAGTGCATAGATATGACTCAGGAGTAAAACGATACATGGGACGTCAAGGTTTTTGTATTTTGAGAAAATCTTTTAAATTTCAGAGCTCATCAAGTGCTAGACTTTTACCATTTTTTCATTTATGCCACTTAGAAGCGTGAACCCTATTTTTATGTTGGAAGTAATACATTATTAGCAATGTGGTACCTCTTAACATGGTCAGAGACTCATGAATCATGGTGTAGCTTGATAGAAGGATTCCCTGGTACTCTGATGGTTCGATTTAGCGTCGCCATAGCGGGTTTGCAATTTTGAAGGCATGTCAAGTGCTTGAAGGGTGATTAGCTGCCACTAGGGAACCAATTACTGTTCTGAATTAGGTTTGCGATCCTAAAGCAATGTCAATAGTAGTAGCTACGCAAGTTGGCACATATTAGCTGTTGAAATTTCAACGTGATATTTGATAGATTCAAGAAACAAATTGAACGGTAAGTGAAATTGCGATGTTAGAGTTCTAACATATCTCAGATTCCACCTTATTTACTAAAACCTAGCTATTTTGATATTACTTTCATTCAGAATAGTTCAGTTGAAGGCCCAATGTTGAAATATTTAAGTTACAATGTGTCAAAACTCCTCATTCCTCTTAGAAACTGGGATTGGCTGGAAAATGAAGTGATTTCAAATATTCAAGTCTTGTAGAAGGAATTGCTTTCTGGATCTCAACCTATATAGTTTCCAAATCATACATAGAATTTCTTTTTCTACGTTTGAATCTATTTTCATGAAGTTTGTTAAAGGAACTTCATATTGTTTATGAATGATGTACCCAAAACAGTAAATACTAAATAGTTATCACCTTGTTAGGATATTTTCCTTAATGCAAGATGATTGACATGCATAAATGTTAACCTAATCACACGTGTAATATGTTATGAGGCACTTACTGTCCAAATGCAGGGACATGATTCGGGCTATACGTGCTTGCAAAACTGCGGCAGAGGAACGTGCTGTTGTAAGAAAAGAATGTGCTGCTATCCGTGCAGCCATAAACGAAAATGATCATGACTACAGGCATCGTAACCTTGCTAAGCTCATGTTTATCCACATGTTGGGCTATCCCACACATTTTGGTCAAATGGAGTGCCTGAAGTTGATTGCATCTGCTGGTTTTCCTGAGAAGAGAATAGGGTATCTTGGCCTCATGCTGCTTCTTGATGAAAGGCAAGAAGTTTTGATGTTGGTCACAAACTCATTGAAACAGTATCCAACTCTTAGATGACTATTTCATTAGAAAAAGCATTTCTCACTCTGACCTGCTTTTCCCCCCGCTTTAATATCAATGAATACGGTACTCTCACAAGCACACAAGATAGTGTAAATTTGTATTTCCTAGTAGCAACCTTAACTTATATGCAGAGATCTCAATCACACAAACCAATATATTGTGGGACTTGCTCTTTGTGCTCTGGGAAATATTTGTTCAGCCGAAATGGCTCGTGATCTTGCACCAGAAGTGGAAAGGTTGCTGCAATTTCGAGATCCAAATATCCGGAAAAAGGTACTAATATACTTTCATGGATTCTGGCCAAAATTTTGTTGTTTTTGAAACTTGTGTATGGCATCATATGTTAATCTCACAAGATTGGAAATATGGAAGGGAGAAGGAAGGGCCACAACTATTCTAACCCTTGAAATTTTACCATTCTGGAAAGTGTTGATAATGACATTCTTTGAGTTCCCTTTTTCTTAAACTTTCTTTTATAAAAATTGTTTAGTTCATGGGCTGTAAACCGGAAACCATGTCATGGTCGCCTTATCAAATTATTTCATTACTAGATGCAAGAACTATATCATATGATTCAATCTTTGAGGTTCATTCCTTGAACGATGCCAAGATTCTGCACTGTTTATTATGCACATGGCTGAATTTCTTACATGTTGTTTTGTTCAGGAAGGAAACTAAATGTCCTGTTAATGGATATCTGCTACATATTTAGTTAATGTCTTATATTAGTTCTTATGGTCCACAAACACTTACGATATCTGGTCATTGAGTTTCTGTGCAAACCAGCTTTTTTGTTGTGATGGTCTGCTTTAGGAATTTGCTTTTACAAATTTTTAGTCCATCCCTTATGCACCTAAAATGCAACCGTCTGTAGCTGTACTAAATAAATATATGCAAGTTAGAATTTCTTATGCAGCAGAAGGTTGATCCCAAATTAGCCAATTCTAAATTTGTTGTACATATCATCTTTTTCTGGTGGCTTCCCATTCTTTTTGAAGGACAAAAACTAGTCGAAGTGTTGAAATTTGACATTTGGATATTGTTGGGGAAAATTTACACTTGTTTTTTTCCCTCAAATTGTGTGATAATTTCGCTTTCATATTTTGTTTCTTTCTTCTGGATACCTTATGTTTATTGTATCAATTTTTTTTTTTTTTTTTTTAGTTTGAGCTGACTACACTCCCGTCAAATGTAGGCAGCATTGTGCTCTATAAGGATTATAAGGAAAGTCCCTGAGCTGGCGGAAAATTTCATTAATCCTGCTGCTACCTTACTTAAAGAAAAGCATCATGGCGTTTTAATAACAGGGGTTCAACTTTGTACAGATCTTTGTAAAGTCAGTGAAGAAGCCCTTGAATATTTCAGAAAGGTAACTTGACTATGGCCTATAATTGGTCTTCTTTACAACTTAAAAGGATGCAAAATTCCTTGCAGAATTGGAGTTCTTATGCAATATGATTGTTGTAATTGGGATTACTTTTGCAATGTTAATTAATAGGCTCTTTTTTATGTCTTCTTGTAAATTGTACAGTGTTCATATGGGAGACTATTCATACAACTAGAAAGATCTTTATCATGTTGATTCCTTGAGCAAGATAATTTAGCTTTACCATTCACCAGTTCTTATTGCGCCATAGTGATGATTCTACTTTCATGATTTTTGTAGCAGATCGAAATTTTGAGTGGTTAACTCTGGTTAATCTAGAACATATGAACTTTAGCACTTAGCAGTTATGTGTTATGGATGCTCCTATAGAGAGTTGTGTATTATTTTAATTTGAATGTGTTGTTTTAAGGAACTTTTGAAAAATTAACTGAAAATGTGAATTGTGTTGTTTTCTAATAACTTGTCCTAATTGTGAATGCAGAAATGCACCGAGGGATTGGTCAAAACACTAAAGGATGTAGTGAATAGTCCATATGCCCCTGAGTATGACATTGCTGGGATCACGGATCCTTTCCTACACATTAGATTGCTAAAGCTTTTACGTGTGTTGGGCCAAGGAGATGCAGATGCTAGTGAATGCATGAATGACATACTTGCCCAGGTAAGTTGCGACCAAGTTTATTTCATGATATCTTTGCTATTAGCCATTGCAAACTATTAATCTTTATGTATTACTGCTATAAAAATATTTCAACTTCAACGGTACCTACAAAAGAAAAATTTCAACCTCACTTGTGTACATGATAACAAAGGATGAAAGGAAAGAAAGAAAAAAAAATAGGTCACAACTTGCATGTCATAAGCTACTTTTTCAATATTGAGTTCGGGCTGTGTGAACTGTGGAAAAACGATCACATATTAGTCCATGTTTCTGCAACCATTATTCTTTTGTTATCAATGTTGTAAAATTATTTCAACTTCAACATTACCTACGAAAGAAAAACTCCAATGAGAATATTCCCAAAACTATTAGCTTCATTACCTTTGTGTTTCGTAATTTGAATTACATTGTGATTTTCTTTCTAAAGTTGATTGTTATTGTTTCCTAGGTGGCGACAAAAACCGAGTCAAACAAAAATGCAGGAAATGCAATTCTATATGAATGTGTTGAAACTATCATGAGCATTGAAGATAGTGGTGGCTTACGTGTGCTTGCCATCAATATCTTGGGAAGATTCTTATCAAATCGTGACAACAATATCAGGTCCTTTTATGGTACTTTAACTCATGCAAATTTTATTCCAAACAGTAAGCCATTCAGAGTCAATATCTTGTGTTGAATTTTTCGAACTTTGGCAGTTGTTTAGACATTACATCTTAGTGCATTGTGGTTCTCAACTTGGTTTGTCCACTTAACTCTGAATTGCTTACTGCTTGGAATAAAATTTGACAAACCATTATTTAAGCTTTGTGATCATTCGACTTTATTATGTTCTTGCTCAGCTGTTTTCCTGTTTTGTTATTTCGTTGTAATTTTTTGGTCTTTTATTCCTTTCAGATACGTTGCATTAAATATGCTGATGAAGGCTATTACAGTTGATGCTCAAGCTGTGCAGAGGCATCGGGCAACTATCTTGGAATGTGTAAAGGTATACTGTTTGCTTATGTTTTGCGAGAATTAAGAAGGCCTCTTTTTTTATTAAATGTTGACTCAAATGCCTTGTTATTCAACTCTTCTTTAGGCTTACGTGTGCTAATGTACAACTTGAAAATCTTGTGACTTGAATGTTCTTTCAGGATTCAGATGCCTCAATTCGGAAAAGGGCCCTTGAGCTTGTTTATGTGCTTGTGAATGAGAGCAATGTGAAGCCTCTAACAAAAGAGCTAATTGACTATTTGGAAATAAGTGATCAAGAATTCAAGGGAGATCTTACTGCAAAAATTTGCTCCATTGTTACAAAGTAAGATATGCACTTTATTCATATAAAAGAAAAACTTATGCAGTTTAAGTTTGGAATGGATTTTTTCTTTTTAAATTTAGCGAAAGAGTTCATCGACTATTGGGGGGAAGGGTGGGGTTGTGATGCTGCCCCATATTGTAAGATTATTTTACAACGACAAGGTTCAGCATTTCATTGGATTTTTGTTTTAGCAATTATTGTTTAATGTACATTCACCTCTCACGATTTAGGTTTTCCCCCGAGAAGATTTGGTACATTGACCAGATGCTAAAGGTTCTCTCTGAGGTATAAATCTAAATGAAGTGTTGTCAGTGTTAATTAAGTTGTATTTGTGATGGTCTTTGATCTTGCACTTGTTTTTGGCATGTTATACCTAATGTTTACTTGTTGGATTTTTCCATTTACTTGATGGTTATTTCTACTTTTATCTCTTTAAAATCCTAAACTGGGAATTTGTTTCAAAGAAGTACTGATCTTTATGTTTGTGCTTAGTAGGCTGGAAATTTTGTAAAAGATGAAGTATGGCACGCACTTATTGTTGTGATTAGCAATGCTTCTGATCTCCATGGATATACGGTTAGGGCGTTATACCGAGCATTCCAATTATCAGCTGAACAGGTGACATTGTCTTACTTTGATAGGATTAATTCTCAATTGTAAAAGGGTGGTGCTATCCACACACCCCTTTTTACCTTCCACACACACCTCTCAACTTTTGGCCATCAGATCAAATGAATTGAAGAGAATCAATTGATAGAAATTAACATGGGTGTGTGGGAGGTAAAAAGAGGTGTGGATAACACCACCCTTTTAAAATACCTATTATCTCGAGTATCCAGATGCATGTCATTGGTGTTTTTAAGTGTAATATTTTATACAGGAAAGTCTTGTTCGAGTCGCAATTTGGTGCATTGGAGAATATGGTGACATGTTGGTTAACAATGTTGGCATGCTCGATATAGAGGACCCAGTGACAGTGAGTGCGCCCTCTCCGTGTCTTTCATTCATCTCACCTTTCTGCATTCATCTTTTATTTGTATAAAGTTCATGCAGCATCTGCATTTAGCAATTGTTATTTATTTTAACATGAAAAGCATAAAGAATCTGTGCATGCCCTCGTATGCTCAATACATGAGCTTTTAGTAGCCAGGCCGTCTTTTATTTATTGAAAACTTTTCTGAGGTCATCTTTCTTGCATAGCATAAAATTAATAATAGACTGCACTGTTGTAATAAGTTGAAACAGTGATTCAAGATCTGTGATTATATGAATGCCTTTTCTACAAAGTGTTTGTTTATCTTTTCAAGACTAGAAGATTAAATTATCTACATAGCCATTTTCTGATTTGAAATGATGGCATAGGTAAACACTTCATATTTGATTGAAGATCTCAAATTTTTAGCTGGTAGCAAAAGTTGGTGGTAGGGAATTGTGTCTTGTTAGTTTGCATCATTTTATGTTTTCTTCTACAGTTTCCTTACAAATTAATTTATTTGTTAACAGGTAACAGAGTCTGACGCTGTGGATGTTATAGAGGTTGCAATTAAGCACCATACCTCGGATCTGACTACCAAAGCAATGGGTTTGATTGCTCTGTTGAAGCTATCTTCACGTTTCCCATCTTGTTCAGAGTATGTTTTTTTTCTTGTAAAAAAAATTCTGTTCAATTGTTTGAATTTTCCCAAATAATGTGACATGGCGTTAATTGTATTAATCTTAGTTTTCTCTTATAACACAAAGCCTGATTGTTATCTGAATGACTTATGTAGGAGGATCAAGGATATAGTTGTTCAATACAAAGGAAGCCTTGTCCTCGAATTGCAGCAAAGATCCCTTGAATTGAACTCTATTATTGCGAAGCATCAGAACATTAGGTATCGTGGTTTAAGAAGTTAAAACTATCTTTTGAACGGAGTAATCCATGTTAAAACTATTTTCTCACCATGCTCCAGTAGCATTTTCATTAATCATAAAAGCTGACAACGAGTTTATGCAGATCTACACTGGTTGAACGGATGCCAGTTTTGGATGAGGCAACTTTCATTGGAAAGAAGGCTGGTTCAATGCAATCTACAATTTCTTCTCCTTCTGGTGCTTCAATCAATCTACCAAATGGAGTTGCCAAACCTTCTGCAGCTCCTCTTGTGGATCTACTTGATCTAGGTTCAGATGATGTGCCAGCACCTAGCTCCTCTGGTGGTGATTTGCTTCATGATCTTCTTGGTGTTGATTTGGCACCAGCTTCTAAACAATCTGGTTAGTTTGGGAAAGATTATGTCACTTTATTATGTAACTTTATGGCCAGAAGTACTTAACTGAACCACTATCCTGATTCATTGTCATTACACGTGGTGCATCTTATATTATGTTTAGCCAAAACGTTAGCAAGTGGTGAAAACATAAAAAGGATTTAACACAGTCGAAGCATAAGTAAAGACTCTATTTAAATCTGACATAATATCCCCTAACTAGTTACTTTATTTTTGGGCATCGTAGTGCATTAAAATGAAATACTTAATTCTACCAAACCTCTCTCTGGTCCGTTCTTGTCTCTGAAATTTTGGTTTAGTTCTATGAATGGTGTAAGAGAAAATTATTAAGGGTAATGCTTCCCAGCAACCCATAATTAACTGTAATATTCTTTGTCTTAAATTGAATCTGTTTCTTGCTATGGTGATATCAGGAAGAATTTATATGGGGTCTCAAATTGTTTTGGTGTTGCATTATACATATACCTATAGACAAAAGCGAAAGAAGAAATAAGTACTTGCATTGTGTCACTATTTCAAGTCTCAATCCGCGTAAATTTATTCTCGTAGGTGTAAATCATTCTCCAAATAATGGCACCGATGTTCTACTGGATCTCTTGTCTATTGGTTCGCCTACGCAAAGCAGCTCATCTCTACCAGATATGTTATCTTCCAGTGAAGGAAACAAAACACCTGTTTCGCCATTAGGACTGACATTTCCATCTTCAAATTCAACACAAGCCACTTCTTCTGCGGGAGCTACCCCTGTGATTGATTTGTTGGACGGCTTTGCTGCCAGCACCCCAAAACATGGTAAAGTTTGATAAACCTTGAGAAGTTATTTTGCAGATATCATTGGGTTTATTTCGTCATATCTTTTTCTTTTTCTTTTTTCAAATAAACAGAAAACAATGGCACAGCTTATCCATCTGTTGTGGCATTTGAGAGCAGCAACTTGAAGATGGTTTTCAACTTCTCAAAGCAGCCTGGAAATCCACAAACAACAGTGATCGAGGCTACATTCACGAATTTGTCCACTAATGTCTATACAGATTTTATTTTTCAGGCAGCTGTTCCAAAGGTGAAATTGGTTACTTATATCTACACTGTTTATTGTTCTTTCTTTTTTGTCTGTTTTCCAATGGGGTTCCCCACTCTCAGGTAGTTTAGGTGCAAAGTTGAATGTCTCTTCTAGAATTCACAGAACTCAACAACTTGAACCTTTCCTTGGTATCCGATTAATGAAAAAAGAGAAAAATTGCGTGCGCTAGTAGATTCAGTCATGAGTGAAGCCCGAGTGGTTCTGTATAGATTCCCACGTCGTACTCACAAAATTATATAGTGCTTTGTTACCGTATTCCTCTAATGGTATGGTGACCACAGAAAATTTGCCCACGATTTTTAATTGAAAACCTGGATGTTCTCGTGGATTCAGTTTCTTTGTTCTTAATTTCAACTTGCTGGCCTGATTTTTTCTATGTGCTTCCAATTTGCAGTTTCTTCAATTGCACTTGGAACCAGCAAGTGGCAATACTCTGCCCGCAAGTGATAATGGATCCATCACACAAACTTTGAGAGTTACCAACAGCCAACATGGAAAGGTATGAATCTCTGCTGTATAAATCCTTAGTTTTATGTTCTGAACTTGACTGCTGCATGTCATGAAAAAGCAAAGCATGTCATTTCGTTTTAATTATTCCCGTCCTTTGAGAGTTACCAGTGGCTAACAAAATTTCCTTGTTAAGTAATTATTGTTTTTACTTTGTTCCATCCATTCCCCTTCCGTTCCTCGTATTGCATTATGAGATGCATATACCAGATAGAGCCAGTCATCCGTAGGAGCTGGAGCATGGATAGAGCTGATGTTTTATTTCTTTTAAGCTTGATCCACATCTTCGGCTTTGTCATTTCCTTCTCCCCTTCAACTTTTGGTGGATATTGTGGATGGTTAAGAAAATTCACATCCTTTTCAGAAATCGCTTGTCATGCGCATACGGATAGCTTACAAGATGAACAACAAAGATGTCTTGGAGGAAGGACAAATCAATAAATTTCCTCCCGGTTTATGAGGTTGAGTAGTTTGCACAGATGGTAAAGACAGAGATTCAAACGGACAGTGATGTCAGTGCAGTGTTTTTCTATTTTTCATTTGCTCAATTTGGGGTGGCATGTTATGTGGCTATCGGGAACGATTTTTCTTCGGAGCGGGGTTTTATTGAGTGGCTCGGTACCTTCCCCGTTCCCATCCCTTGTAGGAGGTTTTATGTACATTATTACAAATTATTCCTGTACGAATTTGTGGGAATTAAATTTTGCTTTCGATGCACGAGGGGAGGATATAATGTCGAGATCTTGAGGTGCTCTTCTTACATTTTTTTTATCTTGGACTTGCTCTCGAGTAACGTTATTGTTTGAGATCATAGTTGTTTTTGAACAACAAAATCAGTTTATATATATTCGATTTAAATGTAACGATTTCCATTAAATGAAGGCTTATTTTGTTTATTGTTATTGTTTTTTTTTTCTTTTCTTTTTTTTTGTTCTGTTGTACTCTGTTTGTTAATTTAATCCTTTTATGTCATTTATATTTAAATTGTCATGGGAAATAGTTAGGTTTTTTTGTTTTCGTATTTTTCTCCTCACCGTTTTTCTCTCTAACCTGTGGGTTTAATTGTTGGCCCAAAGAAAATCCCCAATTGTTGGGTTGTTGTATTTCTATGTAGGTAGTCAAGTCATGGTTACATGAGATGGTGGCATTGAAGAAAAGTGTTTTCAAAACGAGAACCAGGATCCTCTCCGGATCCATTCCATAGGGGTCCCGTAATTTTATCTGTTCATTTTATATCGTGCGATCAGTTTTCGTTACGTATTATTTATATTTGAATTTTAAATTTTAAATAATTTCTGACCGCACGGTATACGATGAACGGACATGATTGCGGAATCCCTAGGATCCCTAGGGAATGGATCCGGAGACGATCCTGGTTCTCAAAACGATTAGAAGAGTTTTTAGTAAAGATTTTTAAACAATCTTTAGTTAAAATTCAAGTGAATCATGAAAAAGTGTTTTAAGCGCTTTCTGCAATAAGTACATATCTGATGCTTTTTCTGAAACTCAAAATCAATTTCATCAAAACTGCTTTCAATCATTTTGTAAGCACTTTCAAACGAGGCCTAAAGCTCTTTTTGGTTCAAAGATGCTTCTAACTATGTTTGTGACAACTAGTTATTATTAGTTGCCCAAGTCGTCTCATTGGTTATGGTAATGTTAGGGAGATCAAATTTTCAACTAAATGTGCTAAATCATGTGATGTGGTTGTTGACAATTAAATTATTACTTAAGTATTGATTAACGTGCTTATATTTTATTAGTGAGGTATCACATAATTTACAAATTTAGTCTATCTAATATTTTCCCATTGTTGAATCATGTGATGTGGTTGTAGATAACATAAGTGACAGTTGATGGTTGAAATCTTTTAAATTATATAAAAAAAAAAGTTCAATCATTATCCGTCACATCATATAGTCTACAAAAAATGATTTTAAAAGAGACTCTTTGTGAGAATCTCGGGAATCCTCCAATCACATTCATTCATCATATATTGTTCATCAGGTAATGTCAGTTTTAAATAAAAAAAATTATAATAATTTCTGACTGCATGATGTACGATGAACGGATGTGATTTGAGGATCCTCAAGATCCTCACAAAGAAAATCCGACAAGAATCCTCACTCATCTAAAAATTTGATGTTCCTAGCATTTTCCTAACGACGTTCAACTGTTGATTTCTGTTGACTTTGTTTTGATTTGTTTCCTGTCGAGTTGCACCGACCATCACTCAAATTCTTTTTCTTTGTACATCATTTGGTGGTGGCATCGGGGGCTACAAAATAATCATCTCTAACCAATCCAACTTCACATCTCGTGGTCCCTCTTACATCAAGTGATCGAATATCGTGCATTCACCTGTTATATATTCAAGATTATTCTAATTTATCATAGATCTAAACTTAAATGTGAAAGAACAGACACCCTGCATAATACAAGTTAGACTTGAAACGAAACTCATCTCATCTAATTCGTAGGTACGTTTTAAAATTTTAAGTGTTGCAATACTTTCCTAGAGCAGTGACATTATTACATTTATAGAAACGCACGTAAAATTATTAAAATCAGTCATATCTCTAATCATTCATACTTACAAAACACAAAAAACAAGAACGGTCAGAATTATCTTACGAGCAACCGTGAACTCATCCTAAGGCTACTCTTATATATTATGAGTTTATGACCCCCACACTCCACTTACTCTTGTTAACGTTTCAATTCTAGCAGCAGGCACACCCTCATCAATCATCAAAACCACAAGTCCCTCTCTCATGAGAGATTTTTCAGTGTGCTGAAAACACAGTTTAGTATACCAAATGTGATAATATAAGTGATTTGATACTTGAGAAACAAAAATTCTAATCACTTATATTATGACACTTGATTTACCAGGGCCATATTTCCGACATATTGAATCCCTCGTGTCCATGTTCTTCCTAGGAAAGGGATTCAATAGCAGGATCAAAAGAAGATAGAAGAAATTTCATCCAAAAAGAGGAAGAAATTCTAGAGACTCCCAAAGCAGCCAAAAAGCAACACTTTGACATGACTCCCCTCTATTTCCTACGCACAGTATGCATGTGAAAAGGTTTCTGTTTCTTTTATGTTTTTCTCTTGTTCTTTTTCTGTGTATAAAGACATCGAATGGTTTGATGAGATCTCATACTTTCGAAGAAAGCACTGTTTCAAATGCTGTGGAACTTGGAAGGTAGAGTTTCACATTTTTACAACGCATTATCAACCTAACGAGAAAGACTTGGCTGTCATCGGAATATATCCCTTCCTCTCGTCATGTGCATGACATGACGAGAGGATATATTCCTGGCTCTCACGTGACGTGTGCTATAAGAAGACGGTATTTTATTCCCATTCGAATGCAAGAATCCCCAACCTAACATGTGAACTCCTAGGCATCTCCAGAAAATGCTGAAATGAACCGAAGCATTGGCTCTCCAAGCATAAAGTTTAAGGTAAAGTAAAAGCATTTCTCAAAGTCACACGTCTGAATCGAATTTTACTGAAAAGATAAAGTGCTTCTGCAGCATCACGGCAGGAAAGAGCTGGAAATTTCTGGGAGAAAAGCAAAAGCCAAAACTTCTTATTTGAAAAAACAAAAACAAAAAAATGTAAAAAAAAATTGATATCATTGATATATTGAGAAGAAAAATACATATCAGAGTGTAAAATTTCATCATGTACCCTGAGATCTATCACTTCATGGCAAACCCACAGTAAGAGAGGAATTACCCACATGGGTTTCTGCAGAACTTGGAAATTTACCCTTCTTAGGCCACATCCAAATCTTGGATACAGAAAAGCTTTCACCTTTACTTGCACTGTTAATTTTCTTCCCCTCAGCATCTCCGCCACCAACACTGTAATTACTAGAATTCCCATTTTGTCCCACTCTCCCTCTCACAAGCCTCACACTATCACCTGCCCTTTTGGGCCTCAAAGCCACCTGCAACTCTAAATCTGCCACCACATATTGGTATGATCCCATTGAGTAACATCTCCTTGCATCCAAATTGCTTCTGCTGGTTTCTCCCTCTACCCTCTCTCCTCCGCCGCCGCCACCACCAACTCCCTCCTCATTTGTGCTTCTAAATTTCCCAAGTCTCACAGAAAACACCTTCTCACCCGCAATCTCGTTATCTGCGGACTTTTGACCGGCAAGAACCCCACTTCCTCCATTCCCCAAAGAACCACCTTCTTCCATCAGATCATCAAAATCGAAAACCGGGTTTTCGATAGCAATCCCTGGAGTGTGGAGGGTCCCTCTACAAAGAGGGCAAGTCGAATTGGACAACAACCATGTGTCAATGCAATCAATGTGAAAAGCATGACTACAAATTGGGAGCAATCTCAGCCGATCCTTCTCACAAAACTCACAGAGACAAACTGGACAATCAAATGGTTCTTTCAGACCCTTAATCTCTTTGTAAAGGAACACAGGGAGAGCATCAATGAAAGCTTGATCCAAGCCGGAATCGTGGAGATGGAAGAGCTGCTGCAATTGTCTCTGGAAAACTTCAGAGCCAGACATTTGTGGGTATCTATTGGATCCAGATATGGATGAAGATCTATGCTTTGTGAGAAATCTAACAAGCAGGTGGAGGATTCCGGATACAAAAAATATAACAGCTAGAACAATTATGATAAATACAACTGATGGGGCAATTTTACCCCCAGAGGATGATGACGGTGAAGAGGAAAGCAAACTTCTTTGCCTGAATTGAGCTTGATTCCAAGACATTTTAGGGGCAGTGGCACACTAAATTCACCATCAAATTGTAGGATTTTCTCAGAAACGAAACACCCTACAACTTTCAAGTTCCAACCCTTTTTTTTCTTTTTTTTTTGGTTAAAACCAAGAAAATCAGATTCCTTGCTTGCGTTCAGATCAAACCCAACTCATACTTTTCAGTAAAGAACAGAACAAGCAACAGGCTCATTATTTTTTGTAATCCCAACAAACCCAATGCAGATTTAGTCAACAATGTGCAGAAAAATGTAAACTTTGACCCACTTCAGAAGCCTACCAACTGCCACTGGTTCTAGAAACACCACCACCTCGGTGTTTTCTCAACTTTCAGTTCAGAAATGCAACTAAATACTGGAGTTGAAGTTGAAGAATGTGTAAAAAGAAGTCAGGAGCTGTCCAGTTTGCAGTGAACCTACCTGAAAACTGGAAAATCTACCATTAATGGAGCCCATTCGACATGTGCTTCTTGTCTTGGACTTGGACAGTGTTGCAGGTGATGTGAAATAAAAAAAACCCTAAATAATTATGATTTGGCGTTACTCATTGAGATTTGAGGTGGGGTTTTAATTTATCTTGGAAACTAGTGTGGTTAGCTGCAACAAAAAGAGCAAGTCCGAGGGTAAATTTGTCAGTTGGGAATGCAAGGACGGAGACCTCAGACGTGTGCATCACGAAGGACCAAGTTTTGGGAAAAGGATCTTGGGGATCCGAAAGATCCGTGATTATGTCAATTCATTGTACATTGTACGGTTAAAAATTATTTTTAATTTTAAATTAAATATAAATAGTATCTAAGGAAAATCCTTTACTGTACGATAAACAGACACGATTATAAAATCTTTTGGATCCCCAGAAAAAAAATCGAGTGAGGAACCTTTTCCCAAGTTTTAGTGAATTTGCCACAATCTTTAGATTTTTGCCAGTTTTCTGGTACATTATTTGGACTTTGTTGCAATTTTAGTGTGCAAGTTTGGCAACTCTCGGTTGGCTTTTACGAAAGAGAAAGACAAGACTCCTGGATTGAGGAATCTTTCCTTAAAACACATCATGGCTTATTTATAAAAGTTCCTAACTATAATCGAAATCGTTCATGTTGTATATCATTAAGTAAAGATAACACCTACAAAATGATACTTGTGATCGGTTGGCTTTTTCGAAGGGGATGTGTTACTTGTGATGGCAGCTTTTCAAAAGGATGGTCAATAGGATTACTCGCCGTTCGGAAATATTCTAAATGATATTTGCTCGATGATTCAGGCATTGCCCTAATGGAAAGTTGGTTTTAGCGGTATGGAGACGAATAGAGTGGCGCACAGATTAACACGAATGAGTCTGAGTTGTGATAATAATATTCCTTGGTTTAAAGAACCTCCTGATGTAATTGTGGATTTTCCCTTTGAGGATAGTAATTCCTAATTTGTTTCGTGCAGGACACTCTTTTTCCTTTCGATATGGTTGAAATTCCTGGCAAGATATTATCGAGGCCCACTGTATGCACCCTATCCTCATTGATTGTATGTATTTCTATCATTAATGAATATCGTACATTTTCTAAAAAATACCTACAAAAGAATCATTTTGACACCGAATTGTATAAAAACAAAAAGACGGATTCAGTAAAAGCATTATAATTCGTCTAACTATTTACTATAATTGATTGACCAAACGATTTTAAGTTTAATTGATTTTTTGTAGAGATAATTTTTATAGATTAATTTATAATATAAACAATTTTGATTACAAATACGAAAATTTGTGAATGGACTACGAAGTA
Source organism: Pyrus communis (assembly GCF_041283825.1). Taxonomy (NCBI): domain Eukaryota; kingdom Viridiplantae; phylum Streptophyta; class Magnoliopsida; order Rosales; family Rosaceae; genus Pyrus; species Pyrus communis. Next base: position 5,113,933 of record NC_142580.1, on the reverse strand, counting down.
TTTTGAAGAACTCTTTTTAAAGAGTGAAGCTCTTCTCTTTTATCAAAAATGAAAGGGATGGCTTTTACCAACCATTGTGATTGGATGGTGCCCGTTTCTTTGTGGGTCCGCAAATATTTGGTCCATGGACAGTAGTCCAATGTGAGGATCTTGCAAGTTGAAATGGGGCACAAAAGCCCAATTATTAAATGCACGTGCCTAAAAGGCTAAACTCAAACTCTATTTTTTGTTGTTATTTTTTTATATTTTTGGTTTTTACACCATTAAAGTTGGTTTATGTATAATTTAATTTAAATAAATTTGTGTCAAGCTCGTCATTCACAAAAGTAGAACGAAAATTATATTTGTTGCTATTTAAGTTTATACTTCAATTATGACGGGTATACAAGAATTGGTATCGTTCTAATTTTCGACTTCCTTGCATGTTAAAACACGTAAAAAAAAAAGACATCGATGAGCGACAGATTAAATTTTGTAACTAAGCAACCAAGTATCAAATCAACTAGAGATAAGTAGTTGATAACTTTTATCAGTTTCAAATAAGTAAAATCATGCATCTAACAAATCAGTGCTTATTGTACAAAACAATTACAATAAATGAACCGAAAGAATCATCAAACCAGAGGCTATAGCGATGGACATGGTGGCTGATTAATATGTCTCCAAAACTGAAGGGATAAGAACAAGCAGAGAAGCCAGTTGTTGTAGACACTTGTTAAAATGGGTGTGGTAAGTCAAAGGTTCTCTTATATTCCAACAGGCTCCATCTTCTTCAATTCACGTCTATATTGTTAGGCACATTGGGACCAAGGTGTTCCAGGAACACCCAGAGACCTATAAATAAGCATGTGAAGGTCTTTTGGGAATCTTCTAAATGTTTTATAGGGTATTTTTTTGTACCTAATAAGTGCCAATTAGTAGAAGGTAAGGGCAAAAGCATGTAAGTTGTCCTTGCTATTCACTCTAAACAATACTTATCTTTGTGCAACTCCACCCATTCGAAGAGGGCAAGGGCAAGTAAATAAAATTTTTTTTTTAATTTTTTTAATTTTTTATGCTTTGAAAATAAAACAATTGTAGCAAGTGGTCCTCCACCACTTGCCCTTGATTTTGTGGACTACTGGATAAGTTTTTTGAGCTTGAGGGAAACATTGTTGCCTTTATCCTTGCTTTTCACCAATTAGCGAAGATGCTCTACATGTTTGATGTAATTTCTGCTAAGTATATATTGGTAGGTTGCGTCAACAACACTCGATAAATGCTCTGGATAACACTCATTAGATTACTTCAGCAAATGTTGATATATGTTGCCATGTGCGCAACATATTTCATCTGAAGACAACAAGCTTATCAAGTGTTTGACAAAGGAAGAGAAAGATGGAGAGGTCTTGGTTATTTTCAGTTTGAAAATTTTATTTATTAAAATAATTTATGTTGAGTTTATTTTATTTTCCATGTCACTACCACGTCATTTAGTAGTATGAGCACAATTATTTTAACTTTTAATTAGGACTTTAGATATAATTATATCCAAGAGTTAGTTAGGAGTGTAAAAAATGTTTGTCAAAACATTTGTCTCTTGATCCTAACCCATACATTTGAGTGCTTAATGATATCCCATATGTAAATGTAGAGAGATATAGAGAGACTCAAATAGTTCCATGCACCTTCACGGATGAAATGACAGTCTTTTTAAGTATGACTCACACCACTATATGATATTAATAAGGGAATTTTAACGAAAAGTTATCGGTACTGTTTATTTTAACAAAAAAACATATTTTTACACAAAAAGTCAATTCTGATACTATTCACTTTACCATTTATCTTGTTTTTATCGTTAAAACTTAAAACTTTCAAACAATTTTCATTAATTTTCCTTATTAACAATTCACTTGTATTATTCTGCTTATAACGAGTCACTCGTATTATCACATCTTCATGCATTAGTAAAATCACGTGCTGATTTGCCCACTGCACCGAAAAATTTCTCGATGTGGACCCCAGCCAATTATTAGAATCATGTAAAGCTCGAGCGTGGCATGGCCTTTGGTTCCTAACTGAAACATGAAGTCGTTGCTACTTGCTAGTGTATATCTGAAAATGAATGAATCAGTTCAGGACACATATGGCTGGAAATTAATGATGAAACTTGTGAGGATGGTAGGCCATGGAATACCACGTTCTTTGGTCTGGCATTTTGTATCTTTTTGGCCATACACTTGCTAAGCCAGTAAAAACCATGAAACTGAGTACTTTAAGTGATGAACTGTAACTAGTTTTTTTTTTTTTTTTTTTTTTTTCACGTTAAGTTACTTTTGTTACACAATTTATGTAGAACATGTGTTCTTACATGTAGAGATTAGATACACACCAAACTGGGTAGAAGAAAATTGCTCCTTACAGACAATCTTGGCCACTTTAGGAATGTTGCATTTTCAAAACTCAGAGACTTTAAATTAATCTGCTTCAGTTAAAAGTAGATGCGGATTACGCTAGCTGGCTACTGTAGTGTGTTTGACCCTTTGTATTCAAGCTAGAATTTTCCATTCCAATAAATTTCTTTAATTTAGAACATTGCGCTTTAAAAGAAAATAATGGGAATTGAGCACAATTACTTTTCACATGCCACTTGCTAAAATGATTAGAGTTTAGTATATATCGTGGATATTTGATCATTGTATTGTTAATTATTGACAACTACCTTGTCGGTATCCATTTGTTACATCGCTGATATTTAATTTTAATCAATTCAACAATTGAGATTTAATTTTTGGTCATTTCAATTGATGTCCCCAAAAGTAACTGACTTTATAGAAACCAAGTTAGAATTAACGTAGGAATTGTGGTGGCAGTTATTACAACCAAAATAGAGACATTAACTTCCCAACTGCTTTAGAAGTTTCTTTCATAAGATTCATAAATACATAATGTTGGGTACGTTTACTCTTCTAAGTGACTTGTTGACTAGGGAACAAAAATTAGCCTCAAAATCTATCTATCTTTTTGTGTTTTAGCCTCAAACATGTTGTCCAGGTTAGCCAATCTCAGTAAGTAGATAAAATAAAATCTTATATATTGCACTAAATTTTCACTTAGCCAAGCAGTTAAAACTCAAAGGCCCATCGAATTCCACTCAAAATTTGCTCAAACTCTTCAAAGTTGCAACGACAGAATGCTACCAAAAGGATAAAAATAAACATTAAAAAAAATCTATAAAATGTGCAGTATAATTAAGGTTCACATTTCACGCATTAACGTGGGGTTTCATTCTACTGAAGAATTCAACTCGGATTCAGTCAGCCTTATTCGCCGTGGATGCAGATTAGCTAATACTTATTAAACTGCAGCAGATTATCTGTGGCTTCCTCTTTCGAGGGATCAGATGTACGATACCTATGGCGTTGAGATGATAAAAGCCAGCATTGTACTGTGAACTGTAGAAATCTGTGGCTTTTGTCGATTTTTCTAGAGATTACATAGTAATTAAGCTGAGATGAGATAATTATAGTCCCTCCCTTGATTAGGAGCTTATATATGTCCTAAATGTTGATTGAAATGGCTTAAATTTACAACCAGTAGCATTGCGTGCAGGGAAATATATGTTTAATTTGAAGAGGTGGATCAGTTCATGGTGATTAGGATAAAGTCTCAGGCTCTTAAAAAGGAAAACCCTAGAAATATTACGAGCTGCAGCCAGCAGTGGAAAAGAAGAAACAAAATTCGATGATTATATAGAAAATATCCTACTTAAAAAAACCAAGAAATTATATGGAACCAAATGGCAATGGATCAAGGCCATACATATATATAGCAGGCCAGGTGGAAATTAATATAATTATGAGAAAGAACATACATTTAATTACCATCATACATAATTTAATAAACTGATTAAGATCGAAATGCATGGCATCACAATTCACAAGTAGACTCATCTCATAGCTTGTGAATCTTGGAAAGCGCTTGCAAAACATTAACCTGCAACCTCAGCTGGAGTATATAATCTGCGGTTTGAAGAAAAAGCTGGTCCGCCTTCAACCCTCTCCCTCCAGGAATCAACATTTGCAGCTTCTTCACCTTCACCTGCACCCTCGACCTGCCTCCTCCACCGCGGCCCCTCGCCACCTGCCTCCGCCTCTGCCTCCTCCTCATCTTCATCGTCTTCATCTTAGATGAAAAAGAAGAAGAAGAAGAATAGCCTCTCAGGCCATGAAAATTATTCAAAGAATAATTATTCATATTGTATGGTGTTTTCCAAGGTTTGCTAGCTAGTACAAATAATGTAACACAAAGGCAAAGGCAGAACAAAAATTGCCAAAAAAACCAGAGAAAGAATGATTTGTTGAAAGTTTGGTTCTAAAATTGAGAGAGATGATGAATGATGGGAGGGTTAGGCTAATGCAGTGCTCTATAAATGAAGGCAAAACTACTAAACAGGACGACGGGGCCATGTGAGCCGAGCCATTCATGTTTGTGTTTGTAATTTGGCTTTTTGGACTTGTATGGGCTGGGGACACCCTTGAATTTTCTCTCACGAGCACAATTTTGATGTCCTTTTTCCATATGGGGCATCCCCTATGGACCCCTTTAGCCCTCACCTTCAAAAAGACCCATGCACGTGTTTGCCAGCTCTCTAGGTTTTGAGTATGATTGTTACACCGTTACGTGTGAATTATATATACAAGGACCTTTATAGTGGTTTATATTCTACTTTGAACTGCATCGAGAATGTTTGTTATAAAACCTCACACATATATACATTGAGGTTTTTTTTGTAATGATGCCTCAAACCTAGTGCAATATTGCAAATGTAGTAAAGTTAAGAACAATATAAATGTGATTAGTAGGGAGTCGTTGATTTGTCTTTTAAAATTTTGACATCATGTAGTATTAGTTATCTACTCAAGACTCAAGTGGATTGATTTATTAAGAGAATCGTGAATCTTGAGACTCCAGAAAATTATTTTGCGTGTTTCTTTCTTTTTTTGTTCTCATCAAGGAAGAATGTATGATGTTTTTAATACTCTAGATTAAAAATTTTGTTAAGTTAATATATAACATATGAGTAATGCTAGGTACATCAAAAGTTTAAATTAAATTTTGTAAATTATGTGATGTGTCATCAATAAGAAATAAACACGTTAATCAACAATTAAGTAATAACTTAATCACTAATAATCACATCATATAATTTAAAATTTTGATATCCTTAACATTATCCGTAACATATAAGATTTAAGATTTAGGTTAGCGTGAGTCACATAATTGCATGTAATTAGTGATACGGGGGATTTCTCTCTCACCACACTCCAGTTGGGTATTAAACTTGTATTACCACATCTGTCCTCGTAGTCCCTGAATCCCGGCAGTTGCCGTCCTCATACGTGTGCAGATGTGATTCTCCACGTCACCCTTTCCTCAAACTCATATCTCGCAGCTCATAATCCATCACACACACTAGGACACCACTGTAGGAGTTTATTACTTAGTCTGTTATCCAACCTACGCACAAGTGATCAAATATTCGGAGGATATAGGCGCATAACTTGGGAGATTTACAACCGTTGGATTAATTTGGTGATATATTAATTATATTCTTGTACAATATTTGCTTTAAGGAAAGTAAATTAATTAACTAATTTGTGCCATATTGTGTTGTGTTGGCTGGCAAAATTTGAATTAAAATGTAACCAGTTTGGATGGATAATTGTATCAAGTGGGTTTTGTAACGTGGTTGGACCCAATAGCGCATGTTACCTCCTCAGTGTGTTCATATATCCATCGTCTTCTTTTCCAAACAGATTATGGTAGATGAGGGAACATGTGTTATGTGATCAACCATATTTTTCTTATTCAGGTAAATGATGATTATAATCAGCCGTATGTATGAATGGAAGGAAGGTAGTATGGGCACCATTTTTGCCAACTTGTCCAATGTTCTTGATGATGAATAATTTTAGCAAACAATAATTAATGTTTAAGACATGTCACATTTTAGTATCGCATGGTCTGAAAAGTCATGGTTTGTACATTATCTTATCAAATCTTAATGTATGTATATATATGTTATTTATATGCACATATCACTTGCCTAATTGCATGATATAAAAATGTGATACAAAAATACAGTATGTTCAATTATGAAAGAAAAAAATTTGTTGAATTTATGTACATTAAAATTTCTCTGCCGGCTTGTAGGATACACAACATGACCTAAACCCTAACCCTGTAATATGTGAAGAAAGACTACCGTTGTATATCACATTTTAATACCTCATTATGTGTACACAAATGTCGGTTCATGAATTTCTCTCATTACATAGTAGCTAGTTACATATATCGTTTATCACATTATATGATGTGGCGCATTATTCTGAAGTTGTTTTCTCAATAAGGATGATTGTAGTACAACTTTTTTTTTTATAAAACAAAGGGTAGTGCTATTCACACATTTTATTAATTTTTGTCTATTGATCTTCTTCAATTCATTTGATTCAAATAACATAACTTGAGAGAGGTGCGTGAGGGGTAAAAATGGGCATGCATGTAAATAGCACAACCCTAAAACAAAATGCATGATTAATCTTAACTTTTTAAAGGAGGACGATGTAGATGTGAAACGTCCATCCTTACACCCGAAGGCAGATGGTCTAATACGCTATGGGAGCCTGCCGCCCCGTGTATAAGAATCTACCAAGGCCAACCCTAGCAAAAAGGTTCGGATTTTGGTGAACCCCTCTAGCTAGCCTATGGATTGCGTAAAAACAAATATCGGTGAAAAGATGAACTAGCACACCAGCTATTTCAGCATGCATGACCTAGCGGTCCCCTACAGGCCGATCGGAAAAATTTCCAGGGTTTAAGAGCGACATCGAACCTACGCATGTAAGGTATGAAGACGACATATATATTTATATACACACATACACACCCACACACACACATGTAAATACACCCGTATTCTACACATACATTAATGCATGCAGATGCAATTAATTAAGGACGACCCAAGCCAATAAGGCTATCCGTTTTGCGAAATCGAAGAGGAACGTCTATCATACGCAATCTTAAGCTTACATTAATGCATGCAGATGTAGTTAATTATTAAAAATTAAGGCTCATGGTATCACATTTGTGATCATATATATGCACGTACATGTAGATTTTTGAGATATATATGTACACAAGCACACACGTGGCTCGTGGGTTGAGTTAACGCAAACAAGTCGGCCGGGGGATGAATAAAATGATGGGATATTGAAGAAATCATATGCATTGTCGCAGAGAGAAGCCAACTATTAATATTTGACGTGCATGCTTGCTGGCAATAATCGTGATTTATATCAAATACAGCGTTCGAAAATAGATGTTTTCGATTGCTTTGACATTACTTGACATTTAATCTCGACCAACTGAGTAATGGATCGGGTAGGCACGTCATGTCAACTACGTGGTGGTTGCTTTCGATCGATAGCCATTTGATGTTGGCTATTCATATTAATTGAGTCAGTTTGAAGGGCGGTTGATCAAATATACTGCAGGCGACAACCATGCATGATGCTTGCATGCATGAATAAAGTGAAATTGAGCCAGAATTTGTGCTTTTTATGCATTGAGATTTGAACATAAAATTTTAGATGCAAAAGTATCATGTAAATCACCAGCTCTTTGTAATACAAGAGTTATGTATTTATATAATCATCTATTACACAAGTGATATTATTAATTTGGCGCAATAGGTTAAAAAATATGTCATATTTACTAGAGCAATACACCACTTATTACAATATAGTTAAAAAAAATGAATATAATCGACTTTATTTACATATAACGCACGACCAAAAGCTTTGACATGATTTTTTGGAGGTCAACTAGGTGGCCACTTACAATCTGCACTCGATATATATGCATGTGGCATGTCAACTCATTGATCTGTTGTCACTATTGATTCCATATGTATGGTCACAAAAAGATGTTGTCAACAGTAAATTAACCTAAAAATTATGATCATTCACATCATAATATTTGGTTTAGAATTTTCGCAATGAGTATGTTGCAAACATTCCATCGAGTCAATATTAATTGATCAGGTGAAAACCAAATGAGTATAATATATAGAAATACCTCCTTATAAATAGAGACGTTTGTTGTGTAGCTAAATTATTTATGAACTTTATTTTATGATTTTTTTAATACATGAGGTATTTCAACTACCATGGGGTGGCTCAAGAGCTGGAGATGAATTTCAGGCCCGTATTCCACACAGCACGTCCTGAGTTTGGTTCTTAACGCTGATGAATTGCACGATGGTGACCAGGAAGAGGTTGAAATGCCTTTCTGAGTCATCGTGGCCCCCGAAAAGGGTGGACTATCATGACGAAGCCCATCAGCTTGTTCCATTTCAAGAAATACAAATACATGAGGTGTTTCATCAAATATTGGGGTGACAAATTGATCTCCTCCAATGCAGTTGTGGTAATTAATTATTTCACATACATATATATCAAATTGTGTTTTAGAATTTTAATCATGTGGTTCTCATTAGTCTATTATATTAGTCCATCTCACACAAATCAAAAGTCCGAATCTCTCATTTTCTCTTTTCAACGGCCGAATTTTTGAGTCATTGAGCTTTGAACATAGTGATTCGGAGACAATCTCAACTTGCTTTGGTATAACATAAAGACTCGCGCGTGACTCCTACTTTAATGAACTACATACTGTAGACACACCACGTTCCATTGAAACAACGTTATGGAAATAGAGAGATCGAGGTACACGTGGTGCTGATCCTCATGAATAAAAACCAAAAACACAAAGTCACGTGAACAGGCGCGATCGGGTAGGGGACCCCGTCTAATATCAATTACAAATCCACATGAGACTGAGTCAAGTAGGGTACGTAGTAGTAGTAGTGGACCGATCAAGCTAGGCTTAGACTTAGAGTGGTGGTCGAGGTCTTCAAAAGAGTCTCTTTGTCCACCTATCCATGTAGGTCTAGCTATAGCTAAGCTAAGCTTAGTTTGTCCCTCTAAGTTGGTTGATAGGATTTGACCAAAAGAAAAGTTGCATGAAAGGTGGATCGAGTGTCATGTCCATGGTTCCAAGGTTGGAGTAGTGAGATTAAGTCTACTACCATTTATCTTACATAAAGTGTATGTCATCAAACTTGTGCAAGATTATATTTTATCCAATCCAATTTGCTTTTGAGTATAAAATATGTAAGATTGTATTAATCAATAGACACAACTTTGACACTTGCCGTTCCTTTTTTATTGACAACGTGGCATCATTTATTGTATAAACTTCATAATCAATATTGTTTATTGTCTTTATCATTATATAAAAATTATATTAAAAAAAAAAGAAATTATTTCTACTTCATTGATTAAAACCTTATTCTTTTTTCAAATTTTAATCAAGGTTCTTAAATTTTAATACACGTCATTAATTATTTCAATAATAAAATATTTACATGACAAGATAATTAAATTTTATTTATTTTCAATTAAATTGTACTTCTAAATATATTCATGAAGTGTTAGAAACATTACATTTGGTATATTTATATTTATAGCTAAACTTTATATCATATATTTCTATTTGTACCCATTTTCAATTTGCAACCCTTTTTTAAATTGTACCAAATTTTTATTTTTTTTCAGTTTTAATTTGTACTCATATATTAATTTAAACTTTTATTTGTACTCATAATTTTTTTAACATTTGATTTGTACCTGTAATTTATTTATAATGTACCCATTTTTCTTTAAAATTGTATCAGTTTGTTATATGTGAAATATATCAATTTTTTTGTTTTATAAGTACCATTCTTTTTATGTAAAATGTACCCATTTGTTAATGTAAAATCTATTTATTTTTTAATCTAAAAATGTACCTATTGTTTTTTTTTTATATAAAATGAACCCATTATTTTTCATATAAAATGTACCAAAAATTAGAATCCCCTGCACTTTTCTAATACTCTTTAGATTAAACACTTGTTCTATGTTAAAATTTGATTAGGACGCCTAAACAATTGCTATGTCAGCATTTTTATATTTATTTAGATTACATGTAATTATTGTGTTTTTTTTTAAATTTAAAATGTTAATTATTAAATTCCATATATATCCTTTTAGGTTGATATATTTTTGTACGTGGCCTTTTTTTTGTGAAGCCAGTTTCTTATCTCATGTTTGAGATGTATGGTTTCTTCTCCCACGTTAGAATTCTGTGATCCTCATTTTTGAATTTTGAATGGACTTATCCGTTTCAATTTGACACACCCCGACCAAAATCAAGTCGTGTTGGCCATCACGTGAGGGTGACGTAGCCATGTGTGTAGTGCGGAAATGATAATGATATAAAGAAATGTGAATAACTAAAAACCAAGCTAACTAATTTACACTATGCAAATAAAAGTGCAATCCCGATGTTTAAGTGTGGTTACACAATAATCAGAGCATAAGTAGCCAAAGTGCAGTCCAGCAGGACAAGTACTAATTATACAATACCAGAGGTGGTCCTACATTAGTGATAATCTGTCAAAACCGTCGTCAATTCCCCGTAAGCCACCAACAAGCACTCCTACCTAAAACAGGGAGGGGCACAAAACAGAAAGTGTGAGTGGGGCAAAACAAAGCTTTTCAAAACCATTTCACTTATCAAAGGTAATAACCCATCGCTGTAAAACCTGTATAATTTCCCATAAAATAGAATACATACGTATATCAAAGCCATGCTCGGAATAGCAAAATCCACATATATGCCATGTCAAATATCTTAGCATAAAATATGTAAGCCATGTGATATAAATCAATGCAAATGATATGTCAGCCGGAATCACTTAATATGACATGTACGGCTGAATCTATAGTTCATCCATCTAGCCAGAGTCACCTAATATGACATGTACGGCTCAACCAATAGCTCAACAAGTATGCATGCACACGAGTCGGAACCACCTAAAGTGGTTTGTACGACAGGACTGGGTGTAAATAAATACGCTCAAGTGCTACGATCACGTGAAGACTGTGCGAATGATCGCATGTCACCTACGAGTCAGAACCATCTATAGTGGTCTGTATGACAGGCTGTGGACCTAACTTGGATCCAAGGTGAGCGTATGGTGCAGGAGGTGAACATCACGTGAAGGACTGTGCCCTGACCACGGGCGGAAGCACTAACACCGAGGTGCATGTTTATGAGCTATAATACATCTCAACATAATCATGCAACTCATATCAACAATCTATAAACTCACATAACACTTACCTGAGCTTCTGCAGCGTCAAACATAAATATGTGCAACTACTAAATGCATATTCTAAGTATAAAATATTTGGCATAGCATTTCAAAACATAAGTCCATTTAAATGAGTTTCTGGGAAAAATACCAAGAATATATATATATATATATATATATATATATATATATATATATATATATTGAAAACCAAAAACCCACTCACTGATATGTGGCAGGGTCGTAACCCCCGAGCCTTGCCTGACTGCGCTCATCCTTTGAAAACGTCTCACCTATATGTGAAACAACTATTTTAACGTTATTTTAAGAACATAACCAAAACTAGGTAATAACTTCTCATACATTGCTCAATTGGGGTATTTGAACGAACATCCCCATATTTTTAGAATAATTTTCTAAGTTCCCACGCGCCCTTACGCACAGCCCACACGCAGGCACGTGCTTGGCACACTGACGGATTCCCTAACGGCGTTAAGGAATATTCCATTAAATAACATCATATACCGTTAATTTTACCGGACACCATTAGCATATTTCGTCATAATTGATGGCATATTCTCCTTCTTCTCCAATGGTTCGCCGGATTCTGGCGCCAGCCACCGTTGCACTCGTCGGTTTCTGAAAAAATTTAAAACTTGAATATCTTTGCCATTTCTCAACCAAATTTCATGAAATTTGTACCAAAATGAAGCTCTAAACAAGTAGAACTAGTTCTTACCACTTTTACGTCCTAAACCCAACGGAAAATGGCTGGAAAAATCCTTGAAAACCGGCTATTCCTGAAATCCCACAACCAAGCTCATTTCGGCGTCCAAACTTAACCAAAACTAGCCTAACATGCTAGAGAAGATGAATTCTTACCTTCTTAAGTCTTAAATCTAGCTAATATCTTCTCGATCACACAGAAGCAAAATTCCACTCATTGCCGGAGTTCGGGCATCTCGAGTTCTACTAGTCTTTTCCTCAAACCAAAGACATGGCTCGACTCCAAGGCTTGCAAGGAGTTCAAAAACAACCTTTATTAGCTCGATTTGTGAAAGATGAAACTGGTAGAGAGATTGGACGTACGAATTATACGGACGAGGAAGACTCGAGAGAGGGAGAGAGAGAAGTCTATACGTGTGTGCGTCCAGATTGGGTATCCATATAAAATCCTTAAGCCCTAATTAGGCTACCAATTGTAGGCTAAGATTCATCCAAAACAATCCCAAGTTTCAATTGGGTCCAAAGAAGTAGGAAATGAAAATAATTAGTCCATTTTCTTAGCCCAATAATACATTCACAACCCAACACTCAAGGGTAAAATAGTCATTCCACACTATCGAGGATAAAATATATTATATTTCGGAACGGGTTGTCACACAATTAGTGGTTGTTTTCACTATTTTATATTGATATCATGTGAGATAATTATACGTATTCTCTATTTTCAGAGGCTTGAGGCTGGTATGTTCAGATAATATATTTAAACGTACCAAATACGTACCAAGAAGATATATAAAGTAACGTACCAACTATGTACCAAGGAGAAATATATGTTTAATCAAGAGGAAATATATGTACCAAATATGTTTTTTTTAAATAAATATAAATGTACCAAATACATACAAAAAAGAAAACAAACATACCAAATATGTACCAAGAAGATATATTAAGTAACGCATCAAATATGTACCAAGAAGAAATCTACGTTTCATGTGTAATTTGAAAGGCTTTTTATTAAAATTGAATACTACAATATTTATCTACAAGATTTTAGGAGTTTTGAGATATTATCTAAGAAAATTAAAAGTATATTAAATATAATGGCAAGTCGCATTCATGGGTATTTTGAAAGACTTTTTATTGGAATTAAATTCTACAATATTTATCTACAAGATTTTAGGAGTTTTGATATATTATCTAGGAATTAAAAGGTATATTTATATAATGGCAAGTTGGGTAATTTAAATTATAAAAAATGCTACTTCTAATCCATGTGGCACCTAAATTGTAGGAAAATGTTTAATCAAAATTCTAAAAGACATAGATGTTTAATCTCAAAATTAAAACCTAGGCATCTGTATCAAAACCCCCCTTTAATTTATATAAAACATGCCCCTTTTTTTTGTATGTGAAATGTACCCACATTTTTATATGAATGTACCAATTTTTTGTATGTAAAATGTACGCAAATTTTATTATACAAATGTATTCATATTTTATGAAAATAAAAAAGGACTTTTTTATAATCTAGAATGTACCCATAAGCAATTTATTTTGTTGAAACCCATAAGCAAATTTCAATAATTAAATTGGTAGGGTAAATGAAAGCAAAATAACGGTTTGAGTCTTTATTGGTATTATTGCATCTATTTTATTATTATGGTATTTATTTGGTAGGAGAAGAACTTCAACAATAAACCTAAAATACATAAGCTTTGAATCTATAACAATGAACAGCAACTAAACTATTCCTAAAAAAAATTCATTCAACCATGATATTTATACGTGGTTACTAGACAATGAATGATTGACGCCATAGGCCTGGGAAGTTTTTGCCCTTAAACTTATCCAACCCTACTAGGGTACTGCTTATCCTGTCCAGCAAGAATGTGGATCCTCTGCCGATCCTCATTGTGAGGATCCCGAATATCCTTCAATCACATCCGTTAATTATAGATCGTGCAGTAAAAAATTATTGTAAATTTTTTTATTTAAAATTAAATATAAACAATACATGACGAAAATTAACCATATGATATACAATGAATCAATGTAATTGAAGAATTCCTAAAATTCTCACGATCCGGTGAGAATCCTCATTCGTCCAGCAAAGGTGAAGCTATAAGTAGCTAGCTATCTAGTGGTAGTATAGTGGGTGCCGTAGCAATTTGGTACTTAGCTGGAGTAGCCTTTGTGGTGGGAACGGAAAGCACATGGTTGCACATGTGTCTATACTGATGTACTCCGTTGTGACGAAACCCCGTAGACCCACGCCATGACAACTTGGTCTTTTGATTTGGTGCAGTCAAATCCCAGTACATGACTTTATTTCTTACTATTAATGTTCCGAGTTCCAACAGGTAATTTGTGTGATGCCCCACTTCAAATTTTAGCACGCATTTGTTTGCCCAAATTCCGCAAGTCCTTTGGACAAGGATTGTCTGCTCTTCTATTTTTGGTGTTCTTTTGTATTTTCTTATTTTTTGTGGTAATAGTTAAGTCACGTCAATATTTTATATTATTTTTTTTATAGAAATAATAAGACAAAAATGAATAGTAATATAAAATGTTAACGTGACTTAACCGTGGCCACACAAACAGAAAGGCACGGAATGGCACCAGAAGCGGAAGGGCAGACAATCCTTGTTCTTTAGTTTTTGGCCTTATGATTGCACAAGTCCAATCTTCCCAATTCTTTCACGTGGGAAGTCATCATCACCATGAATTGTGAATGGACCTTTTTCATGGTGTTAGTGGCGAAGTCAATAATTATTGAGGAAGGGGCGGAATTTAAAAGACCTTCGCCACTACTGACATATGCTTGTCTTGCAGAAAAAGGTTGTAATTTGCAAATTTCTATTGGTCATTCCTACAGTATCTACTTATTTGAGTCGTGCGTCAACTCTTATACTACAAAACTTTGTAGTAGATTATTCATCTTCAGCAACTTCAACACAAATATGTTAAAGACCAGAAGCGCTCAAATCGCTACAACATATTTATGAAAGTGTTTGCCTCACAGACAATTAGTTTTCTTCTGTGATGCATCTTTTTGAGCACATTTTCAATATCCAGGGTTATGTACATCGTGCACCAATGTTGCTTCTATCTTTTTTCGTACTAGCACTTGCTTTTTCAAGATACCTGATAATACGCAGTTATCCCAACAAGTGTTTCGCCAACGAAGTACAACCCTAACCATAAATGAAGTTATCTCGTGCAAAAAGCATCGTTCATTAAAGGCTGATATAGCTACGAAACTTTTGGTAGGATTTCAACAATCTACACTAGTGCCGCTTGGGGAACTTCGGTGTAGGCATGGACCTCCTGATGCCGGAGTCGGAGAAGAAATTATACTCACTCATTTTAATTACTGCAATATACACAAACACTTGTCATATTTGTTATAAACCAAGATTCAGTAGCAGGAAGACATACTATAAATGTATCGTTACTGTTGTAGTTCAAAGATTGTAAATGGTGAAAGGAAAAGAAATGCTATGTGAGGTTAAAAACGAGCTACAAAATTATTTTTTTGAATAAACGATATTATCTACACTAAAAAGGAAGGAGTGGATTTAGTCTCATAATGAGCTAGCGATAATGTGGTTCAAATTCATCTTTGACGTAAATTGAATCTAAGACCTCTCACTTAATGAAGAGGAATATCATTAGACCGTGGTATTAAGTGACTAATATCATACTAGAATGATAATTTTTCTAACGAATACTATAAAAAGGACCTATTAAATTATTATTTTAAGGGTACCCTTATTTTAATACTATTTTGCGTTTTAATCAATCCGTAACGTGACACGAACCTCAATATAAAAACGAGGCCCAAAATCCAAAATGGGCCAGCATACAGAGCCCAAATTAAGTCGCGCATTTTCAGCCGACTCAGGTCAATAGATCCAATCCATTTTCCCAAGAGTGGAAAAAGTAAAAAGACAAAAGAGATAAAAGGTCAAAACACGCGGCATTGCATAGCTTGATGCCCACGCACGCCTCATTGCTTGATGTCCACGCCGCTGCCCTTTCCGCTCCGTTTGGGAGAAACATATATTCCAATTCCAAAAGGGCCAATCCCGTGAAGCCCAACTGGCCACCAGCAGCAGCTCCGCCGTGACTCCGAATATCGGTTTGGAAATGCTTTAAAATCAGCGTCGTCGTGGTTTGGGAAATTTTAAAAGAATTATAAAAGAGTACGATTAAATTAGAAATTTTAAAATAAGTATCGTGCTATTAAATTAGGAATCCTAAAAGCAGAATTGAAATAGGCAAGAAACTATCATTTACAGAGTAGTGATGGAAGGAAATGGTAATAGGAGGGAAGAAAATCCTACTTCGTTATTTATTGGCTCAAATAGGAATAGAAAATGTAACTATATTATAGGAGTGTAAGAATATCTTCAAATAAAATATCAAATTATAAGAGTCAAATTACAATTAATGACTGATGTAGCGATTTGAAGCCTTATGTCAAATTTTATATTTCTCCAACCGAATTGTCAAATATTATTTTATTATTTAAATAAAGTTTTAGATAGTTGTAATTATAAAAAAAATGTTGAAACAAAATTTTTATAGGTTAAAATGTTAGTGGAATAACGGACCCATCATTACAATGAATTAAAAATGAGGAAAATTAATGAAAAAAGTCTGAAAACTTTGAGTTTTAACGATAAGGACAAAATAAAGGGTAAAGTGAATAGTACTAGGTTTGACTTTTTAGTGTAAAAATGTGATTTTTCATTAAAGTGAACAGTACCGTGAGTTTTTCGTTAAAACTCCCTTAAAAATAAGAGTAATACTAGGAAAACTTAATTTGTAGATTGAATTTGCAAACTAAATGATGTGTCACCAATAAGAAATAAAGACATTAATTAACACTTAAATACTAATCTAATCATCAATTTTCATGTCATTTAATTTACAAAATTTAGTCAATAAATTTAGTCCCCCTATCATTACACTAAAAATGAATTTGACATTGATATCAAATTTGACGCCAAATCACGAAGCCTTCAAATTCAATCAGTAAATAACATTTCGATTAGAGAGATTTTTAATATCAAACATGCACACATTTCATTTAGCATTTTGATATCTATTTTGGAGATGCTGTGAGAGGATTCTAAAAGCAAAACCGGAATAGGAGAGAAATTAGGAAGCGTAACCAGATTTTAGGTATGTAAAGCCATCCTATATAAATAGATAGGGTGCGGCGATCGTTGAAAAGACAGACAGCCGAGAGAGATTAGTTATAGAGTTTGCACTCTGTTGTTAAGCCGTGATTTTTCTGTGCCTCTGTAACTCCTACTCCCCCTTCTCCTCACTATCCGCTCCTCCTCCTCAGCTTCCTACAACCAGCGCCGCCATGGTGCCCCACCCGAAAGACGACGTGTATCTCGAGGCCGTAATCCCGAAGCGCATCAAGCTCTTCGAGGCCATCCAGGCGCAGCAGCTCGCCCACCGCCAGTCCCTCCCCTCCGATCCCATCAAGTAAGCCCTAAACCCTAACTCTAAACTCCGCGTTAAGGTGTTTTTCGATGCGGAATGTACACATGTGTTTGGATCTTCATTTCTTGTCTGGGGGGTTTTGTAGGATTACATTGCCGGGCGGACAGGAGAAGGAAGGGAAGAGGTGGGTGACTTCGCCATTTGACATTGCCAAGGATATTTCCAAGAGCTTGGCTTCCAGCGCTGTGATTGCGAAGGTCAATGGGGACCTTTGGGACATGGCCAGGCCGCTGGAGTTTGACTGTGAGCTCAAGCTCTTCAAATTTGAAGACGATGAAGGACGTGATACTTTCTGGCATTCCAGCGCTCACATTCTTGGACAGGTAGCCCGAGTTGGCGAATTTGTAGTTTGTTGGATTACATTTTGAGGGTTTTGTTGTGTATAAGACTTTCGATACGTTGCAGGCACTTGAGGTTGAGTATGGATGCAAGCTCTGCATTGGTCCATGCACTACAAGAGGAGAGGTCAATTATTTACGTTTGAGTTTGAGTTTTTCAGTTATTGGTTTGTTTATGCTATGTTATCATGTGTTTTCGTTTAATTTTGCTACGTCTGTTCGATCGTTGTCTGATATTGTATGACTTTTGCTCAATCGGTTATCGTTCGGGATTATGCTAGTTTCTTCAAATACTGCGTAAACTTTTTTCGTGAAAAGTAATTGTCTTGGAGATGATTTCATTAACATTTTATTTTCAATTTTAATGTGCAATGTATCTTACCATGATATAATAACTGGTTTCTGTTGTCTGTACATCTGGTTTCTGTTGTCTGTACATGTGTCTGTTCTTATGTACTCTCTGGTTGACAGTGTTGTTGGGATGGAGTTCTTTGTTGTTCTTTTCATGTGTAATTTACCACTTGGATATTGTAATTTTGTAATCCTAGTCTTTGAAATGAATTTGTATACAGTTCATTTTAGTTTCTTGATTACTCATTTGGGTCCCTTATGAAATTCAATGACAGGGTTTCTATTACGATGCTTTCTATGGTGATTTGGGCTTGAATGATGAACACTTCAAGGACATTGCATCAGCGGCAGACAAGGCTGTTAAGGTACGGTTTATTCTCATGTAGAATAGTTAAAATATATTTTAAAATGTATTCCTTTTGTATGGAGGAATTTCTTGATCCTTCACCGTTTGCAAAATTTATAAGTTGGTTCAACATTTTTGTGTTTCTTGTTGAGATTCCTTGACTGATTGTAGATTGATGCTTCAGTATTTTACTCTTGCTTGTTGAAACTCCTTTGACTGGTTTGTTGCATCTTTATCCCCAGGCTAAACAGCCTTTTGAGCGTATCGAAGTAACACGTGAACAGGCACTTGAGATATTTTCTGATAATCAATTCAAGGCAAGTGAAAACGTTCATTTTTTTTCCTCATCAATAAATGACTGTTATCTACTTATTTTATGTGCATTCCATACTCTCAAAGACTCAAAATCAATCTCAGATGTGTTTATTTTTCACTAATTTTGATCAGGTTGAAATCATAAATGATCTTCCGGCAGACAAAACTATCACAGTATATAGATGTGGCCCCTTGGTTGACTTGTGCCGTGGACCCCATATACCAAATACATCCTTTGTCAAAGCTTTTGCATGTTTGAAGGTATGTGTTCCCTTGGCATTTTAGAGCTGTAGGTTATATATCATCTTGTATGCATGTATTGTCTGCGCATATTTAACTTATGAATATGTAATATCAGGCTTCTTCAGCCTACTGGAGGGGAAATAAAGATCGTGAAAGTTTACAGAGAGTTTATGGAATATCATATCCTGATAAGAAAAGTTTGCAGGTGATATTTTATTTTCTACCTTTTATGGGGTTTTGGTTTTTCTTAGCAGTATCTGAAATCTTTTCTGTGTCATGTTTTAAAATTGTATTTGGTGGCTCTAGTACCTTATATTGAAGTACAAATACCATAATCAAAAGATGTGGCTTATGATATTTATAAAAATTGACAAGCATTCAGGTTATGAATTGTGATGGACCAAGACTGCAACCTATGCCAATATCTTCTACTGGACGTTGGTCTTGGATTATTTCACTTACCACATCAACCTTTTTCTGCAGATATACATCCAGAAGCTGGAAGAAGCAAAAAAGTATGACCACAGACTGTTGGGTACAAAGCAGGAACTCTTTTTTTGTCACCCACTTAGGTATTTATGGGGTTAATACTTCTTCATTGTATAATCGATCAAGATTCCCTATGATTTCCATCTGATTATTTCTTCTTGTCAAATTCAGTCCAGGAAGTTGGTTCTTCCTCCCTAATGGGACTCGGATTTATAACAAACTAATGGAGTTCATAAAGAATCAATACAGAGAACGAGGCTATAAAGAGGTGACATTTAATGTTCTGTTTTTACATCATTCTACTAATCTTAAATAATTTTCACCTAATTTCCTTTTCTTTGGTAGGTTATATCACCAAACATGTACAATATGCAACTTTGGGAAACATCTGGTCATGCTGCAAATTACAAAGAGAATATGTTTGTTTTTGAGGTGAGTTTTGACATGATACTATAGGGATCAGCTATATCATCTTTATGCTTAAACTTAAAAAGCAACCAAACTTATGAAGACATATTTATATTTTTCTGGATATGAATGAATAGTGAATACCAAATGTTGGCTATGTATATATTAATCTGTTGATAGCTAATCCTGTGCCACCTAAGCGTGTGTGATTCTTTTTACCTGCTACCGTGAAGGGGTCTCTTACAGATGATTGAGATTTCCATTTAGTTATTCTGTGTGAAAAGAACAGGACTATATTTAACTATGAGAATGAGACCATTACAGAGTTGTTATGCTTGGAAATGAAGAATATGTTTAACCTGCTGGATTTTGCATTTTCTTGCAGATTGAGAAACAAGAATTTGGATTGAAGCCAATGAATTGCCCAGGGCATTGTTTGATGTTTCAGCACAGGGTTCGTTCTTATAGAGGTATGCCTTTAAACATAATTTTCTCGACCTTTTACTCTTTTATATTGCTGAAAGGAAAGTCATTCTGTGTATGGAGGTCATTTTATGGATGTCTTGGTCTTTTATCTCTTGGATTGGCCTTGTGGGCTTCTTAGGCAAGTCTCTTGGTATGAGTTGTGTGTTGCATTTTTATGGGTTTTTTTAGTGTAACATGACTATTAAAGTACTAGAATTGTTACTTTATTTGACATTTTTGCGCCATACTCATTTATTTATTTTATTTTTTTAAAACCTTGACGACAGAACTTCCACTTAGACTCGCTGATTTTGGTGTTTTGCATCGCAATGAGGCCAGTGGTGCACTGACTGGATTAACACGTGTACGGAGATTCCAGCAGGTATACTTCCACAGCCTTGGTTTAGCTTTAATTTAGGTGTCTCATGTTTGTCATCAACCTGCTTTGTAAACAACTAAACACATATGATTATCCTGGCTTCCAGTTTGTTAGTTCATTAGGAGCTCATATTTCTAATATGCTTGTCAGTGACCTTAATGATGCACTTTATTACCGGAAGATTTATATTTTTTGTCATTCTTTTCTTCTATTAATTTTCTGGTTACATGTATACACCTTCTGACAAGTTTTAGTCCAAAATATGCTACAGGATGATGCCCACATCTTTTGCAGGGAGTCCCAAGTGAGTTGAGCTTAATTGAAATGTACATAAACCGTCTAAATTTTTTGGTTTTGTTTTGTTCTTAAGCCTTTTGTATTTTGTGCTTCTATTGTCAGGTAAAAGATGAAGTGAAGGGTGTCTTGGATTTTATCCAGTATGCCTATAATATTTTTGGCTTTTCTTTTGAACTGAAGCTATCAACAGTAAGATTCTTGCTACCTATGGTTAAAGCTTCAAACCTCTTGACTTCATTACACAAGGATGCAAATTTCATATTTGTTGTGTTGCACAGCATTTGATGGGTATTTCCGTTGCAGATGCCAGAAAAACACATGGGAGATTTGGCAACATGGGAGAAAGCTGAGGCTGCCCTTGCAGACGCATTAAATGAGTTTGGCAAGCCCTGGCAGGTACTTTTACTTTATATGCAGTATGATAGTAAAATTTATACAACTTTCATTGTAGTGGAGCCAGGGTAGTCATTTATTTTTTAGCTTAGTCCAAAATAGGTTCAAAACTCATTGTAGCTGAGCAGCATTTTTTAAATAAAGGACGTTGAGCTGAATGGATAGATTTGACCCATAAACCATTATCTACTCCACCGTTTTACCATTGACATAGATTGAACCGACAAATTTCTGTAATTGTTTGGTTGCCAATCTGGTCCATTATCTGTACTTTGTTTTCTTAAGCTTTACATTAGGGCCCCCTGAATTTCTTGTTTGTGTCTGGATGCTTACTTTGTTAGTCGTGCTACACAGATTAATGAAGGGGATGGTGCTTTTTATGGACCAAAGATAGATATCAGTGTCTCGGATGCATTGAACAGAAAATATCAGTGTGCAACACTACAGGTATCTGATGATCAGTTCCTTTATGTTTTATGCCTCTTTCATTTTGTTTTTGGTTGCTGTGTAACTATCTGACTGTCATTGAAAATATTGTGGTTGCAGCTTGATTTTCAGCTTCCACAGAAGTTCGAGCTGTATTACTCAGCAGAGGGGGAAGAAGGCAAGTTGGAGAGACCCGTTATGATACACAGAGCTGTTTTAGGTTCTGTTGAGCGTATGTTTGCTATATTGTTGGAGAACTACAAAGGGAAATGGCCCTTCTGGCTTAGTCCACGTCAAGCAATTGTTTGCCCCGTCTCAGACAAATCCCAACCTTACGCTCAGGAGGTAGTATGATAGTGCTTTTCTGGTTTTTATTGGTTGACCACTATGAGGTTGTATGAACTTTTTGTCATGCCCCTTTTTGGATATGAGATCCATATAAATGCAGTTAATGGCATACACACTTTCCGGCTTTGATGGTTAGGTTAAATTATTCTGTATTGTTAAGTCATGTATAAGATATTGTTGTTGCAATTTTGTAGGTTCGGGACCGTATCCATGAAGCTGGTTATTATGTGGACGTTGACACAAGTGATAGAACCATCCAGAAGAAGGTAAGAGAATTCACTGTTGTCCTCTGCATTACATTTTTGGTTTCATTTTGTTTGTTATTTTATGAATTATTAGATGTCCATTCGGTTTAGTGGTTCCATAATGGGAGCTGGCTCTCTCCCATCTCGTAAACCCGGACAACTCTGGTGAAAACAGAATTGGATTCTAGGCTCTTTTATATTCTGTTTAACCATAATACCTTTTGTCCAACAGATTGTTCATTGTTGCCTGATTGTGTTTGTCCTGCAGGTGCGAGAAGCCCAGATAGCGCAGTACAACTACATTTTAGTTGTTGGCGAGGAGGAAGTCAAGACTGGGCAGGTTCTGTTCTTTTCTTGTTCTCTAATTCATTCATGTTATACTTCACGCTAGTTCAACCGTCTTATGTATTATTTGGTTGAGGAGTTAAATGTTTGATCCGTATTGTTCCAGGTGAGCTTACGAGTTAGAGACCACGGAGACGTCACGGTAATGACAATGGAAAATCTACTCCAGCACTTCAAGGCTGAAGTTGAAGCTTTCCATTAGAGATGGAATGGCAAGGGTGAATCTGTCTCTACTGATGAGTACAATCTTACGTGTTTATGAATTCGATAACAATAATATCTTGCACACGTTTGATGTCAAAGATTGAAATTTAATTAAATTTTGGTGTTAGATTGTCCTTTGATGTGTACTTTAATGTGTACAATTTTCATTGAATGTCTCATTAAATATTTGAACTTATTAATACACATTTTAAGTGATTAAATCATTAGTTACATTTGGATTTGGTGAATTGAACGGGGTTGTGGCCTCTGATTTTGGCTTATTTAAATAATTAATTCTTTGTTTTATATATTTTATTTACTTACATGTTATACACAAACTGTCACGTCAGCAAAAATATAAGATCCCATTTGTCATACTATCATTTAACAGTTAAATTGACAGTTTAATTATGAAATTGCAAGTACACTCAAATAAATTGTCACACCATCACTTAACGGTCAATTAACAGTTTTAATTATGAAGAAGCAAGTGCATCTAAATTTGAGAATGTAAAATGTAATTTACTTAATATTATACTACCAGAAATGATAATTTTTTCTGATGAAATGTTAAAAAATGACCTTTTAAGTTATTACGCAATACCACTTTACATGTTAATCAATCCGTAACTTGACACGAATATGACACAACCTAAAAGTAAAAACAACTCATTACCACTCAAAGTCGAAAATGGGCCAGCGTACAGACCCCAACTTAAGTGGCGCAACATTTTAAGCCCTTGTATTGAATCGGGATCGGACAGGACTGGACTGGATTCAGTTCAACACAACCAATCCACTTTCCCAAACGGCGGAAAAACAGGAAAAGGAAAAGGAGAAAGTGGTAAAAGGTCAAAACACACGGTATTGCATAGCTTGATGTCCGCGCCGCTGCCCTTTCCATTTCCAAATCCTCCGTTTGGGATAAACGTTTCTTCCAATTCCAAAAGGACCAATCCCGTGACGCCCAATCTTACCACATATCCATTCTTTTTAAATTAGGAGTCCTATATACGGAAAAGCTCTATGCAAGGTTCTAATTTTCATTTCAGGTGGCACGTGGACGGTGGGATAGGTAGTTGCTGACTGTCTCGACAGCACGTGTTCCTTACCTATAAGAGCAGTGTGAAATGTCTTCCTGGGGATCATAGAGATCCCGTAATCGTGACCGTTTATCGTATATCGTGTGATCAGTTTTCGTTAGGTACTATTTATATTTAATTTTAAATTTTAAATTTTGAAATGATTTCTAACCGTACGATATACGATAAACGATCACGATCACTAAATGATCATTTTCCGTGTGAAATGAAGCAAAGGGACAATCTCTAAAATGCTTCGTTGCCATTTGTAAAATTAGTCACTGGAGGCCCTCAACCCAATGTGGATATGAGCAACTTACATGTAACGGACTCATTGCCGTATTGAAGTTTTGATTTAATAATACATTGTCATGTGAAGAAAAACATGCACATGACAATTGATTATTGGATAAGGGATATCAAGTGACGGTCAATCTATTCCATATAAGTCCTCCTATTATATAAGCCCTTTACTAGTTATTTATTTATTTATTTTACACACAATATGAAAGTCATCTAACCTATGGAGGGAGTTCGAACAATATGGGACCTCGAGTGCAATGGTGAATGTGTAACTGTTCTCCATTAAGGATCTAAACCTCGAGCGCAATGGTGAATGTGTAACTATTCTCCATTAAGGATCTAAACCAATTTAATACAAGTAACTACAATTAATACCATAATCATATATAGAATTATTCTATGGAAACAATCAGTTTTGAGGAATTCATCATTCCAAGTTAGAGTCAGTCTTCTCCTCTTTGCAATCTTGTGTTCAGTTATCAATAGGACGAACTTTTCAGTATAAACGATAGCTAGTGAGAGGAGAGACCAAAGCATACATTTATACAATAGTTGACAGTTTTCTCCTATTAAGGAAACTGTCATCCACTATGTGAGTGATTTAAAATCACTCTTCAAGAGTTCTTTTAATTTCCTGATATATGTCTAATTATAGTTCTTATTTAATAACACAAATAAAATGATGTGGCAAACCCACGTGACATAATCTTACATAATATTCTTAATCAACTGAGTTATAAGTACAAAATTACTATTTTGCCTTCCTTATGGCAATATTATGTAGGGAGTTTTAACGAAAAGCCCACGGTACTGTTTACTTTAACGAAAAACCACATTTTTACACTAAAAAGTCAAACCTGGTACTATTCACTTTACCTTTTATTTTGTCCTTATCGTTAAAACTCAAAGTTTTCAAGCCCTTTTCATTAATTTTCCTTATTATGTAATCAAAAGTGAGGGCAAAATTGAAAAAAAGTAGGGAAAAAAAGTTGACAAGGGCTCCTCTTAATAGAATAGATAAGTCAAAACAGTTATCTCGGCTATACTGTCCAATTTAGTTTTCATCATAAATATGCATCCTCTTGCCGTTTGCAGTTGTCCTATTTTCTGCAAGCCTTTGACTCGTCCACAAACGAAGTAATTAAAAAAGTGCATTATTTATAAGAGCAAGAACACCCTTCACATTATGGGTACTAATATAGGATTATAAATAAGAGAGCTCGCTAATTATACAATGTTAGAAATAATGTTGATGGGCATAAGCAGACATAGAAGTGCTGGTTTCACCGACGTTGTTTTGATCATCGGACGGCCTATATTCTTCGTTACGATCATGATCATCATTGTCACTAGTCTCCTCCTTGGCCACTTTCTGGTCTGTCATTGCCATAAAATCCACATGTCCATGACCATGAGATAATAAAAACTGGGATTGATCATGCGGCTGAGGATTATGATCGTGATTCGTCGGCACGACCGATGGAAGCTTAGAGAGGAGGGCTTCAAGGCTGCTCATGGAGGGGGTTATGTTTTTCAATGGAACCACTTGATTAGGGTTGAGATATTGGTGATGATCATACATGAAGTCATGAGTTGGAGGTGGTGCAAGAGGGTTTATCCCTGCTTGAAGATGCCATGCATGATGATGGTGATCTGGGGTGAGACCATATGTATAGCCATGATGATGATGAGGATCAGGCTTGAAGGGGAAGGGTGGAGATGATGGGTGTGGGAGAAGCACTCCGGGGATGCTTTCGATGTAGCCGAACTTCTTTCTTAGTAGAACTACATAGCTCAAGTCTTCAATCACCTGCAAGATTTACAAACATTCATTAGTATCTTGCAGCCATCAAAGATGCATAGTTAAAGTTTGTCCGATGTCGTTTCGAATCAAAAGACAAATATTCATTAGTATATTTTGCCGTCATCTCTGATGTACAATTACTTTAGTTTTTGAGAGAGGGAATATCGTTCCCTATCAAAAGCAAACATTCAATAGTTCTTGAGAGAGAGAGAGAGAGAGAGAGTCTAGTCTCACCTTGTGAACAGCTCCTAACTGAATAACACCTTCTCTAACTGCTATCAGGGCTATGGTCTGCAAGATATATTTGACAAAAGAAAATCATCAAATTAGAACCAAATTTTCTGATTTTTTTTTTGGAATTTTTGTGGTCTGGGGTTTAATAATGCTTAATTAAGTACCTTTATGCCAGACTGGAACTGGGCTTCCCATGTTCTAGGGTGCTGAGGCAAAAAAAGTAAAATTTTAGACTATATTATTGAAATAAAGCGAGGGTCGAGGGTGTACATACATAATAATTGTGCCTGTAATTAGTTTATGCTGCATGAAATAACAAACTTAAGTGTATATAGAAGCATTGATAGATCAGGAGTAATTACACCAATAAGGTTAGTGTATATACCGTGTCTGCTGAGTTGTGCCATGTTGATAAGAAGTTGATTTCTTGATCATTTGGTTCTTTGTGTATCCACTTATGACTATGATCCACCGCCACTTTCCCTATCAACCTACATAACAACAATCAATAACTACATATAAATGTTCTTCCAGATTAATTAGTGGTTTTAGAGCTCCGTGATCAAGTACACTCAGAAAAACGAAGTTAAAAGTAGTTCAATTTGGTAATTAATTAACTAATTAATCAAACTTGATACATATGTTTCATCATAACTAGGTTAATTACCCTTCTCCGTAGTTGTAGATCTCATGGGACATCTTGAAGAAAAGCTCAGGTTGCAGGCCATTGTATTGTTGAAATTGATCACATGAGTTGCCATTCATTGATGAAGGTCCTGCAGGGCACTGATTAGAACTGGAGTTGATCTCATGAGCTGCTGAGGAGGCACCAAAGTTGCAGAATCCATCTTCCCAAACCAATATCCTGCATGTACACACACACACACACACACACATATATATATATATATGGGTATATTATCAATTTCCCCCCTGAACTTGTGACCATTGGCCAATTTCCCCCCTGAACTTTAATTTTGGCCAATTTCCCCCCTCAACTCTCATAATTAGTCAATTCCCCCCCTGAACTTTAATTTGGCCAATTTCCCCCCTCAACTCTCAAAATTAGTCAATTTGCACCCTACTGTTAATTTTTTTTTTTTTTAATTTTCCATCTATTCTTTTCTTAATTTTCAATCTTTCTAATAGCTTCCAACAAAGTACTAAAATTAACATAAACTCACCTGCATAATATAGGGTAAAATGTACAAAAACATAATACAGTTAGTATGTGACATGGGTTGATTATAAGAAAAAGTTATGAATCGGGTTTAAAGCATGTAGAAGAAGAAATAATAACAAAAAGAAATAATAATCCTAAACTCATGGATCAAACCTATTTCAATAAAATGGGTTATTCTTAATAAGGAGTCGAAAATTATGAATAGACTAGCCATTTTTTTACTAAAGCTCGATTCTCCGCAATTTACTTGAACTTAGCTTTCACTTTTATAAAGAAAATTGTATTCACATACAAAAATTTACACATCAATCCTTTTTGTTATCAATTTTGTATAGTAAAAAATCAAATAAAATTACTCCATACTGATTTATTATGACTAATAATACTATCTATGATAAATTGTAAAATTCTAAATTTTAATCTATTTGTAATAGGATAAAGATATAGGAACATGATTAACATACATCTTATTTAGTTTCTTACACACACTTGGTTAATTATGATCAAATTACAAATTTAACAGTAGGGTGCAAATTGACTAATTATAAGAGTTGAGGGGGGAAATTGGCTAAATTAAAGTTGAGGGGGGAAATTGACTAATCATGAGAGTTCAGGGGGGAAATTGGCCAAAATTAAAGTTGAGGGGGGAAATTGGCTAATGGTCACAAGTTCAGGGGGGAAATTGATAATATACCCTATATATATATAGTTATTCACACACAAGTATTATATATATATAATTGGATGCATACACAACCTAGCTATGAATCTATTTTATACTATGAAAACTGGATTAAACTAACTAAAACATTGATTAAATTAATATATATACCAGTTCCTTCTGTTTCCTCTTGACCTATCATAAGTTCCATGACCTTCCCATCTGTTATAAAACCAAAATTATTAATGAAAATATTAATTTCAATAGACTAACTTTGTGGGAACTGAACTAAAAAAAAGCTTTTTTTCTGTAATTATTTTGGAATCTTTTTCAATTTTTGCCCCTGCTTACTTGGGTGGTGGGTAGTTTCTAGGAAGGATCCTCCAGAAGACTGCATAAATCCACTGAGAGTTTTCATGAATGCACAAGCTTCTCAGGGTGTGTTGAAGCAGATGAGTTACAGCTAAGGGGTTCAGATGTTCTTCCATATTTCTCTCAAATGTTTTCCTTAATTACCTTCTTCTCTTCTTCCTTTTCCTCTCCCCTTCCAATCTTTACCTATCCTCAAGAGAAGCAAAACCCCCACATCCTATCACCCATTTTATAATATAATCTCTCTCTCCCTCTCTCTCTCACTAGTGTGGAAGACTGAAGTAGTGAAATAAATTTTTCTTTGATTACTTTTCCCAAAACGTTTCCCTGAGGCCCCACCTTGTATGTCTTCCCGGTTCCCAACAGTCTTGATTTCAATCCCTTGATTCAAAAAGTACTATCCCATCTCATGAGTAGTATTGCTTATTACTTCGTTCCAATTATGATGAATTATCAGAGAAACGACCAAACCTTATTATTCTCATCAGACTACATCATGAGTAGTAGTATTTAGTAGTTCCTACAACCCCCTATGCATTATCATCGATCTGACTTCTGACACACTTATTGACTACGTATTACCACTCGATCATTTGCAGTCCCACGATGCATGAAGCTTTCTCAGAGCACTTTCAGTGTTGCTAGGCTCCCCTGGGTTAGAGGCAACCAATCCCTTAAAATGAACAGTAATTATTTCTAGTGAACAGTAATTGCTCAAGTGTATCTTCACATCTAAACTAAATAGCCAAGGCAATTCGTAATAAAATATTAGTATTTTTATTTTATAAAATAATAAAAAATAATTTTATTTTCATTATAAAACAATTTATTGTATTTCTAATTAATTTTCTATAATTTATTGTATTTTTAATTAATTTATATTAGTATTTTATAATTTTTATTAGTGGTTGATTTTACCATGACGTTAGCCTTGTGTCATATTCCTCAGGCGCTGGGGTTGTGGGTTTATACCTGGTGGAGAACTTGAGCTCGCGTGGAGCCCAAGTTATTTGAATGGGCTAGAGCCAATTGCTGGGGCATTGGATAATTTAATAGCCAATCCCCAAGAAAATTGGGGCACGCTGGAAGTGCGCTCTTAATTGCCCTCGTCCTTTAAAGAACAAAACCCTAATCATCCCTACTATTAAAGTTACCTTAAAGTTTTTTTCAGATGTAGTTGTCATTTTCAACTTCTTCACTGAAAAAAAAGGGTTCTATTTTTGAAATGTGAAGCTGAAGGAAGTTTGTGTTTTATCGTAAAATAAATTGGCAATATAACTAGTATGTAAATCAGCTTCTTATAGGCATATGCAATGATTCTCAGTTCTTTGATATGGGATTTACACTTTTAACAACGCCCTCAAGTGTGCAGTCATTTAAATCAAACACATGAACAACACATATATGTATTAGGCGGTGTGAAAGCACATAGGTCGTTGAGCTCAACAGTGAGCTAACCTTTTTTTTACTATTAAAAAAGTTGAGATTCTACAATTAATCAATAGTTGGGAAGTGATCCAATTCTTAATATGCACATGCAATGTCTTTTAATCTTCCGATATGAGACTCGCACACTCACTAGAAGCAAGTTTTGCCACAAACATAAATTTGTGACTTGGTTTCGTATGGTGTTGAGACATGCGTGCTAGCTTGTAGCTAGTTTGCTATTCATATATATTGCTGCTAGAGCCCGGTATAGATATTGCACAGTCAAAACAGTGTGGGTGCAAGAGCTATTAGGGTTTGAGAAACCTTAGTCCATAATACACGTACAGAGTTGCAGCTTGTAACAGTCTTACCTTCTGCTACTTCATAATGGCACTTTTCCAATTAAGTAGAGGGCCGGCCATTACTAAGCTTTACAGACAAGGTGGAAAAGTTGCAACCAGTTTAAGAAGAGTACTGGCCTGTTGTTGAGACAAACCATGTTACATAAAAATGTTGACGGTAACAATTTTCGCATTTTCAGTTTAATTACTGCTTTCAACATTTCAGGTTGAGAATTTTATAGTTTTTAAATTCTAGTAAACAATGTTAATTAAATTATAAAATCAAAATCGGTACATAACACTGAAATATTGCATGACTTATATTCACCGTGCTCACTGCATAATTGCAACAGTAGAGTGTACTTTCCTTTGTAGC
Source organism: Pyrus communis (assembly GCF_041283825.1). Lineage (NCBI taxonomy): Eukaryota > Viridiplantae > Streptophyta > Magnoliopsida > Rosales > Rosaceae > Pyrus > Pyrus communis. The sequence goes on along the minus strand of NC_142580.1, from coordinate 5,083,060 downwards.
TCGATCAGAACAGCCCCAGTTAGTTAGAGAATTAGATTAAATGAACAAGTGCAATGCAACGTTCAAGTGTTTGAGGCTTTGGGCTCTCTCTCTCTCTCTCTCTCTCTCTCTCTGTATCTCTCTCACTGTGTATTGTGTGAAGAACATGATGACCAAAAGGAGCTATCAGTGGTTTTATTTCCCCACCCTGACACCAAGGAAAATTGACAGAAACATTACACTGTCCCTTTGACCGTCCTTTTCTTTTTACTAGAAACCGTCGTCTCATTAACACCGTGCAGTAAATGTCGTGTAATTTACTTACTTACAGCATATAACCAAACATTTGTCACCTTCATTGCTCAGCCAAACATACGATAGTGACACACATTGCCATCTATATAATTTTCTCTGTGGATTCCTGTCACCAAGCCAACCCCCCATCTATGTAATGTCCTCCATGAGAGAGAGAGGTGTTATCATTCATAAATGAGTTCTGTTATTGTAGTTATTTTTGGGATCTTATAATGCATGAATTTACGAGTAAATTAATAATTTTGGAGACAAAGTCTGATGGTGGTGATGCAAGCAAAAGAAGTGTGTTTTGGGGTAACAATTGAATTAGCTTTGGATTTTATAGATGGTAGTTATCGTTTATGGTCGACACAATATGTTGTTGTTTTGTTCAATTTTTGAATAGCTCTCTTCCAAAAATTGATATTTGGGGGAGAAGAGGTGATATGGAAGCAAAGGATGGCACAATAAGATAGAGTGAGTGAGAGTCCTCATGGTCAAAGATAAATTGCCCCATCCCTTTCTCCCATTTTAAGAAGTGGGAATCTCTGCTCTTCCCATCCTTTCCACACCTCCCATTTGATATATTTAATATTTTTGTTACATACAAATATTTCTTCCTTAGATAGGATATATGTTTATTAAAAGATAGATTGTCGATATAATATATATATATATATATATATATATATATATATTGATAAAACATTGATAACTCTCTTAAGAAACTAGATATATTGTGATTGATTTCTTATTATTCTCAAAGCCCGGATTACATTCTTATATACACAGTGTATATCACAATCCTAGTTCATTGCCTATAATCAAGGCTAACTAGAACTAAATAAGGAAAGAAATCACTAATGAGCAATTTACAATGGTTGACCTAATCAATCCGGGATATCTTCTTTAACACTCCCCCTCAAGTTGGAGTGTATATTGATGACACCCAACTTGGTAAGTAAGACTTCAAACTGGACTGAACCCAATGCCTTGGTAAACATGTCAGCTGGCTGGTTCGTTGTTCGTATATAGGCTGTTCTTATCATCCATTCTTGAATCTTTGCATGCACTACATGACAGTCTATCGCTATGTGCTTTGTTCGTTCATGAAAAACCGGGTTTGAGGAGATATGCAAAGCTGCTTGGTTGTCACAGAATAACGTAACAGGTTGTGCATGTTCTACTCGCAAATCTGTCAAGATGTTCTTCAACCATGTGACTTCAAAACACGTAGTTGCCATAGAACGATATTCTGCTTCTGCACTGGAACGAGACAGAGTGCTTTGCTTCTTCGTCTTCCAAGAAATTGGCGCTTGACCAAGTAAGATGCAATAACCAGTTATCGATCTTCTGGTGTCCTTACATCGAGCCCAATCAGCGTCACAAAATGCTTGTAGTTGTAATGACCCTGTGGAAAGAAGAAATATTCCTTGTCCAGGAGCTTGCTTGATGTACCTTAGAACTTTATGTGCTGCTTCAAGATGTGGATGTCGTGGCTTATCCATGAACTGACTTAATACATGAACTACATAAGTTAGATCAGGTCTTGTGATGGTCAAATAGATTAATTTGCCCACGAGTCGCCTATATGAAGACGGATCACTTAATAATTCCCCATCTGCTTGTGTGAGAGATAAATTTTGTTCCAAAGGAACCCGTGAGGGTTTTGCACCAAGGAACCCCGTGTCTTCCAATATTTCCAACACATATTTGCGTTGACATAGAGTGATTCCCTTCGTTGATCTTGCAACTTCTATCCCCAAGAAGTATTTAAGCTGCCCCAAATCCTTTAGTTTGAACCGTGAGGAAAGGAATTGCTTGGTGTCTTCTATCTCTTGCAAATTGTTCCCTGCAAGGATTACGTCATCAACGTAAACCAATAAGGTTATGAAACTACATTGACGGCTTCGGACGAATAACGAGTAATCAGACCATGATTGATGGAATCCAGCAGCCTTGAGAGCAGTGGAGAGCTTGATGAACCATTGCCTCGAGGCTTGCTTTAAGTCGTAAATGGATTTATTTAGTTTGCATACACGAGTCTCCCCCTTTCGTCCAAATCCAGGCGGCAAGGACATATAAACATCTTCATACAAATCACCATGCAGGAATGCATTATTCACGTCAAGTTGGTGCAAGTGCCACCCTTGTATCGAAGCAATGCTGAGAAGAACATGAACTGTGGTCAGTTTGGCAACCGGGGCAAAAGTTTCCCGATAATCAACACCCTCGATTTGACTGTATCCTTTCGCCACAAGGCGTGCCTTGTATCGTTCGAGACTGCCATCAGGTTTAAGCTTGACTTTATAGACCCATTTGCAACCAATGGGACGTTTGTGGAGTGGCAAGGGCATGAGAGTCCAAGTGTGGTTGGCTTGAAGGGCAGCAATTTCATGCTGCATGGCTTCACGCCACATTGGATCCTGAACAGCCTGTTGAAAACTAGTAGGTTCTTTGAGGAGGGTGAGAGTAGTGGTGAAGGTTTTATGGTGAGATGACAAACGATCATAGGACAAATAATGAGAAAGAGAATGAGAAGTACCTGTGGATGTGACCATGCTCGTGGAAGATGTGGGGGCCATACGTGAAGGAAGGGCTGCCTCAACGTGAAAGTTCTGCAAAAACGTGGATGGTTTGATTGGTCGCGTGCCTCGTCGGAGAGGAGGAGAGGCAGAAGGAGCATGAGGTGTGGGAGAGGGTGAAGATGGAGAAGGAGGGCTGGTGGGGGTAGTAGGGGATGGTGAATTAGGCTCCTGTAGGTTAGGAGGACAAAGGGAAGGAGTAGGTAATGCTTCTGAGAAAGACTCTGAAGAGGGAAGTTAAGGAGAGGGATCAATGGTCAATGGAAAAGTGGATATGGGATGTGAAGAGGATGATGGTGACACATCGGAAAGTTCATGATTCTGATAAGGGAATTGATCCTCAAAGAACACAACATCCCGTGAAACAAGGACCTTCTTAAGGTTGAGATCAAAGAGTCGATAACCTTTTTTACCATAAGGGTAACCAAGAAAGATACAACGACTCGCACGGGGATCAAATTTGGAAGGTCGTTGGGCATGAGTGGAGGCGAAGCACAGACAACCAAAGACACGCAAATGAGAATAATTTGGTGTTTTATGGAACAATGTTTCATATGGTGTTTTCCCTTGGAGAAGAGGGGTTGGTGTTCTATTGATAAGGTATGTCGCAGCAAGAATGGCATCTCCCCAAAAGTGTTTAGGAAGTGAAGCTTGGAAAAGCAATGCTCTAGCCATATTGAGTAAGTGCCGGTGTTTGCGTTCAGCAACACCGTTTTGCTGAGGTGTGTTAACACAACTAGATTGATGGAGAATGCCTTTGGAGGCGTAAAAACTTGCAAGTTTAAATTCAGGACCATTATCACTGCGCACAATTTTGATTTTAGCATTGAATTGAGTTTCGACCATATGAATGAATTGGACTAAGAAAGTTCGTGTATCTGACTTATGCTTCATCAAATAAACCCATGTGCTTCTACTATGGTCGTCTACGATAGTAAGAAAGTATTTGGCTCCTGAAAGAGACGCAACTGGGTAACCACCCCAAATATCAATATGTATTAACTCAAAACAAGATTGACTAGAAATGGAGCTTAATGAGAAAGGTAATCTGGTTTGTTTGGCTAATGGACAAATCAAACATTTATTGGAAGCACAAGATTTATGAGTGAGAAAAGAAAATAACGAAGAAGCTGTAGGAGAGGCATGTCCGAGACGTTGATGCCAACAGTTTGAAGAGGCAACTTGAACGTGATTACATGTTCCTTTCTTAGGTGGATCAAGGTAGTATAGCCCCTTCCGTTCACTGCCCATCCCAATCATCTTCCCCGAGCGTAGGTCCTGTATGATACAAGAATGGTTTAGAAATATAGTGATATAAAATGAGTCATATGCTAACTTGCTGATGGATGTTAGGTTGAGCTTAAAAAGAGGTACGCATAAGACATTGTCAAGCATAAAGTGAGGTGAGAAAATTATTTGTCCAATGTGGGTAACGTGGGCAAGAGAACCATTTGGTAATTCAACTGTATGATTTGAAACTTCCCTGAAATGGGTGAGAAGATCATGACTACAAACAATGTGGTCTGTGGCACCACTGTCTAGGATCCATACATTTTGCTTGCCATTATATGTAAAGGTGAAGGCTTTACCTGAAAGTTCTTCTATATGTGAGGAATTACCGACTTGGTTGGCAAAGGAAGACTTGTTTTTGTTCAACATGTTGAGAATTTGCTTGCAATCTTCCTGAAAGAAGGGAAAGCTAGACATCACCTCATTTTTGTCATGAGATGTAACCTGATTCCCTTTGGAAGAGAAGGGACGGTTTGATTCAATTTCTGCAGTTGCTTTTCTCTTGCGACAGTAGTCAAATGTGTGACTTTTCCAGCCACAGAAAGTGTATTTAAGGTGAGCACGACAGTTCTTTGTAAGATGATTTGTCTTGTTGCATTTTTCACAACGCGGCCCTCCATTGTTTAATTCAGTGTCGTGGCCTACACCCTTTACAGCAAACACAGCTGCTTCTGGTTGAACAATATGCTTCCCATTCGAGACTTCAGCTTGTTTCTCATGTCGAAGGACAAGTGCATAGGCTTTGTTGATAGTAGGCAGTGGTTCTAACAACAAGGTGCTGCTACGAACTATGGCATACGAATCATTTAAACCCATGAGAAACTTCATCGTTTTCTGAGTTTCAACATACGACGTTATCTCTCTCTTGGTCTCACAACGACATGCAGGGATCGAAACCAAGGCATCACATTCATCCCAAAGGCTCTTAAGTTTAGTAAAATAAGAGCTTACTGTCATACTGTTTTGCACACAGTCATGAATTTCGTTCTCTATATGAAAAAGTTGAACAATATTCACATTAGAAAATCTTTCTTGTAGATCAAGCCACATCTGCCATGCATCTTTGCAGTGTATGACACTTCCCGAGATTTCTTTGGACATGGAGCCAAGCAACCATGTTTTCACCAGGTTGTTGCATCGGTTCCATTGATGTAATTCTTCAATCTGGTCATCGCTTGGTTTCTCGATCGTCCCATCGATGAGCCCTAACTTGTTTTTGACCATCAAAGCCATGGTCATGATTGGACCCATGTACCATAGTTGTCTTCCACAAGTGGTTGCGGCACAAGCACTGCACCAGGTTGATCCGAATGATGAAGATAGAGTGGATGATTAGGGTTTTCCCACTTTTGATACAAAGTCATGCCTGAGGAGGTTGACTTTTCTGGTTTGTCGCCCATGGCTATGGTTGCTAGGGTTTGTATTCTTTCTTTGATGTGTTTCCCAGTTCGTTCACTCTGGTACCATCTTAAGAAACTAGATATATTGTGATTGATTTCTTATTATTCTCAAAGCCCGGATTACATTCTTATATACACAGTGTATATCACAATCCTAGTTCATTGCCTATAATCAAGGCTAACTAGAACTAAATAAGAAAAGAAATCACTAATGAGCAATTTACAATGGTTGACCTAATCAATCCGGGATATCTTCTTTAACAAACTCAAGTAAGCATATGATAACAACGTATCAAAGAAAATATCCACATTATCGATACAAAATCTGTTGTTTGTACACAAATATATATATTTATATAGTATCTTAGTAATGCAAACTCTAAAGCATGCATATGATCTTCTCCCACAACACAACTTTAGTATATAATTAAATTGATTATTTTATGTGAAAGGTTGGTATAGGAACAGAGAATGCATGGCGGGGGGTGGTCAATGTAATTTGAAATTGTTTGGAATGTTTGATATTGTATTTTGTGTTAGAGATGATGGGTTATTGCATTGGATAGATTGACTATTTTGTCTTAAAATAGCAGAACATTAACTAAGGCTCAGTTATTTGGTTTTGCTGAAATGATTATGTAGGTTATTTAGGTTCCCTTTGAATTGTCAGAGAGATTTTTTAGTATGTCCGAAATATGAGGCTTTATGTGATATGTTATGATACAAATGCAGAGAAGTTTTTTATATATTTAAGTGTCTCTTTTCTTGTATAATGACTAATGACCGTGATCCGAACATCCTGTAAAATCTTTCAAATTATTGATGTCCAAAAATCTAAATTTCAGTATTTCTTGGAGTGATGAATTGTCTTATCATTTAACCAAATGATTTGTTGTCACATTGATTATAAAATGGAATCCGCATTCCCAAATACATGTGTCACAATACGGTGGTTTTTCTTTCAAGAGAAAATTATGATAGTGTTGATAAAATAAAAAAAGAAATGTTAAAAAGATTCTCTTAAAGTGAGACACTTTATAAATCATCTGCGATCTCACAATTTAAAATTAATTTTATGTCATTTTTATAAGCTATTATGTTAAAAATATAAGATGTCAAATAATTTATAGAGTTACAATCGTGAGAAATTAGGTGAATCAATATACGCTAGGACATAACCTGCAACTTGCTTGGAGCAATTAGAAGGAGCCACGCTCCCAACAGTATCTGTGTCTATAAAATACGAACTTAAGAAAACTTAAACAATTATTTCTAGTTATAATTTTACTTCATTTTACTGAAGGTTTGGATTTCCTAACCAAAGTCTCTTCATATCAAAAAGCATTCCTGTTTGGGCCCAAAATATTATTGAGTAGCAGGATGTGCTCGGCCCAAGGTAATGACAAATACTATGGGCCGAATAATAAATCCCGGGCCAGTTGGCAGGGTCGGCCAAATCCTATCCTAAGTAGTCTGGATAAATAGAAGAGGTCGAGGAAGTCCTGGTGCGACCAGGATTCTCGACCGGCAAGGAATAAAGCCTCGAAAAGAAGGAAAATTCAGAATCCTAGTGGGAGTAGGTTTGTTCGAGTTAGAGTCGAAATTGGACAAGGACTCCCAATCCAAATCAGAATTAGTCTCAAGGAATGGGGTGCTATAAATACAAGAAATCATGCAACAGAAAAACCCCTTCAAATCAGCATACAATTGCCCTGCGCAAAACCTCTCAAACACCTTGAGATTTTTCCTTTTCTTTTCTGCCGACACACCTTCAGTTTGGATAAACAGCACTGTGGAAGCACCCGGCGAGCATCTTCAGTTTGGATAAACAGCACTGCTGCCACAGAATCAGCCGACCAAGAAGCACCTTCAGTTTGGATAAACAACACTGCGTCGAGGTCGACCGGTTATCTATCTAAGTCTCGACCGAGAAGGGTTTTCGAACCTTTGTTGGCAAAGGTCACCTTGCTAGTCTTCTCGGCATAGTCAGGTGTTACGAATTGCATCGCTCGGCTTGCTGGACGCCGAGTGATTGTATGATTGGATACTCGCAAGTAAGTTTCAGGGTTCGGCATTCCGACGGCCGAACTACGTTTACCATCAAGACATGCATCACGTTTGAGTACCTGTGCCCATATAGTTTGGTCTCGATTCGACGTGCTTATACTCTTACGAATATAATCACAGTGACCGAATCGGGCTCCGACGATTTGTGAACTCCGCAGAATTAGTAGCCTTGTCTTCAGGCTGTAGAACCCAGAGACCGAGAGTGTTCCTTCCTCGGTCGCAATCGCAAGATAGAGAAGTCAACGACACGCTCAATGCGACATTAAAAATTTTTACTCCTCGGCCGAGCTCAGCCGACGAGTTGGCACGCCCCGCATTCAACCGAAGGACGTAGTTAGCTTATTAGTTACTCGGCCTGCGCGCCACGTAGGTTTTGTAATTTTTAGAGTCAACAATTCCAAATTGAACTAAACGGTGAGTTTTATTTCTTTATGTATTCTATTTTTATTTTTTGAAGGCTTGGTTGATCTCTAGATTGCAAGGCTTCTTTGTGTTTTGTGCACAACCAATCAACATAAACGAAACTATTTCTTTCATTAAGTTAATGCGTTCGTTGTACTGTAGGGTGATTAAAATGTGGGAAAGAAGATGCCATAAAATCGAAAGTGTTTGGAACGAGATTTTTTAGTGTGCTTAGAATACCCGTATATTAAGTATCATAATACAAGCGATTGAATATTAAAAAAAAAAAATTCCAACTTATATTATATATGACACTTAGTGCATCGAATAGTGATTTTTGCACACCGAAAAGTTTCTCGTCCAAAACTAGATTTTTCATAGTGTGACAGGAGTTGGTCAAATGAATCGAACTTGCAATTTTTTCCCCCAAACATAGAAAAACTGCAAGGCATCACGTGAAGTTGTCACAATTTTTTAGCAGGAAAGCTTTTGTGTACACATCCAATAACGAAAAGTAAAAGGCAGAAGAATAAAGAAAGATATCCCTTTTCTGTAAATTGCGTCTATCCTATGTCTTTCAAAGACAAAATATTCTTGGCTCCCACGCACCCCCCACCCCCCCCCCCCCCCCCCCCCCCCACACACCCAACTTTTGTACATCATCAATGTAGCGAAAAGCCGTCCACAACGTAGTACCCAAAAGTGCCTGTAATTCAAACCTGCAATCAAAAAATGGAAGATGCCCCTTCGTCCATCACAAGGACATGAGATACTTGAGGGAAATTTTGAAAAGTAGTTAATAGTTAGACATGATAAAAGGAGGGTTCATTTGGAATTTGTATTTATAATGGTTGAGAGTGTTTTTTTGTGAAATATTTTTGAAATCAATATTTAATAAAAATGCAGGTGAATCTTGAAAAGCCTTTAGAGAGCTCACGTAACTGGTGTTGCAGCAAGAAGCACTTTAAGTTCTTTTAAAACACATATACATTTTCTCTAAAAGCATTTTCAATCGTTTTAAAAACACTTCTAACCAGCCCTTAGACTTTAGAACTACTATTCGAGGGAAGTTGTAGCATTGCTTGAGCGGCCTTGAGATAGCACTCATGGATAAAGTTTTAGTCACTTAGATTAAACTTTGTCGCCCACTCAAACCAAAAACCAGGCTACTAAACTCGCATATATTAGTCCACTAACCCCAAATCCCTAGTGAAAAAATTAGGTTGCCCATCTCACTAAAGATTTCTGAGGCTGCCCTTGGTTGAGAGGGATTGCTCGAGCAGCCTTGAGAAGGCTAAGGTTTTAGTGTGCTAGTAAAACGGTTAGTTTACAGATTTTCTAATGTTAATTAGACATGCGTTCTTTTTATGTTTCATTGCGTCTTGCAAACTGAAGGGAAAAAAAAAATACAAGGGAAGAAAACGAAAAATTAAAACATGGAAGTATATATAGGATTAGGATTACACACATTTTTGTGAGGCTCACTTCATAATGTATTTCAACAATCCAACTGTTTTTTTTTCTGTCTTACCTCATAAATCATGTCTACCCAAAATCTTCCAAATTAGAAAACATGTGACCGTTGGATTAAATTTAGTGTTTCTTTTGTAAAACCATATTCATTTATTTTCTTTACTAAAAATGAATGTCCTAATGATTTTGGATTTGTCTAATTTTTTGCATGGATGATCTATGAATGATGAATTGAAATATAGAGTTCATATCCTTGAAAAAAGTTACAGAATGGGGACTACAAAATGTGTGGTAGAAACGTGTGTACCTGACTTCTAACTCATACATATACATATTTATTTTTTAAAATTATTATTATTAAGGGGAGGAAGGAGGTTTTGAAAGTTTTACAATAGTTTAAGGGAGTGAAGAGTTTTGAACCGGAATGTATGAATAAAAATCCAACACCATATTCTTTAAGACGTGTGTTATCCACACATCCATTTTTACTGCTCATATCTAATTTTCAACCATTGGAACAAATGGATTGAATAAGATCAAATGACATAAATTAACAAAATGTATGTTAAAAATTAAAAAAAGATATGTGGATAACACACCTCATCCACTAAAGTATTGGATTACATGAACAGCTGGGAGTTGCTGTAAGTCATATATATTGTATATTGTATATGATCATTGTTGGTGCTGTGAAAGTCAGAGAAAGATACACATTTCTTGCTTTTGTACTTGAAAGAATGGAAAATGATTGATCATCTTCATATCATCCATCGGCATCATGAATAAAGTGGACTCGGGAACCACCAAGACACAACTAGTATATTTCTATTGGTCCACTTATAAGCTGTAATCAGATGTGTGAAGAAAACTAATGAAAAAAGTTTGAAAATTTTGAGTTTTAATATAAACAAAATAAAGGGTAAAGTAAATAGTACTAGGATTGAATTTTTAATATCAAAATATGGTTTTTCATTAAAATGAATAGTATTGAAAGTTTTTCGTTAAAATTATCTTATTTTGTACATCTTAAGGGGCCTAGTTGATTTGTTTTATTATTTAATAGTTAAGAGGCAGTTTGATAATTATTTTATTTTTATCTTTCATTTATCGGCGCTAATTATTGGAACCTAGGAATGAACCTGAGTTTGGAAACCAAAACAGAACTTAAGTTGGAGATGACGTGAATATATATGCTTTAATTGATGGAAACATGCATACAAAGAATGTTTTGAATTAGATTGACAGTAAGATTATGCTAATTAATCACAGATTAAAGTTAAGTGAGGTACATGATTGCACTCACTTGAGTTACCCAGTAGAGCTTCAGCTGGAGATTACATAAATATAAGTATGCTTTAATTGATGGAAACATGCATGCAGAATGTTCTGGATTAGGTTGACAATTAGATTATGCTAATCCTTGATTAAGGTTAAGTGAGATAGTTATGGATGGCCATTATTGCACTCAATTGAGTGGGGTTGAAGGATGATGTCAGCTTCTTTGGCTAACAGAAGACTGAAAGGGACTAACAATCATAGAGAGATGGAATAGCTCAGGGCATCTAAATCTCTGCGGTTGAGGACAACGTGACTGAGATATGTGGCGTTACATGGAGAGAGAGAGAGAGAGAGAGAGAGAGAGAGAGAGAGAGAGAGAGGGATGGGGACTCGATGATCAAATCACACAGAAAGTGCCCCTCCTCATTCCGTTCACTAAGGACCCTAGTTCCTCTCTTTTTTCATCTTCTAGACTGCTATTAGGGTGTCGTGATTTATGTTCCTAGTATTATTATTGACTTATTGAATCTCTCCGACTCTTTACAGCTGGCATGACACACATGATAGCATTGCCATAGTGAAGTGAGATGCTCGTTGTTCTGTACTTTCACAAAGCAAAACATAAATAATATAGTTTCTGGTGCGCGTTATGCAGTTCTAGAGGACAAAGATTTGGGTAGTGCAGTCTAATCAATTAGATTTTTCTACATGCATGTCCACTTAGCAACGGGCTTCATTATATATGTGAGCATCGATCATTTTCATGTAGGTACAACGTTTAAAACACATGATCTCATTCTTTGTGAGAATATTCAGATTAATACTATGTTTTGCATTTTGAACAGGCATGAATACAACATATGAATACATCTCTAGGATAACTTCTGTCATGAAAGTTATTTGGCGTTTTAAACGATATCCTCGATTCCTCTCAATTTGTAATTCAATACACAAATTAATTGGTTCTATTAGGTTAGCTATATACTATGTACTATCAACAATTTCCACAGAAGGTGGTAGGATAATGTCTTGAGCAGTTACCTACCCAGGACCCTTGAAACAAAGAGACGTGTTTAAAAATTTTCTCGTAACATAGGCAAGCAAACTGACGGATCAAACCGAATTTCTGGTTTGGTTATCTATTTTTTTTTCCTACAATTTGATTCGAGTTGAATGGAACGAAACTGGTGAAGTTATGGTATCCTTACAATAAAAAAAAAATTTATTATTAAAGAGAATGGTTCAAAACTATTACAATAATTTACAGGAAGGAAAGTTTCGAACCCAAAGTGCATGGATGAAAATTCAACACCCTATTCACTAGGATATTTGGCCGCATGCGTATTCTTGCATAATTTTTGCAAATAAATTTACCAAACTAACAAAGAAACATGCATACATGACATGTACACGGAAACAGAAAGAGAAAACGTGATACATGTTTTACAAAGGTTACAAATGTTGAGTTTGTGGGTGCCTGCAGATGCTTATCTAGTTAGGCTGCTAAGTTTGTACTGTGGGACATGGACCAACCAAAGCAACTAAAATATGATCCCACTTCTTCTTATGTGCTCATCTAGTTAGTCTAGCATATATATGCTCATTGCTAATCAATATGTCCATTAAAAAAAAAAACATAATAATTAATCATATTTGATCTCACTGCAAGTTAATCGAAATATTTTGAATGTTTTTGTATGGAAATCCAGTGATATGCCACTATCAAAGTCTCTCTCTCTCTGAAGCATTTTTTTTTTCTTTATTTGCATCAATCAGTGAAGGAAAGAGAAGGAACATATTTTGTACTAGTAGCCAATGGCTTGCACTGACTTTGCCTTCTCCGTCCCTCTGCTAGTGCTTTCGGAAGGTACATCAACCCTCTTCTTCTAATTCTACTCAATACTGATGCAACACGTAGCGAACACGAAAGATCCTCTTGTGGATTCTTACTATTGAGAATGATAAAGAATTATTGCACATGGTTGATCTTCAATCTATTGCATTATTAGGGTTAGAAAATTGTTGAAGATTTAAAATTTTGTAATTCGGTTTAAAACATGAATGATATAATACTTGCATTTTTGTCATGTACTTTTTGTTTAGTCTGGCTATGGAACATACGTTCCATTATTATTAAACGGAACTATAAATATGTTATCAATAATAAGTTGATATCATTGTAAATAACAAAATGTATTAACTTCTTGTTGATACATTGTCGACAATATCATAGTATGTTGAGTTTTATTAAAGAACGGACGTCTTATTTTTATTTATTTATTTGTTAAAAATTGATTTTGCGGTGAAGGTGGATTGAATAAAAGAGAGTATGTCTTTACCAAGTTTGGCCATATTTGAGCACTACCCAAATGTGCTCTTCCCATTTAATTATCCTGTCTATTTTCTTTTCCAATTCTCAGAGACAAGAACCACATCAAAGAAATACTGAATGTTTGGCAATCTTGTATTAAACTGGTATAAATTCCAGCTAGGTGGAAAGAAATAAGCTTGAGAAGTCCTAAGGAGAGTGCCCGGCCTACCTTGCTTATGGAAACAGTACTACAATAACAACTTTATTTAGTTTGTGGGATTTTATGGATTATAGTCAAATTGAAGCATTAGTTCATGTAGCTTTGACATCACCCAAAGTTACGCTCCCTCCAATTATTTCAAGTAAGCATTGACATCACCCTCCCATCATTGCCAAATGGTTACATCACCCATCTAAGAGTGGAAATCCAATATATATGGAGATGCACGCACATACATACACACATGCATATACGCAACATGAATAACAGTTAGAAAGGTTTTTTTTTTTCATAATGTGGAGTAGTATAGTGTCGTAACCAGTAATTTACAATGACGGAGTGATCAAAAGAACCCTAGCTATAGCCCTCAAGAAAAATCAAACGCACTTAGAGAATATATATGAGCCAAAAGCCCAATTTTTAAGATTTGCTTTGTAAAATCAACACTGGTAATCTATCAATCAATAGAAAAGAACCCTAGAAACCTCAATACTCCTAAGATGAGATAAGTATCGATAATTGTGGTTTCTTGATACAACCAAGTACAATGCTCGAACCAAATTTACATTCATAATCTATCAATCTTGCGGGATTGCTGGGGTCATGTGCATCTAATGATCTCACTTTACCTTAAGTCATTGGGGTTCGTCTAGTGGTGAGGGTAGGTAGAGGGATGAGTAAGAGTAGTTAGGTACAGAGTTCGAGACCCTCCAACGTAACAAAAAAATGATCTCATGTTACCTCTGTCACTATAATTGTAGAATATGAGTAGCACAATATAGATGGTCGACTTGCCGTTTTCGCTGTGCAAACCCTTCAAGATTTATCTCACGTGGTATAATAAAGTATATTAAGGCCTCATTTGATAAGTAGGATTGGATTGAAATGGATAAATCAAATTGAAGGTAGAAGTAAATGATTCTTCATTTAGAGGTGGTTAGAAGAAGATTATGCATGAATAAAACATGTACCTTCTATCCTACCATTCTAGAAAAGATTAAAATGGATAAATTTCCTTTATGGGCAATCCATCTTCTATCCTCTAGTTGGTGTCAATTTTTTATTATTTCTCCCCTCAACATGCCTTGAGATTAGGGAGTTTTCAATTCCAATCCAAACCCTAAATACCAAATAAGTCCCCGTGTGCTAACAATTTGGAGCATGGCCAATTTTCACTAGATCACTTCAGAGACTACGAGGACTAAATTGTAGAAGTGTCCAATGGTGCCCAAAATTGGTCAATATTTATCCTATCCTATGATAACCCACATGACTACCTACAGGTTTTAGGTTTAGCACGGATATGCTGGCATGCTGCTTGATACCTATGGCCTATGGGCTTGGAATTACAAAATTTATTCCCTCGGACTCTATAGATGACTTTCTTAGTATCAGTAATAGCACAGGTATGGGCTTAGGAAATAAGACGCTAAAAGAAGTTCGTGGACTTGACTCATGTGCCAATCTGAGTTGAACGGGCTAGTTTTAAAAGACCCCAAATGGTGAACAATAGGATTGAATTCTGGAAAATTAGTTGCAATATTAGATATTTGGTTTGCAGAAATGATTATTTTTCAGTAACGGTGATATATTTGATCATATAACAATATATTGGACATATATACATGAATAACGATGACATAACGACAATACAATGATGATATAATGATGACTAATTATTTATGCAACAAATGTCAAGATATGTTTGTTGTAGCTAACTGCTCTTGAATTATTGAACTACTTAAAAATTTACATTTTTTTTATAATTCATTTCTATTCTTAAGGAGAATCGTTAACCACAAAAATAAAAAGGAGAATCAGTAACAGTGATGATAGTGATGGTGGACTTTTAGGATGTTGGGTTGAACAAGCAACAATGAAAAAAAGCGATGGATGACTTTGTCTTCGTTGTCTACGTCAATGCGCTCGCCCTCTTCTTCGTCTTGCTTCCATCTTCCTTTCTCTTCAAGAGGTTTAATAATTTTATTAAACACCTAATACGTACCCTGATTTTTCTCTTGTTGCAGGGCAAGAACTTTATTAATAATTTTATTAATTTTCTGCAGGACAAGAACTTTTCCACCTCTCGCATCTAAATTGGTTTTCAGGTTTCCGCCAATTCTATCTCTCAACAAGTGCGACGACTAGTCCATTTTAAAGCTCCAAGAGACATTTATAATCTCTTAAAGCTGACGGCCACTACTTCCTCAATAGGACGAAGCAGTTGCAAATATATATTAGGTTTCTGGTCCCTTTTCTCAGACATGTGTATGGAATTCACTTGGAGTGCTTGCCCTACTGAGAGTCTGGAATCCATTTTTTGAGTTCAAGAGAAGAGAATACGAAACCAACAGTGGATCGACATCGAGATGTCAAGTAAGAAACTCTATTACTGTTGTTTGGAAACTAAGGTTAGAGTTTCGAAGTTCTGCAGTTTGTATTCATTTGTAGTGTAGGATTTGATTGCATCGATCTGAACAGTACAACGTTTGATAAAGAAAGAGATATGACAGTTTCCAAAATGTCAATCATGCATTTCCCACAATTATATGCAGGGCAAAATTGGGCCAAAGTGATTTTAAAAAACTACTGTAGCAGATTGTGACAAAGTAATTTGCAGGGATGTGGGATCTGCAGATGTACCTGTCTTTATGACTCTGCAGTTTCGAGAGAGAGAGAGAGAGAGAGAGAAAGAGATAAGATGAACATGGAGGGTTTTCTGCCATTTATTGGAATGGTGATCGCGATGATGGTTCAAACTGGCAGTATGGTGGTAAACAAAGCAGCCATGTCCAAAGGGACCAACGCCTACATAATCGTAGTCTATGCCAACGCCGTCTCCGCCCTCATTCTTCTCCCTTCCGTTCTCATCTTCCACAGGTTAATTCTACAGAATTTCTTTCTTTCTTTTTTCGTAGATCTTATTTGATCAATCATAAACATTTTACTACTCTGTCTTTTTGAAATCTTGAAAAATATTCGACGATAAAGTGTCACATTTTTTCTTTCTTTTCTTCTTACTGAGATTTTCTGGCCACTGGCAGATCGGAGCGCCCTCCCCTTACATTCTCCATCCTATGCAAAATCTTCTTGCTAGCACTGTTTTGGTTGGTAACGTATACACTAATTAATTTAACACGCAACTCCACTCTACAGACCAATTTCTTAGAAATTTAATTACTCAACATACATGTGCAGTTGTACATCGCAAATATTTGGAAATATTGGCATAGAATACAGCTCTCCCACACTTAGCACGGCCATGCTTAACCTCATCCCAGCTTTTACTTTCATACTTGCCATCATTTTCAGGTTCTGCTTTTTCTTTTTCCTTTCTTTTTACTTTCTTTATACTGAGAATAATAGTATTGGTTTGACTTTGGGGACAAATAATTGAGTTCTTTCACTGTAACCGATCGAGGGCAAGTACTGTATAACTGACTAAAGATCAATAAAAAAAAGAGTGACCAAAAATATTAAACTCTCTTTTTATTGTTGGCTATAAAATCCAATTAGAATGTAAGACACCATAAAAATATGAAAAGAATATGTATGTGTATTATTCGATAATTTTTTTCTTCTAATCATTCTGAAATTTCAATTACAGTCTTTTTCAATAATATGTGAATTTTACTCGTACTATTGAAAAATGTGTGAAAAAGGTGAGAACACGTGTATCATATATGAACATTTTCAATATATGAGAATTTTACTCATACTATTAAAAAAAAGTGCTGGAACTTGATAACTTTTGTTGTGTTATTTAAGAAGTAATCAACATGCATTGCTTCAAATATTGGGTGGTTCGTTTTTTTTTTTTTTTTCAAAAATATTGGGTGGTTTAACTTTAGGATGGAAAGAGTTTACTGGAGAAGCTCAAGCAGCCAAGCAAAAGTTTTGGGAACCATAGTATCAATCACAGGAGCATTTGTTGTAACATTTTACAAAGGCCTACCAATCATACGGCTATCATCATCACTTGCTAGTTCACTCAACCAACTGATCCTTTCCTCATCGAAATCAAACTGGATCCTCGGAGGGCTTTTTCTTGCAGCTGACGCCTTGTCAACTTCTTTATGGTACATTCTGCAGGTAATTAGGTGTATTACTCGGTTACCCTTTTATAGAGCTGAAAGCAAATAACAACCAATTAAATTACAATTTTTTTCTTTCTTTCTTTCTATAATTCCAAATGTTGCAGGCAACAATCGTTAAGAAGTACCCTGCAATTGTGTTCATTGTCTTTTTCCAATGCTTATTCGCGACCATTCAGTCTGCAGCATTTACTGTAATTGCAGTTAGAGGTGCAAGTGCCTGGGAATTAAGGCTGGATGTGGGGATCATTGCTATTTTATACACAGTAAACAAATTAGAGTTCTTTTTTTTCTTCATAGCTCAAAGTAAAAGATTTTTTAAAGCTCATAGTTATAAGTTAAATTTTGTATAATCATTTACAGGGAATTGTTTCGACGGTTCTCCGATACAGTTTAGTCACCTGGTGTGTGAAGAAAGCTGGAGCTTTTTATTGTTCTATGTTTAAGCCTCTTGGAATCATTTTTGGTGTGATCATGGGTATCATATTTTTGGGAGATTCAGTCTATCTTGGAAGGTATAAATATACATATAATTTGTTTCAACCTCTTACTTATTCTCGCTTGATATCTCAAGCACAAATAGTGAAAACTTAAAACTAAAAACAAAATAGTTATCAAAAGAGCTCTAAACTTGTCCCGTTCAATTATTTGATTTTTCTTTGGTTGAATCATTGACAGTCGGTGAAAGCTGCTGGGTGGGAAAGTCTTGGCTTGTTAGAAACTTAGAAAATCGGGTTGATTATTAAGAGAAAATTCTTATCAGCAAATTAATTAATGATAATTGATTATATAACATCTTTGCAGCTTAGTTGGTGCAGCGATAATTGTTACTGGATTTTATGCCATGATGTGGGGAAAGGCCAAAGAAGAGAAGCTGATCGATATCGAATCACTAGACCAAAACAAGCTCCCTTTGCTACAAAACGGCTTACAAGAGAAGCAGTAGTGCACAAGTCTTCTTTCTATGTAAATTAAAGACAATATTAATTGCAGATTATTTGTTTGAAATTAAAAAAAAAAAAAGGAGTAAGATTCTCTCCTTTTTTTTCTTTTTTTTTTCTCTCTCATTTTATTTTAAGCTACGTCAACATCTTATATTAATTTTTTTATAGAAAGAGAAAGACAAAATAGAAAATGTGAGAATATAGGAAGAAAGGAGATGAAAAGAGAATGGGAGATAATCTTAGTTCATAAAAAAATTGCAGATTATTTGTTGTTTTTTAGTTAGTTATAAATTTATGAACTATCAGTCTTCTTATTATAGTTGATGGGGTAGGAGGACAAGTCAGGTGAAATGCAAATGGGAATCTGTCAATATTAAAAAAGAGACGAATGTATTTACTTGAAAGGGTAAAATGGTAATTTTCCTATGACTGGCATTTATAAGTTTCTTTTTTACGGAATTATCATTTTACTATGAAATTCAAAATTATCTTTTTACCCTTCTACGTAAGCACATTCCATCTCATCTTAGAAAATTAATAGAATCTCAGGAATCTAGAATGAATATTAAATTTCAAAATGTAAAATTACGCGATTTTGTTCCGAAAAAAAAAAAGATTGAAGTTGAGTTTCATTGGGCAGATAAAAAAATAATTATATTTTAGTCTGAAGTTTAAACAAAGAACAAACGACGTCCCGCCCATTTGACTACACTATGACCATGCAAATGGGTGCCCCAGGTGAAGTCATCAATTAAATTTATTCAAAGCTTGTCTTACATTAGGACTCCATGTCTGCATCTTGCTGTGAAAATTTCTGGTTCTGAGATCGAAGAACAAAAAAAAAAAAAAAAAAGAAAAAAAAAGGGAGTTATGGGGAAGATTGCAGCACTACCAATCGTTGGGATGGTGTTGGGTGAGTGTGCACAAGCTGGGCTAATTATAATAAGCAAAATAGCCATGTCTAATGGCATGAGCAACCTTATCTTTCTCTGCTACTCCAATGCCCTCGCCGCCCTCATCCTCCTCCCAATTTCTCTAGCCTTCCACAAGTAATTAAATCTCACTTTTTCTCAACTACCGGAATCCAAAGGTTTGATTTGTCACTGTGGTTTATTACTTTGATCATAAAGTTAATTTCTTTCTTTGCTCTTATCTTATGTGCTCTTGGTAGATCTGAGAGCCCTCCCCTCACTTTCTCGATCATCGGTTGGTTCAACTTGCTTGGTCTAATTGGGTAAGTTAAGAATTACATCTGTTGATAAAAAATCCAGTGTGAGAATTAATCAAGGTTGCATTTTTAATTTGTTGGTGGGTGATTACTGATTAGTAGGTTTGATTGATAATTTCAAGAGTTTTGCAGATTCATGGCGCAGTTTCTTGGTTATGCTAGGATTAAATATAGCTCTCCTACTCCTAGTACAGCTATGCTCAACCTCATTCCTGCTTTTACCTTTGTACTGGCAGTTATCTTCAGGTTATACCCTCCTCTTTTTACTCAAACTGAAAATTGTGATCAACCTCCATGTTTTTTTTCTTTTGCCAAACCGATGTTTTAAGCTACTGTTAATTGATAATTCATGGGGGAGGGGGATTCGAACTCAGGTGCAAGCGGGCGGTAAACTGCTCTGGCCAATTGACATGTTTCCCTTTTTGTTTCTTTATTCTGAAGTGTGATTTTATCAGAATCGTCTTATTTTGTTAATGAAACCTGAGCATTAGTTATGAGTACCTGTTCTATTCTTAGGTTTTGTAGAAGAACCAGTGTTAATATATCGATTATCTTGTTTTTTTTATTCCAAGGAGAATTTAGCTGATGATGAGCTCTCTCTCATCCCAGATAAGAGTTGTACAACGCAATTCTGAGACATTGGTAGCATGGTAATCTTACACTGTCACCGATTTCTAAAATCGTTCAAATGCCTGGTTTCAGAATGGAAGGGCTTTCATTGCGACTCTTTACAAGGGACCCCGAATTCTGAAAACATCCTCAACTGTTATGACTGATATGTTGTCTCATAAGCAACTTTTATCCGAACAGTCAAACTGGGTCCTTGGAAGAGTGTGTCTCGCGGCAAATTGCATCTTGGCCGCATCTTGGCCTATTGTACAGGTGAAATCTGTAAACTTTTACTTAAAACGTCTTGAAAGTGTGGAATTTGGTTAGAAACTAAGAGTACTTCCTATTTCATTTCTGTGTTTCAGGCATCAGTTCTAAAGAAATACCGCGCAGAGCTGATCATGGTTTTTAATTATTGCTTCTTTGTGGCTATTCAATCTGTAGTAGTTCTTCAATTGTAGAAAGAGACCTGATTTCATGGGAATTAACACCTAAAATCAGGTGGATCGCTGTTCTATACTCGGTAATTAGATAACTAAACCCAGCCCTGATATACCTATTGGATGTAATATTTCTAACACATGAACCTAAGTTGCTAAGTTATATTATTGCAGGGAGTGTTTGGCTCAGCATTCCAGGTTGGTGTATCTACTTGGTGTCTTAGAAGGACAGGGCCTGTGTTTGTAGCTATGTTCAAGCCTTTGGGGATTGTCGTTGCAGTTTTCATTGGTGTTACCTTCTTAGGTGATACTTTCTACCTTGGGAGGTAGGGTTTAATCTTTATTCCCTGTAACCTCCATATCAAAATGTCGTCGATTGAGAGGCACTAATTTTGGTCGTGTTGAAAATTGCAAAAAGGACACCATTTAGCTTCTCAGTTTACATTTACTGAATGCTGTTTGATAGGAGCAGTTGTTATTGTCAGTGGATTTTATTCTGTGATGTGGGGAAAGCCAATGAAGAGAAGAGGGGTGATGATGCAGGGGAAGGAAGCCTGGCATCGAGCAAACAACGGGTCCCTCTATTGCAAAGCCATATTGAAGAAATATAGAAGTTTTCTTTTTTTGCAGTTGCCAAAAAAAGGGTAAGTCTGTGTTGTTTTTGTCTTAGTTCTTTTAGAATGCTACCCTTTCCATGATTCTCGAAAATTAGGATAGGTTATTGTAGGAATTGTTTTGCTCAGGCCGTGCCTAGTGAACGTAAGTCACCCGAAGTAATGCAGGCACAATGAAGATCCATTTGTCCTTGGAATCCTGCATACATTCAATCAAACGCAGTATGTTGGTGTAAATTGAGCGTAGTTTCAAATTCACTACAAAGGTGAATCACCATGTGAAGCATGTCATGCCCGGCACTGCTACTGACAAAATATTATGACTCCCCTGTCTCATTTTAAATATTGTCCAGGAGAGAGTAGAAATCTAAAAAGACAATGCCAGTTCTATGAACCTTACGTTATCTGGCTTTCATGAGGAGGCAGCTTCATTGCCTTGTCGTTAATTAACCTTTTGAACTACTAAAGCGTTTCTAAATTATTTGTAGATGTGGTTCATATATTTTGACAAATTTCTTCTGACTTTTCCAATGAGTTATTGAAGAACATATTTGATTGTTTGACACTGTTTAATCAAATACAATAAGAAAATTGTACAATCTTATACCATATTCCGATTATGGATTACAGGATTAGCAGTGTGAGCATCAGCTTTTCGTACTTTCCAATTCGATATCCTGCTAGGTAAGCTCAAATTAAAATACAGGGTTATCTGGGCAGATAAACGTATTCAAGGAATTGGGAATTCGATTGTGGAATTTTGCTAATCTGTTGAAATGGGGTTGTGGAATTCAGCTCAAGAATCTGTCATTTTCCTTAAAGAACAATAATGCAGGAGAAAGTAGTTAAGGAAGAGTTAGTGCTATTTTCTCAGTGACTCCGGGGGACTTAGCTGAGCACAGGTTAAAGTTTGACATAAAATCACATCGAAATATTATCAGAAAACGAAAGCACCTCCGTTGATCCTTGTTATAAACTTATAGCTGAGTAATTAGGTGGACTTATCAGCTTTAAATTAACAATATTTCTTGGCAAGGTTGTTTGAAATGTTGTAATGAAATCTCCAGGAGGAGTGGAGGCCGGAACAACCATTTTCCAGCATTGAAAAATAAAGGGAAAAAGAAATCGTAAGGCAGTCTATGATGGTGGCATAACAAATTATTAAATTTGAATTGCTCATAAAGGAGCACTAAGAAACTGATAGACTGAGGGGCAAATGAGTGGCTAACGTGCGTTCGAGTTAAAGAAGCTTTTTAGTGTTCACGTCATATTACTAATTTATTTATATTTTAACACGTATTTTTATTTATTAATATTAAACTCAATGTTTATGAAATATTAATCATGTTATTCATTCATATATATTACAATATGTAGATTAGTGATATCATGTGTCAGTATCTCTCTCACGTACTCTTATTAGTAATATCATATGCCAGTATAACCGTTATACTAAAAAAAAATACATGTGTTAGAATATGAGTAAATTGATAACTTCACATGTTATTATGATAGATGTACTTTAGAAATTTCTCCAAATAATTTTGTCCAAAAAGGAAAGCAATATTTATAAGAAACCTTTGTCCAAAATAGGTCAGCCTCCCTTGTATTAATAATAATAGTAATGATAAGTATAAATCCGAGTAGCTACTTCTCCTTTTCAAGTAGCTTCACCTTTTCATGAAGGGTTGCCCTCCCTCTACCTGTCTTCGCATACATACAGAGAGAGAGAGAGAGAGAGAGAGAGCCAATTTTCTTCTTCTTATAAACTTGCTAGCTTTTTTAGCTGATGCAAAACTAAGGGAGAGAGGGAGTAATTAGAAGCAGTGATGTGGATGATGAGTAACATTAAACTGCAGGAAACGGTGCCGTTTGCAGTGATGGTGGCAATGGAAGGTTGTACTATAATATTAACCATTTGGGCAAAATCTGTCATGACAAATAATGGCATGAGCCCTTTTGTTTTTGTCGTCTATACTCACTCCCTTTCCTCTCTCTTCCTCCTCCTCTCTTCTTTCCTCTTTCGCTGCTGCAGGTATATCTCTCTCCCTGTCTCTCTCTCAAACGCATACTTCCACGTAATATTTTGATGGTACTAGTTCGTTACAATGATATATTATCGATGACATATTGGCAATCTGCTCTTTTTATTCTCTTCCTCTCATACATATATATACTTTCAAGTAATATTGACTGTACTAGCTACTTCATTACAACAATATTATTATCGATGATATTTTGACAATCTGTTCTTGAAACTTGCAAGACTGGTATTTGTGTTTTATTTTTTATTTATTTATTTATTTATTTATTTATTTATTTATTTATTTATTTTTTTACCGATAGTATATAATTCAATAACATTAATTATTGCAGCAGCAGAAGAGATTCAACACAGCAATCAGTCTTCACCTGGGCTCTCTTCGTTCGATGCTTCCTCTTGGGTTTTACAGGGTATGCACTTCATATTCTTCCATCTCATCTCCAACGCATGAATCCATGGATTCTCCAGTTGACCTCAGCAAGCCTTAGAATATTCAGCTATGCACTGTATGGGACCTATTCTTCTGTCCTCCGTCTATAGGAAAAAAAAAAAAAAAAAAATTCCTACCTATAGAAATTTTTACTAGGACACATATATAACCAATCCAAACATGTTGCAATACAGGTATAGTGGTTATATATTATACCCTGAATGTCTACCAAACTGTATTATACAACGTGGATGCAGACTTATGTCAAGTCAGTCGATCAAGCCAATGTGCTCTCTATTTACACCCAAATTTAAATTTTTCTTCCTGTTTTTTAGAATATATATCATTTGGTAAAAATAAATTATTTATACCGTATGACTGTATTTAAGTGGCATGGAATAATTTTTCAAACAAATATTCATCCATTCTCAACAATGTGAATAAAATAATTGTATAAACAAAGTCTACACGTTATGCGCAATATTTAGTTACTTCTTATGGAACCTTCCGACCATTTTAGAAGAATAAAAAATCTTGCTTTCGCTCGTTTGTGTTTTGTTTTTGTAGGATAACAGTATCTCAGAATCTTGGATTCCTTGGTTTAAGTTACAGCTCTCCTATTCTTGTGTGTGCCATGGGCCTAATGATCCCATCTTTTTCCCTCCTGCTCTCACTCAGGTTTGTAATTAATTCCTACAACAACAAAAATGTTATCTCACTAGTATAAATCGAATAAAAAAAAACCTAGCTAGTATAAATGTTGCAATATTGACACTACGAAAATGTTCTCTTGCACTCCTCCGTGTGTATTTTTCTGTTTGTTTTTGTTTTATAAAAGAAGTGGTGTATGATAAAATTATTGTAATAACAATAACAGTTTCATGAAATTAACCCAATTATCTTAATTACAGGAGGGCGAAACTAGATTGGAGAAGCTCAAGTTTCCAGGCCAAAGTAAGTGGCACACTAATATCGATCACTGGGGCAATAGTGGTTGAACTCTACAAGGGTGAATATATAAGAAAATCTTCAGTTTCCTCTTCAGATTGGTATATTAATCAACTCCAACTCCGAGTAGAGAAACTAGGCTTAATCTTCTCCTCAGAGAAAGAGCATTGGGTTGTGGGTGGCCTTTTACTGGCAGCATCTACTTTATCCGTTGCCGTATGGAACATCATTCAGGTAATTTATTGAAGAAGTTATTATTGAGAGTTTAAAAAGTCATACGTGAAAAAAATTAAGCGAGGAGTGCACGATGTGTTTCATATTAGTTTCCTTTTTTACTGTTTGATTCTTGCTTTTACTCTGTTGTGATTAGATGGGAACGATGAAACTATATCCACAAGTGGAAGTAATGGAAGTGGTAACTCTTTATAGCTTGCTTGGGACAATCCAATCTGCAATGCTATCTTTGTTCCTAGAGAGAAACCCAAGTGCTTGGAAATTAAAACTCAACGGGGAGCTCCTTCTCATTGTTTTAACAGTAAGTAATTATCATAGAACATATGTAGTTAAATTGTAATTAATCATCTCGAGGAATTTCATTGTGCGTGCTCTTTGTTGTAGGCAATTTTCGGGGGTCTAGTTCGAAGTCGTGTTCAACATTGGTGTATGAACATGAAGGGCCCATATTATGTGCCGTTGTTCAAGCCGTTTGGGATTGTTTTTGCAACCATTTTTGGTGTCAGTTTATCTGCAAATAGTCTTTGTTATGGAAGGTAATTAAGTAGTCTTTGTTGCTTATGAATTTCCTTTTTATTTGGTATTCTATGGATTAATAGAGGTGTAATCTTGCAGTGTGATGGGAGCAGTCATAACTGGAATGGGGTACTTTATTATAATATGGGGACAAATCAGAGAAGATGAAAAACATGATCAAGATCACTGTGTTGATGAGAATCTCGAATCCAGTTCTGAGAGGAAGGTCCCTCTCTTGCAAGAAGAAGATGTATAGAATAGTTTTAATTCTTAAACGGGAAATTACCTATCATCGGGTGTATATCCTTTTCTATGTCTCTCTCCCACAGGTGATAGGATATGTATATATACACACCTATTTCTATGTATCTTTCTTCTCAGGTTGCTTGAGAGAGAGAAAAAGGTATACACCTCGTGACATGGGAGTTCTCCTTGAAAATACCAGAAAGCTTGAGACACAAGAAGGCTCCTAGACATTAGGATTGCCGGTATGCTATGGCCAGTCGTGGATGCGCAGCAAATTCCTCACGTTTGATGCATTAGAATCTGCATGTATTGCGTGGCAACTGAGTGTAGAAAATTTCTTCTAGTTGTACTTGTACATGAAGTGCAGGAATTCAAGATTAATTGTATATGTTTTACGGTGTCAATGAATTTGTCGCATACGATTTTAATTTCTGATTGAGAATACGTAGCAGTTTGGTTTATATGGCAAAGCACATGTCTTTGCAGGTGGATACACAGCCATGTGAAATGCAAATGAACAAATTGATATGTGAAAAATCCCTCCATTTATTCAAATACACTTCAACTGTCAATTACAACATGACTGATATCATTTCGGGTCATCACAAAAGATTCTGGCCAAGGACAAGGTCCCTGATGGATTGCAACTCAGTTACAACATAACTCATATCTTTTCGCTCTCTCGGGGATTCAGCAGAACATGAGATTCCGATTTTAAATATTGAACTCAAACACACTTGGATTTTTTCAGCACTTATGTTATTATGCTGCTTTGGTTGGGAGTAATAGGGTCGAGCAGCGAAAATCTGCAATTTCTGGAACTCGATGAGGCAAACCCATCTTGACAAGATTGTGAAGGTTCAAGCCTTCACTAAACATAGGGTCGGTGAGTCTCTTCCCTGTAAACATCTCTAACAAGAGGATCCCAAAGCTGTAGACATCCCCACATGCTGGAATCTTGCTTCCCATGCCATACTCTACAATTCAAACATCACAAAAGACCAATATGAGCTCATTAGTAAATTAAATTTATTTTTCCAGCCAAGTAAATGAATGATCAAAAGGAAAAAAGAGAAGCACATGAAGATGTTTACCTGGAGCAGCATAACCAACCGTTCCTCGTACTCCAATGGAACTTGTTTGATTTTCCATAACATTATTGGTTAGGTTTGAGAGAAATCTTGCCAGTCCAAAATCAGAAACATGTGCAGTCAAGTCGTTGCCCAAAAGAACATTGCTAGGCTTGAGATCACAATGAACAATTGGTAATGCACAAGCAACATCAATGGCAATGTCTAGCCTCTGAAGAAAACTTAAATTTTTGGGTGTTCCAGCAGTTGGATGCAACCACTCCTCTAAGTTCCCATTGTCCATGAGTTCATAAACTAAAGCCTTGAAATCATTACCAGAGAAGTCCACGCTCGAACAAGCTGTTACAACCTTGACAAGATTCCGGTGTCTAATATCTCTCATCGCCTCACATTCGGCTATGAAACTCTTAGAGGCTCCATGGCGTAACATGTTAAGCACCTTGACAGCAACAGGTTGAGTTCCATTATCATCATCAAGAACTCCTTTATACACAGACCCAAAGCCGCCCGTGCCAATCAGATTAGTTGAGGAGAACCCATCAGTAGCCTTCAAGAGAGTGTTATAGGACACTTGTAAAGCGGAGTTCCCCAAAGAGCCTGGACCTGCTCCCTTCCTTTTATTTCTTGGTGAACAAACAAACAATAATGACAACACTATAACCATTTCTAGGAAGGAAAACCCAGCTACTAAGGAGATTATTAGCTTCAAACTAGGAGACAATCTTCCCTTATTCTTGAACTCTTTAGTCTTGCACTTGGGCAGTTGGAGATCGGCAATATTGCTGCAGAGCCTGGTGTTTCCAACAATTGAAGTTGCAGTTGCATTTTTGAAAACACCTTCAATTGGTACCGTTCCCCAAAGTTGATTGAGACACAAGTTGAGATTCTTTAAGAAAGCAAAGCCCTCCAAAAACTGGGGAATTTCACCAGACAAATTGTTGCGTGAAAGGTCTAAATCCTCAATCCCTCTCATTGAACTCAAAGATGAAGGAATGGTCCCATTGAAGATGTTGCCTTGAAGGTGTAGGACTTCTAAATTCACACAACCTCCAATAGTATTGGGAAGTTCTCCTGACAACATTGATAAAGTTTGTTTGTTTAGATGTTTTGATGGATAGTTTTTTGGATGGGTTTCTTCATATTAGGATAGCAGAGAATGGAGAGAACTTGGAGTTCGTACTGACGGCTTCAAGGCTGTGCAGAATGCAGCAGCACTAATTTCATTAAGTAGAGGAAATCTTGTAGGGTATGGTGCATTGCCATGACCCATACTTGTTTAAGAGAGAGTGATTGACAAGAGGCTTAACAACCATTTCAGCCTTATTACCCCAGATTGAATCCTAGCCCTTCATTTGGGTTTGAGTGAATTAATCTAGAGTGTACACTTGTCATTCACACACTCACACATACATTTAAATTGAAACTAGCCGTTGGTGACTTAAACCCTTCATTTCTTCTTTCTTCTTCGATGCAGACCGAATCCAAGCTCGGGAGTTCCTTGCTGCCTTCGATCCCTCGACTTCAGAAGCTGTTTAGCTTCCAACAAACATGTTGTCCGAAAAGTCCAATTTGCCTAAACTGCTCAGTTTCCCAATCTCCAGTGGAAGAAAATCCGATAAGGAGGTGAGGTCATTTTGGGAAAGATCCATTTGCAATAGGCTCTGGCATTTCCCTAGGCTTGAAGGGATGCCACCATGAAGATTATTTCCTTGCAATTCAAGTGCGTCTAGCATCCTTAAATTTCCTAGAGTGGATGGAATTCTCCCTGATAATTTGTTGGTAAAAAGACTCAACTTCTGAAGCCTTCTAAGCTTGCCAATATCAGTGGGGATATTACCTGTCAAGAGGTTATTCCCCATACCTAGTAATTCCAAGTTGACTAGACTGGTTATTCCGGCTGGGATGTTTCCATAGAGTTGGTTTCCTTCAACCCAAGGGATTTCAAGCTTGGTTGAGAGATTGGATATGGGTGTGGGCAGCACGTACCCCTCCAAAATTGTTGGTGTGTATAACCAATCACCTTAACTTAGTGGCATTGCTGAAGTCCGAAACAAAACTCAAGTCACCATCTTTACCAGTTCCAAGATGGTTTGTAAAAATTGTGCGTTTCAAGGTTACGAAGCTTTTGTAGATTTGGCACTTGTCCGGTTAGTTTGTTATCTGCAACTTCAAATTGCGCTAGATTTGTGGCATTGGATATTGACGTTGGAATGGATCCGGAAATTTGATTACTAGCAATGTTAAATATTTGGAGATTTGGAAAATTTGTAGCCAGTTCTCTGGGGATAGTCCCTTGAATTAGTTTGTTTAGGGAGATGGAGAAAGTAACTAGATTAGAGAGATTATAAATGGAGGGAGGAACGATACTAGATGACTTATTTGAGCCTAATGAGAAAAATGTTAATTTTTTCAATTGGCCTAGGGAACTAGGGATGCCACCTGACAAGCTTTTGTCATAGGAACCAAGAGAATCAAGAGATGAAATGTTCCCTAAGGAATCAGGGATCAATCCTGACAAATTGTTACGTTGAAGAACAAGTGTTTGAAGTTTAGGAAAGGAGCCACCAGAGGAATTTTACCTACTAAACGATTGTGACCGAGACCTATACCCATGAGGTTGTGACAATTGGATATATTGACAGGAATAACCCCACTGAGTGAGTTTTGGTTCAGAATTAGTACCTGCAATCTACGCAAACACTCGATTTCTGGTGGAATTTGGCCTGACAAACGGTTGTCCCTCAAACGTAGTAGCCTGAGGAAGCTCAGGTTTTCGACATATGGGGGATATGGACCCTGCCAAGCTTTGGTTCCCTAGGTTTAACACAGTGACCCTCTGCTGATGTCGTTGGCTGCATGCAGAGGGGGCGTTGACGGGGAGCGAAAAGTGCAGTCGCACAGGGCTCCAAATTTGAAGGGACCCCTAAATTTTTGCCATTTAACATTATGTAATAATATTCTATATTTAAAAATTGCTTTTGTTAGCACTTTAAACTGCATTGTGCACTCCTCATAAACGTTTTTTTTTTTCTTTCTAAACATAAGAACTTGGAGTACCATGAGATTCTTTTAGTGTCAATAATAACGCCCTGAAAAGCGACAATTTCTTAATTTTATAATATAACAATGTTATATATTCAAGTGAACTTTAAAGTTAGAGGTCTGATGTTATTTTATTTTTATTTTTTTTTCATGTTTGGTAGTTTAAGATAAAACTGTTTTTGATTATTTAGTGAAGGTTATTGTTTGTAGCTCTTTTTACTTATCATTAAGGATATTTGTAAACATGCAATCAGTGAGTGCTAAAGTTTGTTTTGATTTTTTTTTTGTTTGTTGAATAAACGATATTATCTACGCTAAGAGGGTGGGGGAGTGGGCTAAGTCTCACAATGAGCTAACAATAATGTGGTTCAAATTCATCTTTGATGAGACTTGAACATAAGACTTCTCACATACAAGTGAAGATGAATATCACTTGATCGTAGTACTAAGTGGCTTTGTTTTAATTTAAGTGAATGTTTTCTAGAATCAATACATTTTCCTACTTTTTTAAAACTTAAAACTATCTTAATGATGGCCCCTTTTACAAATTTCGCACAAGGCCTCCAAAATCTCAGAGACGGCCCTCGCTGCATGTGACGCCTTGCCGTAGGCAAAAGTGATATGATTCGTTCCACGAACTCAAGAACTGGTTGGGGTCCTCCTTTATTTGATCTTTGATGGCTAGCAATGCCTTTTTATCTGTTTCGTTCCCATCTATGGCTATGGAGGAGCTGAAGCAGCGGGTGAGAATTAATACGATAAAAAGTGACTGTATTAAAAGCAGTCTCGCAGATAAAACCCCCATTTGTTGAATTGGGTACGTTTATATATGCATGCTGCAGAGACTGGAAAGTGGTAGGTATGTCTGCATTTCAGCCAGGGTTTGACGGACTCATTTATAAGGCATGAAGAAGGCGGGCGGATAAAATCGTTGACGATGACTCCGGGTGATGTTGCTTTCCAAGTTCCTGCCGGGAGATAGGTTATATCAGAGAGTTCCCACCTTGCAACTTGGTTCAAAAATGTAGACGTTCGAAAACGCCAAGGGAAATAATAGAGAGTGAGGAAAAAACATGCAAATCCAATCTCTTTTTTTTTTTTTTTTTTGTCAACTTGCAAATCCAATCTGGCAGCCACCTCTCTTTTTTTGTGACTTGGATTTGTATCTTTTAATTTATATTCTTTCTTTATCATGATAATGGGCTAATTTCTCATATTCCCTATTGAGTAATGCTATTCATATCATGTTTTTATATCACATTTCTATATTATCTTAGATGGCATCTGATGTGGAATCATTGGT
The DNA here is from genome assembly GCF_041283825.1 of Pyrus communis. Lineage (NCBI taxonomy): Eukaryota > Viridiplantae > Streptophyta > Magnoliopsida > Rosales > Rosaceae > Pyrus > Pyrus communis. Next base: position 5,051,978 of record NC_142580.1, on the reverse strand, counting down.
GGCTGAGTATGCCATCCCCCTCTGCTCAAATGTATCTTCGGGTTCAGATTAAATATACTTACACTCGTACCATTGAGTTTCTCCGAAAAAGTAAGAGTAATGATATTCATACCATATTTTTATACTACATTTCTATACCATCTTAGGTGGCATCTGATGTGGACAGCCACATCATTTGAAAAATTTGCAAAACCCAAGGAAATGAAGGATAAAGAATCCTCATATACCACAATCATCATTTAATTAATTAGTTTTTCTTAATTATTAGTTTATTAAATAATGAATTAAATTTAAAAATCTGATTAATTCAAATGATGTAGTTATCCACATCAAATGTCATCTAAGGTGGTATGAAAATGTGGTAGAAAAACATGATATAATAGCATTACTCTTCCCTATTTAGTAATGTTATTCATACCATATTTTTATATTATATTTCTATACTATCTTAGGTGACATCTGATGTGGACAGCCACATCATTTAAAAAATTTACAAAACCCTAGGAAATGAAGGAGAAAGACTCATCGTATACCACAATTATCATTTAATTAACTAATTTTTCTTAATTATTAGTTTATTAAATAATGAACTAGATTTAAAAATCTGATTAATTCAAATGATGTAGCTGTCCACATCAAATGTCATCTAAGGTGGTATGAAAATGTGGTACAAAAACATGATATAATATCATTACTCTTCCCTATTTAGTAATGTTATTCATACCATGTTTTTATATTATATTTCTATACTATCTTAGGTGACATCTGATGTGGACAGCCACATCATTTAAAAAATTTACAAAACCCAAGAAAATGAAGGAGAAAGACTCCTCGTATACCACAATTATCATTTAATTAACTAGTTTTTCTTAATTATTAGTTTATTAAATAATGAACTAGATTTAAAAATCTGATTAATTCAAATGATGTGACTGTTCACATCAAATACCACCTAAAGTAGTATGTGGTACAAAAACATGGAATGAATAGTATTACCCTTCCCTATTAGTTTGTCTCATGTAAATTGCATGCAACTCCACTCCTCCAAGTTAAGATACATGAGAAGTGGCTTTTTATTTTGGACTTGATTTTTATCCATGCGCATCCCCTTGTGTCTGTCGAAACATGTAATTAATTTAGGTGTGGAGAGAGCAATAAATATTTGTTGGGAGAGATTGTTTCGTATATAATCCCTTTTTCGGAGGAATTCAATGGTACGAGTGAGAGTATATTTAATCTGAACTCGAAGATACATTTGAGGAGAGGGGGATGGCGTACTCAGCCACCAGTGATTTTTATACAGTATGAACAAATTTTTATGATCAACATAAGGCGGTAGACGCTATGGGATATATCCACACACGCAATATTGATAAAACTATTTTTATTTTATTTTATTTGTTTGTAATATTGATAAAACTAAATTTAGATTCGATGTACCATGTGACCTAGTGGCTGAATTCATAGAAAAAAACAATTGGAATGGGTTTTTTTTATTAATTATAACGTGGGGACAAATCAGCTAAGAATATGCAAATACAGGATCGAGATCGAACAATGTGCTGACGAAAACCTGCAATCTAATTCTGAGAGGAAGGTCCCTCTCTTGCAAGTTGATGGAAGAAATGAATGTACGTATAGATTAGTCTCAAACAGGATAATTATTAATTTATATTTTGGAGTATATATTTTCTGGCTTTTTAATCAAAATATGGTCTTTAGGACTGCCATTTGATCTCTAAGATTTGAAATCGATAGAAGTGGTATTTGAGTTTGTTTACCATCAACCATTTTGGCCAATTCCATAAAAAATCTCTATTAAATAAAGATAAAATGACAAAAAGACATAACTCATTACTTTGGTATTTGAGATTTAAAATCGATAGAAAAAGTTTTTAAGTTTGTCCACCATCAATCATTTTGGTCATTTCGTGAAAATACTACATTAAATAAGGATAAAATGACAAAAAAATCAAATTGGCATAACTTTTCGCTTTGGTCCTTGAGATTTGAAATCAATAGAAGTGGTCTTTGAGTTTGTGCACCATCAATCATTGTCATTTTAGTCATTCCGTGAAAAATCTCCATTGAATAAAGATAAAATAACAAAAATACCCTCAATTTTAGTCAAAAATATATTTGAGAAGATTAGAGCATCTCTAAGGTCATCTCTAATGGAGATGGCTCAATGTCCAAAAGCCAAAAAAAGGGCATGATTTGCCAAAAAACTCATCTTCAACCGATGGTTGGGCAATAATTATATGAGCCCACCAGACTATTATTGGTCCAAGGGGCATTAGGCTAGCCAAATGTAGCCCTCATCTTAGTTCATTTTCTGGGGGCTCAACACCTCAGTTGTAATAATTGATTCAAATTTAACGACCAGATTTGAAAGTATCCAACGGTAATTTAATTAAATTAACTACTAAATTTAAAATATAAAGTTAAAACTAATAAATTATCGAGGACTTTATGTTTAACCCATTCGGTTAGAGATGGTATATGAATATAGCATAAGACTGTTCATTTAAAAATAGTTTTTTGCAGCCACTTAGTATTATGGTCAGTGGTATTCCTTTTCACTTGTAAGTGAGAGGTTTTATATTTGATTCTTGTCAAATGCGAATTTGAACCACATTATTGCTAGTTCATTGTGAGCCTAAGTGCACCCACCTCTCCTTTAGTGTCGAGCTGTTGCATATTCAGCTCATGTTGCATATTCAACTCACGTTGCAACTGCTACTGTTGTTTTCTTGATATCCAATTGGTCAAGGAAGCTTTTCTGATGGTATGCCTCTAGGAATCTCTAGTACTTTAAATTTCATGATTGTATTCCAAGCTGAGCATAACATCCTTATACACCCATTTCACATGTTAGGCGTAGCTGGTGTATTTGGCGGCTCCCTATTCAGTGTTATGCATAGGTCTTTGGTAGCCTCTAGTTTCATCAGGGAAATCACATAAAATGAATCTGCTAATGAAGGTTACAGATTCGGTCAAGAGAAATAAACCTGCAATATCCTAGTCACCCATGGTTATTTTGGCCAATTGATCTTCCAATATGCTAATTTCAACAATTCTCGTTCTTTACACTTCTTCCTAGTTGCTTGGCATGTAGTAGGTATCTGGTTCACCACTTTAGGTATCAGCACTATGACTTTCAACTTAAATTGTAAGATCCCACATCGACCAATGGAGAGGGGGTGATGTGTCTTATATGTACATATTTTCCTCCCTATAGCATAAGACCTTTTGGGAACTCACTGGCTTCGGATTCCATCGGAACTCCGAAGTTAAGTGAGTTCGGACGAGAGCAATCCTAGGATGGGTGACCCACTGGGAAGTTCTCGTCTGAGTTCCCATAAACAAATCTGTGAGGGAATGGTAAGCCCAAAGCAGTCAATATCGTGCTACGACAGAGTCAAAACTGGGATGTGACATAAACGATTTTAATTTCAATCAATCTGTAGTTGATAGTCAAGTTCGTGTAATTAATACTTAGGTTATATTATTAACCGCGCTAACCTTGGTATGGAAGTTATGGATGAACATAATGCTCATAATTTTCCTCTAGACCTAGGTGTTGTTGAAGTTCCATCCATAAATGGATAAGACTTTGGTCTTAGTGTATATGAGTTCTTGAAAGTAAAGGAGTAATAAAAAAATTTCTTGTTATATCAAGAGGTTTGGTATTGCTCCTTTACTATTTAGTTTTAGTATTTTTTTTAGTTATTACTTAACTATTTGTTTTATTCTGTTTTTAAATAAATAAATAAATAATAAAGTTTTCAATTTATGTTGTATTTTATCTTACAAGTAATGATAAATGGCGGAAAATTTGTAATACTACAAGGGTATTGTTTGTTCAAAAAATAAAAAATAATTTTTACAGGGCTATAATTTTGGACGGGGCTATGTTTAGCTCTTTTAGTTGTAGATGGCCTAACTGGTTGGTGGAAGGCGAGTAAGGGATTTGGAGTTGCCATTTAGCCCACAAAGCACCTCTGACGATACATTTTATGAAGGACGAGTGGTGGCTCCACTGTGCATGTCGAACTGTGCCCAGCTACATGATGTCAGAACTGGATCCTCTCCAGATCACTTTTGAGCGGATCCTCCGGATGCATCAATCTGGTTCGTTCAAACGAAAATCGAACGGCTAAAAGACTGTCAGACTGAGAAGGGGTTGTGATGGCAGCAACGGCCTTGGATTCTCTGCCTCGTGACTGCGGGATGGTTGATAAAGGGGCGGATGTTAGAGAAGACGACGGCATCATCGGGATCGTCGTGATTGACCAAGTAAAACCGCATAGGAGAATTAAGAAAAAAAAAACACAGCAGAATCGACGAGAAGAAAGAAGAAGAAAATTTGAAGAACCTGCAACATAATTGCAGAGAAGAAAATAGAGGTATCAGTAGCTATAGAACCACAAAGAAAGGAGAAGAAGACAAGTGTTAGGCCATCTCCAACCGAGGGCTGGCCAGAGGGCTTGTTTTAGCCCTCTAGCCCTCTAGCCCTCTAAGATATTAATATTTTAATGAATAGTACATGACCATATTTGCCTCCGTCTCCAACCGAGGGCCATAGGGCTCGTTTTAGCCCTGTCACAAAAAACCGTTTCCAACTAATGGCCAAACATAATTTATTATTTAAATTTAAAAACTACAACAACTTATATTCAAATCCAACAACAACTTAAATTTAAAAAATACAACTTATATTTAAAAACTACAACAGTAACTGGCCCAAAAAGCCAAAAAAATTAGAACTTAAATTTAATGAATGGTTTAGGTATTTATAGGAAAAAAAATTAGAATTTTTAAGAATTTAAAATAAAATAAAAAAATTGGCCCAAAAAACCAAAAAACAAAAAAAATTTTGAATACAACGACTAGTTTGCTAGCCGTTAGATTCAAATTTTTGTTTAAGCATTATTGTCTGATATAACCGACAGGAACCCGGGCTGGCTAGCTGACTGCATGCGGTCAGCCCTTTGGCCCTTTCAGATTTCGTGGGGCCCATAGGCTCTCTGGTCTAGCCCTCGATTAGAGACAGTTTTCGGGCTATTTTCGGCCATCTGGACCATTCGGTTGGAGATGGCCTTAGGGGAGGATCTAGAGGATCCGGATAAAAAGAATCCGAAGAGAATCATTTCCCCATGATGCCAGGCCTTGGAGAGCCTGTTGGTAAGGCCTTGACTTCAGACGACCAACAAGTGGGTCCTACAACTGAAATGGTAACTGGCAAGTGGGTTTCAAAGGGTTCATCATCAGGATAGGCTTGTGCAAGATATATAAAGCACTATGTTTAGGTGTTGATGGTCGAGAAAAGATCCTCTCCGGATCTCTTCCACCAAGGTCACTGAGTCAAGTGATTCGGACCTTTTAAATTTCATCTAACGGCCCACCTGTTTTGACCCTTAAAAGCTGAAATAATTTTTGACCGTTGGATGAAATTTGAAAGGTCCGAATCACTTGATCCAATAACTCTAGTAGAAGAGATCCAGAGAAGATCTATTCTCCTGATGGTCGAGGTTGGATATGTAGTCAACGCACCAAAGTTGACAATGCTCTCCAATCTTCTTTGCTCCATCACGTTGAACATGGTCAGAAATTCATGCCCAAAGTTTAATTTGTCAACAATTTATGCTCAGTACATGGTCAAAATTACTTCTTTTCAGTAGAAAGTCCAGAAGAAGATGATTACGTGTTGTGTTTTACTGGTAGTAGAAGCTACGGTGAGAGTGTTAATTTGGTTTGTGGTTCTGCTGGATAAGGTCAACAAAGTATAAAAAATAAAAATATATATTTGTGAATAGTATTTGTCATCACTTGTCCTTGCTTTTATTTTTAGGAAAATTAATGAAAAATGTTTAAAACCTTTGAGTTTTAACTATAACAACAAAATAAAGGGTAAAATGAATAGTATCAAGATTGACTTTTTAGTATAAAAATGTGGTTTTTCGTTAAAGTGAACAGTACAATGAGCTTTTCATTAAAGTTCCCTTTATTCTTTTCAAACTGATAAAGTCGCATAAAAGTAAATACTAATGGAGATACGCTTGCCCTTGCCTTGTCTTTGCCTTTCACTAAACGGTAAAGATGCTCGTATTGGTTTGTGTGAGAAGGAACATGCCTATTGTTTTCATGTTAAGAACAAAAAAATAAAATGCGGATACAAATGCAATCATATGAAATGTACATACATACATATATATATATATATATATATATATATATATATATATATATATACACACAACAAATCGACGTTGTAAGTACTAATAACATATTCATATGAAATGTGTGTGTGTGTGTGTAACAAATTGACGGTGCAAGTACTAATAACATATTCATGATAAATTCTTCATGTATTTAGCATATTTGGATGACTTAACGATCTCCGATTCAAACAAATTTTTTAAAAATGATCTTCAAATGAAGATTAAGAATACAAATAATTCAGATTATATAATTTATACAATAAAAATGTACTATTTACAAATTGTAAGATATGTTCATTCCCCTGTAAAGGCAACGCAAATATTATCCATGCAAGATTATGTAGATAAATTATATAAGTAGCTTGTTATTAGTGATTTGACAGGCTTTGTATTAGTAGACGTTATGATGATGGCAGACGATTTGAGACCCAAAGTCCCACACAACAACCCAACGTAGAAGTACCCATAAAAACAACACGACCACAGCGCAACATGGGCCCATTTGACAATCGATCCAAATCTCCCCGTCCTCCAATTAAGACAACAACCAGATTGTTTGACCTTCTATTTAGGTGTCATTTTCATTCTTTTCTATTTGTGCTGTTACGGTTAAGTTACGTCAATATTTTATATTCATATTATTTTTTATCTTATTATCTCTATAAAAATATCAATATAAAATGTTGACGTGACTTAACCGTGACCGCACAAAATAGGAGGGGATGGGAATGGCACCCAAACAGGAGGGCAGACAATCTGCCGCCGCCTCCTTTAGGCCATTTCTAAAAAAAGGTGTCAAATACCTATTTAGGACTAAAGACATCATCTTGTTCTCTAAAAAAGATGTTTTATATGACGTGATAGCTGAGTCATTTGATCTTTTACTTTCTAATTGTCATTTTTAATGTTTAATGTATCTATGAGGTCAATATATTAATAAACAAAATATTTGACACATTCATTAAAAAAAAAAATTAACATCTGTATACAATTAGTCACATCAACAATTAATTAAAACTTTGACAGTTCTTTTCGAGATGTTCTTACTCAACGACTTCATCTTTGCTTATTGACTTAAATATTTATTGCCAAAGAATATAAATGCTTTTATTTTTTAAGATAAAAAAACTTACACGTAAAAAAAGAAATAGACACAAAAAATAATATCTCGTTGTACTTTAATTTCCCTCTTGTCACAATGATATACCACTTTTATTTCTATTTCAGTTTCTAACGTAATTAATGAAGATCACATTGCTTTATTTTTGTTCTTTATTAAAAAAAAATAAATAAATAAACACAGAATTTCGGATGAATAATTGCACGTGTCGACCAATAAACTAGAAATCCTTTACAACAACTTTATCAACTTTGCGGTTTACTTTTGTTTTATTATTTTTCGCCAATAAATGTGATCCGAGCGTCCAAGGTAGTTGTTGGTCGGCTCTCACTAGGGAATTGATTATTGGGTCCAATGACAGCAACTCCATCTGTCTTTTGTAAACTTACCCTAACAAAAACGTTATTTTTATCATTTATTTGTGCGACTTAAGACATTTTTCTTTTTCTTCTTATAAGTACGTGAGAAAAACCTAAAAGCGTCGGGTCACAAAACACTAATGCATATCATGATCATCGTGCGAAAATCCTAAAATCATCGGGTCACAAAACAATAATGGACATCATGATCATCATAACGGCAAGCAAACTGTAGGGGAACACGAACACTGAAAACATTACTGGCATGTAAAAGTAAAAGATAAAAACCTTAAATATTATAGGGTGCACAAGCTGCTTACAAACTAGGGTTCAGATAAAACCTGCTTTGTGCATTAGCATCCATACAACTTCGACTCATCTTATTTATTCGGCCATTAAATATTAAGGGAAAACTCCAATGATCTCCAAAGCCAGCTCAATTAAGCTTGTAATTAATTAATTAGCCAGAACATAGGCATCGAGCTCCTGGAAGTTCTTGACAGCAAAATCCTTGATGATGCTTGGTTCGGGAACCTGTTCGTGTGCTTTCTCAAACACCGATGACCATTTCACCAAGCTCCCGTCTCCCTTGGGAGTCACGGTTAGGACGCACTTGAAGTTCTTGTAGTACTTGAGCAGATCTCCGTCGATCACCTTATAAGCAACGGCCTTTCCGACTTCATCCACTGCATCGATCGTCTCCTTTGATACTTTCACAAGTGCAGAATCTACGTGCAAGGAAATGCGTTATTTATAAGAAAACATTCTTTTGTCAAACTGTAAATTTGTCTCACACTCTCAGACGTGAATTTGTAAATTTAAGTATAACATAAGTCTAGTAAGAACATTCTGATGAACGTACCGTCAGCATATGTAATAAGGCGAACGGATCCGACAGCTTTGCCATCGCCTTCGAGGACATCGATGCTTTTGTAGTCCTGAGGGAATGCCTTGGGGAAGACAGTGGTGGAGTCCCTAAGGGCTTCCCAAAACTTTTGTGCAGGAGACTTCACCTCAACTTCAACCTCAAGCTTTCCATCAAATGTAGCCATTGTTATGTAAAATGTGGTAGCTAGCTTGAGCTAGAACAAGAGTGTACTATATAGAATAAGAGGAAATTGACTAATCGCTTAGAGAATTGGTTGAGATTTCTGAGAATTAGGCATGCATATATATACTAGTTTGAGTGCTCTGGAGGTCTTAAATTCAGTAGGAATTAGCTCAACTGCCACTTTATTAACCTCCATAACTAACGCAACCAAAATTGATACCATTCACACGCATCATGTAAGACATAGGAGAACGCCGCCCAATTAGTATAGGGGAACTGGAGAAACTAACTTTGTAGACAAAATTTGCAAATTAAATGATGTGTAACCAATATAAATGAGGACGTTTATCAACGCTTAAATAATAATCCAATCATCAACTTTCATGTCATTTAGTTTACAAAATTTTGTCTACATATGTAGTCTCCCTAGCATTATTCATTACTTTAATTGGTGTTTTTGTTCTAGAATTATGGCCAAATTAAATAATTTTTAATTTTTAAAATTAAACTTAAAACTAATAAATTATTAAGAGGCTATTTTTAGCTCATGCGGTTGGAGATGATGTATAATATGGCCTACATTGTCACTAAGATATAATTTCTTATAAGATTATAATTCTAGACGGGACTATCTTTAGCTCTTTGGGTTGAAAATGACTTAAAAAAATAAAAAGTTCTAAAACGTAGCTGCAAAATTGATCTTTGGCAATTTTTTATACTATATAATAAGATGTTAAAGGAATATTTGATCAATAAAACAATAATATTTAATTGATATTTTATCAATATTTATCCGATGTATAACTAATATTCGATCGATAACGGTTAATATTTATTATTTAATAAATATGCTATTAATATTTGATATATTTTGATCCGTTCAACAGTTAAAATTTGTAACTCAATCATTTCCTACAAATTTTCAAAATTATTTACTCGTTGTAAAGATGATATTAATAGAGAAGGGCGACTCACCTAAGTTAGGGGCGAGTTTGCTCGACAGTGCACAACCATTATGAATGGAGACTGTTTTCAAATGAATCACAGAGAATGTTGTCCGTGCTTTAATTGAGAGTAGGTGAACTGATTAGTGTTATGTGTGAGCACACATGAAAGTTAATATTAATTGGGGAATATTTTTGCTCACCATTATTTAGTGTAGTGTATACTTACCATTTTATTTATCATTGTTCGATGAGTTTGAATTTCGAGATTCGTGTAGTGGATAAACACAAATCTCAAAATTCAAACTCATCTAATGGTGATAAATATGATGGTAAACATACACCATACTAAATGGTGGTGAGCAAAAATGCACTCTATTAATTGGTTTGTGTTTATCATTTTTCAATAGGATAATTTGATCTTTCTAGCATTTTTAAACTAAATTTTAAACCAAAAGATATGGTTGTTAATGATTGGATTATTATTTAAGTGTTGATTAACGTATTTATTTCCTATTGGTGACATTATTTGGTTTGTAAATTTAATTTAAAATTTTGATCTCCCTAACATTACCCTTTTCAAAATAAATATTAATGTTAAGCATAGACTACGTTTGATGTGTCAAATATAGGCCATGCATTATTTACCCATCGACTCCGCCCTCCTTTTCACACAACTAGAAGAAAAAAAAAGTATAATACTTGAGTAACCAAAAATAATACTAAACTTTTTGGGTCCCATTTTGGTGTTGATTGCGACAAAAATTGCATTAATTCTGAGCATCTCATAATCTCATTACATTGTCCATTTCAAATTTTCAAATAATAGAAAATAGTAACAAATCAAACAATAAAAAAAATGATGAGACAAACATATGAAAGCACCCTCTCAACTGCAAACCCCTTTGGTTTTTTTTTTTCGTTGAGAAAATTGTAAAAATGTAACAAAAAAAGTTGTTGCAGTAGCTTCAATTTCCTTGTCAAACACCTTCCTCATCATCCAATAGTAAGCAAGCAAAAAGCAATACCAACTTTTCCTTTCTCTCTTTTTTTTCTTTTTCTTCAAGTACTTGTTTGTTGGATGTGTAGACAAGAGAAAGGATATAATTAGGAACGAGATATCCAAGAAAAAATAGAAGTGGCCGCAATTAAAGATAAGATGAATGAAAATCGGTTAAGGTGGTATAACATGTGAACTGATGATATATAGATGCTCCAGTTAGAAGATGCGATTATGAAGCAGAGGTTCAAGGCAAAACGGGTAGATGAAGACCTATGAAGAATTGGAAAGAGATACTAAGAACAGACATGGAATACTTGGAGGTGGAGCTAACGAAAGATTTAGCACAAAACTGAGCGCAGTGGCCGCATTGTAGGATCCGTACACCTGACCTCACTTAGTGGGATACAATTTGTTGTTGTACTTGTTTGTGCAGTGAGAGCTACCGTTTAGGGCTATTGGCGGATGATTTGTTGAGTACTCTCCTAATCCAACTTCAGTTGCTCTATACGTACACTCTCGACCCAATTCTCATAATATAATTTATTTTTTCTTCTTCTGTATTTTTCAAACTATGAAAATTTCGACTTCGTTTTCTACCCTCCCATGCATTTCAATCCTTAATGCTGAGAAGAAAACTGGATCAAACAAACCTAAGAACCATTATGCCTTTTGGTCTGGTTTCGGCCTGGAACAAGTGCCGGCGATCAAAGTCCCATTACCTTACAGACCCCTGTACGTTCTTTCTTCTTATTGTTCTTCTCTTTCCCTGCAGCTTTGTTTGCAAAGTGTTTGATGCCAACTTTTCGTTATGATTTACGTGTGATCACCTTTCAGGGATTTATAAACCGGTGGAGTACTGGCAGCTCGAGGATCAAACCCCCCAACTCACCAAAAGACACCACCATGGCTCATCAATTTTCACACTCAAAGAAATGGAAGAGGCATCATGCTCCTTCAGTGAGGAAAATTTGCTCGGAAAGGGAGGGTTTGGGCGTGTATACCGGGGAACTTTGCGGTCGGGAGAGGTATATTTCTTTAGTTATTAGTTTCTGGAATTTTGAAGAACTCAGATTTCCATGCACATACTAATATGCACTCTGTTTTGGAATGTAAAGGTTGTAGCGATAAAAAAAATGGAGCTCCCACCTTTTAAAGCAGCCGAGGGAGAACGAGAATTTCGGGTCGAAGTAGATATCTTGAGCAGACTTGAACACCCAAATTTGGTTTCTTTGATCGGCTATTGTGCTGACGGGAAGCAACGATTTCTGGTATATGAATATATGCAGAAAGGGAACCTACAAGATCACTTAAACGGTTGGATTTTCAACTAGGAATGCACATACATGCTTAATTAACATGTGAATGATTAATCAGTTTGCTAATCTTCAGAACAATCTTTAATCGTATGACAGCGATTGGGGTAGCGAAAATGGATTGGCCTCGACGGCTCAAGCTGGCACTTGGAGCAGCAAGGGGACTAGCGTATCTGCATTCTAGTTCTGCTGTAGGGATTCCTATTGTTCACAGAGATTTCAAATCCACCAATATTCTTTTAAGCGACAACTTTGAAGCAAAGGTTAAAACAAGTTTACTTGATTTGAAATTTTGCGTCAGGTTGCTTTTGAACTTTGAACAGAACATATGCAGCTGAAATTTAATCACGATTTCATGCAGATATCGGACTTTGGACTTGCCACGATGATGCCGGAGGGCCAGGAAATACAAGCGACTGCTAGAGTGCTCGGAACATTTGGCTACTTTGATCCCGAGTATACATCGGTATGCATCTTTGAACACTCCATATGGCTGCATTTAAAGTTTTGTTTCTCAAACAAATATAATCTATTAAATTTCATGCATTCTGCAACTTCTCCGTGTTCAGTACTGTAAAAATAGGCGAACAGAAGCAATATAGTTTGACACAACGACGAATTTTCTCCAGAAATTTCATAAGCTCCACGTTATATATGCTTGTGATGCATGCTGCTTCCTCTAATTTTCACTTTTATACATTTAACTCACAAATGAATGCTCGTAAGATATTTTTGATCATATTATTCATAGAAAAAAACAATGCTACACTTATATAACAAGAGGTGTATTTGGAAACAGACCGGAAAACTCACTTTACAAAGTGATGTTTATGCATTTGGAGTGGTTCTTCTTGAACTTCTGACTGGGCGTCAAGCCGTTGACATTACCTTGGGACCAAATGATCAAAATCTTGTGCTACAGGTAGGAAATATTTTCTCACTCCTAATCCTACTTATTATGCTGGTTAAGTATATTAGGTCATTAAACATGACCAAAGTTGATATGTTACAGGTAAGACACATATTGAATGATCGGAAGAAACTACGCAAGGTGATAGATTCTGAGATGGGTCGAAGTTCATACACCATGGAATCTATAGCTATGTTTGCAAACCTGGCATCACGGTGTGTGCGTCCTGAGAGCAGTGAGAGACCTTCCATGGCAGAATGTGTAAAAGAGCTCCAGCTGATAATCTATACAAATGCAAAAAGCTTGGGAGTGGCCGTGGCTCCCAATAAACGCACGTTCTAATTGCAGGGTGAAGATTATGTACAACAAAATTGAAATCCTTTACTTCTTCTAATAAAAGAATTGTTGAATCTTCAAAACTTGGTGAGACCAAGGGAGTCTACGACGTAAATTAATAATGAATGAAATCAAAGATAAGAGGGGATCATTTTCTTGTATCACTATGTTTTGGAAACTTTACAACCTTTGCAATTGTAAATTATATACTGTTAAACTCCGAGTATATGTAATTTGTACTTTATATATGTTTTCGGTATGAGTTTACAGTCACAAGCAAGAGAGAAGCATATTACAATTTCATGTATCTCTATCGTTTCTTAATCTATTTACTCGAATTCTTCAAGAAGAAAAGCACATCACTGAAGCAACAGACGCCAAAGCTAGAAAAGAAAATGGAGGGAGGGAGGGATTGTTTGGAGCAAATTCTAGAACTTTTATTGCACTCAAAGCTCCCGAAATATATTCCTTGTATTAAACTTCAAGATTATGTATATACAATTTCTAACTCACATGCACCAAAACTAGAGTGGATATGGTCATTGAACTATATGTTTGCATTAAGGTTAGGAGTCTAGGACTACATATGGCATACAAGAAATGGACTTGCCTGATGAGATTACCTGCAGCAAGCCAGAACTCTACCATACACATCACAAAATGCAAGCAATCGGCTCATAGGATCAAGCATTCTACAAAGACGTCAACTGAGCTGGATAATCCTCACAACCTCCTCAATGCCTCTAATCATCTATCCTGGACAAAATTGGATTTAAGGAAAAGGCAACAGTATGAGATTTATCTGCACGATGATTTATCGGTACATTCTATAGAAAAAGATTGTGGCAGTAACTGCATGTGTACCTCAGAGACACATATTATGATGTTCACATATATACATTCATGGTGTTGATTCCTCTTCAGAGCATGACGTATCTGATTCCGAAAAGCTGTTTAACACTGGAATTTTCTTGCACATTAAGTGCTTGCGCCTCTGCAACAGCAACATAACCAAAATGTTATCTGTCTTTACAATGTCGTATCCTGCTTTTTTATACATGTTGAATGGAGCTGTGTCAATCATCCTGCAATGCAAGTACACCTCTCTTGAGGAACTCATCTGCGAGATTAGTTCCTCGCTTGCCTTCAAAAGATGCCAGCCAATGCCCCTCCTGAAATTCACAAAACCATATCTTAAATCCAGCTCCATTCGCAACACCGTAAAGAAAAGGCTGTTTGTTTTTTTTAACTAGTGTTGTATGATGAGTAGTCCTGTGATCAGTCAGTTCAAAAAACAATACAATTACAAAAACTCAATGGATTCAATCTGCGAATTACGACAAAAATGCAATGCAATACAATTGTGACAAGCACATAAGGACCTCAAATTTTCCAATTGTAAGTTATAACAAGCCTAAGAAACAAACAAATGATAAAGTAAAAGCTTCAATTGGGGAAGCAAATCGAACCTCCGAAGCGACTTTTTCACGGCCATGTTACTTATATAAGGCGAATTCTTGGGAGGAGTTGGTGTGGGAGGAGAAGCATTGGCCCCCTTTTTGTTAAAGCAAACTTCCACAGTCCCCGCCAAAAGCTCAACTTCATCTTCTACTTCTTCCAGTTGTTCTTCTTCTGCCTTTCCCTCTTCTTTTTTTCTTCTGTAAAACCCCATGAGCGTGGCAGTGTTGGGAAGCAGCTCCATTCTCTCAAACAAGTACTGCTTGACCAAGTATCCCAGCACAGACACGTACCCAGAAGGCAAAAGCATCGACTCCGCAAACGACTCGGCGAGCAACCCAACGGTGATGTCCAACTCTTCCGGCCTCATCACCCGAACCCACATCGACCCAGATTCCAATTCCTGGTAATACCTGAAACCCTCGAGGAGTTTGAGCTGCTCGAGCTCTTCATTGCTCAGAAACTTACATGTTCGAAGTGGGTATTCAAGGAATGACGAAGCTGTTAAAGTAGTAGCTGCGGAATCAGTAGTAGTGGAATCAGTAGCGGTGGTGGTAGTGGAAGAACGAGATGGGGAGGAGGAAGACTTGAAGGAGAAACGGTCCGAATTGGGGAAAATAGAAAGTGGGTATTTGGGGGGAAGACTAAGAGATGAGGAGGTTGACGGAGGGAAGGGAAGGGTTTGGCGGGGACTGAAGTGGTAGAGATGGCAGTGGTGGTGGTGCTGTGGATCTAAAGAGAACGAGAGTGAAACAGTTGCGGCCATAGAACTCACGGTGGAGGATGGAAGCGAAACAGTTGATGATTACTTCTGTTACACACACTTTGTGTGGAGTTCAAATCACACTTGAATTGACATACATATCAAGAAAAGAAGATCCTCCGGATCTTCTATGTGATTCCGAGAATTTTTCAATCATATATTATACGATTAATTTTTATCAAATGTCAAATTAATGAAGCCAATTAAAGCAACTTTGGATAACGTTAATAATACCTTTGAGTATCGAAAGGCTACTTTGACATCAACTATCTGACATCTTACTTGAAAATTGAACTCAAAAATTAATTTTTCTTAGTTTGATTTAAATTTTTAAAATTTAAGAACATGTTTAGTAGTCAACTTCTCAAACTACTAAAAAATTCATTCTTAAAACGAAATTATAAAGTTTAGAACCTCAAAAGACAAACACAAAACTTTCGTACACGCGGTACGATCTCCCAACTGCCCATTCCTTCTCGTATTTAGAAATTATTTTAAATTTTTTATTTAAAATTAAATATAAATAATATTTAATAAAAATTAACTTCATAATGTACGATGATGAACGATTAGAATATAAAAATTCTTAAGATCTAGATCACGTTCCAAAGCCGCGGCCAGTCCCATATCTCTCTCTCCCTTGCGGCAAGAGAGGCCTATCGCGTCATTGATTTCAGATCTAAAATTCATTAACTTTAAAATCGCAAGAGAAACAAATCGAATCCGTGATTCTTCTCTCTCTGATTGTTCATCACCGTCGATTTGTCTTGGCCTTCGAGAGAGGGATGCAACAGGAGAGGCAAGATCCAAAATGTTTAAAAACATACTTTTTGTGTTTTTAACAAATAGGCTTTTGTGTTTTGAGTTCTTTTTTAATTGTATTTTCAGGAATTGCCTACCAAACAAGAATCTTGAATTGTAACTCAAAATTTTTTTCGAGTTAAAAAGGTGGAACTCAAATAGAATACCAATCGAGCCGAAGAGTACTCCGAATTATGACATACTTACTTTGAAAAATTTAAGGTATTTCCATTTCGTTCAGGTTAGAAATGTCCATAAAAGTTGGGAAGCAAGACACATTTAAAAGATACAAACTTGCAACCACACAAATTCCCAAAATATTGGAACAGAATTTGAAGGCTGAAAAATTGTAGTCAACGTGGCAAGAGATTCGAACTTAGATGTAACGGAGCAAACACACCACCTTGACCAACCAGCGTAACTCACGTTTTTGTCCACGCCCCTCTCAAACCTTCTCCAACAAATCTAACAATCAACTCATTCTTCCATCACAACAGAACAACAGTCAATGCAGTTTGTCTTCCTCTTCATTTGGCCTTCCCCCAGATTCGTAACCACCACACAAACTGGGAACAAGAATGAAACAAACAAACAAAACCCATCAATCTGATTCAGTAATAACTCATTTTGCTCTCCTTAATTCTCGAAAGAAACTTACCAACAACGGGGATGCCATCGAGTCACTATTCCAAACCAATCACGCAAGCTAATTTTCCAACATTGAAGTGCGGCTTGGAATACCGCCACAGTAGCATCACCGTTACATGAAAGTTCTTCTCCTCAATTCACTTCCTTTGTTTCCATTTCTTCATAACCTCCAGCAGAATCTCATTCCATGTGTCAATAGGCCCTGGTAAGCACCAATGCACACAATCATTCTGCACCCTCTCAGGTACCCCATCAGCAAATGGAAACTTATTCATGTAAGGCCCTGGATGCCCATCTGGCCTCATCAAGGACAATTTTGTCACATCCAATGCCTCCAGCCTAAACCCTACGAATTTCTTCCCATTTGCCCTAGCCGCTTCCACTTCTTCCACCTCAAGCTGCCTCATCTCGGCATCCATCCCTTCAAGCTGCTTCTCCCCCTCCTTGTAGGGTTTGGTCTTTGAACAAGCCCCAATCTTGTCCCATTCCCCTTCAAAATGCGCAGGCGAAAACGTCGTCAGAACCACATCAATCCCATTCCCATTCCCTCTCCTCTCAATTATGGTATTGAGAGTAGTCCTCACAGCTTTCCTCAACACATCATAGAATCCAATCTCAGTGTGGTTTAATCCAGGGCAAAAATGGCACCCCAGAACATCATCCCCCTCAAAATACACTGCTGGGTGCAAAAACCAATGCCCAACCGACAATACAATCATATCAAATCCCCCCAAATCTGCGGCCCACCTCTCATTAACTTGATCCAAATACAATTTATTATAATTTGGACCATTTGGTGATTTCTCAACCCCTTTCACAAGAAATGGTGACCAATAAACCGATAAATTGGCATTGTGGGACGGGAAATTCCATCTCCTAAACTTCCTCTCCTCCCCATCTGTGTAAACAAGGTTGGGAGGAGAGGCAGTGGCAAGCATGCAGAGGAGGGACTCCAACTGGTTCCTGGCCATGGAATCCCCCACAAAAGCTATGTGCTTGTTGCTAATGAGTTGGAGAAAAGTGCTGGGTTCAAACCTGGGGAGCTGGCACTTGCTGGGTTTCCACCTCCAATAGAGATAACCCAAATCAGTTCTTCCATGAGTGATGCAGTTCTGACCTTCCTTGATTGTCCCACACGTTGTGCCATTGTACAAAGGATCCAGCTTTTCATGGACCCATTTGCCCCTGGTGTAGTCACATGTAGATGTAGTTTCTTTAGCCTTTTCTGCACACAACAAAAACCCAACAAAAAATATAAGGCAAAATCTTTGTTATCTATGATAAAGATTCAAGCCTTGTACCTAGAAAACAAATCCAACTAGAAAAATTAAAGAAAAAGATAACTGCACAGAAAAATGCTTTTAGTAAGTACCTTGAGAGGAGGAAATGTGGGGTAATGGAGTAGGAGAGGAGGTTGAGATGGTAATTTCGCTGGAGTGAGGGAGGTGATCTGTGGAGGTGAGAGGGAGAGAGGGAGTGTATAAGTACAAGCGGATTACAGCAATGGGGAGGAGGACATAGATTGCATAAGGCAAGAGCTTTTTGGCCAGAGATAATGAGTGATGAGATTGGTCTTTGAAAGGGCTTGCCATTTCAAAGTCCCTGTATTTTTTGCTTTTTTTTTTTTTTTTCTGGTAAAATGCTTAATCTATCAGCTGAGAGGAAGATAGAAAAGTGCTTTTTGAGCTGGATTAAGCTTCTAGAGAGAGAGAGAGAGAGAGAGAGAGAGAGAGAGAAGCCTGTTGTGGGATGAATGATTCAGTCAAATAGAAATCCCATTATCTCTCTGGTTGGCCAACCAATTACAAATCCAGACCAGTTTTTCGGTTTGTGATTGTTGCCTTCACACCTGTTTGCAACATGTGGACTCTACTTCTGCTTTGCCCTTCTTCTTTTGTTTTTTCTGGGACGGTTGTCATTTTTTTTTTTTTTAATAAATGATATTATCTACGTTAAAAAAAAGATATATTTAGTCACAATAAACTAGCAATAATCTGATTTAAATTTTTCTTTAACGAAAATCAAACATAAACCTTTCACTTATAAATAAACAAGAATACTACTAGATCGCAATATTAAATAGGAAGACGTTTATCTTTTAAAACATCTTTTTTGGGTTGGTTTTTTTGTTTTCTTCAAACAAAGAATATAATTAATGAATTGTTATTGTCAGTCCAAAATTCTCATTCTACATTCCAAACTTTCTATATTTAGAAAGAAAAATACACTTATAAGGAGTGAAAAATAAGATTTTTGAAATGCCAATAACACTTCCCTATAATTATTTGGTCTCTTTCTTTTTGTCTAGGATGTGTACGTACACTGTCGGTAAGGTTACTATAATCTGTAATTTGGGACAGTAAAACGTCAAAACTGCCCTTCTTTTAGAGGGACATGTCACATATTCCTTTGTAACCATAGGTTTGGTGAGGATAAGATCGTCTTTGAGCCCTAAAGTACGTTTTTTCTCCAATCATTGCAATTATCGATGGCTTTGAGCCCTAAATGGAATTACCTTTACACCAAGAAACCAGGGTTACAACTTACAAGTCTGACATTTGTCACCTGCTCCATGTATGCTTCGAAACCAAAGTAAAGTCCAACAAAATGTTATTCATATTGGATGATGAAAACTTTTATTTTGTTGTGAAATCCATTATCCAACACTACTTTTGTATGGCCACATTCTTCTTAAGGAGATTCCGCTCTGTTCATAGCTGAAGAGAAATACTCGACAACATATTAATAGTCATCTAATAACTAGCAGTCTGGCAAGATGTGGAGATATACCAAAACCATATCAACATGTTGTCCAAACATGTCAACATCTATATCAACACTACAATGACATCTCATACAGACAACGAATTAAGTATTTACCTTCAACTGCAGCGAGGCAAAATCTTGCTTTTGAGGAGGGAGAGTTGTGGATGAAATTGCTCTATGCAACAACACGCTCATAAGAGAGACAAGACTCCTTTATTTGAAACCCTTTTGGTACATGTTAATGACTTAATGTTGATACCGTACAGGGCAGTCTCACGCAAGTTGTATTTTCATCCGTTGGATCATAACCCTAAAAGATATAATGAAGTGATACGTGTTGATGTAGATGTCTAGGCTTCTAGCTACAAGATGGTGTCCACTCCACAATACCAATAATACAAGGAAGTTGGATTATCTTTCCTCCTATTCTTATCTCATTCTCTTCCCTCCTTTTACATTTTACTTTTTATCTTATTGTTTGTATAAAATATTAACGTGATTTAACCGTAACCATTCAAGCAGGAAGAGAAGGAAAGAAAGAAAGATTAGGAAGGAAGAGAATCACTCTCCTAATCCAAGACCCCCTTAGTACCTATATAATACAAATACAAATGCAAATTGCATCTTATAAAGTCAAATAATAATCATGTGAATTGTGAAACATCTAAAAAGCCTAAAAGAGCGGGGTGCTGCACCTGCACCACATATTGTATCATTATTTAGGTTACTCTCACCTAAACCATATATACAAAGAGATGTGTTATCCGCATATTTATTTTTATTTCTTACACATTATGTACTGATTTATATTTTTTGATCTTCTTCAACTATTTTAATATGACGATCTAAAATTAAGAGAAAGTGTAAAATGTAAAAAGTGATATATGAATAGCATCATCATGTACAAATTAAAAAGCTTTACCCCTAACCACTATCATCATCACCACCACCATCATTATCGTTAGGACATATATGCATATATTTTTCACATGATTAAGCCACTGGAGTCGGTGGAGTAGTTTAACAGATATTAACGACAAAAATAAGAAAGGCACACGTATAAAATATTCTAAAATGTATCAGAATTAAGTCGATGAAGATTTGGTTCAATGATAATCTACATACTATTAAAATAGTAAGCTCTAAGTTCAAAGGGATGTGACCATTTTACTTTTTATATATATTTTTAATTTTTAGTTGTTGAATTGAATGAATTGAATAAAATCAACGGATATAAATTAATAAAATAATGTGTAAGAAGTAAAATATGATGTGTAGATAGCACACCTCAAGTTCAAATTATGATCGAGAAATTTCGAGAACATTTTATACATGAGTGAGATGCAATCCTTCTATGAGTATTAATTAAGAACACGTTTTAGCATCGAAATCATGCAATGACACATAAAAAATGCTTTTAGTAAACTCATCACAGCCACCCAATTTTACTTCCTCTCACGCACTTGGGAGTTGGATCGGGAGGGAAGTTTCCTCTTCCCTTCAACTCACAATTTTTCTGCATCTTGATCTGGAGCACTTGCTGGATCAATCTACCTAAGCATGTGTGACATGATTGGCCAACTAGTCAACTACAGTGATACTATTCAGTATTCGTACATCTCTTTTTACCTCACGCACACTTTATATTCATTTTTGTTTCTCAATCTTTTTTATTCATTCGATTTAACTGACTAGCGTACAGCGAACGATGCACGTTGTGGCAATACCTAACCCAAAGGGAAAAGGGCCCAAACCAAACCATGGTAAGGATAAATAAATGAAAAACGTTGTAATGGCAGAAATCAGAACCACAGAAGCTGCAAAAAAGTACAGCAATAATTCGAGTTGATATTTTAAGGTACATGCAAAAAATTAAATGAAAAACTACCAACTAGCTGGTTCATGAGCAATGGATTGAAATATTATTTATATCAAAACAACGCCATGCCCGGTTGGATCGTAGAGTGATGGCCAGCTCAGATGACCCACGATTATGGCAAGATGTCAAAGTGATGGGGATGTGGGGCAAGAATTTTTATATGAGAAATGCAGACCAACCATTAAGAGTGTAAATCCAATATTTGAAAAACGATGAACTTAACATGTGTTTATAAAAACTTAAGTAGTCTGTATATTTATTAATTGCATTTAAGGTTGAACTTCAACTTTTTTCACTTAAACTGCTACCATAACTTCTCTCTTCAAAAGAGATATAGCCCCTTCTCTTGTTTTGGATTTGATTCAAAGAACCATCGAAGGCAAATATCGTTTCTAACTGGTTTCTTGATAAACTAAGTAGGACTTGAAGTACTAGAGATGACAATCCAATTCCAATAATTTTGATATTGACATATTTTGGGTTAGATCGTTCTAATCAACATGACATGTCCGACCATCCAATATCAATATATATATATATATATATATGGTTATCAACATGCCATCTATATTCTTGATAGTATCAATAATTTGATTACATAATTGTTAATATGCTTGTCCTAGTTAAAGTTGAAGTAGAATGTAATCGACCCAAAATCTTTGTCCATTCATCACCCAAAAGGGAAATAAAAAAAAACCATTGTTTCCTACAAGTATAGTTTAACCAATAAGAAACACGAGCAAGTCGATGAGAGTAAGGCTAGTGGTTAGGGCAAAGTTTCATCCTCTCCCACATTTCTTTCTAATAACCATAGTAGTTTAGAATGTCGTCTTGCCAAAATATAATGTTGACCCTAAATAAAATAAAGAAAACAAAATAAAAGCTTGCTTGATTACAAATATTTGGGCCGATTGCAACTAAGCCCACCTTAGCTAAGGAGCCCACTAAAATATTACGAGAGCGAAAATTACTAGGGCTCTTGTATCACAAATCAGAACTCCAATTTGGGGAAAAATTAGGCATGGCCATGGATGGCAGCAACACGGGGGAGTTGGCCATCGGGCGCTTCGTCTCCATCAAGACCACGCTCAGCGACGAGTTCCAAGGCCAAGTCATCACCTTCGATCGCCCCTCCAACATCGTCGTCATTCATATCCTTTCTCCGATCGCAATTTAATCAATTCAATCAATTTCATTTCAATTTTTCCTAAAACCCTAGAAAAAAATGCGATCTTTCTTGCAAATTTTTTTTAACTTATGGGATCACAAGAGGGTTCGAAAGGCGGAGCGGGGCGGAACATACGGCTGCTGAAGGCGAACTATATAAAGGAGCTGTCATACTTGGGCCAGGCGGAAGACCCGCTCGATATAAAAAAGTGTTATCTTGATCTCAATAGTCTCCGGGCCAGGGAGGAACTGGCGATTAGGTAATTAATTTGATGCCCCAATTGGGAATTTTGTTGAGTGATGATTGATGAAGTCTTGGGTTTTTTTGTGTTTGATTGCAGGCAAGCAGAGGCGGAGTCGGAGCGGATTGGCGTCGGGGTCACCGCCCAGGCGCAGAACATTTTCGATGCCTTGTCTAAGACGTGAGTTGTTTTTACTGAGTTCTTGCTG
Source organism: Pyrus communis (assembly GCF_041283825.1). Taxonomy (NCBI): domain Eukaryota; kingdom Viridiplantae; phylum Streptophyta; class Magnoliopsida; order Rosales; family Rosaceae; genus Pyrus; species Pyrus communis. The sequence goes on along the minus strand of NC_142580.1, from coordinate 5,028,786 downwards.
ATTTTTTGCAGCTAAAACTGTGAGGATACCGGTTTCTGCACCATGATATCATAAAAAGCAACCCATTTTACTCTAAAGTGTAAATGTTGTTGCATGAAACTGATTGTATCGGATTTTCTAGTAAGAATTAGACTTTTGAGTAGCTGAAGATTAGGAAATTACGAGGTTTTGGGTCAGCACGGATAGGCCGTCATTTTTGTGGCATATTCATTGTTTGGAGAACTTTTGAATGATTATGATTCTTGCATGAGCAGGGATGCAAAATGTAATTTTTAGACTTTAGTTACGATTTAGATCAGTCCTTGGTTTGGTAGGAAGTTTATAATTTACAAGTTTGGAAAATTTACTTTTTGTGGACTGAGTGCCATTGATTATGACGATGATCAGGCTTCCAGTGCGCTGGGACAAGACTGTCATAGTTGTGATGAATGAGGTCCGAGTAAGCAGTCCGTATACTCCTGAGTCTGTCAGTGGAGGAACTCCTGCTGCCAATGAGCGGGTGAAGAAAGTGGTAAGATACTTGCAGAATGCCACTATATTTTAGATTGATTTTTCATAAGGGAAACATAGACCGAGCATACTGTGGTCATACACTAATATATTTGATTTTTGTTTTAGCTTGAGCTGGAGAGGAGGAGGTTACAAACTCGTGGCGGTGGTCAATGATGGTTTTAACGTTTGCACCTGATTGCCTGATAGGAAAAGAATTTTCCCTCGAGTGATAAGTGATGATGGGTATGTTCATATACTCGGCCTTCATCAGGGAACTTGTTATTTGTTCACTTGAGACAGTTGAATGCATGAATCAAAGAATCAATCTAAATTGTTGCATATCTAGATCTGTTGCTATTCTTTGGTTATCCAACAATATGCTCATCTATTGTGTTTGCTAGTGCTGTTCTTTTGAACTTGAGACAGTTTGTTGTGCTCACATTGAGTTCTATACCAACATCGTTACACTTATACCTATTGAATATTTGGGATCATGTTATATAATTGTGCATTTGCACGACTGTTATATTATGAACAAGTGATCTGATGGGACTTAGAAAACTAGAATGAGTTTGAATTTGTTTAGGTTTTACGTTCTGTTGAAATAAAGATAATCGTGTGCTGCAGTGTATACTAGAATACCTTTTAACCTTATGGCTTTTCCACACATAGCTTCAAGAGTAGCACAATGCGGTATACATTTAACTAGAAAAATTGGAAGAAAACAAATCCAAAACAAACGTGACTTTGAAAGGAAAGAAAAAAAGAAGTCAATATAGTCCATTCCCGAAGGCACCTTGTACATAATGTTTAATAGGAGAAAGAGATGTCAATTTATCTTTGTTTTGGATTGATGGAAAACTTGCATTTTGGTTTAGTGGATCTGTTTGTTAGTTATATTCTTCCCAGGTGTCAGTCAAACAGCATCTTTGTTAGTTACATTCTATACCTAGGAGATTTTAAACGTTAGATCTTGGTCGTTGTGTCTTTGACCAAGGATATAACAGTTGAAACCCCCAGAGTATAGAATACACCGAAATATACTGGAAAATCATGTAGAGATTGGTTGAGGTGGCGAGGAGGTGGTGAGGAGTGTACCAAAGTTGGAAGATGTAAAAGGTTTATAGCTGGATGTCAAACTGGCTGTGGGATTTGTTTGTTCAGTCGAGTCTAAACTCTCAAGTAAACTAGTGTTGCTACTTTTGAGGGTGGATCTTATTGATATCTCGATTCGAAGAAGAATCCAAGCAGACCAATAATGCATCAATATATTTGGGGGTAGGTTTTTCTCCAACACCCCCCCCCCCCCCCAATTCCGCTCCTCTTCCCTCCTCCTCCTCCTCTCACACTTTCGACTCTCTCTCTCTCTCTATAAAGAAGTCAACACAAGATGTTAACATGGCTTAATCGTGGCTGTTCAAATAAAAGGGAAGAGAATCTTACTCCATATATTTGGGAATTGTCTCTTTGAATTTGTATTAAGTATATATATGTAAAAGAAACCCCTAAACACAACATCGTGGAAAGAACAAATTAACCAAGTAAAATATTCCTTTCGTATTTTGGGCTTGGAATTGTGGCCACTCCATTCATGTTTTGGGCTTTTATATGGCCTGAATAAACAAATATGGTGATGAGATATTCAGTGGCATTTTCCCACACAAGGGAAGGAAATAACAAGTGTAATTTGTCGACACGGACGAATGTCTTTAAGAGCCAAGTATTTTTTTGAAAAGAAAATGCATGCCCATTGCTATTCCACATGTGACGCGACAACGTGTGGATGATCGTGAACTTGAAGGGGCGGGGGTTAGGAGGGAAGTTCGAATTTAGTCGGGAAATTGACTCGTCATAAAACTCTTTTAACCATTGTTCGCCTCGTCTCTAAAGCAAAAACATTCTTCGCCACAAGATAAAAATAAAAATGGTTTAGGGTTTTCATGTACCTCTTTTCACTTTCTACACACTTTTGTATACGTTTGACAAATGTGTAGTGGAGGAAACAGGAGCGAAACTCATTTCTCAAAAAAAAAAGAGGCTAAATATAAGCTGATTTTACTCTAGCTCATTTAATTGGCTAATGAGTAAATAACCCCCTAATGGTAGATTTGAATCATTGATGATCCGTCCAAACTCTAGTTACAATTAAGTAGAACCAAAACATTGTTGTATGATCAATGTTTTAAAAGGCGAAGTCGAAACCAAGACGTTTCATGGATAGCCTCGTCTAGGCAATAGCCTCGAGGCATGAGAGAGAGAGAGACGAGTTTTATAAAAATTCTGCCCAAAATGACGTGTTTTGGATTTGAGAAGTTATTTAAAACAAAAAAAAAATTCAAATGCCTAAGTGGCGCCTCAACAATGCCTCAGCTCGCTTCGTAAACGCCTAGACAAGTATATAGTCCATTCGTGCTAAGCAAAGACGTTGTCTTGATAGCCCTACCTAAGCTTGTGAATACTAGATTTTTACAACATTGCGTGTGATTTTGAAGATACGAGGTTAGAGTATAAATTCATCTGTGTGAAGTTGGCAGTTGACACTAGAAATAATAATGGATACTGAAGGTGGTTGGATGGAATTGATGGGTTTACATCTACATACTAAGATTGATTTACTATCTAAATTCCAAATCTGCATAGACGGTGGCCATCCAGTCTGAAAGGTCAAAGCACAAGTGACCGTTTTCAGAATTTCGTGTTGCCGAAAGACAACTTTGAAGTTTCCTTTAGGGCTTTAACAAAAGATTGAAAATTATGACAACTATGCTTATGCCCAGCAGGCTACAGCTTTTAAGGACAAAGGAGGTTTCATTTGTTGAACTATCTCCTAACGAGCCAAAAAAATTTAAGTGTAATCAAGTGTATACGAGAAAAGAAATAGGCACAAAATGATAAACATAGTTGTATTTAAAATTCTATTTCTTAATAAGAAGAGTATAAGTTCTTAGTGTTTTCATCTGAACAATGTTATTGTCCTACCGTGTACAGACCACAAAATTTCCATCTATTTTGGACCACACCTTCATCTTTCGGTCCCACTCAATTGTGTTCGGTGCCCTAAATGGCGGATTGGACTTAAGAATCTCTCCTAAGGACATGAGAAGCAGTTGCCATCCCTCCCATTTTTACATGGCTGACGAGTAAGCTTTTCTAGTTTGTTACAGCTATTTCTCTTTTATCTTTTTCTTCTTTTATAAAGTTGATTAATTTATATAATGTTTTGGGGTTACGGAAAAGAAGGTAAAGATGGGGCCTTTTGTGGGGACAAAGAACTTCTTCAGACTCATTGTCGGGTTCAAAGATCAAACAATTTGAACTACTCAAATTGAATCATACTGTTTTTATTTAATTTATTTCGCTAACCTACCTCTAGAAATTAAGAACTTAGATGTCTCTTTCACACAAACCAATATCTGAATTTTTTTTATCTTTAAGCTCCGAACAGTAAGTTCCGAATCCTTTTGCGCTGCTTGCGAATACAAAAATTTCTGATGTATTTTAATTTTTAACTTCACTTAATTACTTGAAAGGAAAGTGAGAAATCATCACTGAATTGACACCAACCACACTCGAACTTGGTAAAAGACAATTTCAATCTTTTATCCACTGAAAATAATGGAAGCTTCACATCAACCAATAATTTAACTTAATTTAATTTGATTTACATACGTGGAACTGTTTGATTGTTTGGAATTTTGGATATATTCCCACGCAAATTCCAGGAACAGAAGTTAAGGACTAACTACGACATTTATAGCTATTTGGGTCACTAATTGGACCATTTTCTTTGGCATCTTGTTCTTCAATCTTGGTCATTCTTCAACCGAAACTACCAGCATCCCCCCAAAGTTGATACATCAACAACAGCTTCACATTTCTTGAGGACTACGGGGAGAGAATCTATCTTACAACTAGTTGTATAATATAGTAGAGTTAAAATTTCCCCCTTTAAATCTTTAAACTTTCTCAAATGTGAAGTCTTAAGTGTTCGTCGCATATGTACCTAAGTTTAGTTGGAACTTGGATCCAATGTGAAACTTAATTTGGAGAGATTCACTCACAAAACTAGTTTTATTTACAAATATGTATTTTTAACATAGGGGAAGGTCATCAAACTAATATTCGGACAGTCTCATAACTATTACGCATCTTCATGTGTTTTAGCTTTCTAACATCTCGTAATTAATTTAGAATAATATCAGTTTAGCGTTTGAGTTGCATGTAGTTCTTTTCCCGCTAGGAAACCAGATTTTGAGAAAGTAAAATTTGCTTTGGAGTTGAGGAAAAGGATCCTCGGCATATCCTTTTCCTGGGGATTCGGGTGATCTTGTGATCATGATCATTCATCGTACATTGTGCGGTCAGTTTTCATTAGGTACTATTTATATTTAATTTTAAATTTTAAATGATTTCTGATCGCACGATGTACAATGAACGGTCATGATCACGGAATCCCCAAAAAAATGATACTCTGAATCCTTTCCTTGGAGTTTATATGTGAGAAAAATGGTGGCATTGTCCCTCTAGGAGAGATTTTTCAATGTGACAATCACACGAGGTGGTACACTACGTGTCTCTATATGAATGATGAGTTATGTGTGTTAAAAGGTATAACTTAAAAATTAAAATTTTCCACCACTTGCATAAAAACACGTGGTATACCAACTGTATTCCCGTCACAACTAAAAATTTCTCATCCCTCTACGGAAAGCTCAGAACTTGACCGTCCAAGTGTCATATATCGGTATATGAAAAAGCCCTGAACCGAAAGTTCACTCAGACAAATCGAATGAGACTTCGATACTGTCTATGCAGTTTGACAAGTACACTGAAACAAAAGGACTGAAGGTTACTGATCACTCTCATCAGTCTCAGAAACTCCTGCAAAAACTAAGGTATGGAGAAAAAAAAAAAAAATTTGACCTCTCTTCTCTTCTCTGCAAATTTCAATATTGTAATCTGCACACTCTGCAAAATAGAAACTTCTTTTACCCACTAAATTTAAAAAAAAAATATTATACAAAAGAAGGAGTTTTCTTTTTCTTCCCAAAGAGCTTTAATGGCAATAAAGATTAGTAAAGATGACGGTGGAGAAGCTGCTTTTACACGAAGCTTCATCCTTACGTGATTCAGGAAAAAGAAAGACGATCCACATTACAAAAATCAAAGATAAATATTTGAAGAGATTCCTTTTGGGTCAGAGAAGTATTTTTATTTTATTTTTTTGAGTTTAATTTTTTTCTTTTTTTAGCTTTTGAAAGAGGAAGGCTCTCAATTTCCCTCCTCCTTTTGCTTTTCAGTTTTCTCCACATCTTCACACTCACTTTAATGTTTTCTTGAAGCCCAAGTGGGACTCTTTTGAGTCGTAAACCTCTCTCTCCATCTCACATTTTCATCACAAAGTTTTTAAGACCAGAGTTTTGGAGTTTTTCTCACTGCAAGAACTTGTCTTCTGTATTGTCCATTTAGCTTCTTCAAAAAGTAAGAATCTTTTGTTTCTTCCCCTGTAGCAATAATCCTTGTTCCTATTTTTGTAAATTTTCAAATTTGGCAAGTGTTTATTTTAGTGGGATTCAAGTTGGTTTTTGGTGCTTTGAGAATTTGGGTTTTTTATTTTTATTGTTTCTAGAATTTTGGTTATGCTGAGTGACAACCTGATACTTTTGGATTTCTTGAAGAGAGAAGGAAACAGGAGAAGAAAATGGCAGGAGGTGGACATGCACCGCCGCCGAAACAGGAGGAGCTACAGCCTCATCCGGTCAAAGATCAGCTGCCAAACATTTCCTACTGCATTACCAGCCCTCCTCCTTGGCGTGAGTGCATAATTCTCTTTCATCGTTGTTGACATTTTCTCTGTTAAAAGGATTTACTCTGCAAGTTGGAGTCGTTTCGTTTGTTTAATACGTTGTTATGCCGCGCCAGTGGTGATGTTAGCTTTCGTGTCGATCATCCCGCGTTCAGTTTTATGAATCCCAGTTAGAATTTTGTTTTTGTATGTATGCTTATGTTCTGTTTGTTGGGTGGGAGTGGGACACATTTGGAAAAACGAAAATTGTTCACCTAGATAGGTACTTATTTATTCATTTATACTGTTACGAGCATTTGTTTCCAAACGTGATTCTTGTGCTCAATTGTGGAATTATTTCTCTATGCAGCTGAAGCCATCCTACTTGGTTTCCAACATTACTTGGTGATGCTTGGCACAACGGTTCTTATTCCCACGTTCCTTGTTCCTCAGATGGGAGGAGGAAATGTAAGGCTTTTACATTGATAGATGCAATTAACCATTCTTGATCATTCTTCTTTCCGAGATGCCAACCTGTTCTCGGATCATGTGACTCTTGGGTATCTGACAAATTTTTCCACCTTCCATATAGGGGGAGAAAGCGAAAATGATTCAGACTATACTGTTTGTTGCTGGATTAAACACATTGCTTCAAACATTCTTAGGGACTCGTTTACCTGCAGTGATTGGAGCATCTTATACCTACGTGCCAACAACCATTTCGATTATCTTGGCTGGTCGGTATAGTGACATTGTGAACCCCCAGGAGGTTGTTTCATTGGAATCTCACCTGTGCTTTTCTATTAATACTGTGTTTTACATCAATGTAACAGCGTTTGACATGTTCTATGATGGGTATGCAGAAATTTGAGAAGATAATGCGTGGAACCCAGGGTGCACTTATTGTTGCCTCAACTCTGCAGATTGTTGTTGGCTTCAGTGGCCTTTGGCGCAATATGGCAAGGTTTGTTAAACTTCTGCTGTATGATTAGACTTAACCAAGTGTTTTCAGTTGCATTGTTGTAATAAGTGCATTTGTGAGCCTGACATTGATTGTCTCTTTCAAGTTTTGCTTGTTCACTGAAATTGCCAAATTTACTGTCAAACTACAATCAAATGAAACATTCATGAGTACATGGATTGCGATTATGGTTTTAAACTGATAGCACATATTGAGCTGGTACTTTCATTTGTGCTTTATAATGTGACAAGCCTCTTAAACATGTGTTGTCGATTAATTATTGTTTCTTTCTACTTGTCCAGGTTCCTAAGTCCGCTTGCCGCTGTTCCTTTGGTTGCTTTGTCAGGCTTTGGGCTATACGAGTTTGGTTTTCCTGTGGTATGCGTCTACATGTTCCTTTGTTGTGACGAGATTACCTATTAAAATGTTGCTTTTTTTCCACGCTTCTTTCATTTGACTAAGTTATTAACTTTGGCTTCGGATGTCTAGTTTGCAAAATGCGTGGAGATTGGACTACCGCAACTCATCATGTTACTGATATTTTCTCAGGTATTCTTTTGTCATTTGATATTCTTTTCCTTCGTCCATTGTAGGACTTTCACAACAGTATTTAACAATAGCCACTGGGGATCACCTCAGTAGAAACATTTGTATGGAAGTGTACTGATCTAATGAATTTCTCCAGTACATACCTCACTTAATGCGCAGTGAAACACATGTCTTTGATCGCTTTGCTGTTTTATTTTCGGTGACCATTGTGTGGATTTACGCTCACCTGCTTACTGTGGGTGGGGCCTATAAGAACACAGCACCCACAACTCAATTAACCTGTCGAACTGATCGTGCTGGTATTATAGGTGCTGCTCCATGGTAATTCTCTTGTGGTGCTTCCTTCTATAACTTATGATGCTTTACAGTACGTCATTGTTCATTTTCAATGCTGATTGTTTAATGCTTTTTCAGGATAAGAGTTCCATATCCCTTTCAATGGGGTGCTCCCACATTCGATGCTGGAGAAGCTTTTGCAATGATGGCTGTTTCATTTGTTGCCCTTGTAGAGGTCTGCCTACCTCTATTCTTGTTATCGTGGATACGTTAATATTTGGACGATCAAATTGATGTATCATTCCTTATGATTTGTTTGTCGTAACGTAAGTTTTATGGTTGAACAGTCCACCGGTGCCTTTATTGCTGTGGCAAGGTATGCAAGTGCAACTCCACTGCCACCTTCTATTTTAAGCCGCGGTGTTGGTTGGCAGGTAATCACATACGATTGCATGTTTCATACTTCAAATTTCAAGATTATTCTTTATAAACTTAGCGAACATATTTATTCTTCACAATGTTCTTTTGATTTTAGGGAGTGGGAATTCTTTTCTGTGGTATATTTGGCACTGGGAATGGAGCTTCAGTATCTGTGTAAGATTCTTTTGCACCCGTACATATCTAGAAATAACCTTTAGCAATGATTACCTGACTATTGATTATCTTCCCGATTGGCCTGAAAACTGTTGTTGAATTTATCTCCAGTGAAAATGCTGGTTTGTTAGCATTGACACGGGTTGGTAGCCGAAGGGTGGTTCAAATATCAGCCTGTTTCATGATCTTCTTTTCCATACTTGGTAAGTGACTTACGGTACAATTCCTGTGTTATCTTTCTCCTTATATGTGCACTAAACAAACATCGGTTTTCAGGAAAATTTGGAGCTGTCTTTGCCTCAATTCCGGCACCCATCATTGCAGCATTGTATTGCTTTTTCTTCGCTTATGTCGGTATGTGTTGCCAACTGATGGGTCCGCTTTTGATACTAGACCTTGTCGGGAAGGTTGGTTAATGTATTTATCCATAATTGTCCATGAGCAGGTTCAGCAGGTCTTTCCTTGCTTCAATTTTGCAACCTCAACAGTTTTAGGACAAAGTTTATCTTAGGCTTCTCGATTTACATGGGCTTGTCGATTCCACAATATTTCAACGAATACACCCTTGTTAAAGGGTACGGCCCCGTGCACACTGGAGCAAGATGGGTACGAAACAAAACCATTCCTGTCCATATCATGTTTCTTGTCTCGGTCCCATGCCTCGTGCAAGAGATTAGTGACTCATTTTTCCCTATGTTATTTTGCAGTTCAATGATATGATCAACGTTCCTTTCTCTTCCGAACCATTTGTTGCCGGTTTCTTGGCGATGTTCTTGGACATCACGCTACACCGCAAGGACAACGCGACAAGGAAAGACCGTGGCATGCATTGGTGGGATAGGTTCCGATCTTTCAAGACGGATACAAGAAGCGAGGAATTCTACTCCCTACCTTTCAACCTTAACAAGTTTTTCCCCTCGGTGTGATTATATTCAAACTATGTCAAATGTTCCGGCATGATCCCATTGTCCGTACCACACTAGAACATGAATCTTGTTTTCCCTTCTTTTCGTCTACTAACATTAAGGAAGGACACAATAGTAGTATAAATGAAATCTCTGTTCCAGCATTGTAGCAGTTTCATACAAACTCTGACTGGAACAAGTTAAATGGGCTTGCATCTGGCCTTTATGGTTCGAAGAGATTTTGGATAAAAGGAAAGTAGCAGCGGATTATGTCAGTTAATTAAGAGAGTGTGTTCGGCTAAGTACTTAAATATTTTTAATCAGCTTTCAAATACTTAACTGAACAAAAGAAAAACTGAAAGTGCAGAAGCCTAACCATATGGACATGGCAATGGCACATGGGTTCTACCACCATCAACAAGGACCTCACAGTGACCTAAATTAGAAGCAACTTCTGAAGTTTCAAAAAGGGACAAGGAGTCCTGGAATTTGGTTCCATTCCACAATTATTTCTGAACAAATTAGGCAGAAAATAAGGGACAGGGACACCACACGCCCAATGGGACCTCCAGCATTTGCTGCATAGGCCATGCCAGCAACCTCTCTTCGCTAACCTCTTTCGATACTTCATATATGTGTCTTAACAGCTCTGTCATGAGCCCTGGTGAGTGGGGGAGGGAGACACTTGGCCATCTCTCTCTTCCTGTACCTCTCGTCACGCAACCACATATTTCCGAATATATGTTAGAATCTCTCACGAGCCACACATGTTTCCAATTATTTGTTAGAATTTCCCATGAGCCATACCTCTCATCACATTAGGACCTTCCAATTATATGTTAGAATCTCCCATATATAAGCCGAAATAATCTGTCACATTCATGAAGTGTAAGAACTAAGAAATCCCAGCTGTATCTAGGGCTTTGAGCTTACACTCCTGTACACCATGTAGAATAAGCTTCGCAGGGTAGACAAACCCATTTTGTAAAAACAAACGAAATAAATTTAGGCCCTTAAAATGAGGAAAATTGCACGGAGAGGGCCTGATCATGTCACCGGTCATGTCACTCTTGTAAAAGAAAAAAAAGAACTTTAACGAAAAAATTTCGGTATTATGCATTTTAACAAAAAATCACATTTGTACACTAAAAAGTCAATCTTGGTACTATTCACTTTAGTCTTTATTTTGTCCTTATCGTTAAAACTCAAAATTTTCAAATCTTTTTCATTAGTTTTTATGGAGAAAAAAAAAAGTGATATTCACACACCCCATTTTACTTTTTACACACCCTTCTAATTTTTGGCCGTCGGATGAGATGAAATGAAGAAAATCAACAAATAAAAATTAACAAATGGTGTGTAAGAAGTAAAATGAGATGTGTAGATAACACATCCTAAAAAAAAATACTGAGTTATTTTTTTTTGGTCAAAAAAAAAAAAAAAACTGAAAAATGAGTTATTCAATACTAGTTAATATCATCCACCTCACGTAGGAATACGATCACCAATACACAAGGTTTCACTTCTTATAAAAGTGCTTAACTAGCCACATTATCATCAGGCGATCCTACTGAAATTTCCCTCACTAATGATGCTTTATTTACTTCAAAAAAGGCATGTATACAAAGAAACAAGAAAGATCACCAAGAATTTTCAGGAATAACAGATGAGGAGGTTGTTCCTGATAAGGCAAGGATTCAGCCTATTATGTTCTTGATGTGTCTCAAAAAATCAAGGCAGACCCAAATGTTGATGTGATTTAACCAAAAAGAATCACAAGGGTGACAAGCTGACCACCACAAAAATGGTTGTGTCAATTTCTATTTCATCAGCACCATGGATGGTATCTTTCTGCCTATCAAAATAATTCAATTCAATCCACTTGTTGTTTCTGACATGCAGATTTATGCCCAAGGAGCCATTGCTCTCATAAATCATAAAAGTTTGAAAGAGAAAAAAAGAAGCGTACACATCAAAAGGTGTATGGAGCAAGACTGTTTCTGCTTAGTCACGTGAACATAAATATGTTTATATCCAAATTATCCAATTGTTCTTGAGAGTGTGACATAAAGAAGGGAAAAAAGGTAAGTGTTCAAACATTGGTACCTCTTTCACTAAGTAGGGACTGAATGTTGCTGACCAATCATATGTGCCAATATAAAAATTATTCTGTTAATTAGAGTATATATTATTGCAGGAGTATTTATAATTTCAAACATTTCTCGAGCCTATCAACTATCGTTGACCAATTATGATCTTTAGAAAACTAAAGTTGTCAAAATGTTAATCCTGATCAGATTCTAACATATCAAAATAAAAGCTTAATCTCTTAAGGAAAGATAGAATTCCTTTTTTACTTAAAATATTACTCAAGCGAGGCTGCTGCTTAATTAACAATATTGATACATCTTTAATAGTGGTTTAATATCACCTTTAGAAAAGAAAAGAAAAGAAAAGAAAAGAAAATCCCCTCCTCTAAAGTATGATAATCTTTTCCCAACCAAAGTTATATCCACTGAGAAATTAAATAAATGAAAATTGATCCACTAGGTGGAGTGCAATGGAGATGCTGCACTTAAGAACCACTAGATGCTACACTATTGGATTAAATCATATCATATGCTTTTAATAATGTGTTCTTGTAGAGTCCTAGGAGAACATATGACAAACAAGCACTCAAGTTTGGATTATTAGGACAAAATGCAATTTGTAGAAGAAAAAAAAAACATTTTATTCTAAGGTTTATGTGTAAAATTTGGTTACCATCTTCTAACGCCAAAGTTGATTGGTTAAAAACACTCCAATGCTTAAGTTAGTAAAATGTGATTAGATGAATTGACATGGGTTTGGGCAAGTAAAATGAGATTAACTCTTAAGGGGAATAGTGATCCCTTTTACAAAGGTGAAAATGGGAGAGGTCATCACTTCTGCTGAAATATTTTTTTCTTTTCAGTGTGCCAACAATACCAGATACACTAAGGTCATCTCCAACCTAAGGGTCCAGAGTGTCATAAGGCTGAAAATAACCCAAAAATCGTCTCCAACCGAGGGCTAGGCCAAAGAGCTCATAGAATCTGAGAGGGCCCCACGAAATCTGAAAGGGCTGGAGGGCTGGCTGGCTAGCCAGAAAACTGATTAATCCTGTCGGTTATAACCGACAAGAATACATTTATTGTACTTAATATAAATGTATTCTTGTCGGTTAGGAATTCTTAAAAAGAATTTTGAATCCAACGGCTAGCTGACGTCAGCTAGCCGTTGCTAGCTAGCGCCAGTTACCGATGGATTCATTTTTTTTTTTTTTTTAAATCTATTTTTTTCCTATAAATACCGAAACCATTCCTCACAAAATTTTCACCATTCCTACACCATTTCAATTCTCATATTTTCCTTCCTCTTTCAAAAATCTATCCTTCATTTTTTTTAATAATTTTGAAATGGCCTCGTCTGCAGTGAAAGGTAGGGCGTGGACTCGAAAAGAAGATGAAACTCTTTGCAAGGCTTATAGATGGGTGTCGGAAGATAGTGTATTATCAAACAAATGACAGTGTTTGGACTTGTGTGTCCAAAAAATACTTAAGAGTTCTATGAAGGCACCATTCCAGTGAATATTTGAAACCATGAGAGTTGTTCTTCAAGATGGAAGAAACATCTTCAGCCAAGTTTGAACAAATGGCATCAAACATTGTTAGCAACCACAATTACTATGATGAAGTAAGTGTTTTCACAATTTATTTTAAATATTTAATTATATTACATTTAATTTCATAAATTAATTTCCTTTAATTTTTTTCTAGGTACACCAAGCGGAGGAATTGTATATGGATAGCAGCTCGAAACCCTTTCAGTTTCACAGTTGTTGGGAAATTTGTAAAGGGTGGGTGTTATTTGAAAATCCACCACAGAGAGCTCATACACCGGTGTTCAGAACTGCATCCTCAGCTGCAAATATGGATGAAGATGGATCTCCAACTATTCAACAAATAAGGGTAGAAAATTCGTCTTCGGGTGAAGGTTCCATACCTAGGGCTATGGGACGAAACAAGGCGCGAAGGTTAAAGGAAAAGGGTAAGGCAAATGATGATTACGTCGCTCAACATGAAGTGGCGGCCTCAATGCGATTATTGGCGGAGCAAAAAGCCCTTGAGGCAGAAGAAAGGAAGTGTAGGCATGAAAAACAGACCAAGCAAATACAAGAAGAGATGGATGATAAGAATATGGAAAGGAACACTTCGAATTACACTCCAATGAGTAAGGCCTATTTTGATAGGAAAAAAAAAAGAAATTATGAGCTGACGGCAGTTGTTTACCTCTGGCTATACTCCTACGATAGCAGATGATGAAGATGATGTTGATTATGGATATTAAATTTAAGTTGTTGTAGTAGTTTTTAAATATAAGTTAATGTTGTTTTCGAATTTAATTTGTAGTTTTTAAATTTAATTTGTCATTTTTAAATTTTAGTTGTAGTTTTTAAATATAAGTTGTAGTTTTTAAATATAAGTTGTAGTTTTTAAATTTAAGTTGTTGTTTTTAAATTTAAGTTGTTGTAGTTTTTAAATTTAAATAATAAATTATGTTTGGCCATGTGGCCCTCGGTTGGAGACGGTTTTTTGTGACAGGGCTAAAACGAGCCATATGGCCCTTTGGCCCTCGATTGGAGACGGAGGCAAATATCTTGAAGGGTTAGAGAGTTAAAACGAGCCCTCGGTTGGTGATGGCCTAATCCAAGCAGAGGGCCAGAGGCCCGAAAATAGCCTGAAATGGCACGAAAACCGTCTCCAACCGAGGGCCAGGCCAAATGGTTCGTGGGTCCCACTGGGCCAAAAAAGGAGAAAATGGCCAATCGGCTGGCCCAACCCAAGCAACCAGCCAGGCCCGTGCCAGGGCGGACGTTTGAATGCAACGACTAGTGCTAAGTGCTGACGTCAGCTAGCCGTTATATTTGAATTTTTATTTTTATTTTTACAAATTTTTTTATAAAAATTTTAAAAATTCTATTTTTTTTCCCTATAACTTCCTAAGCCAGTAAACAACATTAAATAACATTAAGTAACATGAAACAACATTAAATAACGTTAAGTAACATTAAACAACTTAAAAATTATACAACATAAAAAAAAACATTTAACAATATGAAACTTAAACGACATTTTTAAAAACATTTAACAACATAAAACTTAAACGCCTACTCCATGCTTATTTTGGCCCAAAGATGTGAAACAAGATCCTGTTGTAGGTACTTGTTTGTGGCACGAGAACGTAAACTTATTGAGATTCCTTATCGACAAGAAATCTGCAAAGCTACTCACACACCGACACGTGACTCTCGAAATCCGAGACGTAAAATTATTGAGATTCCTTATCGACAAGAAATCTGCAAAGTTACTCACATATCCACATGTGGCACTCAAAATTCGAGACGTAAAATTATTGAGATTCCATCTCGAAAAATTATTGACAATCCATAACGTAAAATTATTAAGGTAATTTAATTTAAGTAACCATAGTAATTTAATTAAAATACTAAATTATATTTGGCCCTATGACCCTCTGTGGAGATGATTTTTTTTACAAGACTATGGGCTGGTTTGGTATTGCTGTGCTTTGAAAAAAAGCTGCTTCTGCTGTGCTGTGAGAATAAGCAGCTGTGAAATAAAGCAGCATAGTGTTTGGTAAACTTTTTGTAAAAGTGCTTTTGAAAAAAAAAAGCAGTATTAGAGTGTTTGGTAAACTTTTATGTAAAACAGATGTGAAAAAAGTCGGTTTTTCAAAGCTAGGTTTTGCAGCTTCTTGTTTTTGGCTTTTTTTCATCCAAAACTGTGAAAAAAAGCTGAAGCTGAGTGTTTACCAAACACAAAAACAGCTCCCAGCTTTTTTTTATAGCAGCTTTTTTCAGAATCACCTCAGTACCAAACCAGGTCTATGTTTGGCTTATGACTCTTTGACCCCTTGATTAAAGATGATAAAAAATATAATCATGCATTGTTTATTAAAATATTAATTTTTTGAAGAGTTATAGGGTCAAAGAAAATCATTTGGTCCTCCTTCGATTGAAGATGACCTAAGAGATTCAATTCACATTTCCTAAAATCACTTGTATCAAAAAAATTAAAATCGCCTAGAAAAGTCAGTAGGTTGACTCTCAGTCAAGCGTGGCACAAATAACATGCAATTATGACTAGCCCTCACGTTTTGACCCTTAAATTGGAGGGCACCAAGGAGGAAAACCATGGTCCTTAAATAGCATTCACATGCTTCACTACGTGATCCTAACACTGTTCCGTACAGTGCGTCTGCAACCCAAAACGCAAGCTTATTATATATCCGCCGATCCGTGATATGACTATTTTTTCCACAACTTTTAACATATATTTTTATCAAGCTCATTGTATAATGTATTTTAACAATTCGAAGCGTCTATCTTTTAAAATATAATTCAAATATCATCTTTGCAAAAAATTGAACAAATCTAAAACCATTAAAACATTCATTTGTGAAAAGAAAAATAAACGAATACAGTTCTACAAAAAACCCATAAACTCTTATCCAACGATCATATAGTTTCAGATTTTGTGATTTTTGGTAGACATGATTTTTGAGGGTAGACTTAAAAGATTGACGGTTTAGATTGTTGAAATATATTACGAAATGAGTCCTACAAAAACATTTATAAAAAAATTTATGCAAAAAAAGTGGTGCCACAAATCCATCCCCATATTTATATCTAACAAACATCTCCTAATTAAAATACAGTTAAGTATAGTTCCTCAGTAAGATTTGTGATCCTGATGCATGAACAAAAACTAAAGCAAGTGACACCAGTTACAGTATCCTTCCTCTTCTTTCCTTAATTCTGTTTTTTTTGTTCCCCTAATGTCATCGGAATCTTCGACACTCCGATTCGATCCATTGTTTAGAGAAAATAAACTTAAAAAATTTGTTAAAATGAATGGTTTGTGTTTAGTATTATGGAGGGGCAAGAATGTGGAGAAAGAAACGCATTGAAACCCATTTGTCCATAACAAGAAGAAAAGAACAAGAAGAACAAACCCTACACTAATTAAACAAGACCCTTTCAAAGTCCACTGGTTGGTGTCAAGGGTTTAAACTTTAATCAGATATCAAGAATGTTTTTTATACAAAGTCTCTCCTTTGTATATGTATTTACACTGAGCGGTGAGGGATTGAGTTAAACCGTACAATTGATCAATTTTAATCAATTAGTATCAAATTCGTCATCAAGATGAGTTAAGTTTCAGACTCTTCACTTACAAGTACAGAAAAATAATACTAAAATGCATGTTAAGTTCTTGATTTCAAGAATGTTTAGAGGCCAAGGAGGAACAGACATTCAAGACCTAATCTTTCCTTGCCGCCCCCACAAGCTGCAACCTATGAACATCTGTATTATTATTTTATTATTATTGAAATTTTTGAAAGTCATCCGGTTCTTCTATTTTAAGCTGTCCAAATATTATAAAAAGTGAAGGGATATATACTTTATAAATTTTTTTTATCACAAATAGTTCTTCAAATTAACCAAATTTTTTATTTTGGTCTCTAAATTTAAAAATCAATCAATCTCATCCTTAGAACTTAACACTGCATATCAATATAGTTCTCTGTTGTAACTTGGTCAAACATTCTATTAGTGTGCCGATTTGGTTGATCTTATTATTTATTTTAATTGATTTAATCCTTGATGTTGCAAATCAAGGAGGATGAGATCCTTTTCTTTGTTACTCTTAGTTTATCTTATTATTTTTTTTTTGTGGAATATTATTTTATTTTTAATGGATTTTAAAATTTTAAAAGAATTTAATTTTTGAATTTTCCACATGGCACCATATTGTTGTAGTAGTAGATTCCAAATGTGTGCCACGTAGGCACATAAACAAAGTTTTAACGAAATTCTAAAATAATAAATACATTAATTTGTAACATCATTTCAGAGACGATATTAATTGATTTTCAAGTTAAAGACTAAAATGAAGAATTTGACCAATTTCAAGGATCAATATAAAAATCAAAGGGATTTATAATTTATAAAAACATTTTTTATTAATTAATGACTGTCACACCCAAATCCATATGTAGTTAAGGCCGTTTTGTATGTAAAATTATTGGGTGTCCTACTTAAGTCACCATTGAACAAGAAATAGTCCATTTTTTCATTAAATATGTGAGCCAAAAAAAATTCTCCCGAACACCTCACATGGCTTACACACACAGACGTGACATTAACCGAGGGATGTTTACATATGAACAATATGTGATTATATTATATAGAGAATTTTAACCAAAAGTTCCATGTATGGTTCATTTTAACAAAAAATCATATTTTTACATTAAAAAATTAATTTTGTTACTATTTATTTTACACTTTATTTTGTCTATATTATTAAAATTCAAAATTTTCAAATTATTTCCATTAATTTTCTTTATATATAAGGTTTTTAATTAACCTCATATGTTTATAGCTTACTTAAATCAGATGTACATTGATAGTCAAAGACTGTCAGAAAGATTGCCATCTTCTCTCTTAAGTGGTCAGGATTTTTGCTCTTTCTCCAAGGATAAATATTTTTTTTAAACATAGACCAGAAAATTGTACAATTTTCCTTCTTCATTTGCTCGAATTATATGTTCTGCTTGTGTAACATGATTTGGGGTTCCAAATCGACTATGTGACAACAATTGTAAATTTGATATGTCATCTGTCAGGATTTGCTCCCAAACTTTTAAACATGATTTGATTATGGCAGTCGACTTCAGTGATCTTCTTTATTTGTGGGTAATTTGTGATTGTTTTATCTTAATTAGTCATTTTTTTATTTTTTTTTGTAATAAATGATATTATCTGTACTAAAAAGAAGAAGTGAATTTAGCTTCACAATAGGTTAGCAATAATGTGATTCAAATTTACCTTTGACGATAATCAAATCTAAGATTTTTCGCTTACAAGTAAATATGAATACCACTATACCATAGTACTGAGTGATAATCTCAATTAGCCCTTAAATATAACGAATTATAATTTTATAAGTGGGTTGAAACGATTGTTTTTGTTGTATATGCATGTCCGCGACCTAAGTTCTCATTCTTTGGAATATTGAAACCCTAAACCATTACTCAACTACTAATCACCATGGGCGACTATTTTTTTTTAATTTTCTTAGAAAGAAACTACTAGAGAGATAATATTTTTAAATCACATAATGTAGCAATAAAATAAAACTTAAAAAAGAAAATCAACTGTCAGTAATCGCATCATATGGTTTACAAAATTTGATTTAAAAAATAATGTCTCTAACATTACCTTCTTAGAATATTGGTGGTTTGGAGTGGAAACTATTTCGGCAAGTTAAGTGACAAATATTACAAAGTCAAAACAGGAAATGTGTTGCATATTCGGAATTATAAACGAAAAGTTATGATTCAAGTTATGGGTTATCTAGTAGGGTAGTCTGAATAGTCGATATATGAAGTGTACATTGAAAGTTGTACTTATATAGTGTCAATTGTTACATAATATAGTGAGACTCGTTTCTTTGTGAAATTGTTTAATCATTCTACTAAATGAGGTCATATTATCTAATTTTTTATTTTAAGTAATCACCATGCAACGTGACATGAAAGTAATCACCCTAATTTTTTTTCATAATTCTACTTGTGAAAATATAAATTTAGAAATAACAAAAAATTAGAGATGGGCAAGTAGATGGTTTGATAAATAGATCAAGGTTACGATTAGAAACACTGAAATCTCTAATTAAATATTTAGAGATATCACTTTTATCCAGTCCTACTCAAAATTGCATTGGACACTGAAGCTTGTACGAAAAGTTGTGTATACACAGTGCTTAAATATTTCCACACACACACACACATTAGTGGGTTGCTTTATACGCATAGCAGCCGCCATGTTCAATGAGTACTACTCATACATAATTCAAATTTTTTTTACAGAAAATAAATCATGCATGGTTATCAGTGGACGCAACGTGTATAAAGAGTTCCAATCGCACTGCATTTTTCACATTCCGGAATCCGTCTTTTCTCCCATTTTCTCGGCAACCAAACACATAGTTAGAACCTCGCCAAAATAGTGTGTGATGGGGTGTCGTTGTCGATTGTCCATACTTAAAGCAAAAGAATCTTAGCACACGCACGCACTGCCTCTGCCGCTTTGGTCATATAATTTTTTTTCTTACACAAATTAGTAGCTTCGGTTTTTCCCAAGTCCCTAAACCTTGACTCCGTCGATACCGCCGAGCATGTCCTTCCAAACCACTACCATCTAGTATCTCTCCACGTGGCACTAGACCCGCTTCGTAATCACCAAGCCGGTGCTCTCTTACTCGTTGCTTAATTAATGTTAATTAGGTTTAATATAAATCACGTAGCATGAGTTAGTTGGGGAACTGAGAGAGAGATGGGTGGACGGCATTCTAAGAAAAAATTTTAAACCTTTTTTAGGCTTAACCTATTTTTGCTAATATCTTTTGGGGTTTGTGGGGTGTGAGCATATGGGAGGAGAGCTGTATAGAAAGTGACTTCCTTCTTCTTCTTCCTCTTCCTCCTTATCTCTCTATCTTCATTGTCGTCGTCATCGTCGTCTTCTTTCGTTGGAATCTAGAGAGAGAGAGGTTTTAGAGAGAGATGGGGAACTGTCAAGCCATTGATGCAGCAGCTCTGGTGATACAGCATCCGAGTGGGAAGATAGAGAGGATGTATTGTCCTATAAGTGCGAGTGAGGTGATGAGGTTGAACCCCGGTCACTACGTTTCCCTCATCATTCCATTGCCGGTTTCCGAACAAAATCACAAACAAGTAGCAGAGAATCACGAGGATGAGCACGGCAAAGCGGTGCGTTTCACTCGCATTAAGCTTCTCCGGCCGAACGAAACTCTCGCTCTCGGCCATGCCTACCGGCTGGTCACCACTCAAGGTATGAGATTTGTGTGTTTGTGTTTTGGAGTTTGAGGTGGTTGTTTGGTTTGAAAGGTTCTGTGTTTGATATTTGGGCTTTTTTTGGTGGATTTTGTAGAGGTTATGAAGGTTTTGAAGGCAAAAAAGTATGCGAAAACGAAGAAACAGCAGCTCGAAGTGCTCGAGAAGTTGCGAACGGAGCAAGGGAAGGAGAATTCAGGTTGTTCGGGCTGCGAAGAGGCAGCAGAAGCAACGAAATCTGATGAGAAGGAAAATATCAACCATGTATGTAGATTTGAACAACCCTTATAATCTTTTCGTTTTGAAAAACTTGTT
This sequence comes from Pyrus communis, assembly GCF_041283825.1. Classification (NCBI taxonomy): domain Eukaryota; kingdom Viridiplantae; phylum Streptophyta; class Magnoliopsida; order Rosales; family Rosaceae; genus Pyrus; species Pyrus communis. The sequence continues at coordinate 5,007,953 of NC_142580.1, read as the reverse complement.
ATCGGTTGGAAATATCAAATACTAATGCTTTAGCCATGTGGATAATTTCAGGCTTCAAAACGCGAAAGGCACCGACCAAGGACATCATCAGCGAATGCTGCTGCTGCGGCTGCTGCTGCGCTGAGGTCGAAGTCTTGGCGCCCCTCGTTGCAGAGCATCTCCGAGGGCGTAACTGATCAGCGATTTCCAAACATCGAAAGCGAACAAAATGCAAAGTAGGCAATAGAGTGAGGGCGAAATGGATCGATAACCAGAAATTCATGGAATCGGGTGCCAAGTTTTCTAATTCAATGTCAATCACATCCCCCACAAAATTCATTCCATGTTGAAAGCAATAATCCATCTGTATAGCAACACGCAAAAAACAAGCACTGAATCTGACATTGTATTAGAAGTGTGAGTTTCCTGGTAGACAGTGGGTCTTTTCCCCATTTTTTTTGGGTGTTTGATAAACAAATGATCTGGAGAAATACAAAACTAGATTAAATTTACACTATTGTTGATTACAAAAGAAACATCATTTTTGCGATTTCGAGTTCTTGATTTCCCAGTCTCGATCAAGGTAGATTTGAGCCCAAAGCGGAGATGTTCTTGCAGCCAAAGGTGCTCCTGGTAGTTCCTTCTCTTTCAGAGCAACCAATATATCAGTGCAAGGCTCTGCCAACAATGTCCCAGGTCCTCCATACTCCTTGTGCAAAAAGTCACTGATTACCTGGGTTGAAACAACAAATTAAATTGGTTAATTCTGAGTCATTCAAATAGTAATGCAATCTAACTTTGTAGACGTGGGCGTAGCCGCATTAGCTACAGCATATGTTCTCTACCCTATACATCCAAGTTCGAATCTACCTCCCAGCAGTTTAGACTTTAGCTTCATGCACCACATATTGATATTGTAGGTAGCAATAAGTCAAAACATTTGCCAGAAAGAATGGAAGCTGTCTGGAAAATAATACAGGGGAGTTGAGTCAGATATTTGTCCAAAGGCTCAATTATTGTACTGTTTTACGGGTCAAGCAAAACTCGTGGCCTCACAGGCTCACTCACACACCAAAGATATTAGAAAAGAAAGGAAACAAATGTTTTGGTGATTCACATAAAGGGTTGGCTTGCACCAAAAAAGTTGCAACTCAAAGGCCCCAAGTATCAATCTTTATCATACAATTGGGGTAAGAACTTAAAATTTGAAAAGGAAATCCCTCGTATCCCTTTCCCCCTCCAGCCGGTCATGGCTTGCATTTGAAATTAAAAGGTGGAGAGAGTTTCCAGATCAACTTTTTCAGTGCCAATAGAATCATCATTCCATAAGAAATGATAGTTCGAAACTAGGGCTCGTCTGGTAACCAATTCATCTTATATCGTGTCATACATTGTTGCCATGCACTCTTCGAATGAAATATTTTGCTCGCCGCTTTAAGTGGTGGTGAGCATCACCACCACATTAATTGCCATCAAAATCACACAAACGACTATCAATGCGTTGGTGAACTGGTGACCAAAACTGCACTCCACTTCGAATCAAGGGTCGGTTTCAGATTACAGTTTTTCCGAACTTCAACAAATCACAATAGTAAAGTGCAGTAATTATCCAACTAGAAACCAAAGGATCTGCTGAATTTTTCCAGTCATGGAAAAAATAGGTGACCACGCCTATCAGTGAGTCAGAAATCAAATCCAACACTCAGATCACAGATTAGAGATGCCATGAATGCTAAGAACACATGTCACATTGGTAATCAACTCTAAGTCACCACCAGAAAGTCGAGAACAATAAATGTCAGCCCATTAATTTTGCCCTAGAGAGTTTTGGGTGCACCACAAGTTGACAACCAAGTCCTATTTCTAGTACTAGATGATCCAGTTACCGCTCAGACACACAGTTACATGTTCAGCGTTAGTCAATCATTTTTTACAAGCAAAATTGGGTCCAAAATTTCGAACTCAGGCATTTGCGGGGTGAATACTTTTATCCACTTGAGTTACAAGCGTGAGGGAAAACAATGGCATTTTATTAGTTTCCCTCAAATTCATAACCATAGGCTAAATCATATTTTTCCAAGAAGCTAACAAGGCAGCATATGGTTTTGATACGTTAGGAGACAACCATAGTCAATTTTGCATTTGATTCGGTAATTTTCCTTGTGTAATAGTTCCTACTCCCTAGGGGTAATGGTAGCCGCAGACTCGCAGAGTATCCTCTTTGTACTATTCCCTTAATCTTTTCAATTAACTTCCCTCACATTACACTACTAAAGTTATCATTTTTATCAACTAATTGTTCCTCAGAGAAAAGGGGAAAAGGAAAATGAAAAACCCATTGGAAATATGAATCTAAATTTGGTTACAGGAAGATTAACATACCTCTGCACAGACGCCTATCACCACCGTGGAGGTCAGGCCCAAAAGTCTCCTTCTCCTTCAACAGCCTCCTGGAATGCTCAGCCCTGAACTTCTGGGTCTCCTGCAACATACAATTCAAGCTAATAACACAATCAAACATGCATTTCATATTCCAGAAAGAAGAAAAAAAAGGCATGAATTTTCAAACATACTTGCAAGTTCTGCGAATTGGGTAATTGGGTTAGGATAAAGTATACTTGTGAGGCGTCGCCGCCGTGGCTCTTGGCTGCTATTCGGCGGGCGTTTCGGAATATGGGTTTTAATGGCGGACGAAGAATATGAATAAAACGGCCGATTATGGGGTTTTGGGGGGAGGAGCGAGTGCTGGGCTCCAAACGAGAGAGGGCAAACAGCCACCCTGGGCGTGTGGAGCGCCATTGGTAAGGAGTACACGACGACATACGGAATGCCGTATATGATTCTAACGACGTCAATATTATTTGAATTGGGCCGATTGGATTTGTCGTAGAATTTTAATGGGCCAGTATTTTAGGGTCGCTGGCTAACGCTTGGGTTTCAGATCTTATGGGCCTCTATGTCTTTCTGAACTACTGTGAAAATTTTATATAAGACTGTCTGATTAAAGTAGTTTTGACATAACTTGTGATTGACATATAAGATATTGCATGCTTTTTTAAGAGTTACTCTGCATATAACGTAGTTTCCGTGCGAACACAAGTTGTTCTATACGATCGTAACACAAAAGGAAAACTTCTAGGCGAGAATGTGTTATTGTTGTGTGTGTAAAATAAGTTGTAAAATGAGAAAATTTTTAGATGCAAATGGAAACTCCTAAAGGTTAGAACAAAATGAAAGTTTTTTTTCAACGTTATGATAAAATTTTGGATACCACATGTTATTGTACTTTGCTTGTTACTTAGGAGCCGTGCAAGATTATAAATTACTAGTTTACTAACACATTGGGAGGAGCCAGCCAAATTTTGTTTTTCCTTAAAATGGGGACATACTGATAGCTTCGCCACGACAACCACTTTTTGAAGAACCAAGTGGAAAAGGCAACTACAAAACAAGGGAATGATACGGAAACTAAATTTGTTGACAAAATTTTGAAAAGTAAAGAACATGAAAGTTGATGATTGGTTTAACTTAAGCGTTGATAAACATGCTCATTCTTATTGGCGATACATAATTTAGTTTGCAAATTTAGTCTTCCTAACATTACCCACAAAACAAATTGAGAGAAGAGTTTTGGAATAATTTCTAAAGTCTGGTGAAAAGTGTGTCTACTAATTAAACACGTTCTTTTTTTTTTTTGGTTAACTAATTTAACACGTTAATCCTCAAGCAATGTGAACTTTCTTTGCAACTTTGCATTAATAAATTAAACATTTTGGTGGAATCTTTGTGCTAAACAAAATCATCCACCTCAATTAAAGCGATTGTTAGTCTATGGATAAGTTCACATCAAATTCCAAACTCTCCGTTATGTTCTCTATATTTCTTTATATTTTCTCATTTTTTTAGAGAATCGGTATTCTACGATAAGAGAGAATCAAATACGAAATTTCGAATGAATAATTGAGTTCTTATTCGATTGAGATACAAAGTCTCCTGTCTTGGTTTCATTTTGAAGATTTTCTTTTTGTTTTGATTAGCTTTCCTTTTTGGGTAGTTGAACTGGAATGCACTAGAAATAATTGTTTATATGCATCCACCCTTACTCTTTTTTCTTTTTGTAACGTATCCCAGATGCAAAGACAGAGGGGAGAAGTGCTATGCCACTTAAGAACTAGAGCATGTTCATGAGACAAAGAAACTAATCAATACCATTATTCAATTTCTCTTAATAGTAATACCAAATTATTAAAGGAAATAATTGTATTCTCGTTTTAATTAGGCGTATATTTCATTTTTTAGACTAATTATATGGGTTTGCACCCAAGATATAGGGGTCTATGCCTTCAACCCTCCAAATTTTCAACAACCAGGCCAACCTTTCACAGTCGGTCTTCTATACCTAAACATAATTAGGGAATTCTCTAATCCTTTCTTTGTCCTGATCATTTTTGTAATGCAGTCTGAGTAGGAACTTTCGGCTACAAATGTCTTTTTGAGTTAAGTCATACGACATATTAGTAAACTCAAGTCATATTTATCTATCATTCATACTTGGTTAAGTATTCTTTTTGCAATCTACTTGTCTAGTGATTTGTTTAGCCTCACATATATAATAACTTTCTTTTCTCATACGGTATAACACGTTAGATTTCAAGCTATTAACATGCATCGTTGATTAGGGTTTTACTATAATAACGACTCAACCACATGCTCCTTTTTACTATAGCAAAAGACATTTTGTTGCACTTTCTTTGCTTTTGATGAAATTATGACAAGAAAAGAAACATGTTTTATGTTATGTGCACATATATAATTAATTAAGATGGACATATATGCATGATATGATCTAAACAAAGAGAGATTGTGGTGGCTGTTGAATGTTATATTGATGATTAAACAGAAAACCCTTTTGTCTCCACTCTTGGGAATGGAGGTCCAGCTCCAGGCACTATCAAAAAAGCAAAAGAAAGAAGAAAATATCAGAAACGTACACGCTCCCTCGAGAATAGCCAACCGGCCCTCGTGCATTTCCATCTCCTACCCCTTTCAACTTCTTTTTCTGGCATCCAAAGACTCTCCAGTTTTGATTTGATCAAGTTGTAAAAATAAAGGCAAACATATGCACAAGGCCTCCCCATACACATACTATCTCTTTTTATATGAGGGGATGACATACACGATTCCATTTTTACCTCTCCCACACATTTTGTTAATTTATGTTTTTTTATTTTCTTCAATTTATTCAATCTGATGGGCAAAAATTGAGATGAGTGTCTGAAATGTAAAAAGAAGTGTATGGATAGTACTACCCTTTATATACATTTACGTGTCATTCGGCACAACATGAATTTTACTAGTGTTGATGGGGCATATGATCAAATTTTCTTAAAAAATCGACTAAAATTATCAAAATCGAATTAATTGCATAACTAATTAAAATTAAATACCGATAACGTATAAATTACTAAAGGATAAAAATTTGACAATATAACGATTAAATATTGACAACATATTGAAAAAATAATCATTTTACCAATTTTAACCAATTTCCCAGTTTTTTTGTTTTGAACATCTTTTCTTTTAGTTTGATTTTATTTTATTTTTACATGGGGATGGGGACAATGAGTATTTCAAGGACTTGAGAGTGGTGGTGTCTTGCATTGAGCGTAAAGTTTAAACCCTGATATTGAAATATTCAGCATCATTCTAAGCTTTTGAACCCTTCAGGTCTAAGGGACCTATGGTCTTTTGCAGAAACCCCACGAACATGTTTTTTACAACGTAAAATGACGTTTAAAGGATATTAGGGTCCTCTATCTTTGTCATTGGGCTCGAAGAGTTGAAAATTCCGCAAGAAAAGGAGTAGCTAAAGAGCAAAATTCTGTTCCCTACACCCCCAAACCTCTTACTTTAGCAGTATGAGAGAGAGAAATTTTGGCTTTAGGGTTTATACTTTGGACTCCTCACTTTAAAACCCTTTTGTTTATAGAAAAAGAAGTATGTGGATGCCAACGATGGTTGGTTGAGTTTGTAAGGATCTTTCTCTTCGCTAGACCAAGGTTTGGGTTCAAGTCCTGTTGTCAGCAATCTATCTTAGTGGGCGATGTATAAAAACCAAAAAAATGCTTAAGACCCTCTTTGTAAGTCCTCAATGAAGCTTATGATACGTCATGACCCTGGAATGAGGTAGCCTCTCCTCCCCTCTAAACTTTTTCTAACAAAAAAAAGTACGTGGACAAGTTTTCATCACTGAAAAATAAAAGGGTTGGGCCCATGCAATTCCATTCTCTCATATACAGAAAAGGATCCTACAAAGAGGATCCAGTGAGGATCATTTTCCCTCATATACAATCTAAGATAAACAAATTAAATAGCCATATATTGATATAATCACTTATAGCCTAAGAGATAGAACGCTTATTTTCATTCTAAAATGAGCGATCGAGTTCAGCTAATGTTAAACCTTTAATCTTGATATGTACTTGGGAAAAAATAAAAATCACTAGACATTGGTTATTGTAATTATTTGAGTTATACACATGTGATCCTCTTATTGATTTATGGTCTACATACAATCTCAAGTTTCTCAACAATTCAACAGTCGATGCATGATTGTCAATTACCACATCCAATATTTCAACATATGCTTGTTATATAATAAGTGAATGATGGCAACTTGTTAATCATCAACAACCCAAACTCCCCACGCTTTACTGCTTAACCTTGATCATGAAGGGAATTGGGAGGGATAAATAATGAGGAGAGGAAATTGCCTACAATATCCAAATTTACATAGGCACCACCACCATCCTATTGCTATTCAAAACAAAACAAAACGTTCCACCTTTTTATATCCAATGAGAAGGCGCCATGTCACCATCGCGGGTCCGATATACCGCCATCAAATTATACCCAAGGAACCTTGAAAAACCCTACTGCTCATGTGACTTAGGGCTAATTTCGGATTGATGTACTCTTTTTAAATTATTTTTGCTATGCTGTGAAAATAAATATCTGCGAAAAATAATAAATAGGTGTTTGATGAATTATAATGCTAAAATGCTTTTAGAAAAAAAGAAAAAAATGGATAATATTGTCAATATAAAAGTTTCATTAAAAGTTAAAGTAACATGTCTTCTTGAAAAAATATAATTTTTTTAATTAGAATAATGATTAGGATTGCTACTGTTTTATTATGCTGTTTTAGACCCATGGTTTTGAAAACAAACACTTTTTTTTTTCTTTTACTAAACACAATTTTAGTTCCTAACTTTTTTAAGAGGCTGCTTCTGAAAAAATTTGAGCAACCTTAAACCAACCTTAGGGACTATAAAAGCATATTCTATGAGCATGGCATTTGTACCTACTTTGGTGTAAACAGCACCATCGATATATGGCTGCTGTGGAAAAGTCAAAAATATATATGATCTTCGATAAAGATTCACGGTTTGTTTGATAGCAATGTCATTGCGCTCCACGGTTTGTCCTATTTCCCGTCACACTTATGTTTTAATTAAAGTTAAGCTTTTTTGTCACATATCACCCATAGGGCTGCGAGGTGGGCTAATTGTGAATAAATTAGGTTTATCAGTTGTTGATCACCGAACCTGAGGACCTGCATTTTGTATAATGGGTGACCTTTTTAGTGGGGGAGGATAGAAGAATATGGTGGATCCCAATTGGCATTTGGTGACAGATCCGTGTGGTCCAAATTAATCTTCATGGCTCCCACTAAAAAAACCAAAGCCAGCTGGACTAATGAGGTAATTCCATGTTGCATGAATTGATTAATTAGTAAGTTCCAGTCATAATTAAATTACATTAATTCAATTCGTTTAATTAAATCCTTTTGTAAAGCAGCAAGTAATTAAGTAGCTAAGTCTTCATCAATGTGAATAAATTATCTAAATCCATGTTTTTCTTAATTTTGAGGTTGTTCAAATTCAACACTTGGTCCCTAAATTCAAACACCCGACTTTCTCCAAGAAAATAAAAAAGTACACTCTAGAAACCCTAATTTAATTAAGGGACACTTAGTTTCCGGTCCTTCTTGATCATATATTATAGACTCACATCTTATTAGTTTAAAAACTTAAGTAATGATATTCATACCATGTTTTTATACCACATTTTTATACCACCTTAGGTGGCATCTGATGTGGACAGCCACATCATTTGAAAGATTTGCAAAACCCAAGGAAAGGAAGGAGAAAGACTCCTCGTATACCACAATCATTATTTAATTAACTAGTTTTTCTTAATTATTAGTTTATTAAATAATGAACTAAATGTAAAAATCTGATTAATTCAAATGATGTGGCTGTCCACATCAAATACCACCTAAGGTGGTATGAAGATGTGGTACAAAAACATGGTATGAATAGCATTACTCTAAAAACTTTGATTCAAGTCCTCCATTTATTACATTGTGATAAATTACATTCTGCTAGCTCACCTTAACGATGAACATATATGCACCTTAAATTACTAACCTTTCCGCTGAGACCTCCAAATTATCCAATCTAATTAACCTCAAAATTATCCCAAATTTATATCACATATCAGTGATATCAGGCACACCAAATATCAGTTTAATTTTATTTTCAAGTTTGAAATAATCTGCAATGCTTACTGGTGGGTACAACCTATAGCCAACTAGAACCCACACACAATTTTCTTCTGTAAAATCACCCAAGCAATCCAGAGGTTGCAGAGTACAAAATCATAACACCGTTAATTGTAGTATATTTGCGGTACAATTGTTTATGTTTCAATCTTTGTACCCATGAACCAAAATTTTGTTTTGTCTTTCTACCCACAAAGTGCAAATTAAACCTGCCTTTTGTGTTCATCTTTTTACCCATCTATAATATTATCTCAGATTTATATGTACCCACTGTAATTGTACCCCAACAAAGGAATTGTGAGAAAGAATGTACCAATTGTAATGTGGAACTCAAATATACACGTTATAAAAATTGTATATGTAACAAGTCCAGAAAAACCATAACATGTTTATGGGTGCAAATATCCCAAATCCATCAATGGGTACATTTAAATTCACATGTACCCATTTAAGGAAATAACTTGAATTCAAACTAAGATATAAACGAAATAAAAAGCTATGTACCAAAACATATTTTGTTTTGCCTAATATGTAGGAATTGATTAGTTCTCAATAATCTTATGAAATTTTTAAAATTTTGAATTAATTACATTTATGGGTGGCATAAAGTTTTAAATGTAAATATGCTGATGCGTATAAAATAGAAGGACTTTGATAAAATATTTAAGTTGGAGATTGCATCCTAATTTCTCCTTTAATTAATAACATGGTAGCATGCATGGGTGCTTTTTCTCAATGTCCTTGATGGATGATGGCATCATCTTTACCCTAAAAGGGCAACCATCCAAGAGGAATTAGAGAAAAGTGCACTTTCTTTCCGGCAATTGTCACTACGTTGGTTGTTTTACTTCACGGTGGTCCATTTAAACAGCCATTGACATAATTTAGATGTGTGTCCGTGTGAGTAAAACTAAAAGAAATAAAAGTGATGTAAGAAGATTTGAGAGATGATGGATACTCGATCGGTTTTGCATATTGCCACCTGGAAAATTAATTGAGAAGTTGATAAGATTGCATGGCCTATGCATGCAGTTACTCGAAATGCATGGTTACCTTTTACAAGGCATATGTGCATAAAAGTTCATCAGATGTGATGTTACTACATGCAAAAATAATATCCCCATGTCGGGGATCTGTGACTAAATGACATGGTCTCTTAACTGGCCTTTTTCTATCTGTAGTGAGAAGCTGTAAGTACTTAATTAAAAGCACCTTTTAAGGCCTTGGCTTTTCCCCACCATATTTCACGCTCAGCTTTTGCGTATTAACGAAACTGAAACCCTACTCATTTAGCTGATGATCAATAAAATACAATAGCGAAGGTGAAATATCACTATTTATCAGGCTGAGTTGTCTGATATTGGGAGAGGTGTTAGAACAGCCACGGGTTAGTCACGAGATAACTTGCTTGCTACCATGGTACCAGAGATATATCCGCTCGGGTGTACAGCTGGGGATATCTACGGTTATGTGTAGAACATCTATCACATAACTTACTCGCAGACTCATAGTGACACAGTAGAACTTCTTGTCCGTTTATGTGAACAACATTTATCACGTAACTTGCTTACAGTGACACATCAGATTTTATAATCGTTAGCCACAAGAGGCATTTATATGTGTGAGGATAAGTCACATTCTCACAATATGAACAGTCACGGTCGATGAATGAACTGTCGATCAATCTTTATTGATAGAGGGACCAAACGTGGCCTTCACTTTGCAGAGGAGCTAAAATCACTTACAAACTTCCACACAGTAAATAACATAAAGCACCAAACTACAAATTGTGTATTGTCAATCATGTGCCATGAACAGAGAGATAGCTATACAGAGAGAGAGATGAAAGAAATCTTGATTATATTTTATTGATGATGAAACAAATACAACACGCATGAAAAGGCCCCAAAGACCTTAACTTGTATTTTTTTAGGACAATATTAAGGAGGTTTCTCCTCCCCGTGAGTTTTTTTTCCTCTAAGTACAAAAAATCAAATAAATTAAGACAAAAAAAGGAGTAGGCACGAGTGACAATGCACCACCCTTGTAAACACCAGAGTTCGTAAGTATGGTTATAGGCCTACCTCAAGACCAATAAAACAGGCTATTTGCCGCCAAAAATGCACACATACACAGGTGTGCGCCACGCACTCTGCCACCAAAGCAGTGCGAGAGACTCACACGCACCCCACTCAAAAGTCTAATATTGGTGGAGCCACCGATCGTATTCAGTCTTCACCTCCACCCGTTCATTCGGCTTTCCCGTCAAAAATCGCACATAAAGCAATAATTATGCCGTCGGATAAGGAGAAAAACTTGAGCAATGGTACTCGAATCACATCATATGATCACTCCCAAACCGATGATAGCACTTTCAAAAATAGAAATTTTTTGTGTTTCTATTTCATCTGACTTCACGCTGATCTCATTCAATTTAGTACTGCTCGAACCTCAAAGCTCGATTCGTAATTTTGCCAACCCTTTCTTTTCTTTCCACGCTTTCATGTCCCACCAGCTTCAATGAGCCCTTTGAATTCAATCCCCTACTTCATTCATGCTTCCATGACTCCACTATTTTATAAAACATATCTCTGTACTAAAAAACAAATCCCTCTCCCTTGGGAATCTGCAATGCCATTATATAACGAATAATGGCAATGCCCACCAGCAAAAACAACAAATAAAATAATAAAATCTCACCAAACTCTCAAACATATAGACATTATATATGCTATAATCTACAGAAAACCCCAATATCAGTCACTTTTTAATCCCAAAAACCCTCCTAAAAATTATTGATGAGGTTTCTAGATAACTTTTGGACCACCATTTATTTATTTATAATTTTCCCATCTCCCCTTACTCGGAGTTTCCTTTATCATCGTCTACAAGCAGTTATTTGTTTTCCTCCTTTTATAAGATATTGGTGATGATGATGACGAGGATGATAATGAGAACGACGGGGACAATGAGTCGGAACTCGACCTCATTCTGCCCCGAACCGTAACTCGGAGTTGCAGTGGTAACACATTGGGTGATGACTTTTTATTCCGACTATTTTGAACCACTAGATCTTGCATTAATCTATAGCATCCGATTATTTTCTCCTGCAAATGATTAGAAAATGGAAATATTTCGGAATTTTTATAATGAAAATAAATATGTAGATTAGAAAAATTTAGAATATCGTGTCGTAAAACAATAAGAATGTGTGCTTACTTTGCTTAGTCCATCACACCATGACTCGGCATGTTCAGGGTTTTCAAGCGACAGATTAGGCATTTCATCGGCTGCAGAAAGTATTGCTGCCGCAGCAATGCATGATGGCCAATATTCAAGAAAGCTAGAGTCTGTAGATCGATCGACATAATTATTAATCAATCAACAACAAAAGGTCAAGAATAACAGCTAATTAATCAAAAAATTAACACCATGTATACATGTACGTACACCTATACATATGTATTACGTAAGGATATACAAGTCTGCATGCATATGTATTACGTACACGTACCCTGGATATTCGATAAGATGATATCCGTGGCGCGTGCAATGAGAAAGCCAATGAAAGTTGCCGTTGGATCGAGCTTGCATGCAAAGAAAGCGATGAAGCTGAAGGGTGTTATGGATCGTAGCCTCCAATCCAAAACGCTCAGCACCAGAAGCTCCATCCTGCGGATTGTTCTGGGTTCGAATATAAACTTGGCACCTTCTACCTGTGATACGTGTACATCTTAAAATATAAATGACATGCTAGCTGTTTTCTAATATTATTGTCATATATAATTAATCAAATCAACCAAATAGGTTTAGATTAAGAAAAAAATAAAATTAGGGTTTGATTAGGTATAATGTGTGTACCTGAAGATCCAACAGCGAAGGAACCAGAGGTTCTTCCATCTTAGCAGCTAAGGACAAGCAAGCAATACTTAAAAGTTGCATCGGCCACCCATTTGCTTGCTGATCAAACAATAAACAAACAAAACGCGTTCTATTATAAAAAGTATTATCTTCGTCATGTGGATTTAATTAATTAAGATTCCTGCGTAATTTGTTTGCACTTGATAAACAATGCTATAAGTATTAACACGTGCCGTGCACGTGTCAGAGAAAAATTATTGTTATATATACAAAGGCATGTAATAATTAGAATCTTCGTCACTGTAGTAATTATAAAGTGAGATTAACCTAATAAAAAAGGTTTATAATGGAACAATAAGTACGACAAATCACCTACTGTTCAGTTTGAATCGTCGACTTCTTAGTTTCGTACTATTTTGTTGTACGTTTGAAAAGTCAAATGTAATTACTATACATTTTTTTTTTGTCGAAAGTTATACGTATTTAGAATGACAAAAGGTAATTATTTTAAGCATTTTGATGCGCGTTTGATCAATACCCGACCTCTTTACTCTAATAACATGCAATTAACCCACTAACGTTGTTATTATTTTTTAAATAGTCAATAAAGTAATTAAGTCTTTCACCAATAATTAAGATATAACCAGGATTAAATTTACCGGCAGCCGGCGGGAGTATAAGAACCGATCCAAGTAGTTAACGGAAAGATACGCCGTCAGTGGTTGAAATCCATAGTAACTCTGGACCTGTATACAAAACGTAATATTTGATTAATTGATTGAATAAGGATTGTTGCAAGGGAAGTAGTCTAATGTGCGCCGCCGGTATACATCCGAAACTGAGGCGCAGTGTACATAGATCCGGCGGCTGATAAAGGGCACGCGCACGGCACGTGCTAGTAATGCGAGAGACGCTCTCACGCTCATGCGTTAATTTCAAGGGAAATAATTTTCACACTCTCCATTTGACTTGAATCGAATTTGATTAACTCGTTCCGATTAAAAAGATCGCTTGACGATTTACCTTGAGAATCCATGCAACGGAATCGGCTCTGGCGGTAACGTCGAGCGACTGAGAGTGTAAGCGAGACAAGTAATCGATACCGGGGACGAAGTGGCGCTCGCCTTCGATGAATCCGGCTATGGACTCTTCCTCGCTGTACGCCGGAGATTCCACTTCCGACGAGCATTCCGGCGACTCTCCGGACAGAATTCCGGAGTCCTCTGCGCAGAGTAGGTCGGAGAAGCAGTCCGAGCTCCATACTGTCGACATGATGATGATGATGATGATCGCGGTCGTCTCCGATCGCCTCAGTCATTGACTACCCATCACTTATCGACTGTCGAAATTTGTTCGGAGAAGTCGCCGGAATGCTTGTCTGTGTAGAGAGAGAGAGAGAGAGAGAGAGAGAGAGAGAGAGAGAGAGTGAGGAAGATTAGTTGAAGTGAGACTTTGATTTGGAGATTCCATCAGTTTCGTTGGATATATATGTATGAGATATTTGTATTTTTTTTTAATTTTTTTTTTTTTTCGTTTTCGTTGTAGCTAAAAATTCGAGACTAGAAAAAGATATATGATTTTCCCGGGAAAATATATTATTCCGTTTTATTGGAGAAAAGTATTACGTAAACAGTGCGATGGCAACGGGAGTTTCATCACGTCGCCCGCGGGAAACCCATGCTATAATTCACAATTGAATTGTGATGGTAAAAATAATCTAATTTAAATTGTTTTGTCCCCTCGGACCCTTCCCTTTGAAGTTTCAATGAAGCAGTAATGACACGACATAGAATTATTTTGATGGACCTCGTGCTAAGGTGCAGTAATTGGGAAAGGAATCCTCTCCAAAGATCCTTTTCCACCAAATTCATTTAATTTGGGATCTGGATCATTAGAATTTGATCTAACGGTTATAATTATTGTAACTTTTAAATGAACTCCATATTTGTACCTAATAAATCAAATTTTAACGACTCGGATCTCGAACTAGGTGGATTTGATCCATTTCCTAGTAATTATTAACAATTTTACAGTCACGGCACCAAATTATATGGACTATCTTATCTACTGTTGGCGTAACTTTTGATTTGGGATGAAAGCCTTGATTATATATCAATATATTGGGTGCTGATTTTATGCTTAATCTAAAAAGTAATTTTTCTTTGTTTTTTTTATCGAAAATCTAAAAAGTAATTAAAGGGCATAATTTGGATAGAAGAAAAAGAAGCAAACTACCCAATGGATCTGATGGCATTGTGGCACTAGGAAAAAGTAAATAAAAAGGCTGCACACCAATTAGACTACAAGAAATTAATTAAAGGATCTCAAGGTTTAAACTATTTGAGAGAAATGTTAAGAGATTTTTTCAAAATATGACTCTTTTATAAACTCTTCGACACCTCGTGTTTTTTACACAATGCTAATAGATCAAGGATAGTGTTGGCTCCCGTGTATTCCTCTTGTTACTAGTTTGAGGGTAGTGTTGGCTCCCGTGTATTTAAATTTGAATCTCATCATATCCAATAAATTATAGTAGTTTAAATTATTATCATGCATGTAAAAAAGAAAAAGGGCAATTCATTGAAACAATCAACCTGTTGATTTCCATACTAAGGGGATTCTTTAAAAAATACTCTTCATGAATGCTTTATCAACTTATGTTTTTGACATAATGTTTTAAAATGTTAGTATGAGAATTGATGTTAAACTGTGAGATGATGGAAAGTCTATAGAGTCTCACTTGTGAGAAAGTCCCCTTATCATTTCTCTTGACAACAAATACAATTTTTTTCTTCTTGAGAAATGCTAAGGGAGTCCTCTAGCTAAAAAGGGACTCTCCATAAACTTTCTGTCACCTCATGTTTTTTGTACAATATTTTATAATATAGGCATGAGGATTAACATTAAAATAGAAGGTCACATAAAATATATGGAGAACCTCACTTTGAGAGAGTCCCTTGGACCATCTCCAAAGGAGATGTCAAATTTTAAGTGGAATGTCATGTAATCAAATTTGAAGGTAGGAGCAAACTCCAACTGATATATGAATCCTATGTAGATTGACATGTGAGTTTTCATATGTCAAATTTGACATATGAGAAAAGAGGTCCTACAAATATCCTTTATATAGATCTTAAAATTTTCTTTTAATTGATTTCTTTTTAAAATGAATCATACAAATATCATTCATAACAAAAAAACATATCGGTTGAAAAAAGAGAAAATCTAACATTGTTACATCAACCATAAAATTAACATTTAATATTTATCTTTTGACATTTCTCTTTTTTCTTTATCAACACCCGCAACCGCCCCCTTTTTTTGTTTTGGGGGGGGGGGGGGGGGGGGGGGGGGGGTGTGTTGGGGGTGTGGTGGGTGAGGGAATTGAATTGGGACTTGTTTCATTTTGGGAAAGAGAAACACCATTGAATTGGGACTTGTTTGGCATGCAAGATGTAACATATGAAAAGAGTGGATTTCTTTGTTTTGACAGTTAAAAAAATTGAAGGAAAAAAGTAAAAGGTAAACTCTCTCTTTCTCTGTAACATGATGATTTTAATTATAGAACGTGAATAATTAAAGGAAAACTAATGAAAATGGTTTGAAAATTTTGAGTTTTAACGACAAGTACAAAATAAAAGGTAAAGTAAATAGTACCATGATTGACTTTTTAGTATAAAAATGTGGTTTTTCGTTAAAATGAATAGTACCAGGAGTTTTTCGTTAAAGTTTTCACTAATTAAAGTAGATAGCCATGATATAATGGGAACGATTTTCCAATTAGACTATCTCCAACCCTTGGGTTAAAACTTATAATTTTTAACTCAAAAATTTAGGTTTTAACCTAGAAACAGTTTTTCTCCTTCAACCATTATGGATTAAATTTTTAACCCGAGATTATTAAAGAATGAATTTAGGATAATTTTTTTTCTTAAAGTAACTTTTTTTTAGAACAAAAAATTACGTCAAATATACTAATTTAATTTTATGAACATTTTAACCTAAAAATATTTAGATTCCGATAAATATTAAAAAATCACTAAACCGACACCATGAAACTCATGGAATATTATGAAAGAATATGAAACACCTAAAAGAATTTTTTAATGACTTTCAAATTTGGACTGTTAGATCTTTTATTTACTGTTGGATTTGATCACATTTGCCTCAAGGGTTGAAGCCAGTTGGAGTAAGTTTAGAACTTAAAATTTGAGTTTTACTTCCAAGGGTTGGAATAGGCTTTTGAGGGTGAAATTATTAAATTATATTTTCATGTTGATGATGACAAACCCGTCGCATTCACAAATTCACAATTTCAAATTCGTGTGAATGTGCATAATTCTAATGGCTTAATTTATAAAATGACTAGATCAACATAGGCTGCTGCTTTGGGAAGATAATGTCAAATGGTATTATTATGTATAGTAGTGCATAAGCTGGGCTATATATAGCATGTACGTTTATTTAATAAAGAATGAACTCTTATACCTTGCTTATAAAGAGTCGATATCATTCGCAACAATAACAAAATGTATCAACATATTATTAATTTGTATTTTCGATAAGTCTACTACAAGATTGATATATATTTGTTCTTTTATAAAATGAACTAATGCACAGAGAACTTGTGTATTATACAATGACCATTCGTATTTGCCTCCAGTTCTGTGGTTATTTACTAGTCATGATAAAGGTGAGATCAGTACTGACAGTCAAAATATGCAATATCCAGAAACTCTACCTGCCAGTTGCAAACCAACAGGAAGAAGACTGACGTTAGCCTGCGGGTTACAGCCTGTGTAGACCTTTGAGTGTGAAACGTTGAAATAAAACATCCGACATTTGATGTACAGGTTATGAAGTATACGTCCATTTTAATCTTGGCGCACGTTCGGTATAGCAGGAATGCATGCCAGGGTTAGTCGTCCACACACACTCATACAAGTCGTTCATATTTGCATGGGATGATCTTGACTTAAGATTCAACACGTTCACGTGAACTACTGATCATGACGTTGTTCTTGTTACAGCAGGCAAACCCTAGTTAATACTATTTGCATCAGATGGTTGGACTGCCCTGTGTTTTTCTCAACTACACTGTAAGTTTGCTCCACACCACACACACACACGTACACATATCTGTGTGTGTATACGACCGTACTGTTTCCACATCAGGGCTTGGGAGGGAGACAAGGGCACTTAAAGTTAGCTTTTGATGGTACATGTCGTGTGGAGGGGATTGATTAAACGAGCTACGTACAGAGCTGTATACATATATAGGTGTTTCAATTATAAGAGATTGTGATGAATCTCTATCATGCTTTATTGATAACGAAAATTCAAAGGACTTAACGACGTTTGAATTAACTGTAAATCCAAACATCAGCCGTTAATTCCGGCCCTTTCAGTTCATTGATCATTTTACGAATTATAAGGCCGGTTTCCCACCCCCCACCACCACCACCACTATATCTGACCATAGTCACGTACACCAATCATTACCACCGTCCTCATGAGCTGTCACCATCGTTTAACACTTACAAGTTAATTTCCTCATACTTTTAATAATTTAATACCTCATCCAAATTCAGTAATAAAATTATTTTTCTTGATATATATATATATATATATATGAAAAATTGAGTAAGTAGCTAAGAATTGATGTTTTACTATAAAACCAATTATTAATATGGGGAGTAGTCCAACCTCTTATATAGAACCCTCGTAAGTTTTCTCCTTTCACCGATGTGTGGCTCTTTTACCTTCACATCCTCACACGCCCCCTCACGTGTGAGAGATTTTCAAGCCAAACACGTGGACAACACAAATTGGGTTATGTGAAGCACGTGTGGCCGTTGAGCTTCACACGTGGGCCAACCTGCTTTGATGCCATGAAGAAAGTTGAGGTTTCACCATAAAACTAATTAACAATATGAGAAGTAACTCAACTTACTTATATGCCCTTACAAGGTTTGTTCTTTCACTAATATGGGGCTATTTTACCTTCACATCCTCACAAGTAGCTGTTAGTATAATAATAATAATTGTGTGTCTGTAGAACGTTAGGTGGCCATTTGAAGTTTTTAAGACTTTGTGAACTCACTGCTATGCATGTATTCCCCCAATGCAGCAGCGTCCAACCCTCCTGAAATTCAGCTCAGTTCATCTGTCTCTTACCCAAAATAATTGAACCCTTGTTTTCTTCCTTTTAATACTATACATAACTTAAAAGTTACACAAATTTATTGTATGATCCAAAATAGCGGAAGACTTCACTATGAAAGTAAAACTACGGCTTCCTATGACACTCGTCACGGAATGAACGCCATTGACATGAGATATCTTGTGACTTAACGAGAGAGTAATATCATCAGTTGCATGCAAGGTTCTCCGTGTTTGCGTGAGAAAAAAAATCTAATGATATTTGTACACCGTATTTTCCTTATAGAAAGATTTTTCAATATGACCAAAACACGGAATTCTATGCCACATGTCATCATACAACTGAAGTGAGATTTAAAAAAAAAAAAATTTCTAATTATATAACGACATGTGGCTTACCACCCTGTGGTCGGTTGCACTAAAAAATCTCTCTTCCTATCTATAAATTGTGCAAGGTTACAGCCTCATAGGTACCACTGCTAGTCTGCTAGCTCTGTGTATGTGTCCAAATCCGCTGCCCCCATGACATGTTCTAAAATTGTTAGTTAAATACAAAGTGGGATCAGCACTGTTTTTTTGCTTTTGATTTTTTCTCCTTGTTATTCACTTCGGCCTTGTATTATCTGCCAGTCAGACAGATAATTGGAGGAAGGCCTTTATTTTTCCCTTCTTTCTTTTTTGTTGTTGGGAGTGCAGACTAAGCTAGATTTTGAATGAATAAACTTCATTGATGCTGAAATTAATTAATTAGATAAAGTTAAATAAAAATCAAATGAGTATTAGTGATTTTGCTTTCTGGTATCAGTTCCTTTCTTAGCTATGCTTTTAGTTTTAGACTCTCAAACACTCTATACGACCCATAATAAACTTCCTTTAGAACTTTTGGTCAATGGGGAAGATTGAGATTGACACAAGTTCCATTGGACATTTGAAGTTTAGTTCCACTAATTGAACCATATGGGGTTTTATTTTTTGCTTTCACACGACAATATTCTATTCTAAACTTCTGAAGTGAAAACTCAAACTTGAATACAAAAAAAAAGCGCACACTATCTTATCTAAATGACTTAACACACGTGCGCTGAACCATATAGAATGACTCAAAAACTTAACATAACATCATTTGATTAACAATCTATCTTCTTTGTGAAGTGGCTAGAACTAGGTAGTAGATCAATTATGTTGCCTTGATTTATTTGAACTTATATTTGAGTTGATGGGGACAAAGCCCCATATGCCAAAATAATGGATTCAGAAGTTGCATCTTTGTCATGCAACTGACAAAACCGGATTGTCCTTGGTTACAACTCTTCTCATGTTTGATATAAAATTAAATAATGAAAATAGCTAGTAGTGTTACTATAATACTTAGTTGTTAACTTGCTTGATGGATATTGGATAAGGAAGGCCAAAACCAGCTTTCATTTGAAATGATTAGTGTTCCGCCTATCGTTGACATGTGATAGTTATTTCATCAATATGTTACCGTTACGTCAGCCATATTCAACCAATATGTCGTTTCTATTTGATTTTGATTAGTCAAACAACAGAGATTTGATTTATGATCATTTTAACCGATTTCTCAGATAAACAGTAAAAAAGAATAGGAAAGAAATAGGAATTATGGGACTCTCAGCTATCATTTATAACTATTTAGTATATGAATTATCAATCATATTCATATGTTCAACTAAAACGTCAATCAGTTGATACTTCTAGATTAGAGAGCGATGGAAAGCTCTCACTTACCTAATACCTAATGCCAACAAGAAAACATGTTTGGAAATAGGAGCAGGAACCATGACCATGACCCTCAGCCCCCGGGGAGCGTCTTGTTCTATTTTCCTATTGCCAAGTCCATGCTTGATACTGACTTCTGTGTTTTGTTCAACTAAAATAATGAGCCGACTCAACGTTGCCAACTTGCTAAACAAGGAAGACTTAACATCTTAGAAATTAACAAGCCTTGAGAAAGGCACTTGGTGGTCTACGTTGTCACCATTCAAGAATGGCTACTGCATGAACTGGGTTTTGAGGCTTCGTTTGTGATGTAGAACAGATGACACAGTGGATTGAAGAGCACCTTAACAAATGTAAAGAGCGAAGTTCAAGCTTTGAACATTTGAACTCCAAGCTGCGATATGATATTTTTAAGGCCGAATCCTATCATTTACTAGGTCAAAACTGCAATTTAAAATTGAGGATGTTTTGGGAATTTTAATTTTGATTTTGCTTTCAATTAGGATTCTTAGTGAATATATGTTCTGATGTAGTACTTTAAAGTAACTTTTGGCATCTTCATATTATTCATTCAACAAGCTTTGAGGATTTCTCATATTTCGGTATAAATATCACCATACATTAGTTTAGTAGACTGATTATTTTGTACAAGCGATAATTTACACTAAATTAGACACCTAACTATTTGAAGGAGGATATTTTAATTGTATTGTTGACCAATGAAATATGTGAATCTAATCCTGGACCCAAAAAAAAAAGAAAAAGAAGGATGTGAATCTAATAAACATATAGAGCAAGAACCACTTCAAATTCAAAATTAATCTAAATTATACTTAAACAGTCAATGGGCCTTCAATTTCAATTGGTTGGGTATGAAAGAGCGACCAAACGCAGTCAATAATTCATTTGCTCTAAACCCAGCCCAACTGAACAAAACCTCCAAAGAGGAAAACTAAAAAATATTGAGATTATTAAAATTCATGGCTTCGCCCGGGTTCGAACCGGAGACCTTCAGTGTGTTAGACTGACGTGATAACCAACTAAACCACGAAACCATGTTGGCATTGTTTCCCAATTTCTTTTATTAATACACACTTATTGTGGTTAATATCAAAGCGGTTGATGAATTAATCCAGTTGCTCAGTTACTCGGTTAGCAGAGAGAGAGAGAGAGGAACAGGAAAAGGCGACTGAGCGGCAAAGATGATAAGCACTGGCAGGTTTCCACCTCCTTGCACTTCCAAATCCCTTCTCGCCGCCGCCATCTCGTTCCCGCCACACAAATCCCAATTGGGCTTCGCCGTCTTTCCCCTCCCATCTACTTCTTCTTCCTCGCTCCCCACAGCCATTTTCAAAACCAGCTTCTTCCTCCCTCCCATTCGGGGCGCGCATCTCGGGTTTCTCGCCGTCCACGCCAGGAGAAGTAGCGGTTCGGGAGTCTCCTCCCAGAAAAGGCAACGGAGAGGCGGCGTTGTAACGGACGACGACTCTGATGACGACGAGGAGTTGGAATTGGACGGCTCTGATGACGTGTTCGATGGTGAGGAGGAAGACGATGACGAAGACGCGTTTGTGCCGTTTGGGAAGATGAAGAAGTGGCTGGAGAGGAAGCCGCGGGGGTTCGGAGAAGGCAAAGAGTACGACATTTCGATTGAAGAGAAGCTGCTCGAAGAAATTGAGAAGAGTAAGAAAGCACAGGCCGAGAGTAATCTCGCCAGGCTCTCCGAAAAGCCGAATTCGAAGGGAGACCAAAGCAAGAACAGCAGCAAAAGTCTGGCCTTTTTCTCCATTGGGTCCAATTTTGCACTCAAATTTTAATCCTTTTTCTTCAATTTTTACTGCACGTGAATTTGCAGGTGTTGGTGCGGTTCCGGATGGAGTTAGAGTGCGGGTGATCAATCTTCCGAAGAAGAAGAACATACACAGGGATTTGAGCTCGGCTTTCAAGGTGGTTCCGGGTTTGATCAGTATAAACCCCGCGGTTTCCGGAAACAAGAAGACTAAGGACCCCATTTGCAAGGGTTTTGCTTTTGTTCATTTCAAGTCCGAGATCGATGCAACTAGGTATGTGTATGGTTTAGGGTTTAGGGTTTATGGAATGGAAATGCGACTTTGAATCCCTTCGCCGTAGATATATTTGTTTAGAATATCGTTTTGTTAAAAATGAAACATGAAGAAGGGTAGTGATTGACTAGAAGGGTGCGGAAGTTTTCGGTCTATGTGGATAGGTGTGGTTGTAAAATGCAGCACAGGGCTCCGTTTTAAGTATGAATATTGAGAGTTGAGACTACTATCAAGCATATGCATATCCGCATTTACCTTTGAATCTTGATTGTATGCATTGTGGTCTAAGTTTTATTACAATGCCGGTATTCTATTATACGAGTTGATTGGTTTTTCTACATGGCAGGTTTGTAGAGATGTTTTCTTCACAGAATGTTACGTTTGGTAAAATTCAAAAGCAGATAAAATGTGAGCTGGTAGATACGCCACAGCCGAATTTGGATCAGAAACAATCAACAAATAACTGTGGTGCTCTCCCACTAATTGTTTCTGGATTGGAAGGAGATGATAAAGCTGATTTTGACTCGGATGAATCTTCCATGGACGCATTGGAGGAGACTACCCTTGATGAATACGAGGGCTCTGATGTTGAGATTGTTGGACCAGAACTGGAAGACGTCATGGAACACTCATCGGATAACCATACTGCTCGTGAACTAACTGTTTCTGAATTGGAAGATGAGAAAGCTGATTTTGACTTGGATGATTCTTCCCAGGAGACATGGGAGGAGACCATAGTTGATGAATACGACGGCTCTGATTTTGAACTCGATGAATCTGAACTGGAAGATGCCATAGAGAATTTGGAATCTATCAGTGGCTCAGACCTAGATGGTGGAGATAGAGATAGCATGGAATCAAGGACGGAATCCGAGTCTTTATCAGCAGATTCATCCTCCTCGAAGCAGCTACTTGTCAAAGCAAAAGAAGAGAAGCTTCCCGGACAAAAGCCAGCTGTGAAAGGGAAAGGCGAAAGCTCGCCTAAGAATAAGAAGAAGAAGAAGCTTAATGTGAAACAAAAAGCAGTGAAGGTTCCAAAGTTGACGGTCGGCGGATCCGCCAAGAGGTAATCAGCTTCAGCTGCATATTTACTGAAATTTTTCAGTCTGTTCCTTCTTTAGGACAAAATTACATCAAGTTCGTTGCTTGTGCTGTAGGTTGAAGGTGAAGGAGAAGGCTGTGCTTGGTGACGTGTTCGCAAAATATGGGTCCAAAGAAGCTGTTTTGGCTTCAAAGGGAGATAGCTGACCAGGCCATTGTATGAGAACATGGAGTGGTAGTGTGGGACTGTAAACCGCAAAGTGCAAATGTATGAATGAAATTTGCTCTTCTTCCCCCTCTTTCCTTCTATATTATATAGAATATTCTAATCTAGTCTAAACTACGAGTAGGGGATTCCGTCTTCGGGTAGAGTGGCGCCACTCTTCCTACACCCCTACCCAGTTTGGCTACACCTAAAAGGAAAATTACTGCAATTTTTCTTCAACAGTAACTGACTACTAAGATTGACTCAAAAAAAATCGAACAGTGAAGATTGTTTAAAAAGTCGGACTATTTCGTAGGCTGAACTACATAAGACAACATCCAAGTTATTGAGGCAAAGTGTATACTGCATAAATCGTTGATGCTAATTAAAAAACAATCACCAATTTGTTTTTATTAAAGAATAGACGTCTATTATCGACGCATTTTTAATTGTTTAAAAAGTCGAACTATTTCGTAGGCTGGATTACATAAGACAACTTCCAAGTTATTGAGGCAAAGTGTATACTACATAAATCGTTGAGGCTAATTCATAAACAATCAACAATTCGTTTTTATTAAAGAACAAACATCTATTATCGACGTATTGTCAATTGATTCAAGTGAGATTTTAGTGTAGGGTTACGCTAAGTTTTGCAAGATGGGCAATCTATTCAAGACGAATAACTTATATGACATAATATGACATGAAATGTCACGATCACATTATATTAGTGTTACGTAAGCTGCTCTCCTAATCAGTTTTTGTGTATTCTTTTTTTTTTTCATAAAACTGGGCCGTTGCCTACAAACCACTATTTGCGACTTGTGTCTGTAGCGAGGCGGCCCAGTCAAAAACCCATATCCTTCTCTATCTGCTCTGCCTCCGGCCCTGTGGCCTCTCTGTTTTCCGAAACTTTTACAATCCATCGTCCTCCGGTAACTGTGATGAACTGCTTGTCTCAAGTTTCGTCCTACACAACCGCCATTTTCAGAACCAAGTCCTGCTTCGTCGCGGCGGCGGGTTCTTCTCTGTGCGCACCTCTTCCCTGGAGAACAAAATTCAACCGTCCGATTGAGATTAAGTCTATCAACTTAGAATCAACGAAACTCCATGTCCAGCTCTACTCCTCTCGAAGCAAAAGCAGCAGCAGCAGGAAGACGACGTCGCTTCATTCGCGGAGAAATTCCGGACCCGAACCGGTTACTGAACCGGAAAAAGACGCCTTTTATGTAGTTCGCAAAGGGGATATCGTCGGTGTTTATAAGAGCTTCAGCGATTGCCAGGCCCAGCTTGGTTCTTCGGTAATTTCATAATTTTATTTATTTATTTTTCTGGATTGAATGAATTAAAATGTGGTTTAATTTCAATATTATTACCTATTTATTTTTGAATTTTTGAATTGTGGTAGATATTTGATCCTCCCGTTAGTGTGTACAAAGGGTACTCTTTGACTGAGGAAACTGAAGATTATCTCGTTTCGTTTGGACTTAAGAACGCAATTTACACCATCAGAGCTGAGGATATGAAGGGCGATCTTTTCGGCAAGCTTCTGCATTGCCCTTTTCAAGTAAGAGTTCCACTTGTTACTTCTGTTTTGCAATTCCAAAAGGCGAAGTTTTTCGCCTTCCCATTTCGATATGAACTTGTAATTGATGGCATAGTAGTTGTTTGTGCGAGTTTTGAGTTGCTTTACTTGGTCTCAAGTGACATAACAATGTAATTTTGCCCAAGAGATGCTATTGTTTTTATGGATTGGCTTTGTAGTGGTGTAGGATTATGTTGTTGTCTTTCTCGTTTTAGGATCCAACATCTTCAAAAGATGAAACATCTGCGCTGGATGCATCCGAAAGGAGACCCCGTCAAGTGCCTGGGTCGGAAAATGTGGTAAGTTCAGAATCATAGCTATCTCTGAACTGGAATACCCTTGTTCAAGAAAATGAAGAGCAATAGATGTCTTGGACATGTCATTACTACCTTATTTCTGAAATTTCGAGAATCTACAGGAAAATTTTGGTGTATTTCTCAATGTTATTATTTCGTTAAATAGAAGAATGATACGTGATTTTTAGTGTTTCTATCCAATTTTTAATATGATTTTTTCCTTGTTTATCCCTGTTCAAATGTAGGCTTGTTCTGTATTGTTAATTGTTTTGGTTTTCATTGATTTGGCTGCTTTAATCTCTAGCACACGTTTCGATGCTGTGCAGGAAGTAATTGGTTCAACTTCCATATTAGAAGACCAATTCAGAAAGCATGTCGAAATAGAACATTCCACTGAATCGCCACCCCTGGACACTGTAAGTTGAATATTTGGCGACGTTTGATGGCTGGAAAACATGTTTTTATATTTATTATTCTTTAGATAATACATATATGAACTACTATGCCCCTTTTTCAGATTTCCTTAATTGATTCTTTACAACCTGAAATTCTCTACATTATTAGCATATTGATTTGCACGCGTTGTAAAAAAAATAAATGAGAAATGATTTTGTGGTCATGTCATATTTTTAGGAGTCCTGTATTCTTGAGTTTGATGGTGCGTCAAAAGGAAATCCTGGACTAGCAGGTGCTGGAGCTGTGCTGCGAGCTGATGATGGAAGTTTGGTATGCATTTTGCCCAAGGGGTTTGTCTATATTTTAACACTTCAAAAATCATCTCTCTGACCGTTCTTTTTATGTAGATTTGTAAAATTCATGAAGGTCTCGGTGTTAGAACCAATAATGTTGCTGAGTACCGAGCTCTGATTCTAGGGCTAAAATATGCTCTTAAGAAAGGTTTTACTAAGATTCGTATCAAAGGTGACTCCAAACTCGTCTGTATGCAGGTTTGTTAATGACCTTGTTATCTTATATTTGGTTTTGTCTTGAATTGTTATCTTTTGGCGGACTTTTGCTGGTTTAAAGACGGTTTTTAGCAAATTCACTCACTAACCTGCATATGCTGGTTGATGTTCTTAAATGCCAAAGCCATCTTTAAGCTTGAAACGAAGCTGTGTAGTGTTGTATTTCTTAAAGGGCCTTTCCTTCCTTATATGTAGTTGCCATTTCCTTTTGTTCTTTGTTCCGCACGTGTGTAACTGTGGGTGTTATGGGAACAGGTTCAGGGGTTATGGAAGGTCCGAAACCAAAACATGTCTGATTTGTGTGAAGAGGTGAAGGAACTGAAGGATAAATTTATCTCATTCCAGATCAGTCATGTTCTCAGGGTGGGTGAAGTTGATTCTGTTTATATTTTGTGTTCTACGATAATTTTGTGGGTTTCTGGTTGCACTTCTTGTTAATTGCTCATCTGTCCCACACCAGTAATTTACCACCTTATTGGGGATGGTTATGAAGTTTTGACATTTTCTTGACTTCCAAAGGAACTAAACTCGGAGGCAGATGCTCAAGCAAACTTGGCAGTCCGTCTTAGCGGTGAGGCTTTCAAATCTGAATTTTGCATTTAGGGGGTTTCGATCTGCATACGGTCATCTGACCAACCAATTTAATTTATCATTATCTGTTTGCTATGTAGACGGTCAAGTCCAAGAGGAGGAGTATGGGAAGTAGTTTAAGCATGGTCTACTGCTGGGTATTTTCGCGTTGGTATCAAACAGAAAGTTAATATGATCATTACGAATTTTGTTACTCGTTGTCCTCAAGTTGAGTGTTGATGCAGGTGACTGAGTTTTTCAAAGATTAGACCCTGATAAGTTCAGGATCTTTGGCCTTCCAGCTGTGTGTATGACGACCAGTGTGGCTTCGGTGGTGCCTTGCTACTATGTGGTTCATGTGGCATTAATTAGCAGCACAGGAATGATTTCAGCTGAGAAACCTACCCCCATTCCCCATCTGCTAACGTTTCTATCTTTCAAGGTAGAGCCGGGGAGCGGCACCCGCGGTCATGTAACTCGTGATGCAAAAGGGAGATTCAGTTTTGCAAACTCGCACCCCGCAAAGATGGGATTTGGAAGCCTCAGCATACAGAAAAGGTCAAGCCTAATGTGAAGTTCGATTCGCCTAACCAATTATCATCCTTTCATTAAACAAAAGCAGATACAATGTGCTTTTCCTACCATTTATACGACGAAATATTTGCTTGTAATCAATTCATTTGTTGTAATTGGACAAAGCTTTCAACCTCAGGTTCCTTTCGACGTTACAAAATTCAGTGTTATAAGCAGATACAATGTGATTTATCTACCCTATTTATATGAACAATACTTGCATGTAATCTTCTAATGTCCATCTCGATGCCTAAATAAATGTTTGTACATTCCAATTTGAGTACAAAGAGGTGAACATGCTGTCTGGCCAACTAGCTTAATTTACGGTTATTCCATCCAAATAATATTAAAGTAATTAAATTGATCGTCAAGTTAGACAAATAACATTTATGTATACAAACGAAATTTTACGTTAAACTAATTCAAACCGCAAAGAAAGAGGATTCATATTTGAAAACATTCAAAAAAGCATATCCGTTTTAGTCAATGTAGCTACATCTTAGTATGCGAAAACGAACAAATTGATTAAATTTTGAAGCCCATAACTTTTCAAATCGCAAAGAAAGAGGATTCATATTTGAAAACATTTAGACAAACATATCCGTTTTAGTCAATGTAGCTACGTCCTAATATGCGAAAACGAACAAATTGAGTTAAATTTTGAAGCCCGTAACTTGGGGACCAAGGAAGGCATGGCCCTAAAAATGATGCGATCCCTTTTTCTTTCTTCAATTTAGTGATGGGAACATAAACTCTTGAACGACAGCCGGTGCCGCCGCTAAAACCCCTCAAAAAACCAGAGCCAAAGATGACGGTGGCAAGGCTGATCAGATTGCTGCCGAAACTTACAAAAACAAGAGCTTCACTTTCTTCTCCATCTCCTTCGTTTAAATGTCTATTTTCTTCCAAAACACCGTTTCCGCAGGACGTCGTTTCGAGCACAGCTGCCGACCTCGCTGACATGGGCGAAGAAGAAGATGACGACGTGCCCATCTACTCTAACCCGACTGCTTCCGCGGCGGCGAAGATCATGCTACCCACTATCCTTCAGCCAGGCGTCGTGGTGTACGATGGGGTCTGCCATCTGTGCCATGGAGGTATTTCAGAAATCCCATTTCCCCTTTGAATTTCTAGGGTTTTCAATTTGATCCGAATGGGGAAATTGGGTCTTGGTCTGAAATGTCGTTGCAAACAGGGGTGAAGTGGGTGATCAAAGCAGACAAGTACAGGAAGATCAAATTCTGCTGCGTCCAATCGGAGGCTGCCGAGCCTTTCCTGAGATTGTGTGGTCTTGATCGAGAGGACGTTCTTCGTCGATTTTTGTTCGTCGAAGGCCCGGGGCTTTACCACCAAGGCTCTACTGGTTAGAATCTCTCAGCATTAGCTTTAGATTATGGCGACCCTGTCGTACTCCATCTTTTGAAATTTCATTTGACATGATTCTGCAGCTGCACTGAGAGTATTGTCCTACTTGCCTCTCCCTTACTCTGCTTTGAGTGCTTTCATGGTGATCCCGACTCCTCTGAGAGAGATCATCTATGATTACGTTGCCAAGCGGCGCTACGACATCGGTGGCAAGTCCGAAGATTGCTTGGTTTTGCAAGAGAAAGAGCTGCTGGAGCGTTTCATTGACAGGGAAGAGCTGATGGATCGAGCTCCCCCGGATTTGTAATCAGTTCTTATGAATGTGTTACTTGGTTTCACTCAAGTGCTTTTGGAAGTGTCAAACTGAGTAGCATTGTCTTAAAATGATATATTACTCGTAATTTCGCGTCGACTGTACTCTGGACGCTAATGCGGCTGCCAAACTAATAACGCATTGTGGTTGTGGTGTCCCGATTTATCCACAAACCAATGTCGACACGATGATATTGTTTCAAGGGTGTGATGTTTTCTAACTTCTTAACGAACATTTTGTGGAATTGTATTGGGATTATTATGACATTATGAAAAATATGTAATTATTTTGAGCATTTTTATGAGTATTATGAACATATTTATTATATTAATGCATTATTTTGAAGACAATAACATCATGAGCATTTGTCAAATTATTAATTTGTTTGAGAAAATAAAAAATGGTAGTACATGCTTCAAGAAAAAGACTAAATTAGCTACTTATGAAGACAATAGCACCATATGTCATTTCTCATGCATAAGAATGACATGGGAAAATAAAATTGAGGATAGGAATTAGTGGGAAAAAAAAGAGGGAAATTTTTTTTTTTTCAGTTTTTTAATAATTTTTTAGAGTGAAATGACTTAACTACCCTCACATGTTGTGCACATGGTCTCACTTAATAGAAATATGAATGGAATATATGAAAAAATAATGGTAGGGGGCAAATCAGCTAAAAAAATTAGTTTGAGTCCTTAATTTTCCAATAGAAAAGTTCAAGGGGGAATTCGAAAACTAAGTGAAAGTTTAGGGGCTAAATCGACAGTTTACTCTAAAGAAAATAATCTTGGATTCCAAAAACACTTATAAATCCTTTCTATGCTGTCAAAATTTGCTTATATTTTTACTAAAGATTGATTCCAAAAACATTTTTATTAAAAACATTTTCAATTATGTGAAAACACTTCCAAACAAATCTTTAAAATACCATTACTCCAGACATAAATGGAAAACTGGATAGAACCATTCCATATTACACTAGTCGCATTTTAGAAACAAACACTAGACTGTAATTTGTAGGGCACTTCAAAGTTAAAGTACCCTTTAAAAAATAGGCGTATGCCGATATTAGCAGTGCGCACACAGTATTCTTTAGTAAAAGGCGAAAGAATAGTTCGCTTTGTGCTCACCACACAGCTCCGTGACTGTAACATTCAGCTGGAGAAGCATTATGTAATACGTCTTGGATGGTTGGTGTGCTTCTCCTAATCGATGTGGGACTCCATTGCAAATTGTTTTATTCTTTGTTTTATCTTTTCAGATCCTTTACCATGAGTTCGTCCAAGAGAGGAACCATTGGCGGTTGACAAAGATAAACATAATTGTATACAACTGGTAATACGAAAAATTAGTCATGAATAAGGTCTTTGCACGTCATTAAGTGAGAGTGGCTCAAGAATCAACCTGAAATCCGAGGCTAGAGTCGGGTTCTAGCTGGCCTTATCCAAGATACTCCGAAGTTTTCCAACGAGAACAAATCAGCGAGTGAATTCATTTGCGGAGAAAGATGATTTCGATTAAACTGGATTAAGCGTTTGGATTTACGAAAAACATTCAAAACAAATATGCGAATTTCAACACCGAATAATAGAAGATTACGGGACCATAAGGCAGAAGGAACAGCTTTTCATTGATAGACCTCAGGAACAGATTCACAGCATAATGTTGCAGCAAAAGCAACTAATACACTTCCAAATTTCCCTTGCCATCAGTTTTACAAGCACAACAGATACCAAAACTACTTGACCAACTCTATAATCTATCCTTAAACTAGCAAACTACAATGAAACAACCTTGCATAACAAGAGCTTGAGCTTCCTGTTAACTTTCATCACCGCCAGTCCATTCGTTCCAGTCCTTGTCAACATGATTTTGCGCCCATTTGATTGCCGCACGAGCTGCCTGGGGGCCTCCAGGTAATCCCCGTTCATTTAGAGTATCGGCCATGTCAATGAACGGAACCACCAAGAGTGTCCCAGGACCACCGTACTCGGTGTGCAAGAAAGTACTGAATATCTGTCGACAAGAATCATCACAGGGAAAATAGTTTAGTGCCTATACACTCCAACAAATCAACAGGAATCTTACCCCTAGAGATGATATAAAGTATCTAAAATCCATACGCAGCAGAAGCGGATTTTAAAGTACTTAAAATCTGTACGGAGCAGAAGCCACCTAAGAAATGATTCACAAAGCAGTTCTGTTATCTGTTATCCAGAGACCGTAATGTGCAAATCCTGCATTTTTGTTCTGCATGAATTTTTCTTAAATCCTGCATTTTTGTTTTGGTCCATCGTCTCGGATTTTAATAAGTTCATCAAACGGCGCCCAGAACATTATTCTAATTTAATCGAAATAGCCAAGTTCAGGCCGAGCCACCCGAAAGACAACAATGTGATGAACATATTTTGGTAGCTATAACATGATGTAACATATTTTGGTTGCCATAACATAGACATTCAGCAATTTAAAGAGTCTAAAAAGATAGATTGATGCAAGTTTAAATCGGAAAGGCATTGAAGTACCTCAGTGCAGATGCCTACGATTTCTTCGACAGAGTCTTCATACATTTCTTTCTTGGAGAGCTTGTTCAGCAGATGGGTCCTGAACTTTTCTGTCTCCTGCACCCAAAAAGAAAAAAAAAACACCAGAAATCGAATAAAAATCAAATCTTTATGAGGAAAATGACTACCAATTCTTAAAATCTACTAAAAATAAAAAACTTACGGCATCAGCGAAATCAGGAATTGGGTCGGGAAATTTGTATTCGCCCGCTGCTCTGCATATCTGGTGCTTTTCTGAGGACAAAAATGGCGAAGCAGAAGAAAAATGTTTACTACTGGTTTTTGAAACCCTAACACTCGAAATCGAAGACGAAGAAGAAGAGAGGAAGGAAGGGGAAGAGTGAAGCTTAGGAGGAGGCAGTGATAGAAGCGGAGCTGCAGTTGCCCAGCTCATCTCTTTCCTTCTTCTCTTATCTAAAACCTCCACTAAAACCTTATGCCGTATATACTCGTGGAATTGTGGGATTTGGATTTCTCACAAGGGCCTCTAACTGTGTCGAATTTGCAATTGAGCTCCCAGTCCCAAGGGGTTAATTTGGAATAAAGAACATGGGACTATTGAATTCTTTTAAGAAATAACAATATTTAAAGAACAATACTTGATTACTCAAAGATGAGTAGGAACTAGTACTCAAAATTGTTCATTGTCAATTTATAGAACTTTATGTTTATAATAAAAAAATGTTCATATTATAAATCATCCTATAAAGATCGTCTCTACAAAAAATCAATTAAAACAAAGGTCGTTTAGCCATCAACTTGTTTAAAAACAAATGAACAGTATTGGTAAAAGCATTACGAACCGTCTATATATTTATTACAATAAATTGACTAAACGACCTTAGTTTTAATGTATTTTTTGCAGAGATGATCTTTACAGAATGATGCATAGTATGAACGGTTCTGATCATAAACACAAAACTCTATAATTAAAACACTATGAATTTTAAGAAGAAGTTCCTACTCATCTTTAAATAGCCAAGTATTATTCATATTCCGTAACGCGACGGCTCATAGAACCTAGTTGGATTTTTTCAACAACATGCGAGTACAAATGTTTTTTTTTTTTTAGGGAGACGTAACGCTGCGCATTTGGCTTTCCAAAATAAATAAGAGAAAACAAAAGAGCCACATGATTTACAAGGGATCCTATGTCCACAGTAATAAACAACTCATACAAAACATTTACACATTTCACAGATTTCTCTCTTGCGGTTGGAGCCAAGGAAACCCGAGGAAATCAAACACCTCCTTTTCTGTATCAAACTTCAAGCTTGCGCTAGCCCTCGCTCCCTGAAACGGAAATGATACAAGCAGGCACTAAGCGAACCGTGAAAGAGATACAAAGTGTGGTCGAAAAATCCCAAAAACAACAGGCCTTTACCCGTTTACCGCCAGAAGAGCCCTGCGTGGCTGGAAACAGCCCTGTGTCATCAAGCCGGAATCCTTTAGATTCAGCTAGTAATCTCAACCTGCATTCATAGGTAGGATTTACAAAAAATTTGGCTTAGCATATGTGCGAGTGACAATTACCCTAATATGGCACATCAGAAAACAAGGATTCAAATGATAATTGTATACAAATACTGCCCAACGGGTATGAGAGAAATGATACGAAGAATGTTCTCGAAAACATGGGCGTCAATGAGTCCTGAACATTCTGTTTATTGAACTACGAGACTAACTAATCAACAATGTTTCTTCTTCCCTCTAATTTGAGCATGCTTCAAATATGAGAAACTATGCTTAACATAGTGTAGAAGTCAATAAAGTAAACAAACCTCCGATTCAATACGTCATTCCCTGTCCAAGCTATTAGTCCAAAAGCATATATTTCCCGTGGGTAGACCTATAAAAGCAAAGCATGTGGTATAAAAACAATCACCCAAAGCACGCCGTTATGCCCCAAGAGGGGGGATACACTACAAATATGTGATTTGAGTGCCTATATTACCGTAAGGCGACGAAAATTTGGAGAAAAAATAACTGCTGCTAAATGTTTCTAGTAATAAACATGAAATAAATATCACCAACAAAAACCTTAAGATCTATGCGATGCCGCAGCTCTCGTCCAGGATATGTGCAAAGCCCGAAATATGTGTCGACGCCAGAATCAGTACCCTGCTCACGTTATTGAATAAAGAAGTTAATGCAAACAATTATAAACCACGGAAAGTGCATTATAATAACATGGAATGCTTAGGGTTATGCAGACATTAGGGTTATGCAGACATTACATTGGCTATGCTTTCTGAAGTCAGATGATTCTATATTAAAACAACTAAGACATGTATAAATACTTTTTGCAGCATTTGACTCGACACAAACCAAATGCTTCTTACAGTTACCACCACTCAACTAGTAGGTGGAAACCTGAATTCAGTTTGTAACCCCGTGTCTGTAACACTGACATATGTACGTTGCAAAAGTCGTGAAAAGAAACGCATAAACAGAGAAAAGAATCATGTTACCTCCTCACTATGGGTACTGAAAACCAAATCCTCCCTTAAGAACTTCATATCCTTTAAATGCTTTACATACTTTGGTAAAAAGCCTTTATGACTGTGAAAACACAGATCAAAGTACGTCAAACTTTCCAAAATTAAAACCAGGAACTTGACTAGTATAGTAAGAAAACGACTACATTATGATCTTAAGAAACATGCATATCAGTATTTCTTAGTGCAAAGAAAATAAAGGGATGAGAAATTACGGCTTTCATACCTCATTCCATCAGGATGCGTAATTACAACATCCAGATCCCCACAAGAAGCTTTCCCACGTCTGTACGAGCCTCCACATACAATGACCACCTACGTGTAGTACAAAACTTAAGGCCACAAACTAGAATGGAAGCCAATGCTGTAATTTTGTGCAAGACTAATGCTTTTAAGGAATGCGTCAATGGATGTTATATTGATCCACATAACAGTCGTACCTAAATAAGGGATTATAAAAGCATAGATTCATTTGGTTCAATCAATTCCACAATATGGCAGCTGTTTAACACCAGCGTAAATATGCAAACTGAAGTTAAGTTCATTCTCTCTATTACACCAGTTCTTTGTTGCCTCACATAGTAGTTGAATCAAACGTAATTATGCTTACCCCAGGCAAAACTTCCTCTCCGGCTTTCTGTAGAAGGCGCTCCATCTCTTCAGCCTATTGAATATAAAAAGCACCAATTTTTGTGGGTAAAAAGAACTCAAGTCAGCATAGAAATCAGGAAACATCATTATAATTAGACCTCGTGACGTGGGATCCTCTGTTTGATATCATCATAATATTTTAACCCCAACCTCTGTGATTTAGTTAATGAATCTTCATTCTTCAAATCATCTAATGTGCGGTATCCTTTCTCGTATAATTTCAGTGCGGTAGCTGGACCAACACCCCAAATTTCCTCAAATAAGGCGATTGTTCGTACCTGCAATCCATTAACCGAAAGGAGAAACCAGAACCGTCAATACAATAACGAAATGAAGTTGTGGACTCAGAATTAGCTCAAATATTGTGTTTGATATAGATAAGATATAACATCTCCTTATCATATATACATGTATGTGTATTACACACGTACACACCCATAAACATAAATCATAAGTGAAGTAGTGTATTTACAATTTATATGACATAAGAGTTCAGATTTCAAATTAGCAGCATAATACTGAAATCATAAATTTACTGAGGATCTTTCCAACACCTTTTCATCTGTTTCAAAGTGCTCCAACTTGGATAACTTCCCAGTAGTCACGATCTCCTGAATCTGCAATCACAGATCAACAGCTTCTGTTATCAAGTGGACAAACTAAAAAAACTCACCATTCCACACAGAGAAGTAATCTGCATATTCTCAGAATAGGAAGATTGAAGTTGAAGACTTACTTTGTCTGTCACTTAGACTCAAAACCGATCACAATTTAAGCAACTGAAAACAATTTCTCACCCTAACAATCCGTTTGTGATGGAAACATTAACCATACTTCAGAAGGCTCACAGCTTCACAAAAGACACCTAGTGACATGTACTTTGCACAAACATATTCAAAGATTGAAATTAAGCTAATACATCGTCCTCATACAAACCTATATCATGCACATTGACTTACATGATCTTGCATTGACTTTCCAATGTTGGGTAGGTCTTTAACTTGGTCCATACTTTGAATCTTGAAAGGTAACTTCTCTATAACGGCTATAGCCTTGTAATAGCTAAATGATCTTCGGTCATCACCCAAGGCTTTAATTTCAACACATGAAACAACCACACAACATCAGAATCCTGAAGAACCAAAATGCAAAGCAAACAAATAGATGTTACATAAGCCCCACCTCTATATATATTGATAAGTTTCCCGAAAATCTCGGTTATGTTCCTATTTAGATCAGGTGGGCTGTAGGGCACGGTTGATTCCAATGCTGCAACCTGATCCTTATTTGGGGCTTCGTGGGTTTTGGGTATTGAGGTCTGAACCAACTCATCACCAGGAGAAGATGATCTTCTCTTTTTCGGTTTTGGTTTTTCGTCATCGCTCGAAACATAATCACTGGAAGACTTTTCTGCTTCCAATTTTAGAGGGTACAAATCCTCAGACACCAATTTTCCTGAGCTCAAGCTATCCTCAAGCCACTGATAAACCAAAACACTCTGCAAACCACCCAAAGTTTGGAACTTTGAAGAATTATTATACTGCATTACAATTTTCAAAAGTACCCAATTGAAAATTAATTACAAAGACTAGAAGAAAATCAAACGGTGAATAATTACTCACTCCTTTGAAATTAGCCAATTTCTCACTGCCCACTCGTTCTAAGAGGGCTTTTGGGCTCACAGCAAGTATGTGAGTGACCTTTTTGGTTAAGTGTTCCTCAATGGAGGCCCCCATTTGGACCAATTTTTGCTTCCAAATCTGAAATCTTATGTACCAATTTCTCAAAACATAAAGTAAGAAAAAAAAAACATGGGTTATGGAGTGGAGAAGCTGTGAGTTTCAGACCTGTAAACGGCGACTCTGAACGCCGTTTTCGACTAAGAAGACGACCATTCCGGCGAACATTCCCTGAGGATCGGACTGTGGACTTTGATTTCTGGTTGCCTTTGGCGCCATCACTTTGACTTGGTCACGTTTATTCTGGCTGTTTCCAGGGCTTCTACAACAAAAGCCGTCGGGAATTTTACAGTTTTTACTTCTGTGGGATTGGATGCGGTCGTTATCTAATAACTTTACGTGCAACCGCTATCATAGCATATAATCCTGATCGTTGGATGACACGTGTCACGGAGAAGACACTTGGCAATCAAACACCATTTCTTCGTCTTTGATGGATGGCAATCAGGTGAATTAAGCCAAGATAGTGTTTTTTGTGTTCGTGTCATTTTTTTATCATATTTGTTATCTTAATGAGTCGTGTTGTGTCAAACATGTTATTTTAACAAGTTATTGACATGTGACCCAATAAACCTGAGTCTGTAGTTTCGTGTCGGGTTTACAAATCATTCAAGAAATTGGCATACCTCATGTCTAGATCCGGCAACGATATCTTATCGTGTTTTTAATGAATGATTCGATAACAACCAAAGAGGTTAACGGTTTAGTTAATAACGATCTCACTCGTTAACAGTTTACCCGATAAAGACCCCACTCTTTAACAAATTGATTCGAAACTCGTTATTTTCTTGTCGTTTCGTATCAGATTAACAGATCGGGTAAGAAATTGTCAAGTCTAATAATAATGTGTTAGTGAAACTCAAAAAGACTGAAGGGCAATAATAAGGAACAAACATGTTCCTTTATTTGAGTACAAACTCTAATATCTCTCCCACTTCCTTCTCTCTTATTTAAATAGCTACGGTTAAACCA
This sequence comes from Pyrus communis, assembly GCF_041283825.1. Taxonomy (NCBI): domain Eukaryota; kingdom Viridiplantae; phylum Streptophyta; class Magnoliopsida; order Rosales; family Rosaceae; genus Pyrus; species Pyrus communis. The sequence goes on along the minus strand of NC_142580.1, from coordinate 4,970,185 downwards.
CGTCAACATCTTATATTGATTTTTTTATATAGAGAGAAAAACAAAATGAAAATTGTGAGAGAAGGGATGAGAAGAAGATAAAAATAGAATGGGAGATAATCCTACTCCTCCAAAAGTACTCATTTGATTAACAAATGATCCAACGGACCAAAATGTATCACACGTTATCCAAAAGTACTCATTTGAAGTTACTTTTGATACTCAGGTGGATGAACTTATAAGGGCTGTGAAACATGGAATTGAGACGAGATCAGCTTCTGGTCAGTGCGGAACAATGGTGTTTGCAAATACTGTTGAGGCTGTGGAATCGGTAGCAAAGATATTGAAGAGAGCTGGAATGGAATGTTACCGATACCATAAAGATTGCTCCTTGGAAGACCGTGCAAAGACATTGGTTGATTTTCAAGAGAAAGGTGGCATTTTTGCATGCACTGATTCTGCCGCACGTGGCGTTGACATTCCAAATGTATCACACGTTATCCAGGTGTGTCTGAGTTTTTTATACTGTTTCAAGTATTCATCGGGTATTTATTAGCATGAACAGAGCTAACTCTTGGCATCAATTAATCATTTCAGGCGGATTTTGCTACTTCTGCCGTGGACTTTATACACAGGGTTGGTCGCACAGCCAGAGCTGGTCAGTATGGACTTGTGACTAGCATGTATACAGAATCTAACCGTGACCTGGTTGCTGCAGTTCGTCGGGCAGGGGAACTTGATCTGCCTGTGGTAATTATAAAGGGAGTTTTAATAAAACACTTCTGATACTGTTCATTTTTAACGAAAAACCACATTTATACCTTCAACTGTCACTATTCACAATACCTTTAAAAAGGGTTTTTCGTTAAAAGAGAAGTTTTTTTGGACTTTTCGTTAGTTTTCCTAACTATAAAACTCACAATTTGAAACAAGATATTCTTAATTGTGATTCAACGGTTTTTCTTCCTCCTAGTCCTCGGTTTTAGATAATGAACTGCATATTGTTATGTTTCTACTGCTCTGATTGACGATGGAGTCTTTTCGGTACATCTTGGTAATGACTAATTTGCTATCTTATTGTTTGTAGGAGACAGCATTGTTGAGAATCAATGTCAATTGTAGGTGAAGTAGGTGGATGTTGTAGGTGAAGTAAGTGTGTGAAGTAGGTGGATGTTGTAGGTGAAGTAAATGTGTGAGGTTGGTGAAGTAAGTGGAGGTTGTAGGTGAAGTAGGTGGATGTTGTAGGTGAAGTAAGTGTGTGGTGTAGCTTTCATTTGGTTTGCTATAAATACCCAAGTCCTCAAGCATTGTATATCATCCAAGGAAAAACAAAGCCTAGAGCTAAATAAGAAAAGCTTTGCTAATTAGTTTGTTTTGTGAGCTTTCTTTAAGAGTGTGCTCTATTTTCTTCTTCTTGGGATCATTAGAGTTATCTTGGATACTATTCTTATTCAACAATTGGTATCAGAGCCAAGTCGGTCAGGGATCGTTCTTGGTAGAGCATTGGTTGTAAAGTCTCTTGAAATACCGAGTATGCTCTGTGGTTGCAGTTTTGACTGATCTTCCACATCAGAAAAGATTTCTTGAGATTATTGCTAGGGTTATCACAAACCTTGAGAGGGAGCTTCTTTGTGTCGAGAGTAGTGTATTACTCTGCACGGTAGTCACTCAAGCTTGTTCGGTGTAGTCAAAGTCTTGCCGATACGATGGGTGATCTTCAAGTTGTTGGAGGAATCAAGAAGCTCAACAACCAAAACTATAACACGTGGGCAACGTGTATAGAGTCTTACCTTCAAGGTCAAGACTTGTGGGAGGTTGTCGGTGGTAGTGAAGTTACACAACCGGCAGCGGAAGATGCTAACGGCGTCTTGCGGAAGTGGAAAATTAAAGCAGGCAAATCAATGTTTGCCTTAAAGACCACAATAGAAGAACAAATGATGAAGAATGGGATGCTGAAGCATCTTCTTGGTGGTGCTCAGAAAAGGAGGCGTTGCCTGATTCAAGAGAGATAGAAGATAAGTTGCAGCAAAAGATAGGGGAGCAAATTGTTCGAATCCAGTCGAGACCTGATGAGTCTGAAGATTTGCTTGATGGTGATGATATTAAGCAAGCAGTGCCCCAAAACCCTTGCCAAGCTAACATATATCAACAACCAGAAGAAGATAGACCTAGTGAAGTGGAAGTATCAACTCCACGATCACAACTAAGGAGGTCAACAAGAGCACGGAGACCAAATCCCAAATATGCCAATGCAGCCATAATTGAAGAAACAACTGCAACAGAACCTGAGACGTTCGAAGAAGCATCGCAGAGTTCTGAGTGGATGACAGCTATGAAAGAAGAGCTTGATGCACTTCAGCAAAATCAGACTTGGGATCTCGTGCCAAAGTCAAGAGATGTGAAACTCATATCCTGCAAGTGGGTTTACAAGATAAAGCGTCGTCCAGATGGGTCAATCGAGAGGTACAAGGCACGATTGGTAGCTCGTGGTTTCTCTCAACAGTACGGACTAGACTATGATGAAACGTTTAGTCCAGTGGCGAAGCTTACAACAGTACGAGTCTTACTTGCACTTGCAGCCAACAAAGATTGGAATCTATACCAAATGGATGTGAAGAATGCTTTCTTGCATGGAGAGTTAGATCGGGAGATCTACATGATGCAGCCAATGGGCTTTAAAAGCGAAGCTCATCCTAAGTACGTGTGCAAGTTAAGGAAAGCACTCTACGGTTTGAAACAAGCACCAAGAGCGTGGTACGGTAAGATTGCAGAGTTTCTAACACAAAGTGGTTATTCAGTAACACCTGCAGATTCCAGCTTGTTTGTCAAAGCCAATGAAGGAAAGCTAGCTATTGTGCTAGTGTATGTGGATGACTTAATCATAACTGGTGATGATGAAACAGAAATTCTTCAGACGAAGGAGAATTTATCAGTCCGTTTCCAGATGAAGGAACTTGGTCAACTCAAGCATTTCCTTGGTCTAGAGGTTGATCGCACACAAGAAAGAATATTTCTCTGTCAACAGAAGTATTCCAAAGATTTATTGAAGAGGTTCGGAATGCTCGAATGCAAGCTGATCTCTACGCCGATGGAGCCAAATGTCAAAATGAGTGCACATGAAGGAAAAGATTTGGAAGATGCGATGATGTATCGACAATTGGTAGGTAGTCTGATCTACTTAACCTTGACTCAACCTGACATTTCTTATGCAGTTGGTGTGATGAGTCGGTACATGCAAAATCCAAAGAAGCCTCACTTGGAAGCAGTTCGACGAATACTGAGATATGTGAAGAGTACAATTGACTGTGGTCTTTTGTACAAGAAAGGTGAAGACTGCAAGTTAGTTGGTTACTGTGATGCTGACTATGCGGGAGATCATGACACCAGGAGATCAACAACTGGGTATGTGTTTAAGCTTGGTTCTGGAACCATCTCTTGGTGTAGCAAGAGACAGCCAACGGTATCTTTGTCAACCACAGAAGCAGAGTATAGAGCAGCAGCAATGGCAGCTCAAGAGAATGCATGGCTGGTACAGTTGATGAGTGATCTACATCAACCAGTAGATTATCCAGTACCATTGTACTGTGATAACCAATCGGCAATTCGCTTGGCGGAAAATCCAGTCTTTCATGCAAGAACTAAACATGTGGAAGTGCACTACCACTTTATCAGAGAAAAGGTTCTACAAGAAGAGATTGAGATGAGACAGGTCAAGACGAATGATCAAGTTGCGGACTTGTTCACAAAAAATTTAAGTACAGCCAAGCTCGAAAATTTTCGCTGTCTGCTCAGCACAGTGCAAAGAATGAGAGCTGACATTGAGGGGGAGTGTTGAGAATCAATGTCAATTGTAGGTGAAGTAGGTGGATGTTGTAGGTGAAGTAAGTGTGTGAAGTAGGTGGATGTTGTAGGTGAAGTAAGTGTGTGAAGTAGGTGGATGTTGTAGGTGAAGTAAGTGTGTGAGGTTGGTGAAGTAAGTGGAGGTTGTAGGTGAAGTAGGTGGATGTTGTAGGTGAAGTAAGTGTGTGGTGTAGCTTACATTTGGTTTGCTATAAATACCCAAGTCCTCAAGCATTGTATATCATCCAAGGAAAAACAAAGCCTAGAGCTAAATAAGAAAAGCTTTGCTAATTAGTTTGTTTTGTGAGCTTTCTTTAAGAGTGTGCTCTATTTTCTTCTTCTTGGGATCATTAGAGTTATCTTGGATACTCTTCTTATTCAACAAGCATTTAGCAGGAAAAGAAGCTTCCGAAATAAGCTCAAGAAAAAAGGTAAATTTCTGATCACTTTTTCCCTGAAAGCTCGATATCTTCAACTGTCCAAAATTCAAAAAAATGGAGATAAAAATCAAGTGTATATACTGAAAAACTGTAGTGTACTAGAAGTTCATTAGAATTTTGGTTCACTTGCATCTATGATTTGGTTATGATTGGAAACAGATTGGTTATTACATATGGGGTTTGATTCTATCATTCTTGTTTTTTCAGGAGAGCGTTCTCGCTTAAGACCGGCCAGTTTAGTAGAATAGAACTTGCATCTTGAATAACTGCATTATGATTTGAGTACATATTCGTTATGATATAAGGGATGGGACTGATTATCATTTTTATACTTGTAGTATGTCTGCCGAAAAATCACACTCGTAGATGTTGATGAGGATGTTATAGCATAAGAAAGCTAGGTTGCGACGAAACTGATGTAAAAAGAAGCACACGCAATTCATATTCATAGATTTTAAACTTTTTACAACAATGATATTGACGAGTGAATCTCATGATCCATAAGAAAATAAGCTCGGAAGAAGCATAAACTAGTTTAATCGGTGCCGTTCATAAACTCCTTTGCTTCTCCATTCTTATTAGCAAGCCTCAGATGCTCTACAAAATCACCAATGCTCTTGTTAGAGCTCCCCCCTTCACTAAATTCTTTCTTAGCCGTCTCCCTCCATTTACTCGAATTCTTCTTAATGTATTTGCTTCTCTCTCCCTCCATTACTTCCTTCAAGCACCCGACAAACTCTTCTTTCCTCACGACCCCCTCCTCGTCTTCCTTAGCTCTCACTCCAACCTCCCATATCTCCTCCACAAACTTAGCATTAGTCAGCTGATCTGCCCACTGCGGTACAGCCACCATCGGCACCCCAAGGCTGAGCCCTTCAAGTATCGAATTCCAACCGCAATGAGTCACGAAGCACCCAACTGCTTCATGTGCCAGCGCTTCCAGCTGGTTGCACCATGTCACAATCAAACCCTGTTCCTTTGCCGAGTTGACAATTCCATCGCACAGCTTACTGCGTTCTGATTCTCTTATCACCCACAGGAAATGCAGTCCGCTTTCTTTCAATCCCAGTGCCAACTCCTCCATCTGCTTCGCGCTCAAAGACACCATGCTTCCGAAGGAAACATACACGACCGATTTGGGTAGCTTTTCTTCTAACCATTTGGCGCATTCTTCGCCGAGAGGCTTCCATAGGCTTGCTCCATATCCTCTATCCCCCTTAATCTTCCCATCCAAATACGCTGAAGGCACCATGGGGCCAATCAACTTCACCGGCCAGAGCTCTGATATTCCTCGCGCAGCCTTTCATTTTTTAACATAAAATCAATACTTGCACGCAAGGTTGATAGTATGACGAGAAAACATGCGTATGTTTTCCGGTAATGATAAAACGATAAAAATTGGCAGGATGATAATATAACATAATCGTTTGACAAGAAACATAAGTTAATTTATCTAGTATTTGTGTACCTCGCCTTCGAGTGCTTCGAAGGTGTTTGCAAAGATCCAATCAGCCTTGTCCAAGTTAGGATACTGATTCAGCTTCATCTTCAAGTAAGCCGGGTGACTATCTGGCTTCTTAAGAAAGCTAGGCAGGTCACGTAAGTTGAGCGGAGGCAGGCCAGGAACCAACAAGGGCATGTCCTCGAGCTTACACGGCAGTGAAATCAAACCGCGATGAATGTGCGAAAAAATGACGCACACAGTCGCCGAGTTGGTAAAGAATGAGGCTCCATAGACGCCATGTTTCTTCGCCACGTCAAGAGCCCACGGCAAAAATGAATCGCACACAATACAGCTGACAGGGAAATCGGAGCCTTCATACTTTTGGAGGAGCTGAGATAGGGTTCTTGAGCCATTGATTTTGAATGACTGAAGGAAAGTGTCCTCATCTGCGGCTTGAGCAAAGCCGGCCTCGTCGAGCCCATCAGAGATGGGCTCGACGCCAACGTTTTGGACACGAATGGAGTTGAGAGTGTAAGTGGTGGTTGCCAACGTGGCCTTGATGCCTTTGGAGGCAAGGCGTTTTGCAAACTGGAGGAGAGGGTTGATGTGGCCTTGGCTTGGATATGGAAGCACGACAACATGAACCCTCCTCTCCATTTCTTCGCAGCTTTTTCTTGCATCCAACACTTTCGTCACTATTTATAGGCAAGAAAATGGTGGGAAGATGAGCATTCAGATGATGTCGGGTTGAGAACGGAAGTTATTGTGTGGTCAGTATTAATTAGTACGAGGTTCGACTGTATAATTTTGATTCCGTGGTCGGCATAAATACGTAAGTCTGTATGCCTTGTTTAAATCAATACCCCCTTGAATTTATAAGGGGATGGTGATGGGTAGACCTGATAAACATATATCATGCATGTTATCTCAATGTATTATGTCATGTCAAACTCGTTATCTTAACGAATTTTTAACAGGTGATCCGATAACGACATGATTCGTTAACAGGTCGTGTTGTTTCATGTCAAGTTAACAAGTCATGTATGAAATTGTCATGCCTATTGTATAGATATGACGATATCTTATCATGTTGGCAACCCGATTTGTTAACGAGTTATTAATATGTTGACTCGAATCTGTTATTTTCGTATTGTTTCGTGTCGAGTTAATGGATCGTATAAAAATTTGTCAAGTCTACGATGAAGTTTTGGGAAAGGGCGGGGAATGGGGCATGAGGGATTTTTTTTTTTTCAAACTTTTTTTGTTTTATTTTACTTCTTTTTTAAGTTCTTATTTTAATGGTGACTACCATATGCCACACAAAGTGTGAATTTTTTTTTTTTTTTTTAGACAAACGATATTATCTATACTAAGTGAGGAGGTGAGCTTAGCCTCATAATGAGCTAGTAATAATGTGGTTCGAACTCGTCTTTGGCAATAATTGAACCTAAGACCTCACACTTACAAGTGAAGAGGAATACCCTAGACCGTAGTACTATGTGACTTTTAAAAAAAAATGGAAGGAGAGAGGAGCATAGAAAGAGAAGGGAGAAATTTATTTATTTATAAATATTAAAGTTATGTTATAATCATATATAGGTGATGCTTTAAAAAACAACGAAATTTGTTTTATATGAAATTATATTACTGCTTATGTTTTTATATTTATGTTCAGTTTTTATTAGATGGTTAAAACGTTAATTCCATAAGATTTTTATTAACCATCAGTTTTATTTATTGAGAATCAGAGTTATGTTAATAAATATTTTAGAATCTTTAGATTATAATTAATTTATTCTATTTTTCTAGACCACGCTTTTTCATTATTGTCCGTCGTAAAATAGCATACTCCTGTTGCACTCATTACATAGTGTAGAAGCAAAAAAAAGATGCGGCCCTGTCGTCCCTACAGAAGCATACTCCTATAGCATACTCCTGTTGCACTCATTTCAATTGTTTTTTATCTTATTATCTCTATAAAAAAATCAATATAAAATGTTGACGTGATTTAACCGTGATCGCACAAAATAGTAAGGGATGAAAAGGATACCCAAACAAGAGGCAGACAATCTGCCTCCAATTTAAAATGTGAACAACACTTTGCTTTTTGTGCGGAGGAGATTATGTTCAGATAAGGAAGGGAATGTACGCCGTTCAAATGACGGAAAGGTGAAAGTAAAGGGGTCTAATTCGATTGAACGACAATAATGCGAATCTGGAATCTGAGTTCAGATATGTACAATGCTGCGATTGAATATCCTCGATTGACAACGAAAACATGGATGGCAACATGCTAACGCCAACCTGATGTCAAATAGACCTCAGCTGCACACACGGACAGAAATGGCCCGATGGCTTGGTTCGGAAGCCCACAAACTGACCGACCTTTTGGAATGAGCTGGAAATGGATTTTTGGGTTTTGGATTTTAAATTATTTTTCACTATCAAATTTTAAAAAAAACAATGAAAATCAAACAATGTAAAGTTAATAAACAAGAATATAGAAGTGCAACTATCATTTTACAACAGTGGTGGAAATATGTTGAGTTCTTGTATGACGGTGTGGGTCAAACTCCGTCCATGACTAATCTAACAAAATTTATCGTTTGATAAAAAATTTTAAAAAAAACAAGAATATAGATATGGAGAAAATAGGTGTAACATCAACAGAAAATTTAAAATCCAAACTATAACGAAACAAAAACATCATACAGCATAGTAGTCATATCAGTAGCAGGTCCCGCAGGCTTCTATGTTGCCAGCGATGCCGGGAGGAACACATTTGCACCTCTTGCAGCCAACAGTTTCCTCTCCGGATTCTTTTAATGCGGATCCTAAAGATTCATAAATTGTGTCTATTTATTATACATCGTGCGATTAGTTTTTATCATAAATAGCAGTGGTTGATAATGTGGCGATGAGCAACCGCATTAGTGCACGATCGTGCATTTTCCATACCAGGTAGTCATCATTTTCAACCCCTTCAATGTCAGAGTTGTCGTTGAACCTTGGTGGGCACTTTCTTGAACTATCAATAAATCCCATAATTCCATGACTTTCCAGAAGCAATCAGACCTGAAAGCTCCAAGTAAGATAGTTTGAATCATCAAGCTTTACAGTAACAGAAGTGGAGACGGTGGAGAGAAGACTGGTAACCGGCGACTGAACAATTTGTAGCTGAGTTGCAGTTACCATTTTGTAGATTTCGCAAAGAATTTTTGATTGAGACTTTTGATCGAACAGTTGGTGGGCAGACGAGAAGAAACCAACTTTTTAAGCGACTGGTATGTTTTCCGACGCCAAAAATCACAGAAAGATGCAAATTAGAGGGTAGAGAAGAGAAAGAAATGCTTTAGAGGTTGAGCGGAAGCACCTAATCGGCCGGCGATGATACCATGTTAAGATAGCTACAATAATAGCTTTTAAGATAAAAAGAGATGAAGGAAATGAGAGAAAGTTGTATCAGTAGAAGTGTTTTTTCTTCATTAGGAAACTATACAATTTACATTGTTCACTTATATAGAAGTTTTCAATACCAAACTTGCAGAGCAAGTAATCCTCTTTAAATACCACCTTATATCAACTAACTCCCTCTAACCAAAGCATCAGATTCTAACTAACCAACTATATGTATAACAACCTATTTAATCTTTTGACAAGTGGCTTTGTTTTGACCATTGATAACTTCCTCACTTAGATCACACTCTTGAACTTCATCCTTCTTACAAATTTAACATTTAAAAATAACGATGCCATCTCGTCCTCAACAACGCTGCCATCTCCACCTTCGTCGTCAAATACCCCCTCTCCCTCATCATAAACACCCTCAGCCTCCACGTCCTCCATGACTACTACAACCCCCAAAACTTCATAAAATCTCCGACGGCTCCGTCCTCACCACACTCTCTACTAGACCATTGGCCACTTACGCCTCGGTTAATCTCGGCTTTGTTAACATCACTGATCTATGCAATGCTAGATTGAATCCACCATTGGCGACGAAAATGAGGCTGGCCACACGGCTGATGTCATCCTGAAGTTAACCTGTCGTGAAATAAACCTGGGTGCACACACAGCAGGATTTCCCTTCATCCTTCTTACTGCGGTGTAGTTTTCATTTCTCTTCCTTATTCTATTAACCTTTCTGTGACTTTAACTTATATTTTTAAAAATTTCTTGATTACTCTTTATTTTATATTCGAATTTCTAGGGTTTTGCAAGATTTTTAGTTCTCTTTATTAAATTTAGGTTAGTCAATTTTTATGCAAATTACTTTAATTTCTCATGTTCTAAGTTTAAATTACCTATGTATATATGTGAGAGGTCTTCTTTCACATGAAATCTTGATTCCGTCACTGCTTGGTTCAAAAAGGTTAGTTCCACAAACCGCCCGACCTTTTGGGCTAGAGAAGGTTTTTTGGGTTTTGGGGGAATGAATTGTGCAATTGCCTTAGCAATTGGGTAGGGCTGGAGTTACCCTTGCACATTCTTAATTATTTTATACTATTAAATGAAAATCAAACAAAATAATTAAGAACATAGAATAGGAGAAAATACGTGTAAAAACTATTTCCCATTTTTTAATTCCTACTAAGCACTCCATGTATTAGACCATGGGGTAATGATTAGGTTGATGAATTTATTGATTTGTTATTTGTTAGTCCAATAAATTATAGGCGAGAGAGTTGTGTCTCACATGCATCCTTATTAACCTTAAGATTTGCAACTCAAAACGTTCTTGCATCCTTATTAACCTTAAGATTTGCAACTCAAATCGTTAAGAACGTTTAAATCATGTTTCATTGCTGTCTTCAAGTGGTTCTTTTGGGGGGGGGGGGGGGGGGGGAGCGCATTACCGAATTGAATGAAGATTTACAATGTGGAGTTCCCAGTTTGCACAACGTCAGAGGACACCGAAAAATAGAACTCTGCGTTGTGATTTAGAATCTAGAACAAATGACATGGGAATCAGCACAACTACGTACAAATTACACAATTAACATCGACAGAAAATTTAAAATCCAGATATATATATATATATATATATATATTATATTATATATAACGAAATACATATACAAAAACATCATACAGCATATGAGTTCTGCTGAAATTTATTTATTTCCATTTGAGCATTTCTCGCTTCCCGTGATTTCTGATTACTTAAGGAGGTAATTCATAATTTGTGATAATTAAGGGCACTTGAGGTGGTTGTGGTGAGTAGTCATATCAGTGTAGCAGGTCCCGCAGGCTTCTCTGTTGCCAGCGGTGCCGGGAGGAACACATTTGCACCTCATGCAGCAGGTACCACATGCCCTTGTGCACACGTTTGGCCTCGAGTGCTTACTGCACCTCTGATTGCACAACCCTTCACAGTCTGCATATTAAAACAAGCACACTCATGCGAACCCTATTAATTAACACTAATTAACGGTTGCAGTATGTGCTAAATCAATTGAGTAAGTCATGCACAAAAAGTGGTTTATATCCACGTTGGTTATAGCAGATGTGCTCTTCATGTTTGAATATGCCTTCCCACATAGTTTAGAGTAGTTCAAAATAAAATAAAGTGATTTGCATGCACTTTAATTTTCTCCTCAGCAGACTTAAGTACTGTTCTCGTTTGGATCATTCAATCCGAAAAAGATTTTAGAGATACAAAACAAACATAATCGTCCTGTTCAGAAGTCATTTCTAAAGTAAAATATCGATTCTAAAGTAAAAAAATCAAGTCATTAGTTTTAATTTAATTAACTACATGTATCAATATAGAAGGATCGGAATTTTGAAAGCAAATGAAAAGGCCAGGCATGCCTACTCAGGAATGGTAAAAGCCTTCTGTTTGCTCCTTTCACCACCGCCTGCAATAAACAGAAAGTAAAACTGGTAAGAAATAGTTGCAGAAAGTCAGAAAAAAGAACCCAAAGAGAAAAAAAAACAAAAGCAGTCGTGACTAGTGGGTGGTGAGTAATTAGTTAACCTGCGTTTCATGGTCTTCAATGGTAGAATGTTCGGATGAAACCACCGCCATGCAGAAGAACAAAACCACCACAACAAGAAGCAAGCGTGACTCCATTTTCCGTAGCAATATGTATCTACTTATAACAGTTTACTCTATCAGCAGTCAAAACTAGTGTTTTCTGAAAGCTAAAGTCTTGAACTACAAAGACAGAGAGCTGCCCCTTTGTTTATATAGTCGTTTTTTGACGTAGTAAAGTTACCTTATTGACCATGTCTCTTGTACCGTATTTGCATGCGCCCATGTCTTGTTCTGCACGTCTTGAACTAAGTACGACGCTGTATCGGTGTCTGAACCACGACGGACGGACCACGCACTCTGGTAGTACACAACATTAGGCGACAAAAATATTCGTCGAAATTTCTAATTTGCCAGTGGAAAAAACAAAACTCCATTTTAATTCAACTTCAGTTCTTTGGCATACGTGGCATCCAGCTAGCTTCTTGCTTGATGAATCATTCGCATGTAGAGGTTTGGTGCGTCTCATCAAGTTTGGAAGTGAAAAGTTTGGAGTTTAAATTTTGGTAAACGCCAAATTAGATATTTACTCATATCTTAATGTACATATGATTTTTCAAAAAACTTTTGGGTTGGCCTTATATACACATGCAAACCAGTTTCAGTATGTAATATGTATGGCATGCACACAGACGTTACTAAGTGGGATATTAACTCGGGAAAAAAATAAATAATTTTCGCACACATTTTTTTGTTATGCTTAAACGTGTTATTTTGTTTCTTAATCATCAATCGTTTATTGAACGTAAATGCAAGAAATATAAAGAATTGTGTGCGAAACTGATGTATTTCGATAAATACATGGGTAAAAGGAAATCGATGAAACGCCCATTCCATTTCCATGAGCACCAACCACGACGCATGGGATGGGATAAGAAGGGGCATGGCTTGGTCATGGCAAGGGAGGGAATATCTGTGCATGCATGCACATGAATGAATGAGTCGGTTGGAAAGTATACTGAAGAACCCAAGCTATTGACAAATAATACTGGTAATCTCATCTCGTATTCAGCACAGGACAGCTCAGTTCCAGTTGGATGGATTGATATCAAGAGAATGAGACGTCACTTTCTTTGTCCTCGTTATAGGCATGGAAGAAAAATCGATATACGTTCGAATAAAATTGTGAAGATATCTCAAGTTAATATGCATTATTATATATCTAACTTTTTCTCATACGATAGTGCGGGATTGATTTGTAATAAGGTAAGCGTGACATCTTGCAACATGGCAGCTCTTGGTACACTGCAGTATTAATCTCATGTTGAGCTGGAGGAAGCCCTCGGCTTCTTCATACTAAACGAACCGCACAAAATTCCTGCATTTTTTCTGTTCACGACATATTTTCAAGGGTGTTATTCACATTTTCACTCTTTTTTTAGAGAAAGAGGAAAAAAAAAAAAAAAAACTTACATAGAACAATGATTACCAGGTAACATTTTATTTTAATAGTTCAATGTTATGTTTTACAAAATTTATACGTGTCATTGTTTTATTAAAAACGGAACGGCACAATAACCGTAAATCATTTCCTACTCGTCATTTTCCTCTATAAAATAATGCGGGTCATGGGTTGGCACGGGAACTGAACCGGTGCGTCGTCCAAGTTTTATATTTCCAAGGGGAAGGAGAGGCTGCAGAGTAAGCTCAAGTAAAAGGCAGGCGGTGACACATTGGTTTCTATGGTCCATGACTCTATGGTAGTATTATAAAAACCAGGTCCAGATGCCACGACATGAATGTTGTCTCCAAAGATAGCCACGAAACCTGTTCACCGCTTACATGTAATAAGATGACATTGATAGTGGGGGATAACTTTCATGGGTTCGGTACACTGTCAACAAGTAATGACGATTACATTGAAAATGAATTGATGCGGTGAGAAGCCAAATATTTTCCTACGAATAATGCTTGACTATTAAGAATGAGCAGGTACTCTTATTCAAAAATTTTAATGTTTAAATTTTAAAATTTTATACTTATGATCAAAGTCGTTCAAAACTAAAATCGCTTAGTTAATTTATTATAGCAAATATACAAAATGTTCATCTGATTTCATTTTATCTGTTTTTATACATTTTGATGGATAGACAATCTTAATTTTATTTTACATAGACGAGCTTTATAGAGTAATTTATAATATGAACTATTTTAATCACAAAAACAAAATATCTTGAATCGATAACAAACAACTTTGAGTAAGGACTCTTACTCATTCTTTCAATAACCATCTTTGACACTAAGTCATAGTTTGGTACTGAGGTGATTCTAAAAAAAATGGCTATAAAAAAAAGCTAAGAGCTTTTTTATGTTTGGTAAACATTCAGCTTCAGCTTTTTTTCACAGTTTTGGATGAAAAAAAAAACAAAAAACACAAAGCTGCAAAACCCAACTTTGAAAAACCAACTTTTTTCACATCTGTTTTACATAAAAGTTTATCAAACACTATAATACTGTTTTTTTCTTTTTTTTTTCAAAAGCACTTTTACAAAAAAGTTTACCAAATACTTTGCTGCTTTATTTCACAGCTTTTTATTCTCACATCACAGTAGAAGCAATTTTTTTTCAAAGCACAACAATACCAAACCAACCCTAAGATCATTACAAAGCTTGTCTGAATATTTAACAGTACATTTGACAGATACAAGCTTTTAGAATCATTTTAACTCTTTTAAGGATGAACAACACCTCCCACCACCACCCACCAAAATTCAAAGAAACAAAAATGAAAACCTTTAAGAACAAACAATGCCTATATCTCTGAAGAGCTAACTAAGATCTCTCAACGTCAAAATTTCCAATTGTTCCCAGTAAGCTGAAGTTGATAAGAACTCAAAAACTTCAACCAAGAGCTTGGACTTTGGAGTTCTTGCCAATGCTTCCTGGGGAAAGAATGAACCACGAGAACGGTGTTGTTTCGAGCTTGAGGAAAGCCCTCTAGAAAAAAATGTTGATTTCCTTTTCACTCATCTCATATACATGGTCTCTTGCATCTGTCAAAGCACTCTGCAGCATGATCCAAAACATCATTATATAGCGGAAACAAAATGGCAACAAATGGTGAAACTCGAAGACCTTAGACGCCAAGAGGGATACCTGTCCAAATTTGGTGAGGAAGTTGCTGGCTACGTTCAGAGATGTGATTGTCACATCTTCATTAGCCTTGAGTGCTTGAGCAATTGCAAATGCCCCGTCGTCCTGAATACAAAACCGCCGTCAAATGTTGTGCAAAAGAACACTAACATGTGAAAAGGTAAACAGAACAACACATACCCTAATTTCGTTGAACCCTAGGTCTAATGAAGTTAAAGCTTCATTAACAACTTTTAAGCTACGAGCCAGGCACGATGCACCCTGCATTTGTTAACGTATAAATTAACATAAGATTTGAGCGATCATAAAGTTCCGAATGGAAGACATTTATTATCTACAGTAACGCACTTCATTTCGAAGTCCATTTGCCCGCAAGTCCAGAACACGTATTGTGGTATTATATTTTAACATATCTGCGATGAACTCTGCACCCTTTGCACCAATCTGCCAAAAACTCATAATCCATTGTTAAACGATCCTCTTAAAAGGATACGGAAAGCTCAGATCCTAGACTATAAATAGATAAGCGAATGTGCAAAACTATAGATTACCTGGCACCAGCCAAGTTTAAGGGTTTCTATGTTTCCATGAAATTTGAGAACTTCTGATAAGGCCTTCACCCCATCAGGTCCCATGGGATTGTAACCGAGTTCCAACTGAGAAAGTAGAGAAGTGTCTGACATTACATTCATGAATTAAATGAATAGAGAACAGAAAAGGTTAAAGACAAATATTAAGGACTTACGAACGTAATGACAGAATTATCTTTCAATGCTTCAGCTATTGCAGTGACTCCCTTGGCATGGATGTTATTTCCCCCCTGCAAGAACGATCCCCATGTTTACTAAACTAGCACGTTAAGGACATTTTCTTTCTTTTTTAAATAAAAAAAACATATATACAAAAAAATAAAAAATGCTGCTAACAAAGACACATGCTCTTCTCACCATGTCTATGGTTGTTATCGTCCGGTTTTGCTTCAAGGCATCTGCAATTTTTTCAGCTCCCTAAATATGAACAGGATTTACACATCAGCAAGGAACTTGACTTGGTTTTTTGAAGTTATAAAACTCTAAACATGCCATTGAAGTACTGATTAGTTACTTGGTATGTCTTAGCACAAACAATGTACCGTTCCAGAATGGAAAAGACTAAAACTAGGTTTCAATTCTTTTCTTTTGTTTTTCGGTCGGTCAAATTCTCTGCGCTATCTTAAGATTGTCAAATGCCAGAAAATCCAGACAGTGATGGCTGTAGCAGTAGATAGTTCAATGCAAGCTGATAACCTTGAAATGAAAAAAACATGCTTAATGACTTCAATCATCTTAGTCGATACTTTTTTGGGGTACACAATAATCTATTTAATAAACAAAATTCCCTAACATTCTAGATTGGCTTTTGAGTCATTTTAACAATTGAAAAGGAAACCATACAAATTGTGAGTTCAAACAGTTGGGTAGCAGAACTGATCAACAACTTGAAAATAGTATACCTCGTCGCCTATATCGTTCATGTAAAGGTTCAACCATAACAAGTTTTTGGTCTTTTTGATATATCCACCAACATGAAAAGCACCTTTAGCAGTAAAAGAGTTGTTGCCAATGTCCAGAAGTGTAAGTTTACCTAAGAAAATATGCATATCAAATTAATTGCAGGAAACCGAAAAAATCTGACCAAAAATAGGCAATTAATATAGTGAAATACAAACCTTTATGTAATGATAAACCTGACATCAAAGCATTCACTCCTTCATCTCCAATAGAATTACCATGCAAATGAAGTTCCTGCCATATATCATAGCTATTAATATCAAAGCCCTTTGTAAAACTTAATCAATTCTGTTGCAAGCTCATATATTTTTATGCGGCAACATTGTGGCCGCTAAAAAGAAGAATAATGAGCAGCATTTCTTGGAAACACTAAACAGGGTTCCATCAATCTTTAAAATTGCGTAGTAAGAGTAGATTTTTGTGAACTATTATCACTGAATATCTTCCTCAGTATGACTTATTGTGTTTTCCAATTAACAGAGAGTCAGAGACGTAAGATACCTTGAAAATTTATACAAAATTCAGAGTCATCATCAACATAGAGTAGTAATTTAATTTTATCGCACTGCAAAATGGAAAGAAGAGTGGTAGTGAAGAGACAGGTACCCTTAAAGACTTGTTCCCTTCAAGTCCTTTAGCTAAAGCATTGACCCCCAGGGCGCCACCATAATTGCCACTTCAAGCAAATTATAAATTGTCAGAAGAATTTCTTTAAAAGAAGCCAAAGCCAAACAAACGGTACATATAATGATATAAACCTTAAAGTTTGTAGTATATGAGAAAAAAAGGGGGCTTGACTAACTTCAGATGTAGATTTCGTATTGTGTTATTCTCAGCAAGAGCTCCAGCAAGACTTGTAAATCCCTACCTCCATTTTGTAAATGATAAATAGAATCAGTTACTGAACTATGAATGAACTCACTGAAGACTATTATCTTAGGATATCTGGAGGCTATTCCTTACAGAGTAGTCAATCGTATTGTTGTTAAGTTCGAGAACACGTAAGTTTGAATTTTTCTTCAACATTTCGGCAATAGCCTTTGCGCCCTGCACAGTGAAGTGAGCAGCATTGTAAGTGTATCATTCACAAACACACCTTTCCTCTTCCATCTTTTGCAAGCACATGAATGTACTCATTAGGGCACCAGCTTGGATAGAAAAAGTAATCTAACCTCATCCCCTATGTCAGTACTGTTTAGTTGGAGCTTTTCAATACCATTATTATTCACCAATACATCACATAGGCACTGTGAACAATAGTACACCACACAAATAATCAGCTCTCTAATTTACGAATGCACAAGAATATACACTTGTAAGTGGTGACTGAGGTGAGGCGAAAATTGTTAGCTGGAGGAATTTGTACTGACCTTAGCTCCCTCATCTCCAATAGGGTTTCCGGAAAGATTAAGAGTTTTTAACATGATGTTAGATTGAAGAACACCATCAAAGGCTTTCATTCCAGTTCCAGTTATTCCATTTGCAGCAAAACTTACTTCTTCAGCAGTCTGAAACACAATAAATCACGCAATTATGGTCCACAGTAACAGTTTCCTAATAAATTAAAAAGATAACAAAAACAGAGAGCTTTAGTAGTTGACTAATGAACTCAAACCTGATTGTAACCCAAACTCTCTGAAAGAAAAAACAACCCTTCATCTCCAAAGTTACGTCCTGTCAAAACAAAGTGTTGCCAGAATACGCATGAGTTATTACATTTAGTTTGTAACTATATTAGAACTTTCAAATATTGATTTCTAGGAATTAGCGCAATTGCAGTTGGTATCCGGATAAAAACGAGTATGAATAAGAAAAAACGAAAATAATGTACAATGTGATTCTTTTAGCTAGCTAGTGTTTTCCAAAATGCCTGCAAAGATAGAGAAACTACATTCATGAGTACTAAGCAACTACCTGACAGGTCAACACTTCTGAATGACCTAAGTTCTTTGGCAAAGTCATTGAGCTTCAGCTTTGACTCTCTTTCAATCTTTGCCCCCAGACCCGATAACAGATTTGTACCGGCGGCAAAAGACCATTTCATCCCTTGTGCGGGCGTATTGCTCTCTACCGATGAAGTCCTCTGACGCTTTGGAACAAGAATTTTCTCCACCAATTTCCACAAAACTGTCAGCTGAAGACATAAATTAGTGCACCAATTTGAGCGACAAGGCAAATATAATGACTAAACAACAACGCCGGGCCAAAAAAGACTTTAATTATCACAAGCACATAAAGGTATCTATTCATTAAGACAAAACTTCAAGCAAAGCTATTTTCCAGTTGAAATTTGCTAATAATTAAAAGTAAATGCATCAACTTTCTAATTTCTATCCAACATTTCAAATTTTCAACCAAGTTAAAGTTTTCAAAATTCTATCCAACATTTAACCAAATTAAATTTTTCCAATTTCTGCTCCACATTTTAACCAAGTTAAAGTTTTCAAAATTCTATCCAACATTTAACCAAATTAAATTTTTCCAATTTCTGCTCCACATTTTAACCAAGTTAAAGTTTTCAAATTTCTACCCAACATTCAACCAAATTAAAGTTTTCCAATTTCTACCCCACATTTTAACCATGCTAAAGTTTTCTAATTTCTATCCAACATTCAACCAAATTAAAGTTTTTCCATTTCGAACACATTTTAACCATGTTAAAGTTTTCCAATTTCTACCACATTTTAACCATGTTAAAGTTTTCCAATTTCTATCCAACATTCAACCAAATTAAAGTTTTCCAATTTCTACCACATTTTAACCATGTTAAAGTTTTCCAATTTCTATCCAACATTCAACCAAATTAAAGTTTTCCAATTTCGAACACATTTTAACCATGTTAAAGTTGTCCAATTTCTAACACATTTTAACCATGTTAAAGTTTTCCAATTTCTATCCAACATTCAACCAAATTAAAGTTTTCCAATTTCTACCACATATTAACCATGTTAAAGTTTTCTAATTTCTATCCAACATTCAACCAAATTAAAGTTTTCCAATTTCTACCAAATTTTAACCATGTTAAAGTTTTCTAATTTCTATCCAACACAACCAAGTTAAATTTTTGCCTAAGAGACGGTAAAACAAAAAGGAATTGAAAGCAAAAGCAGTACCAAAAGTGACGGCCAAGAAGGAGGCGGCGGGAACAACAAAGGAAGCAAGCTGCTTGACAGGAGCAACAGACAATGAGCCTCCGCTCTGCGATTCTCTGTACACTCTTCGAGCACCGGATGGCCTAGAAGCGGCTTTTACAGCCAAGCATCTCCTCCTTCGCGGTAGGATAGCAGGTAAAACCACGCCCTGCCCACGATAGCCCAGAAAAGCACTCCCAGGCCTTTGGGGCCGCAGTAAAATCTGAGAACCGAATAGGAGTTTTAGTATTCAAGTAAGAGAGAGAGAGAGAGAGAGAGAGAGAGAGAGAGAGAGAGAGAGTACCTTGGGATGAGAGCAGAGAGAGATGACGGAAGTGGAGCCCATATGGTGAGAGCGAGCTGGAAGTTAGAAGGGCATAGAGATAGGGTTGTTGGTATGAACGGATACGGCTATGGAGGTTTTGTTGTTGTTGCAGAGAGCGAAGCAGCGGCGGGGACTCTGGAGATTGTTATCGAACAAACGAGCGAGCAGACGACGATCACTCTATCAGCTACCAATTCACTTCCCAAAACGTTTGCCTCGGCTCTTTAATTTTCTTGGACTTTTTGCCTTTCAGGCCCAAAACGAACAGTCGAGAATTCGGCCTTTGCGATTTCTCTAATTTTTGACAGCGGGTCTGTCCGATTTTGCATCCTCGATAAATTTTTTGTACATGACGTTTTTATTAATTATTAGAAATGTTGATAATTCATTTATAACGTGTACATTTTATTGGCTACTTTAAACAATATCAATGACATATTTGATAATATGCTTTGATGATCCATAAATAATTAGATTGTACACTGTATATGATAATGCGGTTTGGGTTATTTTCATTGGGCATTCGATTAGTAGCATGACTGAAACAAACCAATCGATCCATTCAATGATCTAATGGCATATTTGAGACTGTTTTAACATGTCTAAATGCGTTTAGTTATAAGTGCTTTTGATGGTGTTCAGTAAAAAAAAAAAAAAAATTGAAGTTCTTTTGGTCACTTCCAACTGATTTCCATAAGCACTTGGGTTTTACTAAAAATTTCAGCGTTTTCGAAAAAAACAAAATGCTTATAAGCAGAAACACTTTTTATATAAATTATTTCTAAGTCATAGTATTACCGTCAAGCTGAAAAATAACTCAGACTAACACTAAGCTTTGTTTATTTTATTGTTTGACATACATAGTTTTACTCTTCTAATTACTAACTTACAAAACAAGAACGACAAAAGACACACTATCAAACAGCAGGTAAAATAAAATTGAAAAATCATGAGGAACTTTAATGAAAAACTCCTGGTACTGTTCATTTTAACGAAAAACCACATTTTTACACTAAAAAGTCAGTCTTGATACCATTCACTTTACCCTTTATTCTGTCATTATCGTTAAAACTCAAAATTTTCAAATCACTTTTATTAGTCTTCCTAAAACCAGAAGGTGACAGTTTTTGGCCTTGTACATTTCTCCCTAATGATTAACGAATCCATAGAAACGGGCAACCAATCTCAGCCCTTCATCTTCAATATATGTACTCTCTTGTAGTGAGCCAAAACCAAAAAGGTCAATATCTTTCTGCTAGGTAAGTCATCGTTCTATCAAAAATGGCTTCTGAAATGTGTTAACTTGCTGAAGTTCTCTCCATTTTAGGGCTCGTTTGGAAGTGTTTTTCAAAATTGCTGAAACGCTTTTGATTAAAATATTTTAGAACCAATCCTTAGTAAAAGTGCAAATAAATTTTGAAAAAATACTTAAAGTGCTTTTAGAACCCAAAATTATTTTCTGTAAAAGCAATTTCAGTCATTTTAAAAGTATTTCCAAATCAACCTTTCGTCACCCATGAGATTAATGGGTATGACGTTTTAACAAAAGGGCTCAACAATACCGTGTGTTGGATGTGATTAATTTAAACCTAACAATGTGTCATGTTTACCATATTCATGTAATGCAGTGTTAGTTGCAGTTTGAAATTTTCCCAATAATGGGAATGGGGTTTCAAACAAAAGGGTTCGGCAATAGTATGTGCAGTATCACATCTTATTACCATTTGACGGAAGTCGTTAAACCTAACAACGTGTTATGTTTTATTATATTCATGTAATGTGGTGTTAAATACAATTTGAAATTTTGCGAATCCCAATACTGACTCAACTTATCCTATGCAAACATATAAATTGAAAACATGTACAAATCAATCGAATCGTATTGTGTTGAACATAACAACTACAAATTTAATTGTCATACTTCGTTATCAAGTAAATCAACTCTGTGATCAATTCATTGATCCTTTAAATCATAAATCACATCTTCTACATCATTTCACGATAGAAGATAATCTGGATGAATCGATCTTTTTGAGAACTTACAAGGATGATACCAAATTAACATATAATAAGAAGATGGACTTTCATAAATTATGAAGGTGCAACTTCCCAGTTGAATCTGACAGAAAATAATGGGCAAAAGCTGCATGTATGGCAGCCCCAATGGGAAGCACATCTTCATCGAGGATGTAGCGAGGACTATGCGGTGCATGTATGGCTCCTATCTTCTCATTTCTTGCGCCTAAAAACAGCATGAATCCGGGCACCTTGTCTATGTAAAAAGCAAAATCCTCACTCCCCATGAAGGTATCAGCTAATTTTATGTTTTCTTCTCCTACTATTTCGCTCGAGATTCGCCTTACTTGTTCATAAATTCTCTCGTCGTTTACAGTAGGAAGGATGGTAGGATGTTCCTTCCCATGGAATTCGACCTCAGCGGAGCACCGGTGCACGGCTGCCTGCCCTTTTACAACCTGTCAGCAAGAAGAATTTCAGTTGTATGTTTACGCTTAGCTAGACACGGTTACAATTTACTAAACAAACAATAAGTTGCATAAATCAGGGTTTAGCGTTCATATGCAATTTTGTTTTTGATTAAAAATTTGTAACCAGTTCGATATGTGCCTACTTCCACGTAGTTGGTGTATTACCTCTTCGATTCTTTTCATGAGTCCATTGAAGTTCTTCTTGCTAAAAGCTCTAAAAGTACCAGAAATTGTAGCTGACTGCGGGATGACATTGAAAGAAGTCCCCGCTTTAATCACAGCAACAGAAACCACCTGCATTAATGTTCAACATTGCATTGTTCAAGCACAATCCTGCTTTTTCTTTGAAACAATCACACAGACGAAATTGCAGAAAAAAAATATATACATACCTGGGAATCTAGAGGATCTGTTTCTCTCGAGACGATGTTCTGCAAACTAATTACAGATGTTGATGCTGCCAAAATCGGATCAATGGATTGCTGAGGAATTGCTGCATGACCCCCTTTCCCGTGAATTTTCGCTTTGAAGCTCCCACAACCGGCTAGAAATTCTCCAGGCCTCAATGCAACAACGCCAGTCGGATATACAGGCGCTACGTGCATCCCAAAAACTGCCTCCACATTATCAAGCACCCCTTCTTCAATCATGTCCTTTGCGCCTGAACCACGTTCCTCAGCCGGTTGAAATATAAGTACAACGGTTCCCTGCAAGGGTGACAAAATTACGAAGTGGACCAAACGAGTGGTTAGCGACACATTAATAGTAAGCGTTCGAGCGTGCCTATATATATCAACAAATTAATGAGTTTTTCATTAACTGAATATTTCACATCACCTGTAATGTGTCTTGCAGTTGTTTTAGTACTTTTGCAGCGCCAAGAAGCATGGCGACGTGGCCGTCGTGGCCGCAAGCATGCATTTTTCCCTCCACTTTGCTCTTGTTCTCCCAGTCCACCATTTCCTATACTCGTATTCAGGAAAGTACTGTCAACATGACAATGCTTTTTCAAAAGCATCTTTTTTCAACATTCCACTTTTAATCACTTGTCAAAAACACTTCGATTAAAATTTAAAAGCCAGTGAAACGAATAAAGTAGCAATAGAATATATATACATATATATATATATATATATATATATATATCAACCTGATCAAAACTGACAAAACCCAACAATTTAAATTGCCTTTGATAAAAGAAGGTTGAACAAAATAAATTAAATTAAACATAGTGAGATAATTAATTAACCTGAATAGGCAAAGCATCCATATCAGCTCTTAGAGCAACAAATGGAGGAGAGCCAGAGCCAATCGTGGCTACAACACCAGTTTTAGCCACAGGCCATTTATAAGCAACACCGAGTTTATCAAGCTCGCGGCGAATGAGTGCACTTGTTTCGATTTCTTCATATGAAAGTTCTGGGTTTTCATGCATTTCCCTCCTCACGTTTTTCATCCAATTCACTGTGCTGGGTTCGTTGGCCAGCCTAACTATTTGGTGTTTCACTGAATAAGTCTGATATGTGGTGGATAAGTTGATTTGGAGTTTCAGAGAAAAGCACAAGGGCATGGCAAGGGAGATTATTAGGAACAAAAGTTGCAGAAGAAGAAAGTCCATGTTGCACAAATTGCAGATGGAATAATGAGCAAGTAGCTTTGCTAGGTATATTCAATTGTGTGCGTGTGTGTGTGTGTGTGTGTGTGTGAGTATATATAGATACACACACAAATTAAAAATAAAAATGCTACAATGACTTGAAAGACTTTTCAGCTTTCAAATTAATAAAAATGATACCAGCACAGAAAAAGAAGGAGAAAAATAAATACTCTTTCGTTGGGGAAAATCAAAAGTTCTACAGCTTCTGAAAATAAAAGGTTTTAGTGTAAATTTTAGACTTCTTTCACAACCTCTATCGCACTTTATTCTTCTTCATCTCGGAAGAACATATAACAAAATAAAAGAAAAATATTAAGAAATAAATTCAAACGATAACCTAGAATCTAAGTGGAATTAATATTATGAAATAAATCTAAATCCGCACAACAAAAAAATCTGAATTTCAGAAGGAAATCTGGAAAATAAAACAAAATTCCTAATTTTACTCAAATCTTAAAATATTTTTTCTCGTTTCTGTTTTCCAACAATGGCATGGCAGGCAATATGCATATCAGATATTATGTAAGCATGGATTTTATCCAGTAATTTCATTTTTTCTTTTATGACTTTATCCTCAATCGATCGGCTGAGGAATTGTTTGTTTGTTTATTTTGAGTGATGCCTGGGGTGGGTAGTCGCAAGAACAACAGCTAGCTAGTGTGGAAAATAGATCACGTGATGCCTGAGGTGGGTAGTCGCAAGAACAACAGCTAGCTAGTGTGGAAAATAGGTCACGTGTTGAAATTTGGATTCGTGGACTTATTAAATATAAGATAATTTTTCGGGATGCATTTGAAGTATTACTGTTTCACTCAAATTAAGATATGGATATATACTTGGAAATTGAATATATAGATCATCAACAGTCAATCATATTATAGCAGGTGGAATGACATGTGTAGTGGCTAAGCCAATATTGGAATTTTTTTTTTGTCAACATCATGACTTATTATTTGAAAATTCTAATGCCATCCCTGGACATGTGGAAGAATACCACATAACAAATGTTTACTAAAAAGTAATTAAGAAACGTGAATTATATGGATTGGAAAAATCGCACCGAACCCCTTATTTACCTGGAAGAATATACGTAATTAGCATTTTCTTTTGTTTTCAAACATAAAAAAACGTGCGTTAGTTTCCAACGCATGCATCATCACATGAGTTAATTGTCAAGTCTTAAGTTGGACCTTTTGTCAATGGTGCATGAGACGAATATGATTCATGTGCGCATTTTGGAAGACAAAATATCTGCCGCCCAGGTCTCTTCATCTTCATCTTTCAACTCCCCAGGACCAATTAATTTATGCAGGGCAAAAAGAAAAACCACGGGTTGCATGCATACAACGATGAAACTATTCATGCACTCTTTTATTCGGGCTGTTTAAGAAAGTAGATTCTCATTTTTTTGAAAAAAAAATAATAAATAGGGATTAGTCGTGAGAGCTACTCTCTATTAAATTTTAACGAATTGGACCATTTATTTTGTATGTTGCACATTTAATTGTTACGATAAAATTCTAATGTTTCTTAAAATATAGTGTTCGTCAATTTTTTTGAACTCAATTAGAAGCCTCAAATATTTTCAATCAACTACTATTTTGTTAAGATGATATATGAGATGCACCTTAAAAAAAGGTCGATTTAAATCATTGAAGTTCAATGTGCATGAGATCCACAACTATTAGAAATTCCTTCCTTTGTTCTTTTATTATATTTTTTTATCGTTTATGTAAGTCGTTCAACATATACTCTAATCGAAGTAAAGACATTACTTTAATTCCTTGGAGAATTAAATCGACCATTCATCATTCATCATTCATAGTAGGAAGTCACATCATTCACCTTACCATAACAATTGTATTTAGTTTCAACAATTTTTTAATTCTATCACAAAATACATGTCCTATGATTATAATTTATACCCGGAGTATCCTCACCTGATTTTCTTTGTGAGGATTTTGGGGATTTTCTAATCATATATGTTCATCTTATATTGTGCGGTTAGAATTCATTGTAAATTTTTTTATTTAAAATTGATTATAAACAATTTAATAAAAACAGACCGCACGATATATGATAAATAGATATGATTAAAAAAATTCTGGGATTTTCACAAAAGAAGAACAGGCGAATCCTCTCTCATGATTATATATCTGTCAAGATCTTGACAGGATCCTGCGATTCCAACTTATTAAAAAGAACTTTAATCAACATATATATATATATATATATATATATATATATTTAAGTTCTATAAACTATTATATATCTCAGCTGATGATGTCTGGTATCGCTTTTTGGGACCTATCCTTTCTGTTTTTTTATTTGTGCGATCACAGTTAAATTACGTTAATATTTTATATTATTATTATTTTTTATCTTATTATTTTTATAAAAATATCAATATAAAATATTGATGTGATTCAACCAGCACAAAATAAAAAATAAAAAAAAGTGTATAAAAAGTGGGAGGGCTGAGAAGCGGATCCATTATATTGAGCGTACGAGTTGATGCTCTTGATCATTTGTGCAATACGTCATTCAATCACTTCTACTTAATTTTTCTTTAACTTTTAATCAGTTTTTGACATACCGGGTTCTTTTAAGGTGTAAAGTCATCACTTAAAACATAGGTTTCTAGTCTAGGATTTTTAAATCGTCTCAAAACTTAAAAGTTTTTTTTCCAGACGACGTCTTTCTTAAAAACATGACATTCTCATGTATAAATAATTTATGTTGTAAATTATACGATATATCTCAACATTAATATTATCATTCAGTTAATATGGTTCAAATTATTATATTAAAAACATAAATTTCACATTTGTTTTATCAAAAAGTTGAAGAGTAAACGTATTACAAATAACAACTCCGCTTTGTCAAGCAGATTCTTGCGCCTAGACCTATAACGGTGCACCAAAAATGGGGACTTATTGCGAAAATAGAAGGAGTAGAAAATCATGTCCCCTAGCATTTTGGACTTGCACCAGTCCAACCCAAGAGTCAGCCGCATGCATGCACAGCCCTCCCTTCCCCTCCCCTGTAATTCCTCTCTTCCACAAAAGACAATCCGCAACTTTCTCTCTTCTATCTTCTTCTCCCCACCCTGCACGATCACAAAGAAGGAAACACGACACGCATTCCCCCATTGATTCATGCACCTCTCCATCTCCAACATTCCTCTCACTAATTAACCATGGCATTCTGTTCCCATTCCCCCTTGATCACCCTTCTAACCCTAGTTTTACTCTTTCCCGCCGCGATAGCATCCCGTGCCCAGCTCACCGAAAACTACTACGATAAAACATGCCCAAAATTCAACGAAATCGTCCACCGCATCGTCACCGAAAAGCAAATAGCCACCCCCACCACCGCCGCTGCCGTCCTTCGCCTCTTCTTCCACGACTGCGTCCTCGAAGGTTGCGACGCCTCCCTCCTCATCGCTTCCAACTCCTTCAACAAGGCGGAGAGGGACGCCGACATCAACGTCGCCATCCCCGGAGATGGCTTCGACGTCGTCACCCGCATCAAGACCGCCCTCGAGCTCCAGTGCCCCGGGGTCGTCTCCTGCGCCGACATCCTCTCCGCCGCCGCACGCAACCTTGTCAACATGGTCGGTGGACCCCACTACACCCTCCGTTTCGGCCGCAAAGACGGTCTAATCTCCCGGGCCGATCGTGTGGAGGGCCACTACGCCAGGACCAACATGACCATCTCCGAGATCATCAACCTCTTCTCCTCCATGAATCTCTCCGTCCAGGACCTCGTCGCCCTAAGCGGGGCCCACACTATCGGTTTCTCCCACTGCAACGAGTTCGCCAAACGCCTCTTCAATTTCAGCACGACAGCGGAGACCGATCCCGCCCTCAATCGCAACTACGCGGAGGGTCTGAGGAAGCTCTGCGCCAATTACACTACCAACCCCGGGATGTCGGCGTTCAACGACGTCATGACCCCGGGGAAGTTCGACAACTTGTATTTCCAAAACTTGCAAAGGGGTCTAGGGTTACTGGCGACGGATAACGCCCTTGTGACGGATCCGCGGACGAAGCCGTTTGTGGATCTCTACGCCGCCGACCAGGCAAAGTTTTTCGAGGATTTCGGCCAGGCCATACAGAGGGTCAGCTTGATGAAAGTGAAGACAGGGAAGCATGGGGAGGTCCGACGCCGATGCGACGCCTTCAACAACCTTCAACAACCTCAAACCTTGAACAACAAACCTCAAGACTTGAACAACAAACCCCAAGCCTCGAACAACAATCCCCAAGATTCGAACAAGCAGCCTCAAGACTCGAACAACAAACCTCAAGACTTGAACAAGAAGAAAAAAATATCCTCAGCTTAATTCGAGCTCACCTGTTGTCAGTTTGTAATCGATGTAATTTGCATTTTTTTCATTTGTTTGTAAAGTTTAGAAATACGAAAATGTTGTCTCTCCCAGACATGTAGCTGCGATTTTTGTAAGCAATTATGTGCAGCTTATGAAATTACAAACTTACAAATTCATAAACCAAAAAGGAACTGCTTCTAATATAACGTCTGTTAAGTACGGCGAAATCGCCAGTTACAACAAGAGAAACTTGGCAAAGAACAGTTGGGAGCTTGTGCAGGAGCAAATACAATCCTGCCATAATTTTTCATTCCTTAATCCAAAATGACTAGTACCCAAGGAAAGAGTTCATCGAACAAATTGTGCCAATTTACATGTGTGATTTGATGACAATGCCGATGCAAAAAGAACGGGCTGATTGATTTAATGGAGCCAAATCATATCCGCTTATGCAGTTGTTGAACGTAATTCTGGTCAACTTGTACTTTGCTTCGATGGATGCCAAAACCACTGGAACCAAAAACTGGAAAGAGAGTGCCTGATTGACTTCCTGTAGCATAAGGAGATTCTCTTGAAGTAAAATCAAGATATCGTTGACATTGAACGCTGCAAAGCTAATAGAAGAAGCTATGACACTCACCCTGGTCAGCAAGGTTTTCTTTTGTCAACCTTTAAGCGAAGGTTGAACCATTTTTTCTTCTTAGATCTATCTCTAAACGAAGGTTTCTTATCTCTCACTTGACCATCTTCTTTGACCTCCTTAGGCTGACCCTTATTTCTACTCCTACTTGAACTACGCTTCATTGGAGGAGCAATAGTATACGAGGCATGAATTTTATTCCTCTGCTTGAGAAGCTCGTCAATCTGAGGAGAAACCCAACATAGTGGGGAAAAAGAAAAGGAAATGAAAACAGCAGAAACTGAGTGTAGTTCAAAATTATCAATATGCTTAAGCATTCAAATGAAGTTTGTTTAAAAAGGTACAAAGAGCGTTACCTCTTGCATTTCTTGTGTGTATCTGGAGGTCATCTCCGTGAATTGTGCCAGAACCTGTAAACAAGCCAAGTGAAAAGTAAGGTAAAGGTATTTACAATTACAAGGGTTATATGCAGTGCTTATGTCATGTACAGACCTCTTTGTACTCGGTTTCAAATTTTGATAACTCCACTCTTTTTGATAGTATTTGAGCTTCCACCGCCCTTAAACTTTCCTTTTCTTCTGCAAAAGGTCCACAAGAAAGAACTTCTATCGTGTAGCTTGCACTTTTGAAAAAATTGTCACCTAGAATCGAATTTGCCACGAAACCGAGGTGGTAGTGAGGTTTAGTAGAGTACAGTACAACTAATAAACACAGTAAACTCGACATAGACAAAAGTTACAAACCATAAACAGAAAACACATGGGTGCCTGCTTTCAGTTCGGTTAATTCACATGGCTGAAACCCATCCAGCTTTTTAAAGAATGCAGCATCAGGATCCTTTGCACTAGCCATCTAGAGCCAAAAGATTTATAGAAACCATAATAAGAACAATTAGGATAAAAAACCTGAAACAAAAACTAGAAACATGGAATTCAAAGGTAGAATTAATTATTACGATTTCCAACAGCTCACCGAGTTCGATGTTGGGTCCAAACGATATACAGGGAAACCAAGAAAATACATCCCAGCAGACGTAACCTTTCCAGTTTTTGCACTGTCCTCCTGCACCAGAAGTAAAATACAAATGAGCAACTAAGACAAACATGGTAAAACAAGCATATGCCCCCGCCAACATTACAGACATGAAAGGTAGGTAGTTAGGACAGTTTTGTCTAGAATGAAAATAACAGTGGCCAGAACAATTTATTTATAAGAAGCATCGCCAAAAGATCCCAATCATTATATTGCAGCTGATATGAAACCGTAATTCTTACGCATATATCAGTTAGTAATTGAAAATACTAGCACTGTAGCCCCATTTTCATTCTTCCTTCCATGCCTCCATCCCCAAAGAAAGATCAATTCGGAAAGAAGATGATATTAACATGTGACCCTTGATTTTACATGACTTTGACTGAAAGCAAGACCATGTTCTTATAAGATAAAAATCGTCCCACTCTTCAATTTATCCTATAAGCCACCCAGCTCTATATTTATAGTTCACGGTCATATGAAGGAGCTTATTGTGGTGCTGGGCTACATTAATGATCCATAACCCAACAAAATTAAAGATGAAAAATCTTGGCACCTGTAGGCAAAGGCTCAATCCACCAGTCTCCTCCTGATCAAAATACAATAGCTGCAAAAAGAAAATTTCGTCCACAAAACTTGACAAGTTAAAAAAGCAGAAGATAATCGAATAGTTACTTTCCAGGTGACACGTGTACGAAGAGATCTAAGACTTAACCTTGAACTTGCTTTTGTCAGAAGATTGCACTTGGCACACAAATCCAGCTTTTGCTTCCGCTTCCGTTATTGTAACAGAATAGAAGTGAGCACATTGCTTTTCAACCTGTTAAAAGACAGGAAAATGAGTGAATAAATAGAACACTATAATTAAAATAATAAACCAGGCCAAAAAAGGATAACTTACCTTTTTCGTTATAGACTGCCCCAATGGAAGTGGAAGGATAGTGACCATCCCATTTAGTGCCTCCTCCAAGACAGTAGCTGATACGGTGGTCTTTATCGGCACTCCAAGTTTACTGATGTGTAAAATAGTGTTACATCATCAGGAATTCTTTCATAAGTTCAGAGAAGGGAAGAAAATTCTGAAGAACAAAAAGAGCAAAATAAACCAACCAAACCTGAAAAGGGCAGCAAACATGGTATTTACAGCACCCAAACTTGAAAGATCTAGCTCCAAGTCGTGGCTTTCTGTTTCAACAGCCTAGACAACCAACAAAGGAATCATGTTCAGCAAAAAATATTCATGTTAACCAAAAGGATAAAATGCATCGACATAATCCAAGTTAAACGCATGCATCAACAGAGGGAGCGACTGCAGTCTTGACAGCCCTAAAGTGTGGGACAAATAATTTGCCTCTGATTAAAAAAAAGGTGACTGAATCTTCAATAGTTCACGATAATAAGCACCCAAAAAATATCTCACCTGAAAGCCGGCTGTGTCATACTGACGTCGTTTGTCTGGATCAGACAATATATTATAAGAAAACGTAACCTCCTTGAACATATCAGCTGCTTTAGGGTCATTAGCATTTTTGTCAGGATGGTACCTGAATGATACATTGTAGCATTATCAATAAATTTTTCTCTCTTTTACTCTGTAAGATTTGAACCCATTCAAGCAACCAAACGACCACATGGAGTCATGGACCAAGGCGCAGCACATTTTCAAAATCCTTTATATTATACAAGATTATCAAGGAAAAACATATAAGGAAGTGCAATCTGATGCCTTAAACTAACCCATTAGATCAAACTGAACATTCAATTTAAAACCTAGGAAACTTCAATCTTTCTACTGTAAATCCAACACCTAAACATCTGGAATTCCATAGTCAGAACCATCTAATATAGAGTTAATAATATGTTAGCACGAATCTGTCCAAAAAGCCTACAAGAAGATTTCACCACAGAAATCCGAGACTCACATGACTACGCAAAAGAAGTGTTGCAACGCAGCTGCCCACGATGCGGAATAGCATAGCTTATAAGATAGTGATTAGCAAATCTATGCAACTATCAGGAAACCTTTAATTTCGACCTAATCCTTCACCCAATCTACTCTCTCTCTCTCTCTCTCTCTCTCTCTCTCTCTCTCTCTTCTGCAGATGCTCCACACAAGCGATGGTCAACAAACCGGGAACCACTACTTCCAGCGAATACTAATTCTACAAAATTCTTAACCCTTATTCCTAAATTTCATGCCTTCGTCTTTGTTTGCATCTAAGTTGCGTTTGACTTTGGATTATGCAAATTACCAGCATTTATTACAATCTCATTAGAAACAAGAATCCGTGCACCCAATTTCACAACTGATATTCTCAATTACATCAGCTACAAATTAAATACAAATTAACTTCAAAAATTACAGAAGGCATACGCTCGAACTCATCGAAGAAGAAATAAACAAAGTCCAACAGTGCCTCGGAACTCAAAAGCTGATAAAAAAAAAAAAAAGGGATAAAATGGAAGATGAGCGTACTTGAGAGCCAGTTTCCGGTAAGCACTTTTGATTTCCTGGTCGGTGGAGTTCCTACTGACGCCGAGGACCTCATAAGCGTCTCGCCGGAGCTGCTTCTCAGCTTCCTGCTTCTCCGATTTCGATCGGCTGCCCGGCATTTTCAAATTGAGGGCCGATTTCTTCACAAAACCCTAGAAATTGCCTCTCGATTACCTCCGAAACGCCGATTTCACGATTCCGGAGTGAAAATTTCCCTCATTTCAAAGAAGTGGAGGAGCCGAATCAGCTGTCGCACAGCACTGGAGCATCAGAAAACCAGGAGGCAGAGAGACTCCATGCACATCCAAGCTGGAGCCTTGGAGGAGAGAGAGGGGGTGGAGAGAGAGAGAGAGAGAGAGAGAGAGAGACAAGAGAGATGGAGGGGGAAATTAGGTGTCATATAGTTATTATTGTTATAAAATATGTCAACTCCGGAGAAAATTTGAAAAGGAGAGGATTCCTGATAATGTACGCCGGGGTGCGTAATACGCATGGTTTGCACGCGATCGGCGCGTGTGGTGTTATACCAAAGCCGCAAGAATTTGTATCCTTCCTTTCTAACGTAAACTACTAAATAAATCACAATTATGTTCTAATCTACGTTAATTAAATTTGAGATTTACTCCAATTAAGTGGGAAAAGGAGTTTCATGCAACAAAATTTCATTTTGGTGATGTTTTAAGTAAATAATACATTTTCGTATAAAAAAGTTAAAACGCGTATTAATATTTGATTGACTTGAACATCGCAATAATAAAATCCATTTTGTAGACAAATTTGTCTCATTAAAGGAAGACAATCATCTGTAAACAAAAGGCTAATCAGTATTCATATAAATCATTAATATACAATCTCATCATTTATTCGTGTAATAGTAACTTTTTATTTAAATACAAACGATCATAGAGGACGAAGATTTGAGCTTAAGGTCATCTTCAACCGAGGGTTGGCTAGATGACTCGTTTTAGCCCTCTGGTCCTTCAAGATATTAATATTTTAATGAACAGTACATGGCCATATTTGCCTCCGTCTCCAACCGAGGGTCAAAGGGTCAGAGTGCTCGTTTTAGCCCTGTCACAAAAAACCGTCTCCAACCGAAGGCCATATGGCCAAACATAATTTATTATTTAAATTTAAAAACAACAACAACTTAAATTTAAAAACTACAACTTGTATTTAAAAACTACAACTAAAATTTAAAAACTACAAATTAAATTCGAAAACAACATTAACTTAAATTTAAAAACTACAATAACTTAAATTTAATATTTATAATCAACATCATCTTCATCATCCGCCATCGTAGGAGTATAGTCAGAGGTAAACAACTACCGTCGGCTCATAATTTTTTTTTTTCTATCAA
This sequence comes from Pyrus communis, assembly GCF_041283825.1. Lineage (NCBI taxonomy): Eukaryota > Viridiplantae > Streptophyta > Magnoliopsida > Rosales > Rosaceae > Pyrus > Pyrus communis. The sequence goes on along the minus strand of NC_142580.1, from coordinate 4,936,341 downwards.
AATAGGCCTTACTCATTAGAATGTAATTCGAAGTGTTCTTTTCCATATTCTTATTATCCATCTCTTTTTGTATTTGTTTGGCCCATTCTTCATGCCTACATTTCCTTTCTTCCACCTCAAGGGCATTTTGGTTCGCCAATAATTGTAATGAGGCTGCCACTTCATGTTGAGCGGCGTAATCATCATTTGCCTTACCCTTTTCCTTCAACCTTCGCGCCTTGTTTTGTCCCATAGCCCTAAGTATGGAACTTTCACCCGAAGACGAATTTTCTACCCTTATTTGTTGAATGGTTAGAGATCCATCTTCATCCATATCTGCAGCTGAGGATGCAATTCTGAACACCGGCGTAGAAGCTATTTGTGGTGGATCTTCAAATAACACTCACCCTTTACAAATTTCCCAACAACTGTGAAACTGAAAGGGTTTCGAGCTGCTGTCCATATACAACACCTCCACTTTGCATACCTAAAAAAAAATAAAAGGAAATTAATTTATGAAATTAAATGTAATATAATTAAATATTTAAAATAAATTGTGAAAATACTTACTTCCTCGTAGTAATTAGTGCCGCTTTCATGTCTACTTGCGGCTGCTAACAATGCTTGATGCCATTTGTTCAAACTTGGCTGAAGATGTTTCTTCCATTTTGAAGAACAACTCTCGTGGTTTCGAATATTCACTGGAGTGGTGCCTTCATAGAACTCTAAGTATTTTTTGGATACACGAGTTCAAACACCGTCATTTGTTTGACAATTCCCCCTCACACTATCTTCTGACACCCATCTATAAGCCTTGCAAAAAGCTTCATCTTCTTTTCGGGTCCAAGCCCTACCTTTCATTGCAGACGAGGCCATTTCAAAATTATTAAAAAAATTGAAGGATAGATTTTTGAAAGAGGAAGGAAAATATGAGAATTGAAATGGTGTAGGAATGGTGAAAATTTTGTGAGGAATGATTTAGGTATTTATAGGGAAAAAAATAGAATGTGATATCCACACACCCCATTTAACTTCTCACACACCTTTAAAAAGAAAAAAAATATTGAATCCAACGATAACTGGCGCTAGCTAGCCGTTGGATTCAAAATTCTTTTTAAGAAACCAACAGGATTAATCAGTTTTCTAGCTAGCCCTCTAGCCCTTTCAGATTCCGTGGGGTCCTCTCAGATTCCAAGAGCCCTCTGGCCTAGCCCTCGGTTGGAGACGATTTTTGGACTATTTTGGGCCCTCTGGATCCTTTAGTTGGAGATGGCCTAAAACCTCACGTACAAGCGTGAAAATTCTTGACCAACTAAACTACAAACTCTTTGAAACTCAAATTTATTATGCTTTGATAGTGTGTTCTGATGCAAGTGATGAGAGAATGTTGACCAGATTCGATGACGAACGTTTCAATAAACAAAATGACGAGTACACTATTCAGAAGTGCATACTTTACATAGTAAACTCACACTAACAAAAATGGAGGCAGATTGTATGCCCTTCCCATCCCATTCTATTTTGTGCTGTCACGGTTAAGCCACGTTAACATTTTATATTGATTTTTTATAGAGATAATAAGATAAAAAGCAATAAAAATATAAAATATTGACGTGACTTAATCGTGACTGCACAAATAAAAAAAGATAAAAAGAGCACCCAAACAAAAGGTCAGACAATATGCCTCGCACAAAAATTTACGCCATTTTAAGAGTGAGAAAGAGAAACTGCGCACTGGGAGACACACCTCCTATTTGTTTGAAAAAATGGCTCAAAGGGAGGTGGGTTGGAGCATTGCCTCATTGATCATAATCAAAGCTAAAAAGGCTAATGAGGTTATTCAAATCGCTATCAGTGCGGTGGGATTGAATTAGAACCTTGACCTCAAACTTTTACAGATTATTAATTATTAAAAATAAAAACTTATCGTTTACAGTTAATAAAATATTTATTTATTTATTCTTCTTCTTTCTTGGGAAATTATCATTACCATGATTTATGAACCCTTCATATAAAAGCATATGAAATAATGGGTCTGACATATCATCATATGGTCCACTTGCTTCATACATGGAAAATAATAATATATAAATTTATCATCACCCTTTTTGTCGAATAAAATGTTTCATTTATTTATTTTTGGAATTATAAATGCCGATATGATTGAAAACATAAATATGACAGGCTATATACATAGACATTCTAGGATTGTTGAAACTTAATTTTGTTGTTTAGGGCAAAGTATGGGGGTGGGGGCAACAATAAAAGGTGTTTGGGTGCCAAGAAAAGGTTTGATGAAGGTGGCTCCAGGCAAGAGTGGATGTACATTGAGACCAAAGTAGTTCCAGGACTATCAAGTGTTTGAATAAATATCTTCGTAAGTAAATTGAAATTCGTTTGCCCGTTTTCCACTTCAAATCATAAATCCACCACTTACTGCAGACTTGTGTTATATATGGCTCATGCAATGCATGGTCAGAAAATCATTCATTTCTATTACACCTCAATTCCATATAGGAACAACGTTAAGTTTTATTATGGAAGTTTGCTGTCATGACAGAGAGTAAAAGGTGAAGTAATAAGAACCAACATCAGCCAGCTTCATGATGGATGTGTATATCTAACAATACATACAGTTCGTTGGACTTCGTATATAAAGATAAATATCCTTAATTATTTAAGCTACAAATTGCAGCATTTCTTATTTTATATGCACGATAACCTTTTTTTTATTATTTATTTGCTTGGGTGATTTAGTTACAATTATGTATTAGGTTTGCTTTGTCGAGGTTGGTGAATCACCAAGCGTAACTTATTGTGCAACAAATAAAAAGACAAGCAGAAGAATATGAGTTGAAGGAAACATACATAGTGTTCTCAAATTTGATTTGGTTTTGTTTAATATTCCTTTTTTCATTTTTTTAATGAGATTTGGCAATTTGGCATGAAGGTGTCTTTCTTGTAAGAAATCAGACTGTCAAGAGGGCGACCCTTTGCCTATTCGTGCGAGACGGGGCAAATGAGAGATGTAATGTAACACCTTCTCATCCTTAGCTACATCACATCCATCCTTTCGACGGCTCGGAAAAATATATCCTATGAAACAGAGTGTTTATCCATACATTTTAGGTCATTTTTCGATTCTTTGTTTCTTTATTCAGAAAATCAAAAAATAAAATAAATTGATAAGTACACACTTTCTAAGTTTCTCATACATGTTTGATACTAACCTTTATGTCCGCTTGATTTATTCAATTTCATGACAAAAAAAATCAAAAGAGGTGTGTGAGCCTAAAAATAATGTGAAAATTATATTTCTAAAATAAAAACTCGCGAGACTGCTCAGAGTTTGACATAATTGTAGTTAGTTTAAGTTGTCCAGGCCCATAGTGTAAAAAAAAAGTTGTCCGGCCCAAATCAATTATAATGCCAATTTATAGATTTGAGGCCCATTGGGATTTCATTCCAAGTTGAGTCTTGACTTTTCATCCTTCAAGTAATTTTCAACTTGGTTTAAGTAATTAGGCTGTTTGCTATAAATGTCACATATAGTACTATAGTAGTAAGGGTTTTTGTGGCAAATGGTTATTGAAATTGATCTGTTTCATTATTTTGGTCTCTTAATTTGAAAATCAGTTAATGTTGTCTATGAAAGTGACTATCATAGATCAATTTAGTCATAACGGTTTAATTTCGTTAAACTTTCTGTTAGTTTGCTATCATGCAACACATGGAGCCTACAAAACCAACAATTTAGGTCCACGTGGACAATGCCCCAGGAAAAATCAATTACTTGGAATTTAAATAACAGTTCGAAACCAAAGAAAATAATTTAAAAAGTAAATAAAAGTAAATCAAGAACTCAATCGATGTACAATCGTTCAATCGTACGTGCTTAAAATATAAAATTGCATTTCATAATATATATAGTAGAAGAAAAGTAAAAGGAAAAGGATTCACACCTCGCGTGGATGTTTTTATATGCAATGTGCATGGACGTGTACTAACCGTAGTTTCTAATTGTACGTAACTGAAAATTATATACGCAATTGCAATACTTAAGATTAATAAGGTAAATAAGTCAATTTATAGATAATTAATTTGTTGCTTTAAATAATAATGTAAGCATATCTGCAATTAAAAATCAATTAGGTGAGGAGGCTTATTAGACCGATCGACTACCACTACTAGTTTTAAATTTTATTAATTAATAGAATAAGAAATTAAGAATGCATGATTTTGGGATTTGGTTTTTATTAGTTTACGACTTATAAGATATGATGAGATGGACAGCTTCATCGTAATCTTGAATCCAACTCCATCTATATATATGAGAACTTTTTTATGTCCCAGAAACATGACTTGCTACATCAGTACATCAACTGTCATGATATAATTGGTTAAAAATTTATTTTTCAAAATTTCAACTAATTAATTATAACACTTAGTATGTCGAACATTGTGTTTGGCACATCATAAAATCTCTTATATGTATATATATTAACAATGACAAAATGCAATAGCCAGTCTGATAGAAAATCCATCGAATAAAAGCCTTTTATTTGCCACTAGAAAAGACCTCAACATTGTTGGAGTGAGAAGAATAATTCAAACAAGTTGTTTATATTAATAAAAAGATTATTCAAACAAACACTTATGTTAAGAAATAGTTAATACACAAGTGCCTTTAATTACTTGGACGACTGACAAGTGTTCTTTGTTATTTTAACATCCCATGATATGATACTCTTCTAGAGTATTGATGCTTTTACTGGAATGGGTCAAAACAAATGAATTTGGGAAGAAAAATACAATTGTCATACGTTGGCCTAGCTCTTCTAGAAATTTTTGGGTGCACGTAAGAACATGTCTAATCATAAAAGCAAGGATCATGGGCTAAAGATAAAATCTCTAGTCTTCTAAACTGACATCATTCATGAAATTTTATCTTTTTAAAATTTTATTGTTCTAACGGTGAAAGAGGTTAAAGGTTAAAAAGTGTTAAGTGCTCATTTTTATTGGCTACTGATATATATTGTTCTAAGCTACCATCTTAAGAATTCATGAACAAGATCTAGAGCTAATATGGCCTCACAAGGAGTCTTGGGTCTCAACTAGCCTAGGTTGATTGGGTGCGTCAGAAAGGATTTTTTTTTTTTTTTTTGGCAACTTGGGGCTAAATCTTCTCCTGGCCTGGGGTAAAGGTCATGCGTTAGATATGCTATAACAGAAAAATTGACCACCGTACGGTGTTATTAATTCACACGTTATAATATCACTAGTAATACTAGAGAGATCATATTTTTTAAACCAAATGATGTGTTTGTAGATGATTGGATTGTTAACTAAGTGTTGATTAACGTATTTATTTATTATTGATGACACATTATTTGATTTACAAATTTGATTTAAAATTTTAATCTTTCTACCATTACCCTAATATCGCGGACAACAAAATTAATATTTTGCGAATCATTTGTCAAATACACGGTTTGTAACATGATCGAATTGCAAAACACCAGTCACACCGAAAATTTTGTTGTTATGCTATTATGTAATTTTCACTTCGAGATTTTCTTTCATTTTTTTTTCAAAAGAAATGATGTCATGATTGTTTGTTTGTTTTGCGGTTATTATTATTAATGGAGAGGGTAACTTCTAACATTGAAAAAGAAAATCACTAAATTAATAATTTCTTTTAAAGAACCAAGAGCTAGTTCATCGCCCTTCTTTTAATTTTTTTAACAAAGTTCATCGCACTTGAAATGAAAGAAAAAGAATTCTTGTAATTATAGTTGACTCCTCAAGTCGTATACCTATAATATTGCTGAGTTTTCTCAACAAAAAATAATAATAATAATATTGCTGAGTTGGAAACCAAGTCATGAATCGTCGATGTTGCACTTGATTTTAACGAAAATTAGATCTGTTTTAAGGATGCTAATCTACAAAAAGTAAATTCAAAAAAAAAAAAAAAAAAAAAAAAAAGATAAATCAACACACACAACGAGTAGACTATGGAATTTTCTCCATACCGACATGTCAAACTTATAAAGTTAAAGGTAAGAAAATTCCCTTAACATTAGAACTTTAGAACAGAAAGTTTAATATCCAGTTGTCCACACAAAAAATGCTAATACAATACAAACAATTGTCAGCAAATTAAGGACCTGAAAATCCTGCATGGCTTCATTTGCAGCTACTAAATATATGTACATTTGAACGTATAAAAAACTATATATATATATATATATATAATGCAGTTCATATATTTTTGTTTCACTTTGGAAGATGAAAAATAAAAAATCTCAAACTACTGGAGAACAAATGGCAGCTTTTGTACTGAAGAAGAAGAGCCATGCATGCTAAGCCTCACTCCTAGAAGATCTCCGAATTTTCGACGGCACACCGAGCTCTAACTGAAGATCCAACGGTTTACAGCTCTGATGAGTTGAAGCAGATAAAGGAGAAGGCTTGAAGACGATAGGCCTGCTTTCTCCCGACCTGTCTGTTTGCGTTAACGTAAACTTATTAAGGTTTATAACATGATCTTGTTCTCCCGTTTGGGAAGAAGGAAACTGCTGCTGAGGTGGCACTGAATACCAATTGGAAACCTGAGAGTGGGACCCGCTCGAGGACCCATAACTTTGATCGAACGAGTTGAAGCTGATCTGGGATTCTTCGTGGAGGGTGAATGGATGGTCAGGATTGAGATACGATGAGGGGTCGTAGAACCACGATGGAGCCACCGTAGAGCCATGGTGGTGGAAAGTTTGGAAAGGCTGGAGGTAATAGTTGATTCTGGCTTTTCTGGCTTGAAGCTGGAGCCTTTTTTTCTTCATTCTCTCCTTTTTGTGTGCATTTTGATGCCCACCCAGTGCTTGCGAATTTGCAAACTCCTTGAAGCAATATTGGCACTCGAATTTCTTGTCATCTGGATCACTAGTCGAGCTTTTCTCATTCTCTCTGTATCGTTCCAATTTTATCGGATGTGAGACAGAGTTTGATGAATTTACACTTTCATCCCCACCACCTTCTGCTGCTGACCGTCCTCCTTTCATGGAGGTTTCTTCATTCCTACGTGGATTCAGCTCAAATCCGAAAAGCCTGAGCTTCTTCTCGGCACAAGCTCCTACGGTATTGGTTTCCGATTGCATTTCTAATTTTGTAATGTGGGGGAGGAAAAACTATAGGAAGATATTTCGAGTGGTTGATTTGTAGGGAGTAGTTGTCTGGCTTGTGCTTCTTTTATAGTAAACTCTATGGGTTTCCAACGATTTATTGCATCTCAATTTATATTGGTTTTTTCTAATGTTCATGATGGGATTAAGAAATGTACACCAATTAAGTGCCAATAAAAACAAACGGAGAAAAGGAAAAGTCAGATCGGAGAAGCTGTCTCATGCATATATCAGTTTTTTAAACCCTTTCATATTAAGTTAGATGTAGAACAGTAGAGGTAGATACACACTTGGAAAAGTTCCAGACAGTACGTTTTCATTGTTAAGCAAGAAAGAAGTCTATTTATTTACTTATTTGAGCGATATTTTAATTAATTTATGGACGTTTTCATTGTTAATTATGAATAATTATTTTATGTATCTATTTATACGAGCGTTATTTTAATTTAATTATTATATTATGAGGAGAGCGATTCAAGAATTTGGATGCATAAGAAGGATAAACTGTGTTAACGAAATTAATTAGGTCTAGATTTTCATTCGTCAAACTAGGAAATGTGATATAATTACACACTTTAGAATATATAAAAATACCATTATATACCACCACTTGAGGCATTTTAAAACATTTATTCCATGATTAAAGTTACTATGAACATAATTAACTGCATCCAATTAACAAAAGTCAAAGAAAGACGGGAATTTTCAAAAGAAACAAGGGATTAACTTTGCAAAAACCAACAAAATCTTTTTCACTGTACTTAAATGAATATCTTAGATTATGTTACAACGACTCAATGAGTCATGAGTGGATTCGTGTATTGTCATCTACCCAAGAACCTAATCATAATATTTTTTTTTTTTTTTTTAAAGCGCATTAGAATATATAGTTTATTTTACAGGTGTTGGTGCTCAGTCCCATCCACTCCAGGACACCAATTATGTAATTAGAATTTTTTTAACGAAACTCTCAAAGTGGGATGCTTTATGCTGTTATGGATTTTCTGACATCTTACAATTTAAAGTTAATTTCTGTGCTAATACTCTAAAATATTGTGCTAAAAATATGAGGTGACAGAAAATCATAGAGAGTCATATTATTTAGAGAATCTCCTTAGCATTTTTCATGTAACTAATATACAATTATGAGATTTGTAGCTTTGTGATTGATCAGCACTAAAATGAAACTTCTTGGTAATTAGAATGATTAATTATCCTAAACCAACGAAACACAATTAAAATATGTGTATTAATTTTGACCATGTTTCTAAAAAATATGTACTTAATAGGAACATAGCAAGGCAGATTAGTTGATAAACAAAGCAATATTTAAGAAGTGGGCAATGAGGTCAGCATATATACTGGTTAGGGTCTTGGATGAGATCTTAGCGTATCTTCTTAGAGCAGGCAAAACCCTAATTTTTTATATTATTACCCAAAAAACATATGTTTTCAGGTGAATCAAGTCATCATCTAAACATTATTTTTATGAATTAAGAGAAGCATTTGGGATGGACAGGTGTTCTGATTGGACCCCGCATTTTGTAGCTTTGGGTTACAGATTCTATAAACTTCTTAGATTGTGTTGTTATTCCGTTGTCTTTTCTTAAGATCTTGTTCATGGTGGACTTCTTCCACCAATAGAGATTTCTCTCATGCTCATCTAATTCCCACTCCTCTTTCTTTCTTCTCTCTCTCTCTCTCTCTAAATTTCTAATCGGCCTTTTTCCTGCTTTTGGGAGAAGAATTCCAATTCCAACCAGGCATGCTGTCATCAAGCCATTTTCAACAGCATGTGGAATAAAAATGAGGCCATTTAGAAATGGTGGGTTGGTTTTGATTGATTGATTTCATATGTTTCCTTTTGGTTTATCCATAATTGGGTTCATATTTCATAACTTGATCCCCTAAGACACCCCTCCAAAAAGAAACCTTACTTCGTTCCACTAATCTTGCTTTCCTTCCACTACCCTATCTTGCTTTGCTTCCACTTCTGGACTAATCTCCAAACTAATATTCTCTCTTATTTTATTAATCTACAAAGAAAACCAAAATTGACTGAGGGCAAGTAATATGGATTACCTGTTTAATTAAAGATCAGAACTACCAAAGTTAGATGAGAGAGTGACAATTTTATATATGTAGTCTGTGTATATGATATCACGAAGTTATGATTTATGAAACATCTGATCAGATGCATGCATTATACATACGCTAGCCAGTTAATTATATGTAGCTAATCAGATCAGATGTTTACCCTTTTAGGAGAACAACTTCTATGAACTTGGGATATCATGTTGACGACAATACAATATTTAAAGTCGTTCATACATTACTATATGAAAAAGTTAAAATAAATGGTAGTGTATAATTGGTTTATAATGCTACCAAACTGGTGTTCCGATTGCATGAAAATAAATGGTAGTGTATAATTGGTTTATAATACTACCAAACTGGTGTTCCGATTGCATGAAACTTCTTTTTATCCTCTTAACTCTTTTAATACGAGAGATTTTGCCTTGTCAACGTGTGCATACATATGATGACACGCAAAAATTTCTAATGTTGGTACAACTGAATTTAAATCCAAAAAACCTATATACACACGGCGACACGCAAGATTTTCTATTGTTGGTACAACTTAATTTGAATCCAAAAAGCCTCCGGAATACAAACGAAGTTGCGTGGCTACCTGCTACTGAAACAAATTAACCAATGCATTAGAGATTTAGTGCCTTTTGGTTAGAAATTTGTCACCCATAATTTTTATAAATCATTTATTCAACTGTTACTTGGACATTGTTAATGGGAAGCAACAAGGCTGAGTCCAAACTGATGCCTCCCCAGTCATTTCAAGGAAAGAGGGTGGGGGAAAACTTATCTTCATATAAGTGGAGTCACTGCACAATGCACATGCCTTTATCATTTTAAACTATTAATTTGTATTCCTAGTTAAATTTGAACTAGGGTTTGCTTGAAGAAAATCTAGTACTGAGAGTGACAGAAGAAACTTCATATATATGATTTTTTTACATTCCTTTATTGAATTTGTTTTTTAAAATATGCTTTTAGAGTAATATAACGCTGACTTCTTGCCATTTTTCAGCCGCAGAGTGCAGATTATCCGAATCCAAATATTGATCTGAAATACTATGTTTAGGCACATAGCTAGCTTGGTAGAGCTGAAGTCTTACATATATATACGCAATCACTCTTTTACTATTACACGTTCAACTTCCTGGTGCTTGGTATGTATATGTATGATTACGATAGAAAACTATTTCTAACAACGTATGTCATTTAAAGTTAAAAGTGCACAGAGGCATAGAAACGGTTTCTAGGAAGGTCATCTTAAGGTTTTTTTTTTTAAAAAAAAAGCACTTGAATTTAATAAAAATTTCGACGTAATTAGTATACTACTTTATAGTAAAACCAACTTATGAGCGCAAGTATTTATAATATAAGTAATCCCTTTTTTTGGTCAGTATAACATAAGTAGTCCCTAATAAACTCTTACAAGGCGGTTTATTATCGTATGTATTATGTAACGGAGTCAAGGGAAATGTAATCCCAAAATAAAAGCAAGTCTCAAACATGCTGTTTTATTGTATCCCGCAATTTTAATATCCGTCTATCGAATCACAAAGTGACCCATGCATTTGGTTGAGGTAGATTCTATGCCCTCTTACTTCCCATACATTCTCATCTCTTTCTGTTTGTACGATCACGGTTAACCTACGTCAATATTTTATATTACTATTATTTTTTGTCTTATTATCTCTATAAAAAAATTAATATAAAATATTAACGTGATTTAACTGTGACCGCACAGACAATAAAAAGATGTGAGTTATGAGAAGTAAGAGTGCAGAGAATCTGCCTCTGTATTTGGTCCCATCCACCCACGACCGATCCCACCCGATTCACAGCATCTCCAAAGGCCTAGGCAATGACTAGGCATTTCCATTTTGCTGCACCACGTACACCAATCTACCATACGAGGAACTAGGCAAATGCCTAGGCAAAATAGCCTGATGGAGTTTCAATTATTGCCTTGTTGAAACTGCTTAGACAAATCGGGTCCCATCATTATTTTAATCAAAACCATATGATTCATGCTCCTTAGAACTTGAAATTGAATTATATTTTTTTTATTTTCAAACGATAAATTTTGTTAAATTAAATATTAATTAATCACTAATAAGATTTGATTTCACGCCATCATACAAGAACTAACACTATGGTACCATTATTTTAATCAAAACCAAATGCTTCACGGTCCTTAGAACTTGAAAATGAATCATACAATTTTTTTTTTGTCAAAACGACGAATTTTATTAGATTAAATGTTAAATTAACTGCCACATAATTTAAACCCCCGCATCATGAAAAAGCTTAGCACTTTTCCACTACTGTGGTAAATAACCACTTGCAAATTATATAATTATTGAAATAAGCAAAATATAAACAAATACTAAAATAATTAAAAGCCTTTCTTATTTGCCTTACCATTTGGAGGGAAAAGTTTTAGAACAAGCGATAAATCATTCTACATCTCAAAAATTTGCTACAATTACTATAAACCAATAACGATCTCTAATTTAAAAATGCGACAACTGGTTGAAGGGCAAATATGACACCCCGACTAGAGCAAGTACACGCTGATCATTTCATAAAAAGGGGCTTTCTAACATGCGCTTTCGATCACCGAATAGTAACCGATGGCCCCAAGATATCTTGGTTTTCAATGTACATTTGTCGCTGGAGGCCGCTTGGAACGAGGCAGGAGAGCAAGAAGAAGCTTCTTCCTAGGTCCCTGCAACAAAATCAATCTTCATGAGAACCAACAATACACCGTATGTCGAGCAGGTTAACTCTGTATTCTAAAATCAGAAACGCTAATACATTCACAACCACATCCAAAGGTCACAAGGCAACACGCACTCTGCTGACGAGGTGCCAGATTGATCCACATAAAAGTGGGGACTTGAACAAGTACCACAAAAGACACTTCCCCAGATGTTAGAATGCATGCAACACAATGCTCTACTGTGCACACTAATCAAGTAGGATAAAACACCTAAGTTGGACATCATTAGTAAAGCAAACTAACAAGAAAAAACAAAAGGGGGAAAGGGCAAGTACCATAGGTATTCCCAGCTCTTTGAGATCATTTTCTCCCATCTGCTTCAATGCGGTCATATCAATCTGCGTAAGATCAGATATATCAATTATAAGCTCAATCAGAGCAAAGCCAGTAACTTATTTATGGCCACGCAAGCACCAAAACTCCAAAATTTAGCTATCTGGGCAAGTCTGACAAAGATTAAACCGCTTTCAAATATTATTTGAGAAGCACGTGCTGTTTCACTAATATGGTTTAGAAACAATGCTTAAACACCACCACACCTCAAATGAGTGGCGCTATGCATAAAAAATGTGATGCCCAAGAAACAGAAAAAGATAGAAAGAATTCATCAAGGTTGTTCTGTATGCAATACAGTCTATAAACTTAGGAACCGAAAAAATGCATTAGATAAATTATAAAACTACAGGCCAAATGCTCAAGAATTTCAGGTTTAATGTAGCCCAAGGAATAATTATGCACACTGACATGAAAAAAAAACAAAGATACGAAGCAACATACTTCCTCAGCCTTAAAAATAATGGCATATTTTCCCAATCCCAGCGTATGTAGCAAGCCATCTACAGTCTGCTGTTCATCACCCTGCAAACACCAAACACACAGAGAATTTGTAAACCCATAACTGAGGTGGTTATTAATCCAAAGTTGAAACACTACGTAATTATAATTATAAAGCATAAAAACATTCAAATACAACCATGGAAAAGTACTTAATCTCCTTTTACTTCCAAGAACCAAGGCTAAACAAAAAGCTGCCAGACACAGGTGAGGCACAAGCATGGTGAAATTTCTCACGTCCTTAAAAATTTTAACCTTACAACCACTGGTGAATATTTTAGAAGTATGCCCCCAAAAACTAGCCTATCCATTTATAATTTTGGTGGTTTTGTAGAACCTACCACAAACTAGTAAAACTGGCATCTGCTACGATCTGAATGGACCTCTACATCTAAAATCACATGCAATGATTACTCATCCTCCAAATGTGGGCAACATAAGGGCAAGAACTAACAAATTCCATTTCGCCCCCTAAGTAGTTTTGTCAGCACTTCATACCGTAAACTAATAAATAACTTTTGTGTAGATGGACCAATTTTTAGAAAACAGCACCAACTTTTTGTAGGTTTGTATCTCAAACTTACCTCTCCAAAAACAATTATCTAATTTCAGCAAGAAATTGAGTTAACGGCCTCTGTTTTAACACTTAATCTATCTAATCTTGAGGAACTGCCTTTCCTAATTCCAGAACTTTGAAGGCAGCATACGGTTTTCTTTATCATGCAGACAAGGCATGTTTTTTGCATCACGAAAGATAGATATGGTTCTAATTGTGTGATGGGGGTGGGGGTGGGGGTGAGGGAGCAGTAGGCATGAAAATGACGGTAAGATCAGCATTTGTGGAAACACAAACTGGACCTAAAGCATAAACAAGTTTAATGAGTTTATGATTAGACCTTCCATTCAGTTACTTTTACATAGAGCTACAAATGCAAATCATATTTGGATATACAAGCAAAGCAGATAGCAAAAGGCAAGTAACATGTACCGCATATGAACTTTTCTGTACAATGCTGCTCAGTGGAGGAATTTGACTCAAGTGGGGTGGGGGTGGGGCCACAGGTTTCGCAGACACATGAGGCAATGGAGAACTGGACATGAAAGGAGCACTACTTGCAGGCCTTGTAGCACCGGGAACATCTTTCCTCATATATGGATCCAATCTGACATCATCAAATGCCCTGCTTAGTGGCCTTCTCTCCAATTCTTTGGGATTCCTCGGAGAGGAGAGACCCCTAGAAGTGACTACAACTCTATCTGGGGATCTTCGTCTTAAATGGTCCAGAGTCCAAGGGGAATAAGAGTTTCTTAACGAGTCCACATGAGGCAAATCATCTGCCCTTGAAGAAGGAATTCGACGTATAAAGCTAGTCTCTTTTATTTCAGGAAGGTGCTGACGTGAGTCATGGACAGTGACAGGGCGCTGAACTGCCTTTGAAAGCTTCTCACGAAGGTCCCCATGCCTCTGACCGTCATCACTCTGAGCTCGTCTAAATGCATTTTTTTGCATGAGTTTAAATCGAAGATCACCTTTACCAATGTGTGCATCTTGGAGATTTAAAGGTAGAGATTAGAAAATGGAAATTAATTCAGAAATGCGGTAATGCAGCAATATTTCAATTTCTTCAGAGTAAGCTCATTACCATCGTAACCATTGAAATTCAAACTTGACCTACCATTGTCTCCTCGCTGGCTGCAAAAAGGGTAAAATAAAACAATATATTATTTTAGACATGACTGTGACTTCTTTAAGGAATTTCTGGCACATAGGATGTAAGAACCAATTACATATCAAATCCATTTGGTTCTGTTTTTAACACTCATATACATATTTTGCGACACACCAATATCTCCATATAACTCGATAGTCAAGTTATTCGATTTCATATCAATAGTGCAATCTACTAGGAACAGAAGCACTAAGTCAGACATGACTTTATTCAGCAAAACAGCAGCTTTTCCACAGCGGATAAAATATGATTTTCGAAGTAGCGAAGGGCATACCGTTTATTGTTGTGTAAGCTTCCATGCGACAAAGAACCGTCTACATTACTTCCTAACCTATCTCTAACAGACCGCTTGGTCCCAGCCACGGGTATGGAATCAGTTAATGAAGACCCCGAAACAGACCTCTTCACTACCTGTCAAATGGTGATATAAGTCAACGAACTTTCAAGGACACCAAAACCAGGAAAAAGCAAAATCCAACATTCTTAGCAGTTGTTGAAATATAATCGAGTAAATACAACTAAATGCATAAAATTCAATTCCCCCACTTCAAGTTTATTTTCATTAACTAAAAAAGTATGCTTATTTAGTTCTAAGGAGAACCCAAATGAAAAAATATATATACATATATAAATATATGTATACTTCTCAAACTTATGTAGGAGAAAATGAGAAATTGGATACCTGGCCACCGCGCCCAAGCGTGATGGTGACTCGACCCCTCGAATTCCCTGACATAGTTTCGAATCAGAAACCCTAGGAAATCAATCAGCTAATCAAGCCTTTACTGCCAGGCATCACCGCCGCAGAAACCCTAATCCGGTAGCCGATGCCAGCCAAAGAGAAGCTCGAGGAGATTGATTGATACGCGCCTGCTTGTCTGTGACTTCTGGGGAGCACTTAGGGTTAGAGAGAGAGAGAGAGAGAGAGAGAGAGAGAGAGAGAGAGAGAGGGAGATTGGTGATTTCGGGGTCGAAACTTCGAAACGAAGGAAAACGATGACGCAGCGTCGCGGAGGAATATCAAAAGGCCGGAGTTGCGAAGACCAGAAAGAGAGAGATTGGTGTTTTTCGATCGGCCAATACGAGCCGTCAGATTACCGGACGCACTCAAATTCTCAAGCTTTCCTTCCGCAAATCAGAACGACCTTTTTCAGTGTTTTGACTTTTGACCCCTTTTTCAAATGAAAGGCCGAAAATTAAAAACTCAAAAAGATTATATACAAATAAGCACGAAATGTAAGGAAAGGAGTCAAAGGACCATGTTTACTTTGGTAAATAATAAATAATTATCTTTCTTTTGTTAATTTTTTTTTAACAAACGATACTATTTACGTTAAGTATGTGTTAAAGATCGAGAGTCTCATCGGGCATTATGAATAAAAGGCCCATCATACACATACAAGGCCCAACTCGAAGTCAAAAGACGGCCCAATTACTAGGAGGAACTTCAATGTTGGGGTACCTCTTGGCATGAAGAACATCTTCCATGAAACGAGAATTTTTTGTAGTAGTACATCTGGCCGTTGAATTGCCTTCTGAAAATTTATTTTTATAGGACGCCTTTTGGCATTTTAATTGGCATTCAATGAAGTAATATTGTTCTTAACCTTATTTAAACCACTTGATTGCAAATTTACCAGTGCTTAATTAATTTCTTATCGATTATGAAAAAGTGCACATCAAATGATCATTTGGTAATGTGAGAAATGCTAAGGAGACTTTTTCAAAGTAAGACTTTTATGACGCGATCAAATTTTGCACCCAAAATGGGTATGTGGCCCAAATTATTGTTTGACACATATTAAGTTTATGACAATAAGTTAAGAAAAGTTAAGTTTATAAATACATGTCTGTCATTGTTTAAGGCCACATCCATTTTGGGTGTAGAAGATTGATCTCTTTATAGACTCAATTTAACGTCAACTTTCATGCCAACATTATAAAACATTGTGAAAAAAACATGAGGTAACAAAGAGTTCATGGAGAGTCTCATTTTTTGGGGAGTCTCCTTCGCATTTCTCTTGATAATGTTTGAAACAATACTCATTTCATTGGATTTTTTTTTAACTATACTCATTTATTTGGTTAGTTCGAGAATAACTCACAAGATCTTAACAAGTGAGAATAAGTTCGAATCAAGAAAAGTTGAGAGTTCGATTGGTACAGTAACGAGCTCTCTCCGGTCACACATACATGTGAGAATCAAAAAGAAAGACGGAGTCGAATAAGAATTAACCTAACCTTTTTACACCACAATATACAACACTATAAGACTCTTCAACTCGATGGATGACCGTATGTAATGAAATGATTCAAATTAACTAGCAAAACTATTTAGCTCACACTAATCTCTGACCATATCATGACGCGGTTATATGATCATAATCGGAGAGCAACAACTTGATTATTATTATTATTATTATATAGGCAAATCATGACATGCATAGGGTTACATGCATGTGCATGGAGCAGCTTCATCATCATCATCATCATCATCATCATCATCATCATGCTGTACTATATAGCTAGAGAAAATGTATGATGGAAATAGAAGGCACATAACTGTGGTCCTTCGAAAATGTAATGAGCACAAGAACTATTAAGAACCCTAATTAATGATTAAGACTTCCTTAATTATGCACATATAAACTGTGCTAGGACCTGTATTGAGATTTAGAGGTTTAAAAATGTGGATATAACGTGAGTCACTCATGAAGTACTACTTCTCCTTTTCTCTATAAATAGAGATGGAAGATGAATCAAACTTTGTAAGACGAATCAAAATTTAATAAGGGGTCGACTACTTAAGATTAAGCCACTCAAATCATTCACGGTTTCGAGTCCAGGCGTTAGGCCAATTAAGCTGTGAATCTGAATTTTATCCTGATCAGAATATGTTTAACTACTAACTACATATATAGGTCAGACACAAAATTCAAATAAGATATGTTGAGGCCTCAAAATGAAGAATAATTAACAAACCCTAACGATAATTAATATATTGCAGATCTGTCTTATATGATCACTCGATGGATGTGCAGGCATACGATCGATACAGCTCTCTCGAAAATTGAATCCATTAGCATCCAACAGGTATGGAAATAAGTACGCCTGGAAAAATTAATTCAGCTACTCATTTAAGCACTCATACATGCATATGGAATTTCAGAGCTTCATCCTTTAAGTAGAAAATGTACCATTAATATAGAGTCTTGACAAATAAGAACCATAGGCTCATAGAATCACAATATTTATTTGTAGGAAGGGATCGAGAGAGAGAACGCATACAATCTTTTACAGCACAAGCACACAACACAAACACAAACACATATAGAGTCTTGACAAATAACAACCAGAGGCTCATAGAATCACAATATTCATTTGTAGGAAGAGATCGAGAGAGAGAACGCATACAATCTTTTACAGCACAAGCACAAAACACGAACACATACATGGTATATTAGTTATTCAATCGACCAAACTTTTAAGCTCAAAACATATATATATTTACTAGCTATGTGTCTGACTGAAACCCTTACAAATTCAATTAAGATACCAGCAAATTAAAAGCAATTCATCGTCCGTATAGAGACGAAAGCTTTCAACCTTGCCTAGAGATTTGCTTGATCTAGCAAACAATCGGACCACAACGCTTCAATTCCCCAAGAGACCTCAAGAGAAGAAAGAAACTAACATCAAAATCTGCTGCTAGTCTATATCGATCCAAGAAGAAGATAAGGAGAGAGTACCCTAGCTAGCTAGGGTTTCTTCTTCTTGAGTGAATCCATATATCTTCTCAAGCTAGTAGTCGTCTGACCTCTCTCTGGCTTTCTTCTTTCGCTTTCTTTGAGTGGAGGTGGAGGTGGAGGGCGGTCTTGGTGGGTAGTTTGAGGAGCACTGGTGATGATGATGAGAGTGAGGAGGGGTTAATGATGAGAGGAAGAGGGGAGAAGAAGACATGATGATTATTGCTGCAGACTACTATACGTGGTTATTGTGTTTATTTGCGTTGAAGGGAGTGAAGAGATTTAAAGAGAGAAGATGGCTAATATTACTTGTTCCACATGGATAGATAATTATCACAATGCTATACCACCACACTGTCTACTTTCTCTCTCCGAAACCCCAGAAAGCTTTTGACCTAATAAGCCTTTGTTGTACTTCTACCAGCTAAAAGTCTAAAAGAGAGGCGGTGTTTTTTACTGTACACAGAGAGAGAGAGAGAGAGAGAGAGGAGGGCACGGAAGAAATATTTTATAGCTTGTGTTTTTACCTTTACAATCTTTTACCTCTTTTCTGTTAAAACTATTGAAACATATCTCATTTTTCTTGTTGGTAAATATTTTCCCCTTTCAAGAGTTAATAGTTGGAGACATGTACTTGTCAAGGAAAATAATTATACAATACACCTCATCTCACAACTTGTTTAAATTTCAAAGGGTTTACAACCTTAGACATTTAAGGTTCGTTTAGTTTTAGTTTTTAATTTTTTGTTAGACGTAGAGGGTAAAACATATTAGATGTAGAAGAGTATATGATGGATGATAGGAGAGATGCAAAGCAAATGTATAAGTCGTAAAGATTGATACACAAAATAAAAACAAAAAACAAAAAACGATGTTAGGTTTTTTATTATCACTTTCAACAATTTTTTTTTTTCCATTCATTCTTCTTTATTTTGCTCCTCTTGCCACCATTATCATTTCTCTCATATACTTCTTTAATATTTCAAGCAAATCTCACAAAAATAAAAAACTGAAAAAGAAAAACGAAATGGTTTGTCAACGTGGTCTTAATTACTTAATTATATATAGCCTTTTAATTAATAGATGCCTGCTACAAATTATTGCATTCCAATGTCAATTCGATTCAGTATATCTACGTTGTATAAGTTCTGTTAGAAAACAAAGTTTCATCTGTAATGAAGGTAGAATTACAGAAATGAAAGGGACTAGTTAAAAGGCAGATAAAATGATTGAATCACTGGGTCTTATCTAATATATTAACTGTCGTCTTTGCCCCAATCATGAGATGTTGATTGCGGTGAAAGTAATTACAAAACTGCTTAATTATCCTCCTTGCAATTGCTTAATTATCTGTTTTATCCCCTATGTTCGTAACCATAATCATTCACTTTTGTAACTATTTATTGACCAGAAAATAATAGGGAACTTTAACGAAAAGCTTGTGGTACTGTTCACTTTAACGAAAAACCATATTTTTACACTAAAAAGTCAATTATGATACTATTCACTTTACCCTTTATTTTGTTATTTTCGTTAAAATTCAAAGTTTTCAAACAATTTTCATCAGTTTTCCCTTTAATAATAATTACAAAACTGAATGATTATGGTTAGGAACATAGGAAGCTGAAGATGATTAAGAAATTGATGGATATTTAAGATTGTGATGCCTAACGAAATTGTTGTGAATGTATTAATAAAATTCACTTTTTATTTTCGAGTGAAAATGTTATTATAACGAATTAATTATGTAGAAAATGTTATTTTTACACGTAAATTATATGAATTATTAGGGGGAGTAATTTAATTTATGTTTGAACCTAAATTCACTACTTTTTAATGGACTCAACTTTTTTCCACTTTCTTTCAGCTGCCTTCCTTCAACACTTGGTTGAGGCCAGTGCTTCTGTCATATCGTCGATAAAAAGCGACCAGATACTTAAGTGCTTAAGTACTTTTTCTTTCTGCTTGCTAGCCACGAACTTCTACAAAGTTGAAGGGGGAAACTTAATTAAGCAGAACATTTGGTTCAAGGGTTAATTAGCTTCTACGATGCAATTAATCACATTTGAGTAAAGTCCGCAGATTTATGAACTTCCGCTAAAATGATAATAACAAGAATGTCCAAGATTTTTGGCTAATCGGATTCTTCATATAGATTATAGCACATAACTTGTTGCTGAACTTAAAATCCTTCATAGCTAGAAGAAGGTAATCATCATGTTGGGCTCCACAACAAATTTGAATTTGTCACGGCTATGATTATGATTCCATTTCCTGGGGCAACCCAAAAAGTCACACTCTTCGGAATCAAATTTGGGGGAGCCATGGAGTGGTATACTGCATATAGACCCGGCAGCCACCATGTTGGGCTCCACAACAAATTTACCCCAACCCTATAGCTAATTCTTTCTTTATTCTCATATTCTGTCAACTTCAAAAGCAATTAAAACTTGAGTGTAAAGTGAGAAACACATTACTCTTGCCGACTTAATTAGCTAAACCCATGTTTGCACATTGACTTCTTGATAAGAACAACTACAAGATTGAGCTCACTTTCCTGGCGAACTATAGAGATTAGACACATACAATAGTTTTCCTAGCGAACTAGGGAGCTCTACTAGTTTAACTCTTCTCACAACTATTATCTCTTATGTAAGATCACGTCAGCGCGAAGGAATTCATCTTTTTTGTCGTTTTACTTTGAGTTGAAAACCAAAGTACTACGAACAAACAAAAGATAAACTATGAACATTATTTTATTAAACAGAAACTATAAAATGATTTGTTATTGATATTAATAAGTTACATTTATAAAGAACAAAGTCTAAAATACCGTAATTCGAATAGATAAGACCCAAATCCTAACTTACAAAAAACTCCAATAATTAAACAACCACAAAACACTAATATTTTCAACACTTTGTTTTGCTTCTCAGATAATTTTTCTTGGTAGATTTGGAGGTGGGGAGTAACTAATCTGATTCCTCATCTCAATTTTTAGGACAAAAGAGAGGAAGTTGCGGAGCAATGAGAATGTTGGGTTAAAGTTCGAAAATAATTGTTGTGTGGTAGAGATGATAACGTAGGAAGTGGGACTAGGAAGCAGCTAGGAACCAAAAACCACCAGGAGTAAAATGTCAAACCACTTGTTGACTTCCCACCTTACTTCTTTCTTTCTTCCTTGTCGGCTTTCTCGAAACGTCTTCTCAAACAAGGCCGAAAACATAGCCCAAAAGTTTGGGGTCACAGGACAAGGCATGTAGCAATGAACTCGCCCAAAACACTTCCTCAAGGGAAATATTCTCACCCTCGTTTTCTCCTTCGCACTTTACCGTAGATATAAAAAAGAAGTTTTAGAAAAAAAATGAGAGTGCGGAATGAATTTTCTATTTATAAACCTTAAAAAGTTAACTTGTGTGCAATGCGCATGCATTATGTGCACTCTTAGCTCATCAACCAATTATTCAGACAAAAACAAACAAAATAATTGAGCCTAGTGAACATAAACTATATGGCACCACACTGCACTTACTTAAATTTAATATACAGAGGATTTTTTTTTTTTTTAACATCAATATTTTTACACTAAGGAGAGAAGAAGTTCGCCTAAGCCACATAATTGGCAACCTAATTTGGAATCGAATTCGCTATCCACGAGATTCAAACCTAAGACCTCTCACTTCTAAGTGAAGAAGAATATCACCAGACTATAGTACTGAATGACAATATACAGAGGATTAATCTGTAGTAAGTTAAGAATTAGGTTAATGTCAAGGTTTAGGGAACTTTGTTATGCACTACGCACATTTGACACGGACAAAGCATCACTTGTGCAATTGATATTACTTATCTTTTTTACTATTATTTTATTTTTCAACGAGTTTGATTGGGATATCAGAGCATTTCCACCGGAGGTGGAATAGCCCAGCACCCAGTAAAAAAAACAAATTGGGACTGTGTCAATCCACTCCAGCCCACAAATTTGCCTGGCACCCAGCCCGTGCCAGTCTCCAGACCAGCCCATTTTTGACTGACCTTGGGACCGGGCCATCTGACGCCAGCGTGACATCAGCCACCTTTTTTTTTTTTTTTTTTTTCCGCTGCAGGTTGCCCAATACCAGATCTCACAAAATGTACGGAAAAGCCACCTTCGCCCTCATCTTCACCTTCCTCCTCCTCCTCACCTACTCAATCTTCATCGGCACCGTCGACATCCGATCCTACTTCCTCCCATTCATCCCCTCATCACCACCACTTTGTCTGGTCCCTTTGCGCCACCACCTCCCCGCCTCTTAAAGTCTACATGTACAATCTCCCGCGCCGCTTCAACGTCAACAGTCGGAGCACCGACTAGACTTCCATCACCACCCAAACTTGGCCTTCGTGGCCAAAGAACTTCGGGCTCAAGAGGCAGCATAGTATTGAGTACTGGATGATGGGCTTGCTTTTGCTCGACGGGAATGGCGGTGATGGGAAGGAGAAAATAAAAAATTTATTTTAGTTTTTATAAATTCAGAAATTAAAAATAAAATTATTATTATTTATTATTTTATAATAAAAAATAATAATATTTTAATAAAATGAACTGGGCTATTTTTTTTTAGGGATGGAGATGCTTTGGTCTATTACTGTTTATTGGGGTCTATTACTGTTCACTTGAGTGGATAAATGAGCTGGGTGCTAGCGTAAAGTCTTAGGGGTGGAATTGCTCTCATGTCAAGTCAAGTGTAGTTTCTCCATCCACTCTCAAACAATTAATCAAACTGTTGGCTTCTTCATTTGAAAAAGTATGGTGTTATCTCTGCATTTCTTTTAACTCACGCATTCAATTTTCGATTGTCAGATTAAATGAAATGAAGAATATTAAATAATAAAAATTAACAAGAAGTTTATATGAAAAGTAAAAATAAGTATATAAATAGCATCATTCTTACAAAATATATTTTAAATATGAGAGATCATATTCACACACGTACTTAGCCAAGTTGAATCCAAGGTTAGGTGGAAACTTGAAAGTGGTGATTTTACTTTTATCAAATATTGAAGTATTTAAAAACTCTTAATTAGCTTTCTTCATGTAATTAAAATTTAAAAGCTTCGAATAGAAGAAATTACATATGGGCTTGGGCGCAGTAGCATGCTAGCTTTACATGAGCACGACAACTGATGGGATGTTTCAACAAAATGAGGAAATGGGTGTTTGGCATGTTTCTTAAAGTAATGGGTAAAATAAAGTAACAAACATCATAAAGAGGAATATTATCAATTGATTAAATGGGATTATCACCTTGTCTCCCAAAATTCCATCCCCAGAATCTTCACAACAAAGAAAAGGAATACTTGACAACTTATTAAAAATTAGGTTCAAAGAATTTCAACCTAATTTCAAGTACTTCATTTGTTTAGAAAAGTGATCAATAATGTGATTAGTAACTATGAGTCTACACTGAAACAACAATATGCCGGATATGTTAATGGCACACACAAACTTTATAATACTTGTTTTATTTTCTCATTTTGTACAGTTTTAGAAAGCTATGTACATGACATGTGTTTTCACTCGAATATGTTATATGAAAATTCTCAAGTAATTATATAATCATCAACAATCACGTCATATAATTTATAAAATATAATTTAAATAGATTGTATTCCTAACATTACCAATATTGTATGTAAAGTCCAACCAAATTATGAAAAGGGAACCCGAATTTGCCAGACCTTAATATCACAATCCAAGCTGCCACTATAAACAAAATAAGAATCACCAGAATGATCGGAATCACTATTATCAAGAGCTGCAGTCAAACACTTCACCGGCCGCTTGTGACCTTCCAACACAGCCAGACAGCAATAACTCCTATTTAGATCACCGCCAACTGGCCCTGACGATAATCTCCTCCAAACCCTAACACTATAATCAGCAGATCCACTGCACACCACATCCGCCGCCACCGCCAAACACAACACCGCCTTTGTGTGTCCCCTCAACGCACCCACCACCACCATGTCCCCACCGCCGCCGTCCGCACCACCATCTCTTTCCCAAACCAAAACCGACCGGTCGCAGGCACCAGAGTACAGCACGGACCCGTCGGTGCTAAAAGCCAAGGCATTCACGGCCGACTTGTGCTTCTCTAGGGTTCCAACAAGCTTTACGGATATTGACTTGTCTTTCCTCCACGTCCACACCTTTATCTTCTTATCCGCCGAGCCAGTGTACACAAAAGCTCCGTCACTTGACAAAATTACGGCGTTGATGGCGTCGTCGTGGGCGTTACTAACCGAGTCCAAGCATTTAAAGTCGGAAATCCGCCAAATTTTGAGCGCCCGGTCCCATGAAGCGGAGTAGAGAAACGACCCGTCATTGGATATCGCTAGAGCGGAGACGGTGTCGATGTGATGCTCCCAGGTGCCGTTCTTGTGGAGCCGGATTTGCACGTAGTTCTTGGAACGTAAGAATCTTGTGACACGGTCTTTTAGAGTTGGGAGTGTGGCTATACATTTTAGCTTTTCATACGTGTCGGTCGTGTTAGTTTTCCAGACTCGGATTTTATGGTCTTGGTGAGCACTGAATAAGAGCTTGTTGTGGTTGTCCCCACTTCCAACAACCACCAGAAACTTGACGGTGCTGGGAGTGGCGACGGTGGCTACCACCTTGTTGTATTGTGGATTTGAAGGGCGTGATAGGGTACTACTCCATGCAGTAATCTGACCGTCGGATGAGCCACTGTATAGGAAGTTTCCAGATAGGGCTAGGGTACAGATGTAGGACTGGGATTGGAGGGTGGCTATGCAGCAGTGAAGAACACTTGGGGATCGTAGTACTACTAATTGGTTGGATTTTGATGGGGTGAGAGAAGGAACAGAAGGGAGACTTGGCTGGGAGGATAGAGAGGAGAAGGTTGAAGACTCAGAGAGAAGACTGGAGGTGGAGTTGGAGGCTGAAGATTCTTCATTACTTTCTGTGCTTGTGTGACAGGGCAAGGGACATGGAACAAGTCCCATATTATTTAAAAGGAATAGCGAGAATGCAGCTAGAAGCCTAGAACTAAATGAGTTGTTGGAATTTTATGGAGTTTACTTTTTATAGAGGGGAAGACTACAAAAGAAGACAAGCTTATAACAATTGGCCTCGATCGGCCCTTTTTACAGCAGAAATTTTTCAATGTGATTAGTATACGAGTGATACATCACGTATAATTATATAAATAGTAGAATATGTATGCTAAAAAATTAATAACTTAAAAAATAAAATTTCCCACCAATTTTATTAAACACGTGGTATACTATTTGTGTTTCCTTTACAATTAAAAATTTCTCAGAATGTTGAAAAGAGGACAAGCTTATAACAAGTGGCCTCGATCGGGAGAAATTTTTAGGTGTACCGGGTACACCAAAAAAATTTCGTGTACCCTCACTCATAAATGGTGTACCCTCACTTTTTGTACCCTCAATAAATAAATAAAATCAAACCATTATGAGTGAGGGTACACGAAATTTTTTTGGTGTACCCGGTACACCTAAAAATTTCTCCTCGATCGGCCCTTTTTTACAGGCCTATTGCAGCAATTTTACTATATTCTCAGTATGCTTATTGGACGATCGAGGATGTGCAAGTACCTTCTTTTGTGTAGAATGCAAGTTGAATATTTGGACTTAAATCATTCGTTCCCTCGACCTTTTTTACCCCAATGGATTGCAAGCTTTTAGGTGGCAAAGAGCTGTCGGATCATCAATTGGCTGGGCCTAATAATTAGTTAAGATTTGTTAGCTGATCCGTACGATCCTCTCAAATTCTGTTTTACCAAATAAACAAGAAAAGACGACTACAGAAGTTCACACGCTTTCACACGCACGATTGATCTATGCACTCATATAGCTCGTTGTTTACTCATCTAAAACTAAAAAGGTTGACTAATCTGAGTTCAGATATGCGGTAGCAAACATGCCTCTGCCCAACCTCTACCTACATTCTCCTTGTGAAATGCTTCTTCTGAGTTACCATGAGTTTAACTTTGTCAAGTCTTCTATTTTTGTAAAAGAGTATTACTACACTTATAACATTTTTAATAACACATTTGTACTACTCTCTAGTAGAGATATAGCCCACCAACGCATGTAAATTCTATTTCTATTAGAGATGTGGTACATATATGGTATAACAAATTTGATAATAAGAAAAGCCCTAATTCCTCATCATCTCCCTCTCCTTCACAAGATATTATGAAGAAACCCAACCTGTCTTTTCGATCAAGTTCAAGCATTCCTTTAGGTTTTGGTTTTGATCTTCGTCTAATCACAAGGCAATGGAACAAATTCAGACACCCTTTTACCTTTAACCCCAGATAGCAGCAAAGATAAAGGCCCAGTGTTGTCCAGGCCCAAAACAGAATCATTATCATTTCAGTGTTTTTTGTACGGATTCCACTGGTCTTTTCTTCCCTTGCCAAAGTTGGAGTATGATTCTCTCTCATTTCATCTTCTCATATTTGAATAGTTAAGATTAAGTCACGTTAGTATTTTATATTAATTTTTTTAAAAAGAGGAAGATAAAATGGTAAGCGTGAGAGGAGAAAAGGAGAATAAGAAAGAGAAGAATCCTACTTTGCCAAAGTCCTGCCAAACCTAAATACAAAAGAAATCCACAAGGCAAAATAATAGTCAAAGAAATCAAAGCTTATGGTCGCAACTCATATGTAACATTCTTATAATTAACGATGGATTTATTTTAATTCATCCGAATGCCTAAACACTCCTCGTACAAAAAGATATAAATGATTTCGGTTCTGAAATTTATATGGCAAAATCATGTAATATTATTAAAAAAAACATAATAACTTTCCTCCTTACTGAAAGTAAGAGAAGTATTACCCAATCATCAAGGCAAAATATAATCAACAAAATTATTGATAAAGATTTTATCAGAAAAAGTCAGACAATAAATTAAAAACGCGTACATATACATATATATATATATATATATAAAACTGTATATTCAATTGTAAATATATACTGCTGAAAATATCTGTTCATCCTAACTGTATTCAACTGTATCTGAGTACAGTGCCAAATCCACAATAAGAAACCAAAAAAAAATGTAATAAAATAATGGGTAAATCGAATCCTAGTCAATAAACCAGAATTAAATTATAAAAAATTTTAAAAAAAAACTAAAACAATAGTAACAGAAATCCTATTGCTAACACGCCACGGAGGGCCCACAACCGCGAAGTAGAACCGAGGTGGTCCCCAGCAGCAGACGTGTCCCTCGCCTGAGTGGACGGCGCGGATGTAGTCGTACCGTCGTAATTGGGATTGGCGCCGTATAGCGTCTGGATCCCCAAAACGTCGTCACTGGCAAGCTCCACCTTCTTCGTACGCGACGAGATCGTCGGGTACATAATCGCATCCTCCACCGACGAGTGCCCCAACCCCAGCAGATGCCCTATCTCGTGCACCGCCACGGACTCAAGGTCCACGGCTGACTTCACGGAGGACTTGCTGATGTCACCGGTGATCACCCAGTTCTCGTCGCCGTCCAGGTGGAGCCTACCGCTCGGCGGGGAGAACGCGTGTGCAAGAGTCCCCAAAACCCCGTCGAATGGCTCGCCGTCGCCGTGGTCTCCGACGAAGAATCCGATCTTGATGTCCGCCGAGTAGAAGGAGGTAGTTTCTTTGAAAGTTAACGGTGTCGCCGCCGACCACCGCTGGAAGGCGCCGACGAACACGGTTTTTACAGCGTCAGAGAGCTCGTTCTCCGGCAAGAAAGCATAGGTCAGGTCGCGGCGGTTCTGCGGCCAGACGGGGGTGCTGGGGAAGAAGGAGTAGTGCGAGACGCTGTGGAACTTGGTGGAGTTATACGACGCCGGTTTTCCGGAGTTCATGGTGGTGGTGCCGTTGACTACGTCAGGGTTGCCGCATCGGGGTTTGACGAGGTGTTCGAGGGTGGGCCCATCGAGCTCGCCGGTGACATTGAGGTTGAAGTTCTTTTGGTAGGTTTTGAGGGCGGCTTCAAGGTCTTCGTCGAAGTCGTCGGTGAGGTTGGTTGTAGGTAAATTTGGAATGTAACCGAAACGGTTGAAGTATTTTTTAAGCTTGCCGAGGCCGTCGACTTTTTCGCCGGCGTGGCAGTTGCCGAAGTGTTTGAAGGCGTCCCAAGCGCCAGGAATGGTGGCGTTTGGGACGAGGTAGGACGGTATGGAGGAGATGTTGGGGAACAAGCGAGCTGAGGTCTGTGAAAGTGATGAGAGGCAGAGAGCAATGGCAAAAAGGTGGAGTGGAAACTGAAACCTCTTCATGATTACCTTTAGGGTTTTGTTTTTGTTATAGCTTTTTTTGGTGGTTGTGGGGTTTTTGGAGAAAGAGTTTTAAGAGTGAAGTTTGGAGTTTGAGAATGTAAGAGTAGAGATGGAGATATGAACAAGAAACGTTGAAGCCGGCGAAGACTTGGTGTAGGCCGCGGATTGAATGTTTGTCCAGCTTGGTGGATATGCATTTGGAAGTCTTTGTCAACAAAATTATTGAATTGCATTTGCCTGTTGAATTCCTTTTATAATTTTTTTTTTTCTAGGTGTGGGTTTGAAATGGAACTTGGAATGCTTGTGTGATAGAAGCTTCTTTCTAGTTTCTTCCAGTTTTACTAGAGATACTTCTGTTGAATCACTCGGGCTACGTTACTTATGGGGATTTTTGGCATGCTATGGTGTGTTTTAAATTTGAATATTCAGCGGTTATATTATTTGTCAGGAACGCAATAAATAAGATTTGACGATAAAAAAACTTACATCGGAACTTGATAGAATATACATTTTTTTGTAGGAAAGCTATAACAAGTACACGTAACTTTCAATATTTTGATCCTATATAATCCTACACTGATTTTAACTAATATGAGCGCGGACTTGCATAAATTAATTTTTATCTATTTCTACTTATTTGTAACGATCAAAAGTAAAATGTTGGATCCATTATGTGTGAAAACAGAAATTGTTTAGTGATTATTCATACAAAACGTAAAATATATAGAAAGAAAAAGAAAAATGAATGGGAGATGGATATATGTTTTGACTTGAAAGTGAGGGATGATGACATGCGATGTGAAAATAAGGGATGAGGAATGGTCAAAGTTGGGGGTTGAACTGCTTTGCCTTGCTTTTGCACTCTCGAGTCTCGATCACGTATCAATCGATCAACCGAGGAGCTGGTAAAATGTTATTGAGCTCATAAACGTCGACGTGGAACAAAATAACTGGTGAAGAAATGTATATCTGGTTGGCCCCATCCCCCAAAGATTCATCTTTCTAAACCAATCATGTTCCCTTCTAGTTGCAAAGAGAAAATTTTCAATGTAATCAGAACATAGAGCGGTATACTATACACATTATATAATAGCATGTAGCATACTATCTCGTGTTCCGAGTCATTGATAAATCTCTCCAAACGAAGCCAATCATGTTATGGGGTTTTTAGAGCAACTCCACCCCTAAAAATGACTTGGCTGAAAATCCATTTAATCCACTCAAATGAATAGTAATTGACTACAATAAATAGTAATTGGTTAAGTGCATCTCCACTCCACAAACTAAATAGCCTAGTCCATTTTATTAAAATATTATTAATTTTTATTATAAAATAACAAAAAAAATATTTTAATTTTAATTTCTGACATTTTATTTATTTATTTTAAAGTTTTTTGACCAAAAAATCTGGACCGTTGATCTGAAAATCGAGCGGTCCAGATTGTCCCACGTCACTAGCCGTTGGGTTTGAATTTCAAATTTTTTTTACCGTTGGAAATCCAATGGTCGAGGCTTAGCCATGTGGCCCCTGTCCCGCGCCCTTTTTGTGTGCCTGCAACGCGGGCCCAACTTGTCGGGAACGTGGGCTCGATGTGTCAGGGACACACGCCCATGCCTACATGTTTCCCACGCGCCTAACACAAAAAAATTTGTTTTGTCTGTTGATGTCATGTTGGCGTCAACATGACGCCAGATAGGCCAGTTCCTATCTTAGCCCATTTTGGGCCGGCCAACAAACTGGCTTGGACTTTAGGCTAACCTATTTTTAGGGATGGAGGGGTTGTTTTGGGTGCCAGCCTATTTTTTTAGGCTTTGGGCCAGCCTAAAAGATAGGGCTGGACTTGTTTTATGTAGGTTAACTTGTACATCTAATATTTGGTACGTGTTTGTATATTTTTGTAAAGTAATGTTAGGATGACTACAAATTTGTTCCGTACTACATGATGTAGCAAGTGATTCATATACAACTGCTATTCACTTATATAAACTCATAAATTGATGTGACATGTACACATCATTTGTCACATCAGATAGTATACCAATATGATGTAAAAATAGAGTATTCCTAGCATTTTTCATTTGTTTTTATACAGGTATTTGTATATGCTTGGCTGTGTAAATTGATTGTTCATACAAATCAATTGGGTCGGAGTCAATCCACGAGAGGCGCTGGATGTAATCATGTTCTTTTCATAAATTTCACATCTACAAATTACAGTTCAAGATAGAGATATAATTTAGCCTATGATTCAACTATAACGGATGAAATTCGACACGACCAAATTGTTGTGGCAAGGTTTGAGCTTAGGTTTAATACCTAGGCCCGAACTAGTTTGAGCTCATCCTTTTGATATAAGGTTAACATCATCCATTTTATGCTATTTGTTTACAAATATATCGAAAATTGACTGGAAGCAGAACACAAGGTCATCCCCATTAGTAAATACCCAAGTATATGTACTCTAATTTGAATTGATTAGCATTAATGCAAGTAATGCATAGTATCTTCGTCTTCAACCCAATTGTGTCTCAATTTTAAACTCTTTCTCATTTTCTTAAAAATTAATTAATGAAGATTAACAGAATGAACATTTTGGATCAATTGTAGAATCAAAATAAGTTCTAAATGTGGGGATTGAAGAAGATTGTACTATGTTATGTTATTATATATGTAAGCATTAGACAAACATACCTTGGCTCGGACACTCCTTCGGACTCCCGGAGGTGGATGACCAGAGACAAGCGATGGGATGCTTCTATTTATTGGGTATTAGGACCTTTTCGGTTTCTTCAACTTTTGACCCTAATGCTTTAGCTGTTTTCTTCACCTTGTTTGCTGCTGGTGGCCTTCTCCGGTCTCACGTCTGCGGTGACGAGTTTGTGAGTCTGTGTGTCACGTTTGACCCTTTCTTTGGTCGCTTTAGGATGATGCTTGTTGGTGGCTTTGCATGGGATGCTGTTAGGGTTTCTTTGTTTTCAATTTTGAACTCCAAATTCTGTTTTGGTTTGGTTCGGAGGTCCATTTCTATGTTTGAGTCTAAGGTTAAATAGCCAAAATGGTTCTTGGGATTTGCATAACTCATCAATTTGATCCCTGAGATTGAAAATCAATAGAAATAGTCAATGAGATCGTTCACCATCCATCATTTTGGTCCTTTGGTTAAAAACTCTTCGGGCAATTTTCAAAACTTCGTAACTTAATCGTTTCTTAACCAAATTCGATCCATAATATATCAAAATAAATAAAAATAGGAAAGTGTAGAATAAGATTACCTATTTGGCAGACTAATGGTTTCAGGATATGGCCGGAAACGGAACGGAACGGAGCAGGAGCAAAGATGCCCTCGGATGGAAACAAGGAGGAAGAAGAAGGAGACGGAGAGGTTATAATTTTGTGTTCCACGGATGTGGAACGAGTCATTCCAAGGGGGTGAGGTGGAACGAAAATTCACCCAAAACTCGTCCCGTGGAACAGCTCGTTCCACCCGTTTTAGGCGCACCAAACGTGGGACGGAACGCCCTATCCCACTCTGTTCCGTCCCGTCCCATGTACCAAACGTTACCTTATATAGAACAAAGGTTTCTCTCACAACTTACATGCTTCCTGGGCCAAGTAGTGAGACCTAAATATTGAGGCGCACTTTATGGTACACCAAGTTTAGGGTTTGTCGATTGGTCCGCGAGAAAACTGGAAAACTCGCTGGAAACTGGGCAAACTTTAAACGTTCATAACTTCTTCAATACTCAACGAAATTGAGTGATTCGAAAACTAAAATGATACTTCTCGACGATAAAAATAGAATGGTATCTTTCTAGATGGCTAAATCGCCGTGGTTTGGCCGGAAAACGGCTCGAAAGTGGCTAACTCGAAAATGGTTAGCCACTTTCGAGCCATTTTTTGACCAAAACACGATGAATTAGCGGTCAATAAAGATACCATTATCTTCATCTCATTGAGAAGTATAATTTTCGTTTTTGAATCACTCGATTTCGTTGAGTATTGAAAAAGTTATGAACATTTAAAGTTTATCCAGTTTCTCGCGAGTTTTCTAGTTTTCTTGCGGACCAGTCACCTTTGAGGCTATTTTCTGCCCATCTTCGGCAACCATTGGGCTTCTAGATTGGTATAATCTTGTTCTACACTTTCCTATCTTCATTTTGATATATTATGGGTCGAATTTGGTTAAGAAACGATTGGGTTACGAGGCTTTGAAAATTGTCCAAAGAATTTTTAACTGAATGACCAAAATGATGGATTGTGGACAATCTCATGGATAATTTCTATTGATTTTCAATTTCAGGAACCAAAGTAATGAGTTATGCAAATCTCATAGACCATTTTGACTATTTAGCCTGAGTTTAATGTTGTAATTAGGTCTCTCTTTGTATAAATTTGCTGGGTTGGTAATAAATTTACCTTTGAAAAAAAAAACAAGCAAACAATATGAACACAAACAAGCCAAGGAATTATAAGAAAGGTCAAAAGTCTTAATTTGCATTATATGTATTTCTCTCATAATTCATTTGCTTCAGATGAACATCATCCATTACGTTGTAATTGGTCATGTAGAAAATGGAACATTCGACATCCGTAGTCCGGATGTGACAACTACCACGTTCCTAAGTTCCTTAATCAAAATATTTCCTTTTTGGTAGTTCCCAGAAGGTTCTACAAGCTCTGTTATTTATATTTAATTAATTGTTTTCTTGCAACTAGAAGGAACCCTATTTATGTATTCAAGACCGTCACAGCCACATAAAAAACGTGTTTGCCTTAAAAAGAAGAGTAGAGACTTATTTTTTGTTATACTCCTTATATCTCGAACTTAATCACATTTTTAAAAGTTTATAATTTTGATGTATTGTCATTTGAGAATAGGCTCTTTCCGTCGTGCGGAACATTCTTTTCCTTTCAACCGGGTAGAAAGTCCGGACAAAGTTTTATCGAGGCTCATTATGCATACTATTCTTAATTTATACGTGTTCAATTTGATTTGCAATGAATATCGTACTTTTTTTCAAAAATAAAAAAAATAAGTTATTTTTTTAAATAGGGTTGAGTTTTCGAAGACATTCCAAAAAAAAGTCTTTAAGAAATACATGGAAGGGCCGCGCTTTCAATTCCGGCTGCCACATGACGCATATAGTATGTGGTTATATATATGACCTATTCCCTCACAAACCAAAACCATTCATTATTTACTTACAGAATTAGAAACAATTGTTCATCGGTCTATGGCAAGTATTCCCACTCACGAAAACTCATGGGCCGATCAGTGGGACTACAACCCCGATCCTCTTCCGGCTTCCGTGACCAAGAAGAGCTCCGCCGCCGGCAGTGCAAAGGTGAAATATGGTAAAAAGGTTGAAGAAGGGTTTGGGAAGACCAAGGCAGTTGCAGCAAATGGCATGGCCAAAGTGAAGGTAGGGGCTCGTTTTGGACTCCACTGGATCAAGGACAAGTTCCACAAGACTACCGGAAAACAGTAGGGGCTAGGGCTAGCTAGCCGCACAGCTTGATCATTCTCTGATTTTGTGACCATTTCTTTGTTGTTTTTGTTGTATATTTTGCGCACAGATTTGATTGTTCATACTCTGGTTAATAAATGATTTTTTTTATTTGTATTGGAAGAGGAGTAAGGATTCATGGTTTTTATATAACTTTTACTCGGTTTAAGCTGCAAATATTTTCGTTTAATTTGTTTAATTATGGATTCTAAACAATTGTACTTGATCCACAGTACCTAATTCTCACAACTTTAGATCAAATCACAGTTCATCTATCGTCTCAACCATTCGATTAGTTGGAAAATCTCATGTGCAACTCCACCGATCAAACCCATATGTCTTTTGGCTACTTAAAGTTGAGGACAACATTACTGGATTGGATTAAGTAGTGAGCCTACCTTGCTCTGATGCACATGTGCAATATTCTATGCATATTGCTGCAGCTATCTGCATGCTGATGCAATAACAAATATATCATTATCCAGATGTGAAAACCAATTTACATCGGCTGTTTTATTTATTTAACAAGTGATTAAACGTAATTTAACATTTCATTGGTTCTCTGTTTACTTCGTTGTCACGTCAAATAATGAAAGTCCTGTATAATGCTTAATTTATTTATTGTAGCGGATGATATTCTACTATTCAGTCTAAATCCATATCGAAAAAAAAAAAAGATTTAAAAATAAATAACGTTATCTGAATTTGAGGATTGTCCTTCCAAGCAAATTCCTGGTTCGTCTGTTTGTATTTAGGCACGCTTTTGTTGACTTGTAGCTTCGAATAAGGAACTATATTTCACCTTCCTCCCCCTCCCCCCACAACCGGAAGCTTCCACCAGGCCAGGGGTGGTAACTGCGACGGTTCCTTTACCGGAGCTTTTAATTTATTACAAGAAGGTTCAACGATATCAGTTATTTAATTGTGAGGAAAGAAAGTTCTTCTGTTTCCTTGAGCTGTGCCTCTTCTGGTTTCTCCTGTGACAAGATTTTGTAACATAAGAACCAGCCCTCTCACAGCCAAAATGATTACTTGGCATACAAGCAAATTGATTCCCATATTTTGATTTCCTGAATCCCTAGAAAACTCTTATTCTGCATCTCAATTAAGTGCGGATAGAAGAGTTTGTCCATGGAATCGACTAGGCCGAATCGGACAAGGGCAGATCAAGGGGCCGGCAGCAACCAAGACACAGCTCCTGTTTCCGACACCAAGGCAAGCTCCGGTGAACGTGCCAAGGTTAGCCATACTAAAAAAGTGGAAGAAGGGATTGAAAGAAAAAAAACTGCGGCATCAATTGGCATGGATAGGGTTAAAATAGCAGGTCATTTGGGCATCAATTGGATCAAGGGCAAGTAGAAGCAAGCAACCATTGAAGAAAGAAATCCTCCACTATTCTTCGATGTTGTCCTTTTTATCTCCTTTTTCCGGTTTGTTGTGTATTTTGTACAGATTTGAGCGATTACAGTTGGTGGATTTTTTTGTTTCCAAATCATGCTTCGATTCATTTTGCTGTTAAAACTTGTTCCTAACTGATTTTCCAATAGTTGAGGAAGGAACCCTCTTGGGTTTCTCGGAGAGATTCTTGAGCGTAACCAGAAGCGTGCGACGAGAGATAAGAAGCGAGAAACGTATTCCCGCTTGCATGGTAGAATTTCTCCGACCGCACATCTAACTCAAAATAGATAGATAAAATCTTGCCTCCACCAAGAATGAGTATCTGTGGAACTTACAAACTATACAATTCCAACCATTTTATATAACAAAGTTTGTAAACATGTCTCGTTGCTTGTTCCACAATTTATGTACATTCATTTAGCTAAAGTGAAACAAAACGGGCATTTCTTTCCTTGTTTCACTTCAGCTAAATAAATGTACATAAATTGTGGAACAAGCAAGGAGAGAAATGCCTGTTTCCTCACTTGAACGTGTTACGAATTTTTTTAATAGATACCTGCATCTTGATAAATTGTCATACCTACCTACGTGGGAGGTACAAATCTAGTGGAATTCGGATTTAGCAACGAGTGGGTCTGTCGTAAGTAGGAGGCAGGGAGGGGCAGTGCTCGTTCATGTTAGCGTACGGCTCTAATGTGTTATATAGAGGCAGTTCCATCCGGTATTCACCAAGGATCTGGCAGAATGGGAGCTTTTCATCCTTACCGTTGCACCAACTTGGCAAGCGGGTTTGGTTATCCTCAAAAACCTTAAGCATGTATGCATCACGAATCTGCAAGCAAGTATTAAAAAAACCGTGTCATATGTAGTAATATTGGCATAGTGCACTTATGAAAGTGAATGAAAACAAATTAAGTGCAAAGCGACTTACAGTGAACTCAGTAACTTGAATAGAGTTGGAAATAGGTCCGAAAATCCCAGCTTCTTTATACATTGCAAGAATAAAAGCAACGCATGTGGTAGATTTTCCATCACTATATACCCATTCATCTTGTTCAGGAATTGTAAGCAAGTGATCAAAGGCCATTTCGCGGCTTTCAACCTCAGCTAGAATCTCATACAGGTCCAAACCCTACCGAGGAAAAACACAGGTTAAAATTGAGAAACAATTCAATATGAAGCAAGTAGATAAAATACTTGTATAAACTTGGAAGATGATTAGAATTCCAAAAGCAGACCTCTTATCCTTCATTTCTCAAAAAAAACAACAGAAGTAAACCGTACGGCGCACGATGTGAAATAACATGATTTAATAGCAACCTCAAGTGAAGCACAGTTACCTCTGTATCAAGCCGCTTGTTGAGAGCCTCATTCCACATATTTGCAGCATATGCAGGCTGCATTCTGGTCCACATAGACATGACAGAAACCACCTGGAAACAGGAGTTCCATTAAGGATAAAAAACTTAATAAAACCAAGCATGCTACATCCAAAAAACCAAGCATGCCTATGCAGTACAAGTAAAATAACTTCATTTACAAACAATTTCTATAATGCTTATTGTACTACACCCCATAATTTTTTAAAGAAATAAATGCCATACCAAGTGAGTATCAAGAGGAGGAGGAAAGTTGTCAGCCATGGTGTCAATCCAGCTAAATATCATGTTGTGATAACCATATGGCTTCCCTGACATGCTCCGAACATACTCCCACGCTGCAGTAGAGTTGAATTTTGCACGTACATCTGGATGCAAGGGAAGCAAGGCTATTTGTGGATTAGAACTATCCTTGAGTGCCAACTCCCACCACTCATCCCATGGAATCACTGCTATAATTTCTTCACCCTGCAATATTAAATTATTATTACATGTAAAATAACCAAAAAGAAAAGAACTAAGCACAATAACTCCACCAAAAGAAAAGAACTAAGCAAAGTTTAAAAAAAATTAATAATCTGTGCAAGATTGTCATATGTTTAATTTTGTCCCTAAACAAACGCTCATCATATGTTCATCACTATGATCCTGATTCAACTATTATTTCAATATACGCAATAACCAAAACATTTAACTTAATTTCTATTCCTAATATATCCCAAACACATGAAATGAGTTGCTTCACTACACATGTACTCCCAACAAGCAAAGAGAAAACATGAAATGTACATAGTGATGTTTATTTACTAAAGCTATATACCATTAGGGTGAACTTGTGCCATACTGTCCCTTAACATTTTATCCACTATTACCTACGAAGGTTCTCGATGTGATACCTTTTCATTCTCGTGTCCTGATTCACCAACCCATAGGTTGCCCATCTCATCCTTCAAGCACACTGCTGTATGGCCAGCAAATGCTCCTGTTACCCATTTTTCCAATGTCTCAAAACCGCCCCATCTACCACGGATCTTTGAAACTGCTAGAAAATCACCAGTATGAACATCTGCAGGATTTATAGTCGTCTGCCACGGGCGAGAACGTTTTTCAAATGTTGCACCCATGTGCTTCTTCAAAAAATCCAAGTTTGCACTTTGACCCCAAGCAGTGTTGGAAAACAGAGGCAAAACATCTATTAAAGACAGCATCGTCCCCAGCATCCCTGATGGCATCAGAAACACAGAGACTCCGTGCTGCTTTACCTGCTCAACAGTCATCAGTGTGTCAACTCGAATCAAATAAGTTTTCCTAGCTTATTCAAACAGATTTCAGTTATTGAATGCACATACATATTCCAATTCTGCAGCCTCTTCCCACGAGTCAAATTTCAATGTATTTTCTCGAGCAGAGAAGTAGTAATCCCATGTAATCCGATATGGTGTTGCAAAAACATAAAGATCCATACACGCCCAGCTGTGTGCCTCAGAAGTCTGCAGATTAACAAATTTGATAAAACCAACCCCATTGACCATAAAATCTACAATAATTTACAGCTCAAAGTTCAAACCAAGATCTCAATAAACTGAATTCAGCTAAAAATTTACTTAATTCAAGACAAAAGCATTCAATTATTCAAGTACCCACATAATACCTAACAAATTTCAAATCAAATTTAAGGGAACAAAAGCAAAAGATCGAACCTTTAGATAAAGAACGCCGCCTCCCAAATCGGGTTTGCCCCGATCGCCTTCGGTGAACTCGAGCCGTGCCTGGTTACCGGAAAAGCAAGCTCCTTCCCATTGAATCGAGCTGTTGTCCGGAGTCACCGACCCAATAAAAGAAGGCAACAAATCCACAGCACTATGGAAATTGTTGAGCACCGGCCACGATATCTGCCTTGGCAGAACCGGAAGCACGTCCTTGATCCTAAGGGGCACCTTCAGCGCATCCCCAAATCCTGACCCCAACCCTAGAAAGCATAACAAAAGTAAGAGCAGCCGTGGTGTGCGGGAGAAGGGAGACATTGATTGATGGTTGGATAGATGGGATTTTCCGGGCGGGAAAATCTTAACCCTAACCCTAGAATTTGGGGACGTGAAGAGAAGACGTTGGTCAGAGGTGGTGATTATCCATGTTCCTTGTTGTTGGAAATTTTTGGAATTTTGGAATTTTCAGTGACCGACTTTTGACTTTGTTTTAGGTAGTTCGGACCGCCGGCTACGTTCTGTGATGTCCGTTGGATGATTAGTAGAAACGACACCGTCTGCTTCACATTGCACTCTCCGTCCCCCTCAAAACTTCTTGTTAATATGCTGATTTGTTTCCCTAGTGAGGTCCGTAAGGTAACTAAAGCAGTCGCCTAAAACTCGATCGTCAGAATCAAGAATAATGTCATCTTAAAAAGACGCGTTGTTTGAAAACTTCACGGAAAATAATAAAAGAAACACGCACACCTTTTTAATCTAAAAAACTAAAAGAGAAATACATTAAGCCTCGATAATGTACAACTTCAACCAATGTCTAACCGCGTTGGTTAAAGTTAGAATTACATGAGGTCAATTGCGCTAGTTGATGTTGTACATTCTTGTGGTGGGGAGATGAGTTAGAATTACGTCAGGTCAATTGCGTTAGTTAATTTGACAAGAATGTACAACATCAACCAAGCTCTACTGCATAAAATAGATATTTACATCATGAACTGAACTTATACAATTTTGTCAAATCTCTTAGACTGGGATATCACACAATTTGAAGAGAAAATCATCACGAAATGGGTTTCGTCTACCTTGATAACTTGTCCTCCTTTTAGTCAAGAGACGCCGCAGACTCATTTGAAGAAGCCGGCGATCTTCAAAACAACGTATGATTTTAGACCGACCAATTTGACATCCCGTAAAGGAAGCAATTCGAGTAGCAAGGAAGAACAAGAACACTGTCTTCCACCACCATCGGCTGCCTAAACGGATTTAACTGAATCTACATGGCAGAGGTATGGATTTTGGTATATAATCAGATTAAGCAGCTATGGTTTAATGCCAGAATATAATAACAGTTGAGTAAGGTTAACATACAGGGATATTGAGAGGACGGCCAGTTACGCTGCTCATGCAACTAGCTCCAAGATGACAAGCTTCTTCGCAGTAATCGGAAAAAACTGCTGGGACGTTCATATCCTTTATTAGCTCCTGAAACACACCGCGATGCAACCAACAAAATTAAGAGAAAAGGATTAAAATAAAGGAACCAAAACAAGAGACGATTAGGTATCAAAAACTGACAATAGTCGGTAACCAGCTTGAATAGGCAGCAATTCCTGCATTTGGAGCGATGACCAAGTGAGGTGATGAATCCTACACACATTTGAGAAGTCTTGAGAAACCACAAAAAGGAAAACCGATAAGGCTAAAGAGAAAACACATGATCCTTAGCATGAATTTATGTCCATACAAAGAGACAAAGTATACAACCTTAGTTATATCCCTGTAACGGTCGTGATAAAAGCCGCTTCTAAGTTGCAATGTAACTGCTGGAGGTTCACTAGCATGTACATCCCCGCTGACAGTCTCACTTGAGGATTTACAAATGCAATCTCTATCAAGGCAATGTGCATACTCGGATAACGCGATCATCTCACCATCTCTATACATCTCAAAGAGGCCAGGGAGAATCAAATATAAATCAGAGATATTTCACAAGAGTGCAGCAAACACAAGCAAGCAACCCTTGTTTTATCTTCATGAGTGAAGTTCAATAAAAAACGAATGTAAATGAATACCAAGCAAAACATCATTTCAAACTATAGAACCAACCTTTGCTGTGGAATCGAAGGCCCAACAAGCTCTATATGCACGTTCATGTTAGGGAAAAGTGCACGCAACTCTGAGAAGACAGAAAGCTGAAGAAGCTCTTTCTCAGGGCCTGACCAAGTTTAGTTCATGAACGAAATTCCAATATAACAATGATAGTAAACCAAAGATATCAAACCTGACAACTTTCAGGATGACTCTTAAAAATTTGCAATGGTAGCAGAATTAGAAATTCGAAGAAAACACATACCAAGATAGTGTATGTACAATTTGTTGCTGATTCCAGAAGTCCAGCTTCCCAAACCAGCTACTTGAGTGGCATGGTAAATTGTAAGAGGCTGAAATGAAAAAACAGATGTTAATAATTTCCAGCATTTAAATTGGACTTATGGATTCGGATGGGAGCGAATGTTAAATTAGGCTCCCATGTACTAAAGGCAATTAGGTATCTTTTCTTAATATGCACTCCCAACTGTTTACAAATGGTTCGGGTTTGATTTTATACACAAATTCTAACTCTCAGCTAACACACCTATCATACCCAATGGAGAAGCAATGCAACAGGTGAATGCAGCGGGATGGACCTCCACTCATAGTACTCCTTCCAACTGGTTAAACACTCTGATATCATAACTGAAGTTTCTGCATGTTGATATTACAAATAGAGAGTTTGCAAGTGTATGTCATAAATCTACAAACATCAACTTCTCTTGAACTATCTTAGTAAGATGAACAAGACGATACCAGTACAAGGGCAAAAGGTATTCGAGAGATCCCAAGAACCATTCAACCTGCCAATGGAAAAATATGAAGGGCCGGAATTAGAATCAACATGGAAAACGATATAATACAGAGAAATTCAGATGTACCAGGCAGAATGAAACCTTAAACAATCAAACGAAACAACTGAATCCCCGCAACAACATTCATACAACCACATTCCCATTTGATGGACCCCTCTTTTTTCCAAGACTGAACACCTCGTCTCGTGCTTTTCACACACCTAACAAGATCACACCCGAAAGAGATATTATCAGTGATGACCCTCGGACAGTAAACCAGCTAATAGAAACAACATTACTCATTGTTTTCCGTCTTACAAAGAAATCGTGGAATACCTGAACTGTAGCTTCTTGAGTAAAAGTGAAAGGAAACTCGTTCAAGGTGTCCATATGCTTCATATGTTGCTCTAACCTTGCGCACTCTTCTTTGTGCTCAGGCCAATGCGCAATCTAGGCCAAAAAGTTATATAGTAGCACGGGCAATCGCTTAAATTCAAAGAAAACCCAACTCAAAAAACAAATTAAACCAATTTATCCCTTCCACACAGACCATTTCAGCACAAATTAAGACTAACCCAAGTGCTATTTTCTTAAATTAACCGTGATTATGCTGTGTGATTTGCATGAAGCAGAGAAAATCGAAGAGAGAGAGAGAGACAGAGAGGAGAGAGAAGTACCTGG
The DNA here is from genome assembly GCF_041283825.1 of Pyrus communis. NCBI lineage: Eukaryota > Viridiplantae > Streptophyta > Magnoliopsida > Rosales > Rosaceae > Pyrus > Pyrus communis. Next base: position 4,894,146 of record NC_142580.1, on the reverse strand, counting down.
TGAGATACGGCGCAGTAAGCGACGGCTCCACAGCGAGCACATCGTCTGGTGGGTGGGCCCGTGCACCGAGTACCCAGTCCCTTCCCGGCACACTCCATCGTTTCGCAGAAAACTCTGCTCTTCCTCTCTCTCTCTCTCTCTCTCGCGTTTGAACTTGGATACGTTTATACGGTACGAACTCCGGACTACGGACGTCGGACTGAACAGTTATGGGCCTTTCGAACTCAACCCAATGGTAACTAGGCCCATTTAGTAATAAAGTTTGAAACCCTGAATATGTTTGTCGTGAAAATATTTTTGCCCTAAGCGTTTTTAATAAAAATGTGTTTTTTTAGTAGTACGGCACCATGTATGATAAACTTTAAATTATTTTTCAACTCAGAAGTACTTTTTGCTTTTAGCTCAAACATTATCATAAACACTTTATAATATCTAAAAGCGTTTTTAGCAATTCTAAATTGGTCAATTAACGATCATTTTCGCTACCTTTTGTGAGGAAGATGAGTCAATAAGCAAAATACACATCCCACTTTTTTTCTCTGCTTCCATTTCCATATGAAGGAATGAAAAATGGGGTTCGATTTTAGTGGCTGTTGTAAGATTCTGTGCTTTTGTTTTAAGCTTTGTGTCATTTTCCTAATAATAAAACCCAACTGCTGATTTGAGTGATTAATTAGTTTAGTAGTTTAAGCATGCACGAACAGAACACTAACTATTCCTACCAAAAAAAAGAAACATTTTGTATTAAAATCAACCCAAAATATATCCCTTTATGAACATTATAGTAAAAATTCTTAGATCTCACTAGTGCCACCATGTTTGGTACAAATATTATTGTGTGCGTCCAATGTAATGCGCTGAATTCGTTTGTATCAGGTGGTGGATAGAGTTGAGTGTTTTTGGTAGAAAATAAATATTCTACTTTAATCTGATCTAACTTACCGAGAGAAAGTTTGACTCAAAGTTATAAAAAAAGTATATCCACTTCAATGGCGGATCCATTCGTGAAACTGGATGGTCTCGGGAACACTCAGAAGCCCAAAGAAGCGCATGTGAGGACCATGCAACGGTATGGGCAGGTGGTGAAAGAGAGAAGAGCATCATGGTTGTGCAGATGATGTGCAACAGAAACTTTGAACCAAGAAGAAATATCTAATTTTAGACAAAGAGAAACACAGAGAATACTACCACGGCTCTGTTGTTATTGGACCTTAGTTCCAATGAAGAAGAAAAAGAAAATGACTCTCTCTCCACTTCCCACGCAACAAACTCCTCGTTTTTCTTTTTCTTCTTTTTAATTGTGGTCCAATCAGGTTGTGTCACCTAACATTTTAATTAATAAATGGGTGATGTGTTATTTAACCAATAATTTTTTATACCATATGTTTGACACCATTATTTATTGTAAAATTCACTATAAATTCGTAAGACATTTGAACAACAATTCGTAAAGTATTACGAGCTCGTAATCACTTGAGATTTCATCTCTTACCATCAAATTAACTAAAATACTAAAGCAAAAACTCTGACATTTTTCTATGTTGTATATTAAATGATAAACCTAATTAAAATAATAAACCCAATATCTCAACACAAGCATAGTGTTTTTTAAGTGTAATAGACATTATTTATATGATATATAATAAATTTATTTAAATTCATCTAGTTCGCCTAAGTCTCGTCTAAATGCAGAGGCGCTACACCTCAGCTCGTCATCCAACTAGCACCTAGCATACCTTAATTAGGATTATTCAATATTAAAATCTTGAATCCGTTACTAACCCACTCTAACAAGAGTTTACGCGAACGTTTGCTTGGTGTGTATTGTTTATTTAAATAAAATTGCTAGCCTACCACACGATGTTTTTTTCACCCTTAATTGTTCAGCAACACCTTCCCTAAACGCCATTGGAGTGATGATATTCCATTTTCCTAATCTTATTAATCAATAATATTTATATTCCCATAATCTCCCATTCCTCGGTTGAGTCAATTGTCCCTCTCAAATCTTCCTTTTGTGGTTGAATAAAAAAAGAAAATTTGTTCTCATTGCCTGTTTGGTAAAGAGAGATCCATTGCTCCAATAAATAAATTGCTGGTACAAGAACAAGATACAACAACAAAGAAAAAGATGCCACAATCCCACTCGTATTACAAAAAGTGAGATGCCATATCTTTAAAGAAAAAGAAGGATCATTCACACCGTGATTCTCTTTTTTACCTTCAAAAGTCACGTATGAAAGTAATTTCTAGATATGCATCTCCGTTAAGTATTATAAATAACATTGGTAAATAAAATCGTCTCTCATTAGGGTAAATAATAGATATTTTACTAATGAAGCGTAATATGTATGTCTTTTTTTATTTTTTTTAATGTCATTTGAAAGTAATTTTAATCTTTTCAAAATCAATGTCAAGCAAACCGAAAATTCTAAAACGGCCTCGTTGTATGAACCGATAACTAAAAAATAAACGATCATGGATCCTAATCCGTGGTATGTTTTGGGTCATAAGAAAAGAAACTTGAAAAAAACAATTATAAGTATGAGAGATGTTTTTCAATTGTCATTAGTTTTCAACCTTAATTGCATGACCGAATATGCTCCATACATCTATTTATCGTGAACTTGCATAATAAAATAATGATCAATTGCTACTTAGAATATCTCCTATGAAAACGTCAAATGTAAATTGGAAGGGCTATGTGGTAATGTTAAATTTTTTTTTTTTTCTCCAACTCAAATAATTTGTTTATTCAATTATTATTGTAGGACCTACTTCAAAACAAATCAATAAAAATTACTTTTCATGATTTATAATTAGTACATTACTAAGACCCGCGTAAAAATATGAAGACATCAGTTATAGTTTGACATAGAATTGGCAACGCACAATATCTCTGTCAATCAACTTAAGAGTAACATATAGATTAGAGCTTAAAATTTGACATCTCTTTAAGAAATGATCGATTATCAATTATCTTTTATATTCTAACTCGAACCGAACCAACCCGACCCGATGGATTGAATTTGGGACAATGGCGAGTTGCAACCCCACATGATCAACGATCTTTTGATAATCATGTAAAGGTGTCGAGGCAATATAATTTTGTGGGACCTAATTGATGCCCTAAACATTAAAATTGAGATTAAGTTTGACTAAAATCAAATGCAGTATTATTTTAATCGAGTCTAATTGTAAAAAGAGAGGTCGTTTAATGGAAATGGCTTTCATGATTACAAAGTCAACCAATTCTTAAAAATACCTCTTTCCGAATTCAAGGCGAATATTTCAAGCCATAATTTAAGACAACTTAGCAATGATGGTGGTCTAAATGCATGTATCTACTTGGCCAGTGGTAGTTGGAACATGCATCCTATACGATTTTAAATGAATAGTTAGAAGAAGAAGATCATTCGTTTTAAGCCCGAGTTTTTGTAGAGCATGGATGCGTGTAACGTATCGATTTGGGATTCTATCGGCGAATTACATCTTTAATTTAAGAAGATTAACCTTTTAAATAAAATTTTGTAAATTATATGACGTAGTTGTTGATAATTAAATTATTACTTGAATGTTAATTAACGTGTTTAATACTTACTAATGACACATAATGTGGTTTGTAAATTTAGTCTAAAAAGTTGGTCTACTTATCATTACTTTTCTTATAATAAGTTTCAGAAGACATTACGCACAAATAATTCATCAATAGAGAATACGATTACAACATGATTACGATGGTAGCGTCAACTGGGTGCATTTTCTCTCGTGACCAAATCTTCGATCTAGATAGATTAACAAGCAATAATAAATCTTCTAAATAGTCACCATAAGAAACAAACAATAACACCTGCACAAGAACCAGTTGTGCAAATCTACCACAATAAATCAATGGTGACATATCCAAAACCGATTAAAACACAAAGTTAAATTGCTAAAAAGTGAAGCCACATAAACCGCTAGGCGGCTAAAACAAACACAAATCACACTAATTTGAGAAAACCACCGTTTGGGATCATCTCCACAGTGAAAAAAAAGACACGATAGCCTTGACATCCGCAACAATTATGGCCAAGCAAGGAGAATCGTCACTAATCTAGCCATGGAAGGCTACTAAGCTACGACGTGGGTCTACAACATTGTTGAATCGATAAAGATTCACGGCAGTCATGACCGAGGAGCACTGAATGACTGATGAACTTGTGTCCACCATGGAAACCAAGCAATAGAAGGCGGTTTCGACCCACCGAAACCACGAATACGACCCCAAATGGACAAATCTAACCCGAAATAAGGTGTAGATATGGGTTTGGGAGAGGAACTCCATTAAAACATGGAGGGTTGCTCACAAAATGTGGGTTAAGAGATAGGGAAAGGGAGGCGTGGGTGGCGAAGGAAGAAGAAGAAGAAAAAGTGTACAAGGAAAAGGAAGGAAGGTTGTCGCCGACACCAAGCCGTAACGAGGTTCCATCGACCAGAGAGAAAAGATGACACGTACGTGAACAACTGTGACTAACGCATCACAAATTAATTAAAGTATTAACAACTTAGTGGATGTTTGGGTAAACTAATGAAGTGTGCCAAATGTTGGGCTGAAATTCTGTCACACGTTGGACCATAATCGGATGACGCCGTGGGAGCTGGGATTCTGATGACAACCATCAAATCGTTTACCCAACATCCGCACTGACCAGCTGTCAATATATACATATATTTTATATTTATATGTATGTGTGAGTATGACTACGAGAGAGATGAGAAATCAATCTCGGAAAGACAATACGAGCGATGACGATATTTGATGATATCCTAAAAGATTTGATATGCTTTGACAAAAATAAAAAGTAAGTAAATAAATAAAGAGATTTGATATGCAGTGTGTGAAATTAAATTTTGAATTTTGGAAGCAAAAGTCCAAGCATTAAAAAGGGTAATGTTGGGTCCCACCTCCACATTATTTTGGGACTCCCAAATCTCCTCGATTCTATTTCTTGTCTCGTTGCCTTAAACACCCATTGTTGGGAAATTTCGCAAAATATTACTTCTTTTAAGAGGAATGCTGAGGGAACCTTCTCAAATTAGGATTTTTATATACTTTCGTCATCTTGTAGTCTGACGTTAATTTTCATAACATTGTAAAATATTATGCTAAAAACGTGAAGTGACATAGAGTTTACAGAGAATCTCATTTTTGAAAAGTCTTATTAGTATTTATGTTCTTTTAAACTATGGTTATGTGGTCATAGGGATTACACACCATAAAAAGCAACTTTTTGATTTTTCTATTTTCTTGAGTTTTTTTTTAAAATAAATTTGATTTTATCTGCACTAAGATTGAGGAAATGGGTCAAACATCATAATAGATCATCCATAATAATTTAGTTTTAATTAATTTTTGACGAAAATAGAATTTCAGATTTCTTACTCATAAGAAAATAAAAATTGTATTTTTGTTGTGAAGGGAAGGAGAGAGTCCACACCAATGGCAGAGCCACAAGATGATACACACACATGAACAATTGTGGCTAACATAACCCAACGTTTGGTACGCTTCATTAGTTTACCCCAAGCATCAACTAAGTGGCCTCGTATATGAACTGTGAACTTGTAAATGACAATTAAAAGTTGTTTGATAAACATTTTATTTTTATTTAAAATGAAAAATTATTTTTTTGGAGTTTTTCAACTTTGGTAATAACCAAATGAATTTTATTTTTTTAAACCTAAAAACTGAATAATTATGAAGCAAACCTTCAATAATCATATTTTTATAATAGGTATGACAACTGGACCGAGTGATGCCAATTAATATAACAGCAAGTGATAAACTGTCATTAGTGGGTAAATTCTTCATCTTTAATAGACCGTGTTCCAGATTGTCAACAAAGCGAGGACTTCAACTAAAAATCAAATACTCTTTACCAAATTAAATTATGAACCCCTTGTTAATCACTCACTTGAGTTAATTCTAAGTTCTTGAACACCTTAACCACAAAAATTATTTAATGACAGCGTTTAACCAATAGAAAGTAGTAAAAAAACCAATAATAATATTATTTGTTAAAGAAAAAAATGGAAAGGGGGAACGGAGCATGAGGTAGCACGTGGAACGAAGAGGTGTGGGGCCTGTGGGGACAAGCCAAGATTCGGGAGGAGATACTGCTTGCCAAGTCTTTTTATTTCACTGGATTCCTTTTATCAAATCTACTAATTTAAATTTTTGAAATTTAATTTAACGGTTAAAATTATTATAATTTTTAATGAAATTCCTGTTTTTAATCATTTGATCAAATTTTAAAAATTCAGATTGATTGAATTTTATGAATTTGATGGAAAGAATTCGGAAGGATCCCTTTCTTTTTATTACAACCCAACAAAATATGTTTTTTGGTAAAAAAAAACCCACCAAAACACGGGGAAGCTCACCGGTCACTGTGTAGTCTGTACCAAACTCAACAGTCAATGCCACCGGCAAAACCCGGTCCCCTAATTTTTCCCTCGTTTCGTGCCACCGGTTCGGTAGTCGCGCGCCCGCCCAAGGTTTTGACGGTGCGGTCCTCCGCTGACCGCCGGTCAACACAGCCGTCCTGTCACTCCGCACAAACCCCGACGTTGACCATAATCTTCGCTTTACATTAACCATCATTTTCTTGTCTTGATCACTATATCACTTTTTTAATTTTGTATGAAAATTAATTCTCAACTGGTGACAATTAATGATTAAGAATACATTAGTGTGTTTTAAATTACAGTAATGCTAGAAAGATTAAATTTGAAGACTAAATGAAATGGAATTTGATGATTGAATTATTATTTAAACATTGATAAACGTGTTGATTCCTTATTAGTTACGCATTATTTAGTTTGTAAATTTAATCTATAAAATTAGTCTATCTAACATTACTCTTTAAAGTAACTAGAGGGGTCATTTTCAACATTCAAGTTTGAATTCTTATTTATATATAAGTCGGAAGGCAAAAACGACCAATAATCCTAAAAATACTCCTTAATTAGAATCATAAAACATTTAATTTAAAAAAAAACTCAAACTCATAAAATATAAAAACATATTTAAAACAAAAAAAAAATAAAGGAATAGAATTACAAGTATAAAATAACAAAATGTTATTCATAGCCTCTATTTGTATCATTTAGTTAATAGAGCTGGAATTCACATACCTTGGCATACACTACTTCTATTAAATATATGATATAAGTAATGATATAGTTTAAATAAAATTTAATGTAACTATCATATTTTTTGTCAAATAATAATAATTCAACGACATAACAAAGCTAATAACGATTATAAACGATAAAATTGATTATTCCAACAATTGAAATTCGAAAATATTATTTGGACCCTTGATTAATTTTTCAAGGTCTGATTGGGAAGATCGCATCATGGTGGATTTGAGGATCTCAGCGTTTTATGGATTAAAATTAAACAAATATTATAAAGTAGATTTTGAGATTTGTTAGAGAGAGAAAGATTTGATTTGGCGAAAGAGAACAATACTATATTAAGAGAGAGAAACCCCCACACTCCGTGACGCAGACAGAAAACTTTCACCTCGCCATTTCTCTCCACCATTTGTCCACTGTATAAAACTTCAGCCACAGAAAGCAGAGCAACCCTTGTTTTTAACTTCTCCGATTCCAATCCGGAAGATGGCGAGGAACGGTGTCGCTTCGTGGCGGAGGAAGTCGGAGAAGCTCGATCTCTCGCCGCCGTTGGTTTCGGAGGAAGCTCACGTTCTCGCCGTCGACGACAGCCTCGTCGATCGCAAGGTCATCGAGCGATTGCTCAAAATTTCCTCCTGCAAAGGTAGAATCCGAAAACACAGTTACATTTTCTGGAAACGTCGTCATTTTTTGTTTTCTATGTTTTTGATTTGGATCTTTTTGGGTAAAGTGACGACTGTTGACAGCGGAAGAAGAGCTCTGCAGTTCCTCGGCCTGGACGAGGAGAAGAGCTCCACCGCCGGATTCGACGTAAGTTCGATCAACGGCTTCTGGTTTTCATCTCTTAAATTTCAATTATTTTCGAATAAAATTTTTGGTTCTCTGTTATTATGTGCAGGGCTTGAAGGTGGACCTGATCATAACGGATTACTGTATGCCTGGGATGACCGGCTACGAATTGCTCAAGAAAATCAAAGAATCTTCCACATTCAAAGCAACTCCCGTCGTGATTATGTCATCCGAGAACGTTTTGGCGCGCATAGACCGGTAATTATTCCCTCCAAAATTAATGTATAATTATCCAATTATCTTCGCGGTTAATTGGTTTTTGCAATTAATTTGGATTGTTAATTTAAAGTTTGGGTTTTGATTTTTAATTTAAATTTTTGGGTTATTTTTTTTTGTGTTCGGCAGGTGTTTGGAAGAAGGTGCGGAGGACTTCATAGTTAAACCGGTGAAGTTGGCTGACGTCAAGAGGCTGAAGGATTACATGACGACGGCGAGGGATGTCGGAGTGGAAGAGAGCGGTGGAGGAATGAACAAGAGAAAGCTACGCGAGCCGTGTGATCCGACGATGCCTTCATCACCGCCGTCCCTTTTTCCGTCGTCGCCGTCGTCGTCCTCATCGTCTCCGTCTAAATCCCCGTCGCCTCCTTTGTCATCGTCGTTCTCGGCTCCGGCGTCGCCCTCGTCGCCCTCGTCGCTTGGTTCTCCGATCCGACGGTTGAAAATGACCAACGCTGATTAGATCAATCGAACCCGATAGTACCGCAATCGCGCTTTTCTTTTTCGGGGCCAAACTGCAATTACCCGTTTTAACGGTTTTTGATGAATTACTTTCCATTTTTTTTTGTTTTTTGTTTTTTCTTTGCCTTTGATTTATTTTGTTTGTTTATATGTGACTATGAGTTACAATATTAATACTACTAATTAACTGATTACATTTCTGATGTTCAACTATATTTCGAATGAGTGAATATATGTGGTTTATGGTAGTTTACTAAAAACAATGAATTATCGGTTTGGATCGGTCCGGTTTAAAGAAAAAGAAACGAGTTAGGATAAAAAATGGTGTCCGAACCTAAATTCAAATAAAAATAATACTATTATCCCATATTTGTATTATTATTAACATATTTTTAATAGAGAAAATTCACGTAGGTTGGTAGAGTCTATTTTTATTAGAAACATGGTACAAAAATGCGATAAATGTAGTATTGTCAAATTCAAATCTCTCTCCATGTGTATTAGAATAACTTTGAATATTGCGTTGTTAAAATAAAGAAATTGCAAGCAAGCATTAGAGAATGTAAATTGGGAAGGACACTACTTGACTGCCGGATGTTCAGAAGCAACTCCTGGTGATATCCAACCACATTTGGACTCGAGTTCGATCAGTGTTTATAATTTTAATTATTTGGACACATGTCCGAATGTAATTGGTTATCAACAGGAGTTGCTGCTGAACTTTTAGCAACCAAGCGGTGTCCAATTGGGAAATGTTAGCTTTGTTTCAAAGTTGAGACAGATAAAATTAAGAAAATAGAAAGGAAGAGAAGAAGAAAGGGGAGGTGTATGCACAGGGTGGGGATTGTAGGACCTGGATCCTCTCCGAGGCAAACCCTCGGGATGATGCTGAGCGAGAAACACGGGCCGTTAGATTTTGATCAAATGGCTACAAATAGGAAGGTTCTTTTTAAAGTTATAATAATTGTAGCTGTTGGATCAAAATATAACGATTCGTGTACGTCGCTTAGCAGGATCCCGAAGGTTTGCTTCGGAGAGGATCCAGTTCCGGGATTGGAAGGTTGAAATAAATAGAGATATGGTTTTGATTTGGTTGAGTTGGAGAGATAAGCTTGCAAGATCTTGTCTGGTAGAAAGAATATTGGAATGGATTGTGAATTGACGTGCTTGAAATGCCTCCTTTTGGGAGGGACTTTCTCTAGGACCCTTCCCTTGGGTGGGGGACCCTTCCCTGCCCCTTGAGCTAAACTCCAGTGTTTTTTGTCTCTCTGTCTCTTTGGAAGTGGCATGCTTATCATATTCTCTGCTCCCAAACCTCCATTAGTTGTTACTTGAGTTGACACCCACTCATGCTCCACATGCCGACCACATTTTTAACTTTTAAATTTTGAGACCTAAAATTTTGACATTGTATGGATTTACATGTGTTATATATTTAAACGTCTAATTATCTATTGAATTAATGTATTTTACATATTAGAATTCTCTTCCCTCTTATTTCCATCTCCTTCCATCCATTCTTATCATATTCTCTATTTTATTTTTCTCTTTCTATAAAAAAAATAATATAATAGGTTGACGTAACTTAATCGTGACCGTTCAAATAGAAGGAGGAAGAGGAGAAAAAAAAAAGAGAGAAGAGAATCCTACCTCATGTTTTACAGGCTACGTAGTTTAAACGTGGCTTAAATGTCAATTCAGTTACAGATTTCATACTTACCATGTCATTAATTTAATAAAGATTCAAATAATTCATTAAACAAAGGTGTAAATTGATACAATTTCAAAAACTTAAGAGGGAATATGAGAAAAACAAATTTACTTACTTGAAACGAGAGAAGTCACAAATTAGAAAGAGACTAAAAAGTACAAATTCGAATCATTATGGTACTCATGTTTTGGTAAACATGTGCGGAAGTTTATTTCGATACTTATTTTATGTAAGTAAACACGTTTATAAATATTAATGAACAGATGGATGTGAACTTGTATCCCATATTTATTAACAATAGTACATAAAATTTAAAAATTAGAATTGAATGGAAGAGATTATGTGACATATATAGGTGTGGCTAATCTTTGAGAAAATATAATATGGACCCCACATGGGTAGGTGAGAGAGAGAGGGAGAGAGAGAGAGAGAGAGAGAGAGAGAGAGAGAGAGAGAGGAGATATTGCAGAGCTGTAGTTTTGTTTTTGAATCTTTTTGATTGTGAATCAAGAAAAAGAGAGGAAGTGGGTCCAGTGGTTGTCACTAATTTGCCTTTTGGTGTCACCAAGGGCATCTCCATCAAGGTGCCACCAAAGCAACAAAAAATTAAATTTAATCAAGGAAAAATTGCTCTTAATTTACCCTTATGGCACGTTGACGTAAGGTAAGGTAATCAGAATAAGCAAGGGTAATTGAATTTTAATTATGGAGTATTTCGATGTTTACTAAATATTAAGGAATAAAAAAAGTGGTGGAGCTCATACGAAACAAGAAATCCAATTCTTGAAATTGGAGGAACAAGATTCCTTAGTTTTGTGAGGTATTTGAATTCCCTGAGAGTAAGAGAATCGGGAATGCATCTTTTATTTCTATTATTCCCTCACTTGTTTCTTATTATCCCAACATTGCCTCTCATTTGACACTCATTATGTCATTTTTAATAAATAAATAAAACCTATTTATATATTTTTATATAGATAAATTTATAAAATTATATAAATTTAATTAAGAATTAAATTAAATTAATTAGTATGAAAATAATTTATTTATGTAAGGGCAATATAGTAATCAAACTAGTTTTCATTCCGATTGAAGTGAATTAGTAAACAACTTATATGGACTCAACATCATTCCTACTCCGATTCCAGACAATTTTTAGTAAACAACTTCAACAGGAATCTGATTCTGATTCCACCTCATTTCAATTCATTCTCAATCCAATTCCCCCTCAATCTAATTCCTCTTAATTTGATTACAGATTAGTAAACGCACCATTAAATATATATTTTTAAGACTTTGAATTGATATTATGTTGAGTTTCTGCATGTGTCTTAGGTTTAAATTTTGAGTAAATTGTAGTAATAGTTCATTACTGTAACTCAATTTGAGCAATGGTTCATTAATTAAAAATTCATTACCATTGGTCCCTCAACTAAAAATTCATTACCATTGGTCCCTCAACTTATCAAAACGTGCAGCTGTGGTCCCTTAACTAAAAATTCATTACTATTGGTCCCTCAACTTTAATCCAACTGAAAAAATTGTCCCTCAAGTTTAACCCTCTAACTCAATTGGAGCAATGGTCCCTCAATTAAAAATTCATTACCATTGGTTTCTCAACTAAAAATTCATTACCGTTGGTCCATCAACTCATCAAAACGTGCAGCTGTGGTCCCTTAACTAAAAATCCATTACTATTAGTCCCTCAACTTTAATCTAACTGGAGAAATTGTCCCTCAAATTTAACCCAATTTGAGGAATGGTCCCTCAACTTTAACCTAGTTGTAGCAATCGTCTTTCCAACATAACTAATTTTGACGAAAAAAGACCATAACTACACGTTTTGATGAGTTGAAAGACCCCAATTGTAGCAATGGTCGTTTCAGCATAACTCATTTAAACAAAATTTTGACAAAGTTGATGAAAAAGACCATAGCTATACATTATGATGAATTGATGGACCAATGGTAATAGATTTTTAGTTAAGGGACCATTGCTATAATTTACTCTTGAATTTTTCCCACATAATAGCAATAATTTTTTAGAAAAAAAGGGGGTGGTGCTATCCACACTCCCATTTTTACCCTTGGCACACCTCTCTTAATTTTCGGCTGTCGGATTAAATGAATTAAAGAATAATCAATAGACAAAATTAATAAAGGTGTGTGAGAGACAAAGAAGGGTTTGTATACAACACTACCCAAAAAAAGACATCATCTTTTTATTTATTTATTTATTTTTTATTTTTTACTTTTGCCTATTGGTTATGCATCAATGACTTTAAACCGTTGATTTAAGTGAGATTTGATGTGAAAACTCATGCTAACTTCGACTGGACCCATCTATGCATACAAAAGGGTTTGGCCTTTCTCCCAAACCTAATTTCGGAACCATGATTTAAACGAAGAACTTGAGCACACTAGAAGAACATTTTATTTTTCTGATATTGGGAAATAAAAGAGAATAATATTATTGTCATGGTAGTTAGGGCCTTCTTCTTCAACTCATTACATCTCTGGTTCAAATCCTTTTCGCCGTCCTGCAGAATATTGCTTGTAGACCTGGTTTGGTACTGAAGTGATTCTGAAAAAAGCTGCTATCAAAAAAAGCTGGGAGCTGTTTTTGTGTTTGGTAAACACTCAGCTTTAGTTTTTTTTCACAGTTTTGGGTGAAAAAAGCCAAAAACAAGAAGCTGCAAAACCCAACTTTGAAAAACCGGTTTTTTTTCACATCTGTTTTACATAAAAGTTTACCAAACACTCTAATACTGCTTTTTTTACTTTCAAAAACACTTTTACAAAAAAGTTTACCAAACACTCTGCTGCTTTATTTCACAGCTGTTTATTCTCACAGCACAGCAGAAACAGTTTTTTTTTTCAAAGCATAGCAATATCAAACCAGCCCGTAATCAAAGGAGAATGAGCCGAAGGTCGGTCGGGTCCATGTCGGTTTTTCGGTTTGGCAGTTTAAAATGCCCATCCACTACCTTCAATCAACTCTCAGTCGCAAGAAAGCGCTTTGCTTGAAGCAAAGCAAACCCATGTCACCTTGTCATTAGCAAATTGGGCCGTTTTTTAAATCTATGGAAAATGGCCTATAAAGTTATAAACCGCAATTAAACATAAAAAGCCAACGGGCCCAGCCCAAAAAAAATATATACAAGTCCATAGAGACAAACAGAAAAACATAAAGCCCATGTATGGAGGCCCTATTCCGACACAAAAATTGTGAGAGAGAATACTAGGAAATGGTTAAACTAGAAGAAGTGTATTTTTTTATTTTTTTTCTTCAAGAACTTTTAGCACTATAGTTTATTAAACATTTTGACACTATGTGCTCATTTGGATGTGCTTTTAAAATAACTGAAAGCACTTTTGATGAAAATGTTTTGGAACCAATCCTTAGTAAAAATGCAAGTAAATCCTGGAAAAGCACATAACTAGTGCTTCTTGCAGAAAGCACTTCATGTGCTTTTGGAACCCAAAAACATTTTATCTAAAAGCGCTTTCAGTCATTGTAGAAGCACATATTTTTTGCTAAAAGCACTTTTAGCACTATAGTTTACCCCACACTTACATCTTTTTTTTTTCACAACGGTTTATTCTCACAGCACAACAGAAGCAGTTTACACACAACAATTCCAAACTCGACCTTAGTTTCTTGGAGGAAAGCTGTATATTTGTCTGGAAGCTATGGTCATACATTGGACGGAATAAAAAGACTCTTTTACCTTTTTAATCATGGCCGACCGATATACATAACAGGAAATGACTAAAATCTCAGGCATAACAACGTCTAGAAAAACTACTCCGCATAAAAAGCAAATCAAGTTATAATTTTTGAGATCATTGCTATAAGTAGCCATTTTGAACATGCTTCGTTTGCCTTAATCATCTTCTTCGGAGTTAGAACATTTGTTTCGAGATATTTATTTCTTGTATTAATCCACATTTAGATGCTCAAGGAACAGTGAATATTCCACAAACTTGAAGACAAAAATGGGAGAGAAATTCCTACTCGTCTTTTCTTCCTAAGTAGACTTGAATTTCATATCATAAAATAACACAAATCAACCTCTCAAGATTCCCCACTTCTTTCTCTAATTTTCTCCAACATATAGTCTTTTGTGACAATGAAGTCATTCACCCGAAAAAATATAATACGATTAAAAGTATTTTCAAACATCTCATCGACTTTACCAGTGAGAGATTTTTTAGCATGTTCAGAACATCATCACGTGTCACTATACAAATGGTGAGATACTTGTGTTTCAAGATTAACAACTCAAAAAATAAAATTTCACTCTACTTATATAATATCACGTGATAAACTATTCGTATTCCGAACACAATGAAAAATTTCTCCCACTCAGTTTCAAAAATTGAAATTCATAGTATCACCTCCTACCCAAGCAAAAGTACTAATTACCTTAGATAAATTCAAATCTCATTTGAATACAACGTCTTAAACATTTTTACGATTATTCTCGCAAATATAAGCTAAAATCAAAATATTATTCTCCTAAATTTCATTCAAATACGACGTTTTAAGCACGATTTTTTTTTTTTTTTTAGCTTCAAGAAAATATCTCACTTTGATCATCAATAATACAACGACTATTTGTCCTGCAGAAAAATCCAATTTTATTTCAAATTCTTGATTTAACCACCTCGGCGCAGAGTTTATCACTAACCCGGCACTTTTATTTTCCAACCACCATGGACACTCACTTACGACAACGACCTCTAAACCAAAACAAAATAAAATAAAATCATCCAATGTCGTCAGTGAAACTAATTTGGTGAGCAACTATTTCTCTAATTTCTTCATCGTCTGGTCAAACCTACAATTCGATTTCTTAATTTCAAATATGAAACCGAACTCGTTGACCAAATTGTTTCGTCGTCTTTTGGTTTAACATGGTTTTCTTCTTTCAACGCGTCAAAACTCAAATGCCTTTCGAACTGAACAAATCATTCAAGGAAGGAAGAAAGGGATCGGGAAAGTTCCTTTCCCACTGACTTTGTTCGTTGATTTACCATTATGCACAAGATTAACTAACTCAAGATTTAACTAATCGTTAATTACTAGGTCGGCCAGGTCAAGTAATCCCCATTATATTTCATTAAAATATCACATAAAAGGTTAGCAATGAGACTTGGAGTTTCACCAAACATGTTGGCTTTATGCTCTAGATACAGTAGCGGATCCAGAATTTGAACTTCAGAGGGTCTCAGTGTTAAAGGTCCAAGGTTTCTAGATAGAAACAGAGCGGAAGCGCGCAAAAAAAAAATTCAGTTTATTCATTGAGGCATTTCATCAGACACTTGGTGGATTTGTTGTCATCAGCCAAACCATGTTGTGCACGTGTCAACAAATGTCGACATATGCTGAAGCAATTTGATGAGTGATATCGAGATATTTTGTCTAGTGTTGTCGACACAACGTACTGAGATATCCCTAGCAAGTATTACGTCAAACACTTGGTAAGTATAGAAGGGGCTCGTACCAAACATTTGGAGTGTCCACGAAAGACCTTTACATGTATATTTATCAGACTCCTGGTGGTCCTGGGACCATGTGCGTCTATCCCTGTCTACATATATAATCTTTCTTTGCAAACCAAGTTCGAAACTTTCTTCTCATAGTTTAAATTATATTAAAACATAGCGTGAATCCATATGTTAATTATATATATATATATATATATATATATATAAAAAAAAGTTCTACACTAATTTATATTAAAGGAAGAGAGAGTGTTTGAACATAAAATGCAGTGAATTGAAGAGAAAAACCGAATTCATTTTTCACTCAAGTTTATCAAGATCTATTAAACATAATTATAAAACAACACTATAATAGAAACAAAATTGGGTGATTTGTCACTTCAACAAGCTGTCCACAATTTCTGGTTTGAAATAGCAAACCTACCCTCCACTTTTCTCATTTGTTTAGTTAATTTTATGATTTAAAACCCTAATCTTGAATTCCTAAAGCGTGGATTTGTAGTTAGTAGTGGGGATGTGAACTTAAAACCCCAATTTAGAAGCCTCTTTTGAGTTTCGATTAAAAAAACAAAATAAAAACTAAAAAGGGTTTTTGAGTGGTTGAATTATATATAAAAAAAGCCCGGGAAGAAATTTTGGAAAAACAAACAACTACTATCTTTGAAGCTTTCAGCTTTTCGTCAACCAACACCCACCAAAAGCACCACGACAAATCCATCCATTACACTTTTAGATTTTTTGGCTTTCGATGTCAACAAATTTACAGAAACTTCCAACCGATTCAGTTCCCAAAAACCCATCTCTCCAATCTTCCCAAAAAGCTTCATGGCTGCCAGGATTCGGCCATGGCTTCTCTCTTGTTTTTTCACTTACGGTTTTTTAATTATTATTATTCCTTTTTGTCATGGCCAATCCCCTCAAAATATCGAAACTTTCTATCCGTTTACAGCTCCGCCACCCGATATCCCACCTTCTTTGCCTCCCGAGGACTCTCCGGCGCAACCGGAATCACGGCCGCTGCCGGTTCCTTTGCCGCCAAGAAAGTCTTCGTCAAAGAGTGAGATTGCCAAGGCTGTGGCAGCCACCGCAGCCTCCACTCTGGTGATTTTTGGGTTGGTTTTCTTTTTTGTGCAGAGGTACCTTGTTGCCCGGCGCAAGAGAATTAAAGGCGGTGGTTGTGGTGGTGGCGGTGGTGGTGGTGGTGGTAGTGGAGGTTCGCAAGGTGGCCGGCCTCAGCCGCGGCCTCCTGTGGCGGATCAGAGTGAGTTTGGCAGATATGATGGGAATCTCAAGGGGTTCGTTGTTGATGAGAACGGTCTCGATGTGCTTTACTGGAAGAAACTCCGAGCAAAGAACTCGAAGAAGAGTTTTCGAAAAGATGGTGAAGAAGACGAAGGGAGTAGCAGAAGAAGAAGGCATGAGCGTACACGGGAAGTTCCTCTCCTCAGAGGAAAGTCTTCAGCTTCCCACATCAATGATGTGCCAGAAGTAGTGAATGATCGAAATCGAAATGGATCAACGGCTCTTAAAGCTGTTGAAATATCGGAGGAACCAGAAGTAGAGCTAACTGTTAGATCATCAAGTCCTCCGCCTCCCCCTTCTCCACCGCCAACACCGCCGCCTCCGCCGCCACCTCCTCTGCCAATTCGAAACAATAAAGGCTCCTCAGCGCCTCCTCCTCCTCCTCCTCCACCGAAAGTTTCAGCCAAGAATGGTCCTGCACCGCCGCCTCCTCCACCCAAAGCGCGGAGTTTGAACGCGCTGTCAAAACCTTCTCCAGGGCCGAAAGGTAAATCAGGGGAGTCTTCAGCAGGAGCAGGAAATGTTAAAGTGAAACTGAAGCCACTGCATTGGGACAAAGTGAGCACACATAATACTCAGCATTCCATGGTGTGGGACAAAATTGATGGTTCATTTAGGTAACGAAAGTGATTTCCGCACACCATTTATCTCCTTATGCACACCACTCTTTATTTCGGGTTTAACCGTGTATTGTTTTCCATTGTATTTGGTTTTGAAGTTTCTGAAAACTTAACAAGTTTGCTACTCTCAGATTTGATGGTGACCTAATGGAAGCGCTTTTCGGCACTGTTGCCACCAACTGGCTATCCCCCGGAAAAGACAGCAGCCAAGCGAGTCCGAGGGGCACCAACGTCGGTCCATCACAGCAGATTTGCATCCTGGATAGCCGGAGATCCCAGAACATTGCGATTGTCATAAAATCGCTGACGATTTCTCGAAAGGAAATCCTTGATGTGCTCATGGAAGGCAGGGGGCTAAATGCAGAGACTCTTGAAAAACTTGTTACTATTGCTCCAACGGAAGAAGAACAATCCCAAATCCTCGAGTACAGCGGAGATCCTACAAGGCTTGCTGATGCTGAGCGTTTCCTCTATCACATTCTCAAAGCTGTTCCCTCGGCGTTTACTCGATTCAATGCCATGCATTTCAGATACAACTACGACACAGAGCTTGCGAGCCTCAAGGAGTCTATACGAACAATTGAACTCGGGTGCAAGGAGCTTCGAACTCGAGGGCTGTTCATGAAGTTGCTAGAGGCGATTCTCAAGGCTGGAAACCGCATGAATGCAGGAACCTCGAGAGGAAATGCACAAGCATTCAACCTCAGTTCTCTTCGAAAACTATCCGACGTTAGAAGCAGTGACGGGAAAACAACACTGCTGCATTTCGTTGTGGAAGAAGTGGTGCGATCTGAGGGGAAACGGTGTGTCATCAACACGAATCGTAGCTTGAGTCGCAGCAACAGCCAGAGCCATAACGGAAACTCAAATACTGAGAATATAAAACCAAAAGAGGAAAGAGAGAGGGAGTACATGACGCTAGGATTGCCCGTGGTTGGAGGCATCAGTGCCGAGTTCTCTAGTGTGAAGAAGACGGCTAGTATAGATCATGACAGCTTTGCAAAGATGTGCTCGGCTCTCACAGCCCGCGTGGCGGAAACCAGAGAACTCCTGCTCCAATGTGAGAACAACGGCGGTGGAAGATTCGTTAGGGACATGAATGGTTTTCTTGAAGCAGCAGAGGAAGAGCTGAAGGTGGTGGGAGAAGAGCAGAACAGGGTGATGGAGTTGGTGAAGAAAACAACAGAATACTATCAAGCAGGGGCTTCTATGGATAAAGGGGCTCACCCATTTCAACTATTTGTCATTGTTAAAGATTTTCTAGGCATGGTTGATCGAGCGTGCGTTGAAATTTCTCGAAATGTACAGCGGAGGAAGAAGAAGGTTACAGCGAGTTTAGGGTCATCGTCAGCAGACTCGCCGCCCAGGAACCCCGTAAGGTTCCCAGTATTGCCTAAGAATTTCATGTCAGGAAACTCTACGAGCACTAACAGTGAATCAGATAATGATTTTTGAATTGGCTTTCTACAATGTATATGGATTACAAACTCGATTACAATCTGAAAATAGCTGAGAGTTTTTTCAAAGTTTCAAGGGTTTATTCCAAACCGTGGCTTCGTCTTCATCTTTCCTACTAACGACTACGTGTTCCATTCACAAATATTTGTTCTCAGTTTTTTTTTCGTCTGCAATTACGGTGTAACCATTTATGATGTCCAGATTTATGCAACCGACTTTGGATTACCATGTAATTATAACAGTTCCAACAATTATACCTTCGAATACAACGCGTACGTAGCATTTCTAACTCCGAATACTATTTGGGACGAGCAGGGAATGAAAAGCATAACCCCGACCTGTTTCTTATCATCTGCAGATTATTACCATGCAGTAGATCTGTTCTAGCCATCAAAATATACAGGTTGTGACTCACCATGTTCACTTTCTCATCATCTAAGCGATAATATTAAGCATGGATCTTCCATAAGAAGCAATTCCTTCACGTATATTCTCCTTCCTTGTCGATCCCCCGAAGTAGACATGGTTCTTGGAGGATGACAAGTGACCTTGCAGCCGCCTGAGATTTTTTCACCGATGGGTTTCATTGTTGGAACTCTCCTACATAAGTTGTCAGAGTTGGCATTAGAATACGGAAAGAAAAATAAACTAAAAAATACTAATCACACCAATAATTTCAGAAATGCAGTGCAGTAGCACATTGTACAGACTGAAATGCTAGTGTAAAGGCATACACATGCATCTTTCCTTCTTGCATATGTGTTTTGAATGTGTTTAACTCGTCATATTCTTCGCATATGCATAATTAGCTTTTATACTTGTTCTGAAGTACACAGCACACGGGAGGCTACAAACTTCACCATATGGAAAAAAGTTATCCCCAAAACGTGCCCTATACTCGACTTTCAAGCGTATTCAGTGACATAATGAGGAGGAACTTCATGAAAGAAGGATTAGAAGTATCGCTAAGAATGATCGTATAGTCTGGTTCTATTGAAATGGAGCGTACAGATCTTATGCCATAAGATATAAACAGAATTAGACTATACCTTTTCTGGAGTACTTTTTGACAGTTTTGGCCCCCGATAAACGCCTGGTGTGGGAGTAGCCTTAAAATTAAGACTCTGTCTGAGCTTTTTTATCTCTGCCTCCTTTTGATCCTATGTCAAGCATACAGTTCCGAGAAATAATTCAAACTTTGCGGGCTATATAACATAGTTATATTTTCTATGAGTTGTATAGCAACAGTGATAGGCTATTAGCACATGAACATTCATACAAAACTTGAATTAGACATGTAGAATATTATTCTCCTTAAAAGAATAATTGTTTGTAAGATGATACCTTTGACTTTGGTTGGGAGTTTGCTCTCTCTGTCACTTTTGCATTGGATTTTGCCACCAATTTCTGTGAAAACTGAAATGTATTGCTTAATGAGATTACATATGTACCGCTAATAAATTTAAACAAAAAGAGTTCGGGGGTTTGTTAATGGATACCTCTCTTTTATCTGCGCTTTCATCACTTCTCAAGCTAACAGATGATGGAGCGGCCTTAGCAGTTCTTTTTTCTAGATACCTACGACGAAAAGAAAATTAATGCAATATAAATTAACAGAGACACCAAATGAAGTTTGAATCGACAACATGAAACATGATAGTATATTATCATGCAGAGACTGATATTATGCAAGAATCTCATGCACACAGGATACACAATCAGCAGTCGAATATGAGTTTATGGCTTTACCCTCCATTCTCTTTTGTCACGGGTACAGAGGAGGAAACCCTTGATTCTTTCCCCTTTGTAGAGAGCTGCTTTTTCATAACAAATTTTCCAGAAATAAAATTTGACATTAGACGCTCTATGCCAACCCTCATAATAAATAAAACTGAGGTAACCAGCCATCTCTTCAAACGAGAATATGTAATAAATTGACAAACCTGCTTTGGTGTTGGAGGTTTCTCTTCAATGGAGGGTTTCGGTTGGTTGTAATTGTTTTGAAACGTCTTAAATGCTCGTTTGACGATATCCTTATCTCCCATATTCTCCATAATGAAAGACTTTCTGGTTGTGGTGGTCACCGAAGTTGACATTGTGGGACTGGATTCCAAATTGAGTGACATATGCAAAGACTTGGGAGGAGCTTTCTTGGTTTCCTCAGCTGAAGGCTTTTTGCTCCTAGGGAGAGATGACGCATTGCCCTTCTTTACCGAGGACCACGATGAAGGTGTTGCAGTAGAAGTTGATAGAAACTTAGCCACTCTAGGGGTGGAAGTTGATATAGACTTAGCCACTCTAGGTGTGGAAGTTGATATAGACTTCGATACTCTAGGGGTGGAAGTTGATAACGGCTTCGATGCTCTAGGGGTCAGAGTTGTTGTAGACTTCGATGCTTTAGGGGTGGAAGTTGATAACAGCTTCGATGCTCTAGGGGTCGGAGTTGTCGTAGACTTCGATGCTTTAGGGGTGGGAGTTGATATAGACTTTGACACCCTAGGGGCGGATTTCTCTGGTGTTTTTGCTATTGGTGGAACTGCCTTCTTCTTAACACTTGCCACATTTCTCTCCTTGCTCATTGGAGTAACCTATTCAACAGAAAAATGCAAAAGATATACGAAATCAGACGTCAAGCAAACAATTTCTGAGACTGACATATTGACCGTGGTATCTGCAAACAAGTTTTCCTAAATAGATTCAACAGTTAAGTACATCACCTTCAGAGGTACCTTCCGAAGATCCAATCTGGGTTTTTCTTCTTTCACCTCTTTGACTTCTGGAGCACTTCCTACATCATTGTCCAAAGTCTTTGGAATCTCCTGTACTCCTTGAGATTCAGCAGGGACATGTTCTACTTCTTTTACTAAAACAAGTTCCTCCTCCGGATTGTCCAACTCGGGATTATCCATTCTGCCATCTGTTTCTTCTTTTTCTCCCACAGCCAATGAGTTTTGACACACTATGGCAAAAACATCGTCCTCCTTGAGATCATGCACATGAGTTTCACTAATCTCGCTGTCGAAATTTGCTTCTTGATCATTTCCTTGGGCATTACTTTGACTGTTAGCCAAATCAATTTCGAAATGAGCCTCGGAATCCGTCTGATCTCCGCTCTTCTGATCAGATTCCGACCTAAAGGTATCACCACCTTGCATTTGCTTCTCTTGCTCCATCATCTCCTCGGCCTTTCGAGCAGCAACCCTCTTGTAATGGGCTTCAAAGTAAGCCCTTTTCTGGGCCACTGAGCCAGGAGTGGCACACTTCCCAACTTCCTCCAAGTACTTATTCTGCGAAAATGTCGACCATTTCTCCCAGGACAGTGAAGAATCATTCTCAAATCTTCCGAAAGAAACCGACACTTCCAGTTGAGGGTTTGAAGAATTTGAAGCTACTGTCTCCCCCTCCACCACCTGCTCATTTAACACAAAACCCAAAATCCAAAACATGTTCTGAAACAACAATACAGTAGCAAAAACATGCAAATCTAGCAATTATACAGTGAATCAATCAAAACCCACAAAGCACAATCCCCAAACGACAACAATTGCAGACAAAATCGAACACATGGGTTATGTTTTTCGACAAATCTAAGGTAAAAAGTTTGTACCTTTTCAGCATCCTTGGCAAAATCGACTATTGATTCACCCATGAGTTCTAAAAGAATTGTAAGTGTTTGGAAGCTACCGGAGGGCTACAGAGCAAGAGCTTTGGCTACCAGCAAGCATGGGGGCACATCACCAACCAACTGGATCACACACACACTAAAAAAATACCAAGACCGAGAAAAAACCCAGAATATGGACAAATAGAAAAGAATTAAAAAAAAATTTTAATTAAATTAAAAGAAAAAGAAAAACATATCCATGTGGCCTTTTTTCTTTCTAAATTAGCATATCATGGCTTCACCTTTTTCTTCCTGTTTGTGGCACTTCTGGGAAATCCTAAAATGATAAAGGTAATCAATCAGCAAAACAAGACAACTCCAATTGTATGATGAAAAATTAAAAAGGTGGAGATAAAGGCTTAGGTTTGAACTTGCAGTTGCAGATGATGACCCACCAAACACCAAATATTATTTCCCCAAGAAGATTTGGCTTTTTCTTGCTATTACTCTGTAGATTCAGAAAAAAAGTTGAACAGTTTGGGGACTTTCTTTTACTCAAGTGCATGATGGATTAATGTGTAGATGGGAGGATTAATTAGTGGGAAAATAGAGATTAGTTGGGTAAGTATGAAGCTTCAACAAATCAGAGTGGGCGTATACGTATTGAATAAACAAGGATATGAGTCTTGACTACCCATCTTAACTAACCAAGCTTTTAATATTATTTTTGGTTGGAACAAAGTTTCTTTATTTACGCTTATCATACGCTGGGATTATAATTTATAAAAGTTGAATTTGAGACGTTATAAGTGGTGAAAAATACTATTAGATTGAATGACGCAAATTATTTATTTTAAAACAATCTAAAAATATCAGGAACGAAATTCAAACTCAATTACAATGCGATTATGCACACATCTAAGTATTAATATTATTGATACGTGTGGATGTCCCATTGGGTACTTAAAGAGACGGAAAGGGATACCTCCTAATCCATCAAGTTTGGGGATCTGGAGTTTGGACCGTTGAAATTTGATATAACGGCAACAAGCAAGGGCTCACTTTAAAAGTTATAATAACTTTAACCGTTTGATCAAATTTTAATGCCCCGGATTTCTAAACTTGATAAATTATGAGCAATGAATCCGGAAAAGATCCCTTTCCCAAAGAGACACCCAAGAGGTTCAAATCAATGATCAAACTGAACCACTTGGAAGGGAGAGGGAGAGAGAGAGAGAGAGAGAGAGAAAGGGAAGTAAAGTGGAAAGACATGATAGTTACAGTTACATGTGACATGTCCAAGCTTCTAAAGTTTCTAAGCACCCAACACCTTGAATTTAGTATGTGTCCATCTACTTAGGCTGTATGTGGTCCCCCCATCTCATTTAGTTGCTTCCATTAAACAATACAAAGTACATTGCACCATACTTAAGAGAAACGTTGCCATTTTAGTTGGATCCAAGTAGTCATACAAGAAAATGTATTGGGTAAGGATTAAAATAGGTGAAAAGTTCGGTTTACTTACTTGGAATCGAGAAAGTTACGAATCAAAATGATATTTTGTTGTTCAAATGTGAACTAATTTATCCTATTTAAGTTTTAATTGTTCTGTTGTCTAATCGTTTAAGTTTTAGATCACTGATTTTCAAGTCTGACCCCAATTATTATTGATTAATTAGTGAACGCATAAGAAATTATGAATCATATCTCGATAAGTAAAAATGCCACCTAAGTAACAAGATAAACGGTGTCGTTTTACGGACAAGTAGTGAACATATGGGCCCAAGCCCAAAGAGTCTATGGATAGCAAAATCGTAACAATCTGCATCATTAACCTTTGTGGGCCTTTTGCTTGCCTTGTATTTTCCTCCTCCAATAGGCAATACCCCCTAAGCTACTCAATCACCTCACCCAATTAACCATCAATTTTTACTAAACATCACAATCCAACATTTCCTATATAAAATTATCCAAAATTTGTAGGTTTTAGCAAAGGCAAAAACATGAACACAATCAATTATCTCTTTCTCCAATTATTCCTCAACCTAGCTCTATTCGGCCGCACCAAATCCGACCCGGATCCGCTCCAGGACTACTGCATAGCGGATCCGGAAACCCCTCAGGAATTTTCCCTCAATGGTGCACCATGCATTGACCCAAACCTAGCAACCTCTTCCCACTTCACCACATCAGCCCTATCCAAACCAGGCGACACTAAAGCCAACGGGTTCAACGTGACCCTCACCAACCGGTTCAATCTGCCCGGGCTCAACACATTGGGCCTGACCATGGCCCGAGTTGACATAGATGCCAATGGGATTGTGCCACCTCACTTGCATCCAAGGGCCTCGGAGGTCACAATCTGCCTCACGGGCTTCCTTCTTGTGGGCTTTGTGGACACATCAAACCGGGTCTTTACCCAGCAACTGAGGCCCGGGG
Source organism: Pyrus communis (assembly GCF_041283825.1). Classification (NCBI taxonomy): domain Eukaryota; kingdom Viridiplantae; phylum Streptophyta; class Magnoliopsida; order Rosales; family Rosaceae; genus Pyrus; species Pyrus communis. Next base: position 4,868,790 of record NC_142580.1, on the reverse strand, counting down.
AGTCTTTTGTGTTCCCCAAGGGTTTGATACATTTTCTGTACAACTACGACTCGTTGGAACCAGCCGTGGCATTGGCCGGGCTCGGTAGCCAAAACCCTGGTGCACAGATTGCGTCCATGGCCTCGTTCACATCCGAGCCTTCAAACCCCGTCGAGATTTTGAAGAAAGGGTTTCAGATTAGTGACCTAAACGCTGCCTGGATTCGGAGGAACCTCGGAGGTTGATTTTGCAGGATAGTTGCAAGATGTGAGCGGCTGCTCAACCGGATATTGTACCAGTTGACTCATTAGTCACATCATGTAACTATTCTGTCTTGGGAAAAATCCCGATTGACCATACCAAGCGCAAATATTTATTTGGTCACGACAATATAGTATTTTGGAAAGGGTATGCATGTTGGTTGTGCTAATATGGCTGCGAGGGAAGTGGAACGTTAGCTTAGGTTTTCGCATACATGCACTTGCCAACGGTCGTATATGATGTATTATGTAATTGTTTAAAGAACCCAAAAACTTTGTTTAAGAATTTTAGTCATGTATATATACAAGGACTTAATATGAGGGCAACTCCTGGCGTATCGAAAATGTCTTTTTTTTTTTTTTTTTTTTTTTACCAACAGATTATGGTTTAAGTCGTAAAAACATTTTCTTTACAAAATAAGGACAGGACTGCGTGTGATTGACGTTCCTGCTCCGACACCCGCAAAGCAGGAAACCTACGTCTTTTATATACAAGGACTTGCTCACTGCTGCTGCAGTAACAAGTGGCACGAAAACAAGAAAAAGGGCGTTGTAAGTGAACTTTGTCAGGAATTTTTGTAGCTATCATCACTAGGTCTAGGTCTGTATTCAAGGTTTTGTCACCGTTGGGTAACGCACAGATAATGACTTAGGTTAAAAAATGTGTGGTAATAACTTGATTCCGCACGGTAAAAAAAAAATGAAAATTAATGAAGGCGATTTTAAAATTTTGAGTTTTAACGATAAGGATAAAATAAAGGGTAAAATGAATGGTAACATAATTGATTTTTTAGTGATTTTTCGTTAAAGTTCCCAAAAGAATATCATTTTTTAAACTCATTGATGAGTCCATATTATACTATATATTTTACCCTATTCTTAGTTATAGTTTATTAGTTATTTTGATATAATTTTGATACTTTGTTATATATTTTCAATGTAAGACATTCGACTACCTTTGGAGCAAAAAGTGATCAAACGGATGAATTTTGAAGTGATTCCAATTGGAAAATGTTCATGAGTTTTTCAAAATGATTGTATCAAAGTTTTAGATTTTTCTACCAAGCCGTTTGATATACGTTCTATATTGAATGCCACAAGTAGAATATGCATAAGGAAAACCTAAACTTTAAAGTTGCATGTGTAATTCATAAGTAATTGGTAAAACTATTGTTAACGTGATGACGGAACACTAGTGGCCTTTTATCATTATTTTCTAAGATTGTTCCCTTTCTTTAATTGTTTTAATTTAAAATTCGTTTTTAATATTCTAGGTCATAAAATCAACGTTTTCGAAACTTTGTTTTAAATAGTTAATTAAGAATTAATTTAAATACAAATTATTCATTTAATTCCTGTGAAAACAACCTTACGTGAGCTGTTATACTACGATAATCTTGTACTCTTGCAAGTATTTTTAAGTGTTTTTATCCATACTTTTGCAGTAGTAAAAATCTTATTACACTCATCATGACGCATCACAAAATTACAAAATCTGAAATCCAAAAGTTTTTTTTAAAGAAAATTCAAAGGTTGTATTTGATTAAAAATTGAATTGATGAGATTACATAAACAGTCAAGCATCTTTTAAAGACACTATTTCAGTCCCAGAGAAACTCAGGGGCCTTAGAAAATTAAAACAACATATTCCGGATGTAAATCGAAAGGTCCGGTATTTTATTATAGAATTTCAAATGCTGTTTTGGAAGCCTACACGATTGAGACGTCATTCCCTTTCTGAAATGTATTATGGACTCAAATTGAAGCTTAGGCACCAAATCTGTAAAGTCCCGCGGCATCCCTTTGTCTTCCGTCAATCCATTTCCTCTTCGGTCCACTCGACCATTTTCTCTACATCACAACATTCCATCACTTCGTACCCATTTACCAATTTATTGAAAATCTACATAGTATAATTGTAAAACGTTAAACACTGTGTTATAACTTATCAAACAACTAGTGTAAAATTTTCCATACCCATTTACCAGTTTAAAACACATGAAAATCTACATCATTTCATCACCTGGTACCCATTTACCAGTTTAAAACACATGAATTTTTCACGGTTGAGCCGCCAAACTAGTTGTTATCCATAACTTATCAAATAATGTCATGTGTTTTAACTTTTCCATACCGTAGCGCATAATTAGTTTAAAATAACTGACATGTCGATGTCCCAATAGTAATTTATGCCCCACTTCATCTCTATAACACTAACACATGTAAATTAAAAGTCTCGATTTTCTTAAGCCAAAAGAGAGTTGGATGCGGACAAGCAAATGAGCCTAATGAGGTAATGGAAAAGTCCAAATTAAAGAATAGAAGCTTCAACCAACCAAACTTGATGTGAGGAAATATAAAGAGGGAAGGGGATGGACTTGGCAGCTTATCGGCATCATGACACGATACGTGGTGAAGAATTCTGCAAGCCACCCATTTAATATCTTTTCTTGACGCACATCTTCCACCAGAAACTCAATGAGTTTTTGCACTAGAGTTTAAGCCCCTCCTCCTACTCTTAGCCACCCAATTAACTAACTTGATAATTTGAAATATTATGATACCAAACTAAATAAGAAAATGAATTATAATTGGCTGGAAATCGAAAAATGTGATTTCTAAGTCAATCACGCACTGTTAGGATTTGATTTGGAAAGCCAGTTTGGTTCGTAAGTAAATCACGCGCTACTAAGGATAGGCAACAATGGGGTTTTTATGTCTATCACGCACTGATACGGGTTGTTTGAAAATATCAACACGGTTGCTTGAAACTACCGACACTGTTGTTTCGAACTACCGACATCGTTACATCCCAATCAAAGCTCCCGAGGGAGGCCCGTGAACCCATTGAGCTTTAACACCATTGATTTCAGCTTATCACAGTTCACATCTCACTGTCAAGTGTCCTTCATATTCTTTGGTCACTTTGAAAATTTACATTTATGCAACAGAAAATTATACACCAAATATACAGCCAATCATTCAGAAAATTAAAATTTGGAACTTGGAAGTGGAAGAAGCAAGAACAAGAAGCGTATGATTTTTGAGATGACAAAAATTCTTCTCCTCTTGGGACCCACAGAGATTACATTCAAAGAAAATCATTCAATCTGCAGAACGGCTACAAAAAATGGAACCCCAAAAACGGAAAATTGAGTTGTTTCATCGCATATGTGAAATCCGCCGAGAAATTTCCAGAAACAAGGAAAAAATAATTGTAAAAAGAATTAAGACTGATGAAATACCCATGAATCACAAATTCACCTAAAATTTCAATCAATCTGTACAAAATAGCTATCGAAAGAATGTCTGAATGAACAAAGTATGAAAGAATTATCATAAACCCCATCATCTCACGACAAATAGCTGGAAAACCCGATCAATGTAGATGCAGAAACCGACGATAAAGATTGAAACTTCGCCGGGTTGAGCTGGTGGATCGGCTTGTAGAGATCGTACGGCACCCAGAGGTGGTCCAGCGGGCACGGGTTCTTGGTTTCGAGTCTGACCCACGGCTTGCCCTTGCCGCTCCAATGGAGGAGACTGACCGGACCAGGGTGCAGAGACCGGCAGCTGCCTCTGACATTGTCGCCGCCGAGGCCGTGTTGGTTCCACCGGTGGTCTATGGCCTCCACGTTGCCGGCGAAGACGAGCAGGAACGGCGGCAGAGAACCCAGCTCGTAAATCCTTCTCTTCCTCTGTAATTCCATCCAGTTCTCGATTCTCTTTCGGTAATTTCCCTCCCTCCACCTCACCAGGTCCATCACCATCACACCGGTGTTGAAATAGCAGGGGTTTCTTGAGGAGAAAACCCGGGAGAGAACCGGGTCGGACCAGAACCCGTCGGTGAAGTACTTGGTAAAGTTGGCGTGGCAATACTCCGGGGCTCCGATGACACGCGACCCGGTGAGCGAAATGTTCCAGAGCTTGTGAATGTCGTCGACCACAACCACGTCGGAGTCCAAGTAAATGACCCGGTCCACGCACTGGCCCAAAATATCGCCCAGGTAATTTCTCGCGTAGTTGAGCGGGTTCTCGAGCGCCTGCCGAATCGACGACGAGATGAGATTAATAACGGTGTCCTCCCGGAATATGTAAACCTTGAAATTGAGGGAGGGGAAGGTGGATCGGACGAGTTTGGTCAGGACCCGAGGACTCGCCGGGTCGAACTCGGCGGCGATGAAGTGGAAAAAGACGTTTTCCGGGCAAGAAGCGTGCTTGATGACGGAGTGCACTGCAGCCACTGACCCCCGGAGGTACTCGGAGTCGAGCGTCATGGCGATGTGGACCAGGGACGGGTCGCAGGAGGACACCATTTCCCGGTTCAACGAAACGGCGCATCCGGCGCCGTTTCGGTAGTCGGGGGCTTCGGAGAATCGGGCCCAGGCGGCGGAGCCGAGTTCAAAGGCATCCCCGCCGTCGATCGCCCTCGTCGGGAATGAGCGAATCCCGATGCAGAACGGGGGAAGGAGGAGGGAGATACTGAAGACGAACAAGACGGCGGCGTATAGCCGGAATGGGAGCATTGCTCGCCGCTTTTCGTGGTGGGGTTTTAGTTATGTGTTTTCTTGCTGGGTTTATGGTGGGTTTCCTTGCCGGGTTTATGAGAAGCCGGAGAGTGAAGGAGTAGCAGAAATGGTGGGTGGGGTGTGTGTCTGGGTGTGTCTGTGTGGAGGAGAGAGAGAGGTATTATAGAGAGAAGGAGGAGAAGGTTGTGGGAGAATTGCGAATTAGCATATAATATTTTCGCTAATTAAGAAAGGATTAACGACTTAATTAGACACGTCAAATGCAACCAAATCTTAATACATCCTAATTTGTGAAATTACGCAAAGAAATAAAAAAAAAAAAAGTGGAAAGGAATATTGAAATGTAAAAGGAAAGCGAGAAATGCCAAACACGGACAGATAGAGTACAAAAGGTGTTTACTGTTTTTACTATTTACCGTCCTCGTTGACTTGTTCCTCTCTAATAGTTTGCTGGGTTTCTTCCATTTTTCTTTTTCTAGGTAAAAAATTGAATTCCATTTTTACTAAAACACATTTGAAATTTGAAAAAATGGGTTTAGGTTTAATTAGCAGAATAAGTGAGATGTCGTGTAGAATTAAAATTTTTGTTGTAGGCCTATTTCATTGGGGAATTATAAAGAGGAGCGTCAAGGATACAAAGAGAAATTGGTGAATTATGAGGTGTGTTTTCTCAGTCTCATTATGTCTTTATTTATAGTAGTATGTGAAGTTAATTTCTTACCCAATAGGATTACAATTCAAATATGATAATGATAGAATCCCATGACGATTTCCTAAGATTTAGACAATCACATTCCTAAATTATTAGGACTGCAACACTCCACGTTAAATGTGTAAACACTCAAACAAATGGCGCATCAGGTTTTCAGCAATGTGTAAACACTTAAGTAAATGGCGCATCAGATCTTCAGCGAATGCGAGTCTCAAATCAGCGGAATAATCCATGAAAGGTAAAACTCACAAAACCTTGTTATGATAAAAACCAAAATGAGATAAGGGTTGGAAATAATCTTGGTACAGATAAAATAATATGCAATTTGTAGAAATTTTGTTGATCAAATACGGATAAAATAAAGAAAAATAAAATAAAATAGAAAAAATATGTGCATGAACATAAACTTCGTCATATAATTATTTTTCTTTATTTTTTTAATCAGGATTACTGAAAAATAATTTGCGTTTAATTGGGAAAAAAGAAGAAGAAGGAAGGGTTGGGATTTGGGTTGAGAATTGATGGTATATGGAGAACTGCGATTGATTCATCAATGCATTACTGACAACTCAAATGTGAAAATTAATACTCATTTAATCTACTTCTCTAGATTCAGAAGCCTTTTCATTCGTTACCAATAATGCCTTAAGCCTCCTGTCAAAAATCAATTTCACTTATTAATACTAGGCTGACTAATTTTTTAGATTTAATATATAAATTATATAATATGTCATCAATTAAAAAATTACGCACGGAAAAACTTACATCTTTGTTACGAATTAAATGAGGTGTAAAACAGCTCACACATGGGTAAGACTGTTCGATATTTTAGAGAACTAATGTACAGAGAGTTTATATTTTTGTGAGAGCTACCATACCCAATGAAATATTTGAATGTGATTTTTACGTCGTCATGTGCTATCATTAATCTAAATAATAATAACAAACAGACGACATAATTGATAAAATTATAACGAATATGCGACAAATACGCTAAAAACTTATTTCGCTAAAGGCATGTTGTCCGTATCTGTACCCAATTTATTTTTTCCTTTTTTTGTCGTGTGTACAACTGTACATCAAATTTAACGGATTATATTTGAAAATTAGAATTAGCTAGTAACAATGCAATTACCTTGTAAACGAACAAGATAGAAACCAAGTGTCAAAGTGCCAGGTCAGAGAAAGCTGCAAGGAGGAGGGATGGACAGCTCAGCAACGCGGGTTAGGGTGAGGCATTCACCTCCCCATATTTTTATTTTATTTTTTAATTTCGTTGTAATTAATTTTTGTTTTTTGGAAATTTGGAACAAGTTATATTCTTTGCTGGCCCCACCGCCCAAATGCCAGCTGTTTCCTAATGTTGTTGTTCTAGTTGGAGAACCGGATCCTTTCTTGATCTAAGAGAACTAAGTTTACTAATTAATGAATTCGGATCATTGAAATTTGATTCAATGACAATAATTATTATAACTTTAGAGGAACTTTCTATTTATAACCGTTGAATTAAATTTTAATAATCTAAATGCATTGATAAATGGGCTCAGTTCTTTTTTATCCGAAGAGGATCCGGTTCCCCTCGTTGGCGGCCACGTTCAGCCTGGCAAATTCGCCTTGGCATCTCTCTGGCTGCATCTTTCAGCTTATGTCCCACGTGTCCGCACGTGCTCCCCCTACCAAGTAGAGTTTCTATTTTCCGTTTTCTCCCTTCTGTTTTCTTCTTTTTCTTCGGCCCAAATTTCTCCTTTTTGCATTAATCGTCCGGAATATGCTATATTTTTGTCAACTTTGTTGAATTAGTCAAATGAGAAATGTTCAATTCTCAAACGGTAATGAATCTGAATATATGTTATATTTATGTCATATTATTAATTTAGGGCTTCTTTGATAAGTACTTTTAAATGACTAGAAGCGCTTTTGAGAAAAAAAATTTAGATTTTAAAAACACTTGAAGTGCTTCCTGCTAAAAGCACTAGTTATGTGCTTCTTACTTAGTGGCGGAGCAAGAATTTTATGTGAGGAGGGGCCTCACAACATGAAAAGTTGTAGTAAATTGCACATTTGGAAAACCAATCAAATTCAGTACGGAGAACTAAAAACATTGTACAAACTCAAACACTTGAATACGAGGTAAGAGTTAAGCATGAAAGATTTGAAAATATAACAAAAGGACTAAAGAAATGACAAAGAAAAGTTGATAGAAAAAGGAGGGGAAAGGAAGTCTGCATCGAAATAAGAGAGATGGAGTGAAAAACGGGGCATGTAAAAGGAAAAGAGAGTTTAGATTGGGATGTGATATTCAAACACCCCATTTTACTTCTCCACATCTTTTTAATTTCCAACCGTCGGATCGGATAAATTGAAGAAAATGAACGGACAAAAATTATCAAGGGTGTATGAGAAGTAAAATGGGATGTGTGGATAGCACACTCCTTTAGATTAAGAAGGGGCACACTTGAATTTAATGGTATTCCATTGATAAGCAGCAACAACAACAATATGTTATTGTAGCAAGAAAAAAGGCATAATGGGCCCATGACTATTCTGGTCCCTTAGTAGCTCCGCATCTGTTCTTATTGGAAGCACTAGTTATGTACTTTTTACTGGAAGCACTTTAAGCATTTTTCCATAATTAACTTATATTTTCACTAAACAGGTAGACTATTGTAGCAAAGCCGTCTGCTGGTCTCCTATATATAAAAGTATGAGAGTTTCATTATCAATAATTTGTAATATTCCGTCATACCAACTAGCAATTGGTTTTCTTTGACGATAATTCGTAATATTCCGTCATGCCAATTAGCAATTGGTTTAAGTCTTAATCTAACTATACTTGATAGAAACTTAACACCTTATATCGAATGTCATATTATAATTTTCAGTCAAACATTTTAATAAATGGTTAAATTAATAATTTGATAATATAACATGTTAGATCATACAATATGTTGAATATTTTATTTTTGTAGAAATTTGATATGTTGGTGTGATAGGAACACGTCACTAATATTCTTTTATGGCTATTTTAATTTCCTTTTTATAGAATAAATTATACCACAAGAAAATGCTCACGGCACGACTAAAGTAAGAGTGTGTATTATACGCTATGATCTAACAACGCTACAAACTTACAACACAACAACATGATGTGACAAATATTTCACTTTCAATTCTCTTTTGAAATATTAACTATTTCTTTCAATACTTTTGTGGTGGAGTGACATGATTTGTGAACAGCCTAAACGACTTCTTACTATAAGTTTACACAAGTCGTGGATATGAGAGAGTTTGCAGTGTGTCGGTTAGGTGTTCTAATACAAGTTGTGGGATACTTTAAAAAAAAATCCAACCACTTATATTATGACATTTCTAAACCTTAACCTGTACATGAACCTAAACCCTAATTCCTAACCCAATTGAGTCCCCACAAACACCCCCACCACCTGTATTATCACACTTGGTGTACTTAACCGTGTTCTCGGCGCATTGAAAAATTTATCCACCAATATATGACAAATGCATTTTGCAAAAAGCCCACTTAATCATCTTTTATGTCTACCATGCTCTCAATATATATATATATATATATATATATATATATATAATTAGTCGATTTGAATAGTGTGTTTATTCTCTTACGCTCAAATTTAAATCCCGTCATTGCAAATCAAATCAGTTTATCGTTGACAACAAATTTAAGTACAAAATTTGCAAAAATAACATATAATTTTGTTTTGAACAAATGCGATTTAGTTGGAGAATACGAATAATAATTATTAGTTGAGTGTCAGCCAAGAATTAGACAATTCTTTGCTTGTGTGTGTTGGTCTACTATTGCAAGTGGATATTCAGTGAACTTTCCGTCTCCAACAATTATTGTATCAAATTCTTTACGTCCAAAATGTTGCAATTATTCCATTATTTTTCAAAAAGCATTGCTTGCGTTGCACAAGAAGAAGCCAAGAGAACTACACCAAAAGGATGGCAAGCCTAAAAAGTTAATTAAAACGGTACTTAACGACTAAGCAAGTTGACTTGGCATTTGATTTGGAAACCAAACCGACGCACCATTGCCTTCTTATACAAGTTAGAAAAATGAGTTGATTAAGTATTTTGTAATAGTATGAGGCGGGTGTTCGTCCTATTTCATAACTTCTTAGCGAAAATGATACGTGAAATCAATTTTGCATCACTAAAAATCTTATACATATTGTTTTTAAATGCGTCGCATAACTTAGAATCAATTGGTAATGTTCTACACAAGGTAAATTTGAAGTTGAGAGTTCTAATGTCTCCGTCCACTTCCGAATTTGTCGTTTAGTATAATGAATAAGAGCGAGCAACACTGTTTAAAATGATTGAAAACACTTTGATGAAAGTGTGTTGGGTTTTAAAAGCACTTAAAGTGTATCTTTAAGAAGTACCAGTTATATATTTCTTGAATGTTGGTTGTGTTTATTGTGTAGCACTTCAAGTGCCTCAGGAAACACTTGTATTATTATTATGGATTGGTTCCAAAAACACTTTTATTAAAAATGTTTTCAATCGTTTTAAAAATATTTCTAATCATACACATTGTGTACTCACAACATGTACGTTGATCCAAACAAATGATGTCGTGCATAAAAAACAAAAGCTCAACATATTTTTCAATTATGATGTCCGATTTAACATCCAAGAATATCAAATACGAATTTAATTTAATGGGTGAACAACTTAGAATCAATGAACAATGATATGCTAATTGTTAATGCCTCTGACGGAAGCACTTCACCAATAAAACATGTTAACTCTATAGTTTGCGAGTAAATACAAATGCAGGGCTTAATTAAGCTGGTATCAAGTCCTATTCATTAATATATATATTTTTAAATGAAATAAAAAATCACAAGGAAAGTCATGTACATTCATTGCACATGGTAAACCGATCGTGTTTATCGTGTTAATATCGTTTTCGCGTCATATTTGTTACCTTAACAAATATGTCGTGTCAAATTTATTATCATAATGGATTCTTAACATGTGACTCGATAACGATCCTATTCATTAACGAGTCATGCCAAAAGTTGGCATGCATATTGGAAATGATATTTTATCCGGTTCATAATGAGTAATTTGATAAACGATCTGACTCGTTAACACCTTCTTAATAGACAACATGATAATAACCTAACCTATCAACAGATTAACCTAAAATAATTTTTTTTTTGTATCGTTTCATTTCGAGTTACGGTTACAAGAATTTTTTTTACCTTACGGAAAGTGAAGCATAATATGATAAGCTAAAAATGATATAAAAAAAGTGGAATTGGTCCGTGAACTTTTCAACTAGAAAGCTGTCCATAAAACACTAAAATAAAGAGAGTGGCCTACCCAAATCCAATCATCTGTTTCTGATAGAAGACAAGTCATAATATTTTATCAGACTTGACAGGTATTGTAAAGTGAACTTTATAATTTATGTTTTAATTTTTAAGATCCGGCTTCTCTGCTCTTTCGGTTCTTATATTCTTTCATTTCTTTTTATTTTGTGCGGTTACGGTTAAGAGATATTAATATTTTTTATTAATTTTTATAAAGATAATAAGATAAAAAATAATAGTGATATAAATGTTAATATACCTTAATCGTGATCGTACAAATAAGAAGAGATAGAAATGTAGGGAAAGAGAACAGAGAAGCCAGGTCCTAATTTTTAATCCAACAGTCAGGCGAACACGATTAATTAACATATTAAATAATATTGGTATTGGGTTGATTGGGAGTCCGGGTTATTTCTGTTCCCAAAATTGTCAGAAATTTTGAACTAGAATTGACGGGACCCACCACCAAAATATAATTATTTATTTATTTATAATATTTTTATTGGGTCATGATGAACATTTTACCTCATTCTATTTGAGAGTTTTCAGGCCTACATAAAGTGCAACATACAGATTTCAAGGCATATTGCATATCTCATTGAAGTTGCTCTACTGTCATAAGATCAACTCCAATGGTGGGTTAAAAGCTAAATTAACCCCCAAAATTTCCCCCCAAACCACTTCAACCTAAGGGGAAATTTTGGGCTAAATGCTAAATGCTAAACCAATGCCAAATTCCCCCCAAAATTTAGCCCAAAAATTAGAGTGGACTCCACCCAATATTTATCAGAATTTAATTTTTTTTAGATTAAAATGTTCATAAAATTAATTTACGATAGTCTACATATTTATTTAAAAAAAAAATTTAATTTAACAAAAAAAATAGCATAAGTTCATTCGTTAATAATCCCGGGCTAAAATTTTAGGCTAGAACGATTGGAGCAGAAAAGTTGTTTCTAGGCTAAAAGCTAAATTTTCCGGGCTAAAAAATGTGGCTTTTAGCCCAACCATTGGAGATGGTCTAAGGAATAAGGAGTAAGGAGTTGTTGGTGGGAGGTGCTCTTATAGATGTGGGGTGCTGTTATTGACGTATTTCCATACTTATTTTTACTTTTCACACGATTCTTGTTATTTTCTGTCACAGTGGTTGATTCATTATATCAAATTTAGTATCATTAGATTCATTACATATCGTCTTTGCATTTATGCAAGTCGGACCTAAAAATTCCTCAAGTCAACTGATCAGATGCAAAGTAAAATCGATGTTCAAAAATTCACTTTAGGTGTCATATAACAACAAATAATTAAAAAAAAAAGCTCAAAGAGCCTATACATTTCTTTTATTAGGAGCTGTACTATACATGAAGTGCCTTAAATTTGGGACAAGAATTAGCTTCCCGGTTTTGGAATGGGATTCTCTTTTTCTGGCACTCTTTGGAGATAGAACAAAAAATTAGTGTCTAATTTAGCAGCTGGAACTCCAATATTATGGTAAAGGATCCTTACCAGATCTTTTTCCTCGGGATCTAAGGAATTCCGTGATTGTGTTTGTTTATCGTATATTGTACGGTCAAAAATAATTTGAAACTTAAAATTTAAAATTAAATATAAACAGTAACTAACAAAAACTGATCGCATGATGTACGATAAACAGTTACGATTACATAATTTTCCGAATCGTGATCCTTTTCCCAATATTATATACAAAACTCATCAGAATGTCTGCTTTGGTTTTTGCGTTCATGATTAATCAGACGGTCAGGATTGGTCTGCAGAATCAGGAGGTCAGAGAAGTCAGGGTACAAGAACATGAATAATTGACTGCACGTGTGGGAGGTTGGAGGATCAATGAGCAGGTAAACTTCGCAACAAAACATGATTATAATCGTGTTTCATTTGGGATTTGGTTTTAATTAATTTTTAATTGTGATTAATAATTGGGAAGGTGGGAAGTTTGGTGGGGAAAGTGCGGTGCATTGGATACCCTGGGACTTTGACGGTGGCTTCACACCACTGAGTTGCAAATTGAATGATGCAACCACTACTGTTGCTGACTCATCACTCATACGGTCTTGTTTGTTCACATTCACCTTACATGTAGGCCAAGGAACCGGATCTCTTCCGGATCCAAAGAATTTGAACACATTCATCAAATACTTCAAGTCATTGAAATTTGATTCAACGACTACAATTATTATAATTTTTAGAGGGCTCCCTATTTGTAGCTGTTGAATTATATTTCAACAGTCCGAATCATTTGATGAGTGGGCTCAGTTCCTTTGGATCCGGAAGGGATCCGGTTACGTGTTTAATATACCCACAAAATTAACTGATATGGAAAGCGGGAGAGAAAGGGTGAAATGCAAACGTCACCCAATATAGAAAAGATATATAAAATCAATGAATATTAACGATATTACTAATCCATTATAAAAATTTTGCATAAACTCATTGTTGATTTGAACTTTTGAATTTTTTCTTTTTTTGAGAAATTTTTCTCTAATTAAATCTGAATGAGTTGACATATTCACCCTGTTGCAAATTTTTCATAATTTTCGTCGAAGATAACTGATATCGATATTAATATCTTTGTAAATTTGCACATCGATATATTTTGCACATTGCATGTAGGGAACAATTTTATACAACTTTAAATTCGCATGAATACCAAAAACTGCTATCTACACACAATTTATGTTATCCAACTAATATTTATTAACATTGCCAGTATTATAATCTACTGTTATAGGATTATGCTTCTGTATTTATATGATGTCTTACATTTGAGTCGCATAAATAGTTAGTGTGATATTAAATTATTAATGATCTGACTCCTACCTCCATATCATTGTTTCAAAGAACATTAATATTTTATAAAGAAAATCATAAAATTTCCTTTTTTTTTTTTTTTTGGGAAATAATTTGTAGAGATTATCAAGTACGACTGTCGGTATCGCCGAGGGGCAAGACGCCTGTAAGGAGACCCCTCCATGCACATCGATCTCATACGAACTCATTTTGGTGGACCAAATGCGTCGGGCTAATATTGTGTTTGTCTTGAACAAGAGAGAAACATCGGTAGAATTAGTCTATTAAATATATGACGACGTGGCTTGCGTATAACGTGATTACGGTGTCTCTATAACTAAAAGAAGCTCTTCATGATCACGAGGTTGACAATACCCAAAAATGTTTCTCTTCAAATGGAACCGAAGACGGAAATAAAGGGCTCAACTCGATAACGATCCCATTGCAATCTCTGATTCACAAGTGACCTTTTCTGTTAAGTAATGCCACGTGGGAGCTCACCAATTTGCCCAAATGTGAAGATTAGGGATCCAGATTAGGACACTTGGGGAGTTTTGTTTTAATCTTGGTCGCCCGTGAAACAAGCGTGTTTCATGTCTCCCTTCTCAGAAATCACAGTTTTCTCATGTATATCCATTACTTTGTTTTAAGGCCTTCATACTTTTCCAATTTGGCAACAAGAAGTGGCAACCTCTGGAAAGTTGTCTAATCTAACGCTGCTTCTTCTTCTTCCACACAGATACATGTTACATAGAGAGAGAGAGAGAGAGAGAGAGAGATTACAGATAGACACTAGAGAAGAGGTGCCGGAACCTTGTAGACATGTGGTTTGGGATACAAAAATTCCGGCTTATAAAATAATCTAGAGCACCATAAAATATTTGGCCATATACATAAAAAAAAAAAAAAAAAAAAAAAAAAAAAACTCACTGTAGGATACAAAAAATCGTGACGTGATTACATGTACTCTTTGTGGCGTTATTGCCGCGTGTAGCTGGAGTGCAGAACGTATTTATACATCGCACTACAATGGACATGTATATTTTTGGTCCCAAACATATTGATTGGAATTCTCTGAGTATAACACGTAGATACTCATTAACGAGTACTTAATACAAACACTTTCTGAAAAAAATGCTACGTGTTTTTTTTTAACCCTTGAAAAATTAAATAACATGTCTTAATTATTTTTTAATAAAACATGTTAAAATACCATTGTACAAATAAGTACTCAGTAGTGAGTTGCAAAACATCACAAATTCCTAGCCCACCATTATTTTAAGGAAGTTTTTTTGTCTTTTTTCATTAAAATATCATTCACTACACCTTTATTTATCTTTTTTTTATTAAAATTAATTTTTTTTTAAATTTTTCGTTAATTTTCCTTTATTTAAACACGTACATTAATAATATTGCACGACTGTAAGACCGTCAACACGCTTAAATGTTTCATAATTCGAGAACTAGTAATAAAGAGAGAGTAGTCTAAAACCAACATACAAAAAACCTCTCCCAACAATCGAATGGCATGTGATAGATACCCGTTAATAAGCTTTAAATACCACTGGGAAAACAAAGACCACTGCTAAGCAGTGGGAAAGGCAGATTTCCCATCATGACCATGAGCTGCAAATGAGTAATATGTTTGTATCGATCCCGAAAGTGTACAACCTCTCGAGCTTCGAGACCTACATCTCATGAATGCAAATCAGTAATCCTATACAAAAAAGAAGGCGAGTATCAAAATGTATAACCAGGAAGAGATGGCCATCTTGACTGCAACCATTATTGTGTTTTTTTTCTTTTCCGGGGAATTGGAAGGTGTGGTCCAATTATGTGAACTGAGGGACCTTCAGGGTCCAAGGACGACATCATTGGTCCTCGGCAACTTCCCGCTTTGGATTCAAGGGAGTACAGTTCTGACTTCTTTCCTATCTGCTCCGAATGACTGCAATTAAACAGAAAAACTTTCATCATTAAAAGGGGACGGTAACCAATTCAGGTAAGTAGAGATTCGATGTGAGATTTTAGCTGCAACTGGGGCAAGTAACATTCATTTACATCATAGTCAAAGACATCCTAAGTAAAACATGGTCACGCAACCTAATCAAGTGATGATACCAATCAGCTACTAAAAATGACTACATGTATCTCTGTTATGCCTCTTTTTTCCTTTTAATGCTTCGGACATTTTTAATCAGTCTTACAAATCATAACCTGAACTTCTTGAAAATTTATCGCGGGGGGGGGGGGGGGGGGGGGGAGAGAGCGAGAGAGAGAGCGCTTATACCAGAACCCGGGACCCAACTCGACCAATAACTATTTATCTTTAACACATCGACCATCAAATTAGCATAATGATTTCTGTATGTAAAAAATTTATCTTTACAAGGAAAAAGGTTGCAAAAGTTTTAAGTTCTTTATGATTATGGTTCCAAGTTTGTACAATTAAAGAATGTAAGCTATACAGCTCCAATGATCATGATCTCACTTTCACGTAAACAGATGATGAACAATAACTCAACGTTCTGCACTGATTCTATAATATAGATGGTCGAAATTCTTCCATACCCAAGGAAAACTAAAACCAAACACTCTAGAAAACTATAACTAAGCGCAAATTCAGTGAAACATAATCACACAAGTATTGGTTAACAACTTAGCATCAGATACTCATACAAAGTGGTAGAGTCTCAACTGACAGTAACAAGCTTTTGTTTACTACCCATAAAGATACAACAATAACAACAAAGAAAATGAATATTGTGTGCTTATCTGTGTGTGAAATACAAGGGATTAAATATTACCTCAGTTCCATAGCCTTTCACATAGATATTTGTGAAGAGTTCAGAGGGCTCTAGCATTGGGCTTTCCTGGAAAAGGGACAACAGACATAAAAAACAGTGTGAGAGAACGATATCTAGTAAAAATAAAAAATCACCGCACGCGTTTGAAAAAAAAACAAAATAAACTAATAAAATTAAATGACAACAGAAAGTTTCTTACTTTGGCTTGAGCAATGGCTTCATCAACTTCTTTTCTTACTTCCTTCTCAATATCCTAAAAGAAGAGTAAAGAAAGGGATAAATACATATATATGTATATGTATATATATAGTTTTCTCATAGTCCCTTATGGCATTCAAGCAGGGATCAATCCCCCAACAGCAAGATGAAAGACATTAATGGGACCATTAAACTAAAATGTGCCCTCAATAGAAATGACGGTAAATTTTGTATATAAGTGAGTCAAGTTGAATCATACCTTTAGCTCCTTCTCAGTAGCTAGATCATGAGCAAATATCAGTTTTCTTATTCTATCAATTGGATCACGCTCCTAGAAATCACATCACGATGTAAAAATATAAAAGACACACTTAAGAAATTGTGGCATATAATCTCCAAAATAGAAAAAGGGGAAAAGGTTTAGGTACGCATATCAAACCTGTCTTATGCCAGAAATCTCATCACGTGTGCGGTAGGTGCTACCAGGATCAGACATAGAGTGACCATGGTACCTGTAAGTGTCCATTTCAAGAATCTGACCACCAGCAGCAGGTAGATTTGTCAGGCAAAAAGTATCACGGAGAGAAACAACAATTCAACAATTATAACACTTGAAATAGTTCCATGAGTTCCATGAATGTATGAATAACAAGTATGCAAGTAAAAGCCTGAAACGCTATCGTACGACTTCGTATATCACACAGAACCAGACCATTTCAAAAGGACCAATTAATTCCTGAGGTTCAAAATTCAATCTAAACAAAACCCTGGGTCTGAATGAAGGTTACAATTCAACAGTGAACCACATAAACTTCAATTTACAAAAAGGAAGAATCTAATACGTGTACCAAACATTTTGTTTCATGCCCTTTTTCATTCCCAGAGCATTGTATCATTCTTTACCCCACAAATGGTGTACAAATGCTGGAAAGGCAACTCTACAAGTAGAACTGAATTGCTGTATACCCAAGTTTATACTGGAATCCTAAAGGGACATTTCCCATACATTTACTGTCACAACTGACACAACTGACCCTGGACTAGAAGCTTAGACATGATTAATTCATAGACTACATGCTTGATGACTCATTGTAGCTTCAATCTAATATACGATTAACATACTCAGGCTGCTGCAGCACAAATTGCATGCATTTGCAATCACAACGGAATTAGTGGTTTTCCCACAAAAAAAAATTCGTTTGCCATACCTACTACCAATCGAGTTCTGCTTTTATATGTGGGATTACGAACTAAAACAATAGAAAAAATATTTCGATTGTCCTAACAGTATAGCAATTCATGTCGCCATAGTTTACACAAGAACTTCAAAACACATGTCAAAACAACAAATAAATAACTCACAATGGGTCCATTTTTCAGAGCATGCTCCTTTGCAAACTTGCATGCCTGCTTTACGGCAAACACATCCATACCGTCCACCTGAAGATTGGCCACAAACCATGAGCAATATGAGCAGAAATTAATACTAGAAACAATAATCTGATTATCATCTACAATCGTCCACCCATGTAATTCGCACGATAGACTCAATTTGGTAGAACTTTACAACTACATGCTTTACCAACCAGCAAACCATCATTTCTTTAAGCAGCTAAAAATTCAAAGCAAATGCACTAGCAATAAGTTAATAACCCATAAAATTCAATAGTTCAGTAAACAAAAATCTATCCGACCTTCAAGCCGGGAGCATAATCACCGCGCTTGTAATATGCGGGACTCTTCGCCGCTCTCCACTCGGCGGTACCCATTCCATCTGTATCAAAGTTCACACCGAAAGCATTCAGAATATGTAAATTGACAGTTTCCATCGAACTAATCTTCGGTTTATGAAGAATCATTTCTACAATTACTTACAGTGATTATTCTCGCAGACCAAAATTGCAGGGAGATCCCAAAGCGCAGAAATGTTTAGCGCCTCGAACAACTGCCCCTGATTGGCCGCACCGTCACCATAGAGAGCAAACGTCACCGTTTCGTCCTTGGAGTACTTCTGCCCAAAAGCCAAACCGCATCCGAGAGGAATCTGAGCGCCCACAATGCCGTGGCCGCCATAGAACCCGGCGTCCTTCTTGTAGAAATGCATCGACCCACCTTTCCCTTTGGAGCAGCCATCCTTGCGCCCCATGAGCTCCGAGAAAACTTGCAGGAGGGTCCCACCGCGGCCAAGGAAGGTGCAGTGGTCACGGTACGCGGTGATGATGCAGTCCTTTTTGGTAATTGCGGCCTCCATGCCGATGGCGACGGCCTCCTGGCCGTCGTACAGGTGGCAAAATCCACGGATCAGCTTGGCCTTGTAGAGCGAATCGGCGGCGATCTCCATCCGGCGCATCAACGCCATGTCGCGGAAGAACGTCATAAGCTCCTTGGGAGTGGTCTCGAGCGTGCGCGACGGCGGCTCGCAGTTGTGGGAGGTGAAGGGGATGGACGTCTCGATTGTGAGGGTACTGGAGTCATCGGCGGCGGATGAGATCGGACGGCGGAGAGATGGGGTGAGGGATAAGGCGGAGGTGAGGGGCCTCAGGAGACTGGAGCCGGAGGAGGAAGCTAGGCGGGATAGAGCCATCTCTGACCGTTGAATCGTTCCGGCTGTGTGGGACGATCGGAGCTTGGAGACTGGTCGAGAGTGGGGGAGTTCGGTTGCGATTTGCGAAGTACGACAGGGAATCGAAAATATCTTATTACTGAAAAATAAAAGCTGTCGTTTTTTTGGTGGGCGGAGTGATTTCTTTGACTCTATAATTTGAGACTTTACTTTAATTTATTTTTATTATTCCATCTATAGTTGTACGAATTATGCGTTACTCTATTTTTTTTTTCTTATTGTGCTTTTTTATTTAATTTGCGGAATTAAGTATAATATTTTTATATTATATGATAGTCAAATATAATTTATATAAATATATTTATTTAATATCATCATCATCTAGTCATCAAGATAATGATTGACTTAAATACATGTAATCAGTGTACTCAAATTTTTAATTTGAACTAAAAGCTACGGATCATTTGATAATTACTTTTTTTTTCATGAAATTTGTTTGGTAATTAATTTTATTTTTCAATTTTTCAAAAAAAATAAAAAACTGAAAACCAAAAAGTGAACAAGTGAAAAACTCAAGACTAATTTTTTAAAACTCAATGATTTTTAGTTTTTGGTTTTTAATTTTTTTTTTAACTGAAAATAGTTACCAAACAAGATTTTAATTTTTAATTATTAAAAAAAAAGAAAAATATTGAAAACAAAAGGTGATCAAACTGCTCTTAAATTTGTGGATATGTTTTGAGCATCGACTAAAATTTATGTACTGGTGTGGAAGTAATGCCAAATGGAGTTGAGAAATGCTAAGGGACTCTTCATGGACTTTTTGTGTAACATCCCACATCGTCCAGGGGAGTGGATCATGTAAGCCTTATATGTATATTCCCATCTCTACCTAGCACGAGGCATTTTGGAAGCTTAATGACTTTGGGTTCCATGAGAACTTCGAAGTTAAGCGAGTAGCGTGCAAGAGCACTTTCATGATAGGTGACATACTGGGAAGTTATCGTGTGAGTTCCCAAAAACAAAACCATGAGGATGTGGTAGGGGCCCAAAGCGGACAATATCGTGCTACGACGGAGTCGAGCCGGGGATGTGGTGGAGGCTCGGGCCAGGATGTGACAATTTGATATCAGAGTCAATCCCTGCCAAAAGTGTGCCGATGAGGACGTCGGGGCTCTAAGGGGGGTGGATTGTAACATCCCACATCGCTAAGGGGTTGGATCATGGAAGCCTTATATATATATATTCTCATCTCTACCTAGTACGAGCCCTTTTAGGAGCTCACTGACTTTGGGTTCCATGGCAACTCCAAAGTAAGCGAGTAGCGCGTGAGAGCACTCCCATGATGGGTGGCCCACTGGGAAGTTCTCATATGAGTTATCAGAAACAAAACCGTGAGGGTGTGGTAGGAGCCAAAAGCGGACAATATCATGTTACCACGGAGTCGAGCCCGAAATGTGGTGGGGGTCCAGACCGAAATGTGACATTTTGCCACCTCATAATTTAACTCAATTTACCTCACAAGTTACTGACAATTTATTTACCAATATTATAAAATATTATGTCAAAAAATAAGTGCAAGAGAGTTTATGAAGTTTCTCCATACCATTTCTCTATAGAGTTTGGTGGAAGTAATCAAAGATGTGCCGCATGTGGTTTGGTGGGTGCATCTTATAAAGTATAAAATAGTAAAAAAAAAAAAAAAAAAAAATGCTCCACTTGAGTCTTTAGGTCGAAGGGTATAAAATAGTATAGCGTAGACATTTTTTATACAATAATATTAGGAGTGGAGGTTGGACTAAAAAGAAATAATTTCCACACTTTTTATTTTTATTTTTTACATATACATCTCTATTTTTTATCATAAAATTGATAAATCAAAAGACAATGGTCATAATTAAATAAGAGTACATGAAAGGCTAAAATGAGTATTGTATTTATCATATTCTTTAAACTAATTCAAATCATAAGTCAACAATAATTTGATATTCAATTCATATTTTTTGGGAATAAAAAGCATTATATGCTTATTTTGGCAAAAAAAAAAAAAATGCTTATAATCACTTGCAACAGAAAATTTTAAAAAAGCTTACGAGTTAATAGTTATAGAAGTATTTTCTAAATAAGCACTTATTAAAACACTTTGGATTAGATTGTTAACAAAAATTTCAACGTGTTCACAATGCTAGAAGTACTTATGAAGCTAAATAATTTGTACAGAAACAATCTCAGACGAGTCTTAGTCATAACTAAAAAAACTATTCATAACTAAAAAAACTATACATGCATCGACAGATTCCGAATCTAAATATGGATTTCAACAAAATGATTACTTCTCAAAGCGAATGGAGGTTGATTTGGGCCCAAATTCGTTGGCCCATCTTGAAATGTCAGTGGTACGTATCCCCTACTTTGAACTTCCCGGTCATACTAACGAACAGACGGTCTAAATCAACGGTACTTAAAAATGGCATACGGAACCGAAGCGACGTCGTGTGGTGGTTGTCCTACTCGAAAAAATATCCCAGAATTAAAACGATAAAGCCAAATCACTCTCAACTGAGAGGGTGGTTTGCCCAAAAATCTCTCTCCCGCCATGGACACTCTCTGTGTCCTCTCAACCTCACATGCCTTCACGCGCCTCCTTCCTCTCAGCCGCGCTTCCCATCCCCTCCTCCGCCACCCCACCAAAACCCTAGGGTTTTGCTCTCCCAAACCACCTCCCGCACACTCTCCGACCTCACCGCGATTCCGAGTCACTTTCCAGTGCCCGAGCTCCGCCTTCCCCGCCAAATCTCAGCTCTACGATGCCGATGAAGAAGAGGAGGAAGACGAGTACGAAGAGGAGGAGGAGGACGACGAGGACGTTGCCGCGGATGAGTACGACGACGTTACTGGGGATATGTCGGACGGACTCGAGCAGAGCGACGACGAAATTGAGAGTTCGGTGGCTGACGCAGAGCCGTCGACTCGGCCGGAGGAGTTCAAGTGGCAGAGAGTGGAGAAGCTCTGCGGCGAAGTCAAGGTTTTCGGCGAGGAAATGATAGATGACCACGAGCTCGCTTCTGTCTACGATTTCCGAATCGATAAGTTTCAGGTGGATTTCAATTTCGAATCACACATTTGAAGATTTCATGTTTAATATGAATTTTGGAATGAATTTTTTTGAATTATTTTGGATAGAGATTAGCGATACAAGCGTTCTTGAGAGGTTCGTCGGTGGTGGTATCGGCGCCGACGAGCAGTGGAAAGACTTTGATAGCGGAAGCTGCCGCCGTCGCAACGGTGGCTAGGCGGAGAAGGTTGTTCTACACGACTCCACTTAAGGCCTTGTCCAATCAGAAGTTTCGAGAATTTCGGTACGAGAGATTGAGAGTAATATAATTGCTTTGTGACTTTGAGGTTTCACAATGTAGGTGATGCACTTTTGATGTGTTGAATCGAATTAGCTTATGCGTTCTTGTAATTTCAGTGAGACTTTCGGCGATGACAATGTCGGCCTTCTCACCGGAGATTCTGCGGTAAACAAAGATGCTCAGGTTTTAGTTATGACCACTGAGATCTTGCGCAACATGTTGTATCAGAGGTACATTTTGTATCTTGCACAATACCTTTATACGCATTCATGATTTCAACTTCGTATTTCAACGTCCGAGTGGATTCTTGGGATTAAGGATGGGATTTCATTTAAGCTTATTAATGCAGTGTGGGAATGGCTTCTTCTGGGGACGGACTTTTTCACGTAGATGTCATTGTCTTGGATGAAGTTCATTATCTGAGTGACATGTATCGGGGTACAGTGTGGGAAGAAATCGTAAGTGCAGTTTGTTGTCAAGATACTCCTTTTACTGCCAGTAATGCTGCTGTAGTGTTTAGTCATAGAATCTTATCATATTTCAGGTTATATATTGCCCGAAAAAAGTTCAACTCATATGTTTGTCAGCAACAGTCGCAAACCCAGATGAATTGGCTGGTTGGATTGGTCAGGTATTTTGGTCCTTGGTTGATTTGATGCTCACATTGACTGAAAATATCTTACATTGCCGTCCCCCTACTTTGTTTTTACAATTTCTTTTACATTTTGATTTGGAGACATATACGGGGTTCAATTTTATACTCCTTTCATCCTACTTGTAGATTCATGGTAAAACTGAATTGGTAACTTCATCAAAGCGTCCAGTACCATTGACTTGGCATTTCTCGACAAAGACTTCTTTGTTGCATCTTCTTGACAAGACGGGAAAACACATGAATAGGTACTTTGTGTATATTCTTTTCATTTACAAAGTAAATTCAAGGTTCGTTATTTTTTATTTATCAGTGTTCAGCTTGAGAAGGGATGCCTTTCCATTTTAATTTATTTTTTCATGAGTAGATTGGACTAACTGCTTTAAGGTGCTGTTTTTCGCTTGGGGTTTCTTATGAGATCCCCTTTCGCTTCTTTAAGATATTTAGAGTTATTCCGTGATGCAATTTTTTGTAGGTTTAACTTGCATTGCCAGTTAGGAATATGCTTATGTACCAATATTATGTTTTGGTTATCACTTATACTCAATAACTGGATTCAATCTTATTCTTGTGTTATTCGCTCTGAATTTCTTCCCTGCATCTCTTTCCTTTGAGCATATGATGGACATCTAATTATATAAACATTTTCTTTAAAATGGAACAGGAGGTTGTCAGTCGATTATCTTCAACTCCATGCTTCAGGAACAAAATCTTACAAAGACGATGGGTCTAGAAGGAGGGGCTCAAGAAGACGTGGAAGTGAGATGAGTTATGATGACAGTAATGGTAACATGTCTAGACGACCACTGTCAAAGAATGACATCAACTTAATACACCGTTCGCAAGTATGATTCATGCATTAATCTTGTGAGACCCAGAACAAGTTTCCTTTTCTTTTCCTAGGGACACGGTGATTTGATCCCGCTCACTATTTTCTATTTTCCTTTTAGGTACCTCAAATTACAGATACATTATGGCAACTTAAGACTCGGGATATGCTTCCAGCAATATGGTTTATTTTTAGTAGGAAAGGATGTGATGCTGCTGTTCAGTATGTTCAAGATATCACGCTCTTGGATGACTGTGAGAAGAGTGAGGTTGAATTAGCCTTGAAGAGGTTCCGCATCAAGTATCCTGATGCTATCAGGGAGACTGCGGTGAAAGGTTTACTGCATGGGGTTGCTGCACATCATGCTGGCTGTCTACCTTTATGGAAATCATTCATAGAAGAGCTGTTTCAGCGGGGGCTTGTTAAGGTCGTCTTTGCAACAGAAACACTTGCTGCAGGAATCAATATGCCTGCTAGGACAGCCATTATTGCATCCCTCAGCAAAAGAGGTGACACTGGACGTGTCCAATTAAGTCCAAACGAACTGTTTCAAATGGCTGGGCGTGCTGGACGTAGAGGCATTGATGAAAAGGGTCATGTAGTGCTTGTTCAAAGTCCTTATGAAGGCGCTGAAGCAGGTTGCAAGATTGTTTTTGCTGGACTTGAACCTTTGGTTTCGCAGTTTACAGCTTCATATGGAATGGTGCTGAATCTTCTTGCTGGTGCAAAAGTTACTCATAGATCAAATGAACCAGATGACACCGAAGCCTCCCTATCAGGGCGAACTTTGGAAGAAGCTAGAAAGTTAGTCGAGCAAAGTTTCGGAAACTATGTTGGCAGCAATGTTATGATTGCTGCAAAAGAGGAGCTTACTAGAATTCAGAAAGAGATTGAGACACTGTCTTCAGAGATTAGCGATGAAGCCATTGATAGAAGGAGTAGGAAGATATTATCTGGACCAGCATATAAGGAGATTGCAGATCTACAAGAGGAATTAAGAGCAGAGAAACGACTGAGGACCGAACTTCGAAGAAGAATGGAATCTCAAAAAATGTCTTCACTACGACCCTTGTTAGAGGAGTTTGAAAACGGACAATTACCCTTTTTGTGCCTGCAGTATAAGGATTCCGAAGGAGTTCAACAGTCTATCCCGGCTGTTTATTTGGGGAAAGTTGACGCAGTCAACAGTTCAAAGCTCAAGCACTTGGTTTCTGTTGATGATTCATTTGCACTAAATGCAGTAGCCTCGGAGTTTGAACCAAATGTGGTTTTCGAACCATCCTATTATGTGGCTCTTGGTTCAGATAATTCCTGGTATTTGTTTACAGAAAAGTGGATTAAAACAGTTTATAAGACGGGTTTCCCAAATGTTGCTTTAGCACTAGGAGATGCTTTGCCTCGGGAAATTATGAGCACGCTTCTGGATAAGACAGAGCTCAAGTGGGAGAAGCTTGCCGAGTCTGAACTTGGCGGTTTTTGGAACATGGAAGGATCTCTTGAGACATGGTCTTGGAGTTTGAATGTTCCAGTCTTGAATAGTCTTTCTGAACATGACGAGCTTTTGCATAAGTCAGAAGCATACAATGAAGCAGTAGAACGTTACAAAGATCAAAGAAACAAGGTTTCACGTCTGAAGAAGAAGATCTCGCGTACGCAAGGCTTCAGAGAATACAAGAAAATTGTTGACATGGCCAAGTTTACGGAGGAAAAGATTAAACGATTAAAGAGTAGAGCAAGGCGTTTGACTAATCGAATTGAGCAAATTGAACCCTCCGGTTGGAAGGAGTTCTTGCAGATCAGCAATGTCATACACGAGACTCGAGCATTGGATATCAATACCCATGTCATATTTCCACTTGGTGTAACAGCAGCTGCCATTCGGGGGGAAAACGAACTCTGGCTTGCAATGGTTCTTCGAAACAAAATCTTAATAGGTTTGAAGCCCCCAGAACTTGCTGCCGTCTGCGCAAGTTTAGTATCCGAAGGGATCAAAGTTCGTCCTTGGAAGAACAACAGCTACATATTCGAACCTTCGAGTAAAGTAGTCGACGTGGTCAGCTTCTTGGATGATCAGAGAAGCTCTTTTCTTGAGCTTCAAGAAAAACATGGGGTAAATAAACCTTGCTATTTGGACACACAGTTTTCAGGTATGGTTGAAGCCTGGGTTTCTGGGTTGACTTGGAGGGAAATCATGATGGACTGCGCGATGGACGAGGGCGATTTAGCCCGCCTCCTGCGGCGAACCATCGATCTGCTGGCGCAAATTCCCAAGTTGCCGGATATTGATCCGCTACTGCAGAGTAATGCAAAGACGGCGTCAAATATTATGGACCGTCCTCCAATTAGTGAGCTGGCTGGATGAAGAACATTATGTTTATAACAGAATGAATATTGTAAACCAAACTGATGACATTGTATCAGACCTTCCCATTCTTTTTCATCTGAAAAAATGAAATACAATACAAAAACATTAAGAGCTCGTTTGGTACGTTAGATTGGACTGAAACGGATTACTCCTTTTCTTCAAGGCACATTGAGGTGAGGAAAAAAAAATTATGACCAACTAGAAGATAGAAAGATGGATACTGAAAACTTATCCGTTTCAATCATCTGTATTAGAAGGGATGAAATTTTCCACATTGAGTGATTTCAATTTATTTCTCCTCCCAGTGTAATATATCGTTGCTTAAAAAGCAAATCCTCTTCTAATCCCCTCTAAATTAGGGAATTATTCATTGCAAAGGGCCGCTCAGGAGTTTGTATTTGTTCCAAATTAGAGAATTACCCTAAATAGTTGGAAGTCAAAATGTTTTTAACTAATGTAAGGATAAATAATACAACTGGTTCTATCACGACCGTTGATTGTCTACAGTCGCAAATTCCTGGATCACTATTTGACAATGCATTTTGTCGACATTTTTCCCCGGACAATCTCCGCCCCACCCCAGTGAATGTAGTCGGGTGGACAGATCGACTATCGCATGGTCGAGTGTTAAGGTAGGACCTTCAGCAAGGTTTAAATCAAACACCGACATAGACCTTAAACTAAAGACGAAATGATTATCAAACTTTCCCAGACAAACTTTTAAACATATTGAAAGCGTTTATCAACACCTCGCTTGGATAAACACACAAAAATGGAAAATTTACGATTGAATTTCAGCAAGTAAATATCGGGCAGGCTGGTTGGCCGGCCTTCTAAAATAAGACAGATCGGCCAGGCAATTTTAACGACCGGTGACACACTAACTGTCCTGTAAAATCAATTAGATCTTCCGATACGCCATTACAAAAGATTTAACAAAAAATATTGATCAATAAAATGAATCTCAAGTTTACAACACAAATTACCTCTATTTACACGAATGCGGCTCGAAGTGCCAACTCAAAAGTATACAACTTTCGATCCACATCCCCCCTTCCTCCCTCATCAATTCTTTATTAGGTTGGAGAGACAGGTCTATGAGAATACAAAGGTAATTCCACAAAATGTTTTTCGTTCACAGCGACTCAAATTTTTCGGGTTTCCAGCGCCACTGTATGTAATGCTTGCAAAATGCTACTGGAGAAACAAATGTAAACAGTGTCACAAATAGTTAATCAGGGTTCTCTCCTTTAACGATAGAAGTATCCAATATCGCAATTAAAAAACCGAGCACATACCATATTTACTTGATGGTCAAAACATGACATATCATGAGCCAGAAAGCAACCGCTGAAATCGCTCTACTCTACTAGAACCGTTAGAAGACCTAGCCAGGTTATGGCATGAACTGTTCTGGTGCAAACTTTTCCTTTTCTTCTGTGTACGAAACAGAAAGTCTTCTGTATCTAAAACGTATGAGACCTACACACACAAAATTTTAATTGATTGACAGATGCAGACACCCAGAAATGCAGACCTAATCATAAAATGGAAACGCACAGAGTGCCTCAATTTAATTCAAAGCTTACCGTCACAACGTATTAAAAATGTAACTACCTAATTATAGACAGAGGAGTGAATTAAGTACCTTGGATGATTGGTAAGCGATCTTACACTCCAGACCATTAGCGACTTTTAGTCCTTCCATGGCCTCACAGATAGCAGACAAATCATCGCTGCCATACTTACGTTTGTTCCTGCAAAAATAAGCAAACAATTTATAGTCACAACAACTCAACTTAAAAAACTCCATACTCCTAAATATAGCTAACATACCTCATCAAGAAGATCCCAGACTTCTCCTTTTTGTCAGGAAGAACTGAAAGGAATTCATCATGCAGATACGCAGAAAAATTAGGGTCCATAGAAACAGCAGTCATTTCAGGCTTATCATGCCCAAAATCCATTAGCTGAATAGACACCCGGGTTGGAGAGGATGCCTGCAACAAAGAAAGTAGTGATAATTAATTTGAGTTGAAATTCTACAATTGTAGACAGTATTAACTTTGAATGTCACATAAAAGACCTACACAATCGATGCGGTAAATGTTCTCATCATGAAGAAGAACGCGAGCATTTTCGTGATAAACCACATCTACAAATCTTCCTGGTTTTCTTGATTTTTCAAATGCATAAAGCTGGACGAGTTTGTTGTCCATCTCTTCACTGGCGACTGTTTGGAGCTAGAAAAACAGGGAAATGAAGCAAAACTTCTGGGGTAAAAAAAGGAAGATGGGAAAGAAACTTGAAGAAAGAAGAAAACATATATGGGCATCTACCTGCTTAACGAGTTTGTAGATCAGCTTGTCTAATGTGAATAGAAGATATGACTGTGTCCCAATGATGGCTCGACAATCATCTTCAAATTTCGTATTGTCAGAAGAACCGTCAAGTAAATTGTAAAGTGCATTCATGAATCTGTACCATAAAATATGGAGTTAGGATATATATACTCACTTAGTTGTGAACAAACAAGGAGACCAAAGCAAAACTACCTAGCATAAGAGTCTGTAGGGCTCGTCTCATTTGAAGAAGCCCGCCACTTCCTCTCAGCAGATGATGAGTTAATCTTCGCTGATTGTATTCTCTCATATAATGTCTGTCAAATAAGTGAAACAGTTGGGATACACGTATATCAACATCTACTAAACTCAAAGAGACAGAGACACAAAAATGATATTATGACCAGAGTACTTGCATATAATCCATTAGACTAGATATGGACGGTTGAGATACATACAACCCACTATTATCCATATATGATCTAGTGGCTGAACTACAAGTACTTAAGCCCTTATTCACCAGTACACACGTACACTTTTGTATACTTGTCTTTAAATGAACCTTACTTGGTGAAGCCTGAATAGCACATAGAAAGAATCGTTTCCATAAAATATCTGAGAGTCCTTCTCCTTGTCATGTAAAGCTGGAGGAACATATTTTGCAAGAGGCTTCACAGTCGAGAGAAAACGTTCTGAAAGAGGCAAAGATATTCCATCTCCTTCAACATCATGGGCATCAGCCATCCCTTCAGCTTCACCTTCACTCTCGGCCTTAGTATCGTGCTCATCATTGTCCCCATCTTCCTCATGCTCTTCACGAGAACATTCCTCTCCGTCACCAGATTCACTTCCAGAAACATCACCATTCTCAGAGGCATTCTCACTATCCTCAGATGACCTCGGAGCACTTTCCTCACCTTCATCATCAGCATCAGCTTCATTTTCTCCACCTGTCTCTCCACCGCATATTTCTTCTTCCCCATGTCTGGCTTGATATTGCCTGCTGACAGTACCGTCCTTTGGTTTTTGAACAGCCTCTGAACCAGCTTCTCTATAATTTGCAAAATTATCCTCCTCGAAATCTCCATTTGGAGATATCTCGCCTTCTTCTCTATCAATCTTGAAGTGTCTAGCAGACTCTTCAAGATATCTGAGACCTATGGCGCCTTCCGCTACTGCTCCATTTGAGGAAATACCTGGTCTTGTAGAATCACCACCCTATGACATCAATAGGAACACAATTACCTTCAGCACACATTTACTGTGACAATACTATTAGAAATAATATCCAGGACCACAAAGACAACTAGCAAACAGTTTGTCAGCTGTAGGTAGTCTAAAGGCCATGATTTGATGAGTAGTGAATACAATCAAGGAATTGACTAATCAAAAGCTGATATGTACCAACAACCCATAATGCCCATATCAACCAGGGTTCTCAAAACATCAAAGTATTACCACAGCGTCAACCATACCTCTGATGAAGGTAACTCCAGCCCAACATCAACAGTGCCATTACCAGGTCCGGACGGAGTAGGACTATGCCCTAGTAACCAACAAAAAAAAGGATTTCAGAAATCTAGTTGCAATTTCAGAAAGAAAAAAGAAATAGTAAGAAATAAATAAATAACAAAGCAATATGTCCAAGTAATACGGATAAAAACTTTCAGTAGTTTATAACATTCTACAAACCTGATGAGTGTTCCAAATTAGTTCTTCCATTACTTTGCTCCAACGCAGTGGCAAGTGATACATTAGAATTCACTAATCGTTCATTGAAATTGTCTTGTTTGCTAACTCCAGACGTTTCCTCAGCTGGAGATGTATTACTCTGCACTTTACCTTGTCGAGAGGTATTGTACAATGTATCCCCTTCACGTGCAGCATGATCCATGTTGAGACAACTTTCTTCTTTGACCCCATTAGCCCCATTTACTGTCCAAGTCCTGCAAGAGCTTGATTGTTCAGGTTGAATGCTTTCATCTCCATTTCTTGATGAATTCAACTGTTTGGAATTCGTCAGAGTAGCATCACCATCAGGACTACCATCACTCTCTCCAGGACTCACAGAACCACTCTTTACGGCAAGATTTTTTACTTTCACACCATCTTCAGTATCCTCTGCACCTTGAGGCCGCGTAGGAACACCAAGTATTGGTTCAAGAAAAGTAGTCCATATCTTCATAACTTTATCCAATTGCTCGGTTGTGCAAACTTCTCCACAAGAATATTTGACGAGTTGATACAGATCTTCATGGATTTCTGGGTCAGGGTACTCAAATTCCAAATTCGGAATAATAGGTCGTCTATTTCCAGCAGCAATAGCAAGAAGAACATCATCTTCCTTCCGCTTCTTCTCACTAATCTCTTTAATCTCTGCCAACAAGGCTGCAAAAGTTTGTTCTCATCAATGAGAGGAAAGTGGAAAGCAATAAATTCCATAAGTGGAAAGAGCAATTGCAAAAGAATGGAAGAATACAGAATCTCAATATTCTAAACTAAAATGGAAGAGAAAGCCTGATTTAATGTAAATTTATAGCATGACCTGCCCAATAAAATGATTAACAGTGTAGATCTCAATCTCATAGGTTTGGCACTCAATTAACATACACAGTTATTACTATTATCATGGCTATAACCGCCATTATTAATTTTGTAAAACTAAAAACTCTCGGTCAAAGAAAAAAAGGAAATAGAAGATGGGATTTCAATTTTTAAATTACCTTTTGTGCTTAAGCTCTTGGTGTCTTGTTGCTTAAAGTAGAAGCTACGATGATCAAGTGACTTGTGATAGTTCTTGGCATATATATCAGCCCAAACTTTATTAAAATCCGAACGACACCTTGCCCACTCTTCTTGCTTTTGCTTCAAACGGGTCAATATGACAGGCAAAGCTAGTGGAGCATTTTTCCTCAACACGTCCATCACATCAAGCCCATGGTCACCATATAATCGCTCAATGCACCTTAGGTTCAGAGCTAGAAAAGAAGAGAAAAGGGAAAAGTCCCGTCAAAAATATATCCCCAAGAAAATGAAAATCAACAACTGAGCTTATATCACATAACCAGGTATCTTCAATTCAGTCATTAAAAGAATATAACCTGTGAAGTGATCTTCAATACGAATTGGACTGTCCATCTTAATCGTATTGTTGTTGATCTTTTCTAATAGATCTTCCACGCGCTTGGTTGTTACGTTCACTGACTCCAACAACATATCCAGTTCAAACCTAAGAAATATAAGAAGATGAATTACCAAGTGCCAAAATCAATAAAGCCAATGGCTGGAAATATTTACAAGCAATTAGTAGTGTAATGAAGGGCAAAATGTCGAAATAAACAGCATGACACATATCTTTCCCTCTCGAAAGAGAGATGCCAAAAAAACCCCTAGGTTCCCTTATTTGTAAATGAGCATACCAAAGTGCTAAAATGGCAACATGAACCTTGATGACAATAAATACAATTTTGAGGGAGGTGGGAAGGGAACAACCACCTTGAGTTAATGTTGCTATAAAACAAATAAATAATGGGAAAACCATAGTAGATACTGAAAAATCTTCGACCAACCTGTCATCCTCACACCGAAACAGGCTTTCTTCATACTGGTTTTTGCGCATGTGTTTAAAAGAGTAATCCTCACTTCCAGAAGTAACGGATACCCAGTGGTCATTTAATACTTCAAAACCAAGCTCTGTTCTTTGGCTAGCAGAAGGTATTGGATACTGCAAGACATGAAAAAAAATAGAAATATCAGTAAAAGCATCAATACCTCCTTAAAAGGGAAAAATAGATAATTGTCTAAGAAAGCACCACATACATTCTTTGGCAGGAGACGATAGCTCGGAGTGCAGCGCTCACAATTGGAGAGGTCAAGCTCATTAATGGGTTTTGCCAAATATTTATCCTTGCTGGTATATAAACTCTTCTGGCCTCCAACTTCTTTGATTCCAAAGGCACCATTTTTATCAAGTCTATCTCTTTCTCGAGTTTCATGCTCTCTATCTTTAACCCCATCATCCCTTTCACGATCTCTATCTCTATCCCTATCCCTATCTTCTACCTTCACTGATCTGGGTAAATGTCCTTCATTCCACAAGGATTCTGTGATGAATTAAGAATCAACAGTTGGTTTGCAAGTCTATTGACAAAGGACAAAATATTTATAATAAAAAAAATAAAAAATGAATAAAAACCTACAAATTAACCCTCAGATCAAATTAAAAAATAGAAAGATAAAAAAATGGTTTGTTGAAGCCTGTGCCAGTGCTCGAACTCTTATAATAAACTAAGAGGAGGATCTATCTTATATGAAACAAAAAAAGGGAACAAATCATGTTACGTACTTTTACTCATCACACCAGCAAGGAACCCATCTGCAGGACAGGACTCAATTAGATAGTGTTAATCACACATATATAGTGTAGGTAAAAGAATAGATTAGATCAATACCTTTCTTCTCACAACATGCCAAAAAATCATTGAACCCATCCATAAGTTCAGGATATCTTCCAATTAAATCAGCCACCTACACAAGCAAAAATCTATATATATTAGAGATTGTGTTCTGTAAATTTCCTTTTAACAGGTAAATAAATTAAAACAGTTTATACAGTTTTACATGTATACGACTTACCAAAGACTGCAATTCAGAGCGTGTAATAATTTCCTTGCTATAAATATGAAGGCACTTCAAAAATTCCTGGTAATCTTCAGGATTTCGTAACTTCTCCTTCACCTTCTCGCAGAAAGCAAACTCCTGGCCGTACATACCTGCGATGATATAAAATAAGTAAAAGAAGCTACTGGAGGAAGTAGACCAAACAGGCAAATAAAGTGCTCATCTAAAAATAGAAAGTGCAGAGACAACTGACCCTTATCATGCACACACAAACGCACATAGGAACAACCGAACATATCAAATTTTGTTGATAGATAGATTGCTATAACGTATTAAGTTATTAATTACCAGATGAAAACCAACTTTCT
Source organism: Pyrus communis (assembly GCF_041283825.1). NCBI lineage: Eukaryota > Viridiplantae > Streptophyta > Magnoliopsida > Rosales > Rosaceae > Pyrus > Pyrus communis. Next base: position 4,835,039 of record NC_142580.1, on the reverse strand, counting down.
TTAATGACTATGTAAATCAGTTCAAAAATATCATATAATTCTCACTTTTTGCATAATTTTTATCATCACAAGAGAATGAAATGAGATTCATGGCCTTCCCCACCTGGCTGCAATTGTTCAGTGTCTTCAGTCCTACGAGCAGATTTCTGTTTGTGGGGAAAACGCTGCATATTGAGGTCTCTACTGCCATCATGGTCAAAATCCCTATCATCCCGTTCTCTTCTTTCTCTGTCTTCTCTCCTCTCCTTCTCCTTCTCGCCACGCCTCCTTTGCTCTTTGTCTGCTTTCATCAGAGCTTTATCATGGTCAGGATCAGGACGGTCAACACTGAGATCATGGTCAGCATAAGAACCCATGGTCCTTTCTTTCTGGCAACAATGCACGTGTATCAGATGTTAGCATCAACAACAATGAGATATCAATATGAAAAAAAATAAGTAATACAAAGGTGTGAGAGAGTGAGAATGGAAAAAAAAAACCTTGTCCACGTGCATCTGCCGCATAGTAGGCATTGCAGAGCTCCTATCCCGAAGCATTGAGTTTCTGTGAGGTGGATGAATGGAAGCTGTTCCTGTAGTATCAGGTAAAAAGTGGGTAAACTCCACAAGCAAATCTGAGTGGTCTTGGAAAAGTGCAGCAACCTGCAGAAGTTCAAAGTGAATTCTTTAGAACATGAACTAAATGAACAACATCAAATTAAGCAATAAGGTACGAAAAAGATGGATCAACACACCTCCTGGTAAACCTCTTGGATGGACTTGTTTTCCTTTCTGTACATATTCAGAATGTCTAAAAAAGATTTATAAACATGGTCGTCGCCTTGAAATCGTGTCTGCGTGTAGAGAATTCATTAGGTTACTAAACTTTAAAGCAACCAGTAACGCCAGATTAAGATACAAAGTAATGTTCCGACCTTAATCTTGTTCACGAAATTGATGGCTTCCTCAAATTCAACAGGCTTCTTTTGAGGAGGTTGTTGGTCATCATCAAGTGGGAGGGTTATTTCATATCCCTTTGGCAAGAAGGTATTGAAACCTAATATTAGCTCTCGATGCCCTTTAAATAAATCTTTCACCCTCTCTATCACACCCGCAGTGTCAATTCTACAATCAACACAACACACAAAAACTCAAGTAAACACAAGCTCACATAAGCAAATTACCAAGCCATCATCCAGCAAGTAAAGTAAATGTATGGATTTCAGTATAGCATATAACATGATCGAACCTTGTGGCCTTGAAGTCTTTCATGACTTCAAGAAATTCTTCGTATTTTCCCCTGTTTTTGTCTTGAAATATATCCTTCACCGCTTTTAGATACGCTAAGGCATCATTTGTTGTTAACTTTTGGGAAGCTGCTGCTGCTGCTGCCATCATCTGGGGTTGCCCAGAACTTCATTGCGAAAAAAGAAACTTACAAATTAGTTAACGTACAAAATTCCCGAACTCTTCAAGTAGATCAATCCCCATAAAACAACTTTTTCAAGTAAAATTAAACAGCATCCTAAATTTTGTTTTTTGTTAAAGGAAAGATAAGAAAATCCGTATTTCAAATTTAAGTTTCTCCCCAGTCCACACCTGAGGAAGATTGAAACTTTCAGAGATAATTGGTCTGAAAATCGAATCAAAATTTGATCTTTCCTCGGTAAGTCAAGCCAAACCGGTTAATTTCGTAGCCTCTAACTGATAAATAAACATTTAATTTTAGAATTAAAAGCACACGCAGTAAATCAACAAGCACGGACTCACCAAATTCGACCAATAATCAACTTAATCTCATAATTAACAAGCATGTACTAGGATAATCAAACACGAAAATTTTTTAAAAAAAAATTAATACAAAAACAAAATTAAAACAAATAATGAGAAGAGAATACAAGAGATGAAGAACATACGGCTCTCCTCGAGCGGAAACTACGGGCCGCTTGAGTTGCGAGCTCATAAAAACGTCGTCCCTGGACCTCTTCATCTCCGTCGTCCTCGCCGCCGCCAACTCTTCCCCTCCTCAGCGACAAATCATGCTTCAAACTGCGATTCAACACCAACTCCCTCATTCAAACACAAGCAACAAGCACAAAGCAGATCTAAAACCAAAAACCAAAAATTCCAAAACAAAACTCGACGAAAAGCTACCTACACAACCAGAATTCCAATCCCGAAGCTCCGAGCAGATCACCTCTCCGACGCCAAAATCCTAACCACAAAACAAAACCACACAGTTAGTAACATTTACTTGAAGGCAAAGCAATGCTCAGACAAAATTTCTCAAATTTTCCCGAGAAAATCAGGAAACGAAGATTACGAAGAGATCGTCGAGTCGTCGAACAGCCGAAGTCTTCTTCCAATACAAGCTTTTTCTTCCAACTCCGAACAAAAAACGCAGAGGAAACGTTTCGCTGCGGAGATTGTTGTGATTCTCTGAAGCCGCAGCGAGGGAAGACGAAGCCAGATTACAAAACTTTTCACCTTACGTTTTTATTTTCCTTTTTATCTTTCTCGAGAAACAAACAGAAAAACAGAGAGAAAAAAGAGAGAGGGAGAGAAGGAGGAGTTTAAGAAAATGTGGTTTATATAATATAGGGATATAAACGCCACTCTCTTCCTACAGTGACAATGAAAAAATTGGGGTTAATTTTCCGGTCACGTTAGGGATGGTTTACCGGCTGTGGGCGGTTAAATAGGGATTTTGTCTCGATTAGGAGGTGATTAACTACTCAAAAGCATGGATTAATCACAAAGGATGGTGGCAATTTGAGTGATTAAGTGAAGGTGTTGGGGGTAAATGTGTCCAAGGGATTTTGAATTGTGCTTTTTGGCAATTTAGGGTTAGGGCTAAGGACGTAGATTTTAATCTTCTTTTTTTTTCTTTTTTTAATATATATATATATATATATTTATTTTTTGGGTTTTTGACAGTTTTGATTTATGGGTGCTGCTGGTTTGGTAAGACTCTGGGAGTGGTTGTAGAAAATGAAAGTGGGTTTTAACTAGATCATGATTTTTTGATGATGAAATTGCCTCCAACAAATTAATAATGTAATATAGCTTTGGAATTAATTTTTCGGATTTAGGTTTTATTTATTTTTGCTTAGTTTTGAAATTGTCAGTTTTTATTGTACGTTGTGGGAATATCTCAACGACTAGTTCCTCAGCGCGCGCTTACGCGCGTATCAATTGGTTTATTGTCTTTTATTACTGTTTTTTTTTTTAATTTGTTTGCATTTTAAGAGTGACAATCGATTAGAATTTTGGTATAAAAGAAATGTGAACTTGATTTAGCCATTTCACCATCTTTAAATCTGATGGATTCTCCTTCTCATAGTATTTTAGCTAAGTGAGGACATTACCATTAGGGTTTTTTACCATATATATTCATTAGAGTGAATGTATTTCTCCCTACTAATTTTCCGCAATTTAAATTGGTTTAAAGTAAATTATCGTTGGTGTTAACAAGATATATGGCTGAGATGGGCTGGGCTGAGTTCTTAGAGTGCTTTGGTTTTAAGCAGAAAGTATGGCATCCAAACAGGGTCCTAGGATCCAAGTAGAACTCAACTATGTAGTTGACCGTTGGCATGTGAAGTAAGATTTGCTGTCTTGATCCAATTTTTTATGAAACAAAAAAACTGACATTGAATAGAAGGCCTCAAGTGGGCAATTGGATAAAGCCCAACAAGAAAGTCATGGATTGACCAAGAAGCCCAATAGACTCTGATTCCTCTACAAGGCTCTCACCATCTTTTGGATCTTGCGTGATAAGGAAATGCGTGAGCCATTCCTTCGCAAATCGGGTAGTGCTATTCATATTTTTTTTTTTACCTTTTACATATTTTGTTAAATTTTGTCTAGTAATATTCTTTAATTTATTTGATTTGATCTCTAAAAATTAAAAGAGGTGTATAAAAGATGAAAATGGATATTTGGATACAATTTCGGTTGAAGAAATTGAACCGGAACGAAAATATTAGTACAATTTCGCTTTCAGATTCCAGAAACTAAACCAAACCGAACTGAATGAGTATACATTAATATATTTTTTATTTATTTAAGTTCACTTTGATTTTTAGTTTATTTAACTGAAATCAAACCAGTTCGAACTGAAATAAACCGAATCAATTTGGTTTGATTTTCGGTTTTCGCAAAAATTGTTGTTTTGAATGCCGAATCCGGATACAAGTTCACATTTTGTCTGTCCGAGTCCAGTAGTATTTGGGCTGTACGGCTGCATGAACAATAAGATAGTAAAGAAGCCTAGCCCATCTTTACAGCTTTATGGCATATGAAAATGGTCCAACGAGTATACACGGACATTAATTTCGCATTTGACGATAATTGAACTTAAAGATCTCTTATTTATAATTAAAAATTTTACCATTTAACTGTAGTATTAAGTAACTAAAAATTTGAATAATTGAATAAAGAATGTTTGCTGGATAAGACATGAGCCCAACAACAGTGGATGCTTGTCTTTGTGTTGCAGCCACCACGTGGAATTATTGAATTTCCATGGTACACAGATTCCGAACATGAAGCGTGATACGTAACTGGTAAGAGTTGGTACACGCAGAAGACGAACTCATCAGGTCCCACAATATTGGCCAGTGGGGCACTGTCCTCCAACTCTAGGACAGATCCATTACATAACCCTAATCAGTTAGATTCTTAATCATATTGGGCACTGCCCTACAACTCTAGGACATATTCATTACATAGCCCTAATCATGCATATTGTTAGATTCTTAGTCATATTGGGCACTACCCTAAAACTGTAGGACAGATTCATTACATAGCCCTAATCATACATATTGTTAGATTCTTAATCATTAGGGAAGACCTAAACTCCCTTGCATAGCTTTCGCCTACGTGGAGTCATAAATTTATGTTTGATACAATTATTTGATGAAGTGTATATTGCTGTTGCTGGCTAGCGTGTGAAATCAACGGCCAATGTTTTTATATTTGATTCGGCTGAGCCCTTTTGTTTTGCATATGTTAAAAGATTGAATAAACTATAAATTAAGTTATTCGATTAAATAAAAATGAGCAACAGACACAGAACAAGTGTAGTTATTAATTAGCTCATGTAAAAAGTGTGTCAAAAAGTCAAAACGTGTGCCAAAAAGTAAAAAATGAGTAATATTTTTGTCAAAAATTTTAATTGTTATCACGCTTTTAACAGTAGCTATTTTGTTTCACGATGATACTATTGTATCTAGCTCCTTGAACCACCACTAGTATCCATCTTCGGACAACCATATGGCGCCCAGAGAAACCATTCCCTTATATATACTAGCAGATGCTTTGTGTGAACAGTTTTATTTCATTTTATTATTATTATGAAGTGTGATTAGTTTTTAAAATAAAATAAAAATCAGTTATGAAAATTGGGATAATGATGAGCAGTTTTCTTTATCAATTTTCAAATAGAGCACGCTATACTAACATGGTTGTGAGGTTATTATAAAAAACTATAAAATTTATGTTCATGTAATTACTAAATTGCTCATATTTTTTATATTTTTTATATTTGTTCTGACACGCCCCGACCGAGATCAGGGAGTGCTGGCCGTCACACAAAGGTGACGTAACCATGTGCACGTGCGGAAGCTAATAGAGTAGTAATAAAAGTACGAATAATTAAAAACTAGCATACAAAGTACTAAAACAAGTGCTAGCGTAAGTGAAACACAAATTCATAGCAAGTCTATAGCAGTCCAAAAGAAAAGATGCGACAATAGTACACCCGAAGGTGGCCCTACTCTGGTGAGTATTTGTCAGAAATGCCGGAAAATCCCTCTGGGAAACCACTGAAACGGCTAAGCAACTAGAACCTGGAGGGGCGCAAAACAAAAGCGTGAGTGGGCAAAAACAAATCTTTTCGAAAACCATTAAGTAAAATACATTCTAACCCATCGCCGTAAAACCTGTATACTTCCCAGAAAATAAACATATATACGTATGTATAGATATGCCAAACATGCTCAAGGGTATGCTAATCATGCTCACAAATATGCCATATCAAAACCTTATAATGGAATGCAAGTGCTCAGGTGTATCTCATAACGATAACATATAATCTAGCAGCCGGAGTCACCTAACGTGACCTGTACGGCTGCATATAGAGCTCAAATCTCAAACTCAACAACTGAACCTGCCCACGAGTCGGAACCACCTAAAGTGGTCTGTACGACAGGCCTGGGTGTAAAACATATATACGCTCTAGTGCTACGATCACGTGAAGGCTGTGCGAATAATCGCGGGTCACCTACGAGTCGGAACCACCTAATGTGGTATGTACGACAGGACTGTGCACCTAATTTGGATCCAAGCTGAGCGTGTGGTGCGGGAGGTGAACATCACGTGAAGGACTGTGCCCTACTCTGGGCGGGAGCACTAACACCGGGGGTGCAGGTTATAAGCTCTCTAAACATCTCAAACCACTACTGAAATATAAACATGAATAACACTTACCTGGCACTTACCTGTGCGTCCACATCACCCAATATGCATATGTATGTGTATGCAACTAGTAATGCAGCTAAGGGTGCATAATCAATAATAATAATAATATGCATGGCATAAGACAATAACCCTTTTTACTCAATTTCTGGGAAAATAATGGTATATAGGTATATACGGAAAACAAAAGCCCACTCACTGGTATGTGGAAGGGTCGTAGCCCCTCTGCCTCGAGTGACCACGCTCGTCCTCGGGATACGTATCACCTATATGCGAAACAACTATAAAAACGTTATTTTTAAAGCATATAACCAACTTCTCGTAATAACTTCTCATACATTGCTCAAATTGGACAAATGAATATACCAACGTGCTCTACACAACCTCAGGATCACACCCATATTTCTAGAAAAAATTTCCTCCGCCGCACGCGCCCCCACGCGCAGGCACGTGCCTGGCACGCTGACGGCGTCAACTGACGCCGTGAGGAATATTCCGTTAGTTCTAACGGATTCCGTCAACGGCGTCAGGAATATTCCGTCACCTTCTCCGGCGAGCCTCCGGCGACGTCGCCGGCGCCGGAAACTGGAAAAACCTTCAAACTTCGTTTTCTCTCTCGTTCCTCAACCATTTTTCACGATTCTAACACCAAAATAAAGCCCTAGACTAGTAGAACAACGTTATACAAGTTTCGAGGGTTAAAAATCACCAGATCATACCTGTCCACACGAACCAAAACCGGCCAACTTCGAACCAAGCTATTCCGACATCAAAACTCTTCCAACGAAGCACTCCGAGGCTCCTTGGGACACCACCAAGCTATCTATGAACTTCAAATTCCCAAAAACGTAATGAAATAAGTTTGCATGAATAGTGCTCAAATCTGCCATTGTCGAATCGACGTGAAAACAACGGATTTCTTACCTGAAAATGGTACGATCGTGCTCCCACGAGCTTCACGATCTCGACTGTGCCCTTAGTTTCCTCGATTTGTAATGGTTTGGTGTAGTTGTGTGTGTGTCCGTACGTTTACAGAAGGAAGAAGAAGAAAGAAGGGAGCTCGGGAGAGAGAGAGAGAGACAGGGAAAGACAGAGGGAGAGGGAGATGACAGCGTGTGTGTGTGTGTGTGTGTGTGGCCCAGCACATGCCAACATCACACAAAATGACTAAACAACAAAACGAAACAAACTAAGGGTAAAAGGGTCATTTCACATGCACGATTTAGATAATTTCGGGACGGGATGTCACAGTTCAATTTTGATTATGGAGTTAAAATTATAATTTTCTTGAGTTTTGAACTACCGAGGTTCTATTAATAGATAATTTAGATATATATGGTCCATAAATATTGTTGGATCGACTTGGCCCGTCATTCTAGTTTGTACCAAAACAAACGCTACATGTGAGATTGTCGTCTGTGAGAAGGAAAACACAAAACACATGGAATGGAAGGGACAAATATATAAATGCAGGGATGGATGGATATTAATCATCGAAAGAAAGAAAGAATTCGATGGTTTTGGTCTAAATTTTGGCCTGGCCTCCCCATGTGAAGGGCCGCCAAGCTATCCCGAGTTACCATCCAAGGACAAAGCTTAGCTCTCAGATGGGGTCTGCCTCTCAGTCAAACAACATGGCCGCTACTGCTTTTGCATGCAGCATGCATGGACCACACCACACCAATGACACCATGCATGCACAGTCGTCCAATATCCAATATATCCACTTACATTTTAGTTCGACCGATGATCTCTATCTTCTCTCTCAGCGACTTCTTATGATCTTATCTATCTACTTTCTTTGTCTGTATATCTATGTTTGCATATCCACGCTCATCGAGTACATTTTGTAACACTTTTGTTGAGAATATTTATTTAGAAGTTCTATTAATTAAGAATACAAGATAGAAAGTAAAATTATTATTTTGAATTATTTGACAATTAGGGCTTTTTTATCCTATTAGGTCGTGAATTCTGCCAATGAGAATATATATCTTATTAGATCATGAATTTTGAAGGTATTAAAGATACGTGTCTATTAGGGCTTTCTTTATGGGCAATAAATCTAATATTCTCATCTATAAATTTAAGGCTTAGATGCCCACTCTCTTACAATAGTACATAAGGTGGTGTAGGGAGAGAAGAAGATTTTTGCTTCTTCGTTGCTGCTCGTGATTTCAATGACTTCTCAAAGTTAGTACATTTAGTATGCATATTATAGATTGATGACTTAGATAATTGTTGTACGTGTAGAGCTTGTAGCTAGGAACCCCATCTAAAGTTCTCTCTTAATAATTATAGCTACATTATACATACGTAGCTCTAATTAAACTATGCATCATCGAGTTTATGGCTATGAAGACATTGAATAATGTACGTAGTTGACAACTAATATAAATAGACTTATCTTATACGATGTACAATCTTTTCTTTGTACTGAGATATATAAGATCTTCTGGTAATTTTTAGTTACAAGTCCGAGATATGCATGTTTCGTAAACCATTCCAACATTCTACGCAAGCAAATGGGGCATGATTAATTAAAGTAATTGAAGTCCAAAAGTTGACATCGATGCAGTATATATTTACTGTGTGCAGACTTATTTTATTCAAAAGCAAAAACTAAAACTGATGATATTCCAAACACCACGCTCAGCTGTTGCCTTTTTAGCATACATTAATTTAACAATTAATCTTAAATAATATCGTTGAAAATTCCTCCCCATTTTCCACTTATTTTGTAAGAGATAATCCATCTGCTGCAACATTTGTTATGACCCTTAAAAGTTAAAACTCAACATTTGCAACCAGTTCGTTTTTCTGAATTTCAAAAAGAGGGATATATTATTTTAACTTGGTGTGATCTCAATAGAACTACACAAGTGCGAAAGCAACAGATCAGTGCCGGATAGTGCCAAACCTTTTGCAAAAAATGAAAGATGCCACATGAATTCTAACTTATTTAGTGTCCCAACATACATATACATTCCCTTCAAATTTAGGCAAATATGGTGTACCCAGTTTTGAATTTTTTTAGTTTTTGTCACTATAGATTTTTCAGTATTTTGAGTATACGGTATTCTAACTCATCCACGTGTCCCAACATACATATACATTTCATTCACCTGTGGTGAATTTTCAAGATAACACATGGATAACACAAATTGGGTGGCGTAAAGTACATGTGGCCGTTGAGCTTCATACAAAACATGCTTTGATACTATGAAGAAAGTTGAGTTCCATCGTAAAATCAATCAATAATATATGAAGAGTAACATAATTACTTATAAGCACATGTAAGGTCTCTCATTTCCCGAACATGGAATTCATCTCAACATTATGTAGTGTTATTATTTAACTTCAATTACGATATGTATACTTATTTTTTATTGATATACTCTAAAAATGAAAATATTAACCATATCGCTTGTTTATCTTACAACACATAAAATAATACACCACTTAAACATGTATGTATTTTGAAAACACATAAAAATCAACTTAGTACTGGTTTGGTACTGACGTGCTTTTATAAAAAAATGGGTATAAAAAAAAAAAAACTAAGTTCAAAAAGGTATTCAGTAAATACTTAAAAACAGCTTATTTTAATAGTTTTGAGTGAAAAAAAAAAACTGAAAACGTGAAGCAGCAAAAATGAGCTTATTCTCATAGCACAACAGAAGCAGTTTTTTTTCAAAGTACAACAATACCAAACCAGTTCTTAATCATGCTTTTCATAATTAATCTCATTCATTTAAACTTAAATGACTGGGGGATTTACACCAACTTGGGGCCCTTTCTGTCTCACTCAAAAAGTGCGCACACACACACACAGATGCTGTAATAATACTGTGGCATGGCATAACCGTAGCGATTAGGTTTGGTGGGTATAGATAGATAATGGGTCCACTTTCGACGACCCCACAGGCCCAGCTAAATCAAGTTAATCAACCCTATTAACATCGTGATTAGCATAACATGATACACTAGTCTTAGCATTCCCGGTAACTAAAAAAATGATAAAAGATGAATCAAACGGGGTGGTGGGTCCTATTCTCGACTAGCACATCAAGGTAAATCTGAAATAAAAGAATCATCTTCTACATCTGGACTCGAATCCAACCTAATTCTTCTGCTTTAGCTAGAAGATACATTGTTACTAGATTTGGTTCATTGAATATCAAAGCTTCGAGTCACGCGATTACCTTGTTTTCATATGTAATTTTTTTATACATTTTGTTTTATGGATAGTACTTGTGTGATGAACTTACTTGTCCTTCATTTATGATTAACAAACGTTTACTGTTCGAATATCGTAATCAGAATTGGTCATTCTTTTTATCATCATCTAAAAATTATATCTGCAAATTAAAAATCGTTTAGTTATCCATACGTGTTAAATCAATCAACGATTTTGATAATAAATAGCATTTTCATGATGAACTGTCAATTTATTTTATGTATATAAATGGCTAAATGATTTTTTTTAAATGTATTTAGATATTATAAAAATAAAAAATAATTTCGTTCGATGTTCAAATAATAAAGTTCGTTCACAAGGAGAAGACAAATAAAATGAGACACAAGTATTATCATTGTTATATTATCGGCGGGAGACGCGAAAGTGGACGTACACGTGATTATGGAGTATGGAAGTCCTCGTCTGGTTCTGCGATCACGTGCCCTTGTAGCCTTTTAGAAACTAGGGTTTGCTCTTTCAACTCTCCAATCATTCTTTCACCCGCAGGAGCTGCACTGCAGGACGATGCTCGATCTCCTCGATGACGTAATTGCATGTGGAATATATGCGTGGAGGTCGTGTATTTATTATTCCCAACCCTCATGCATAGCATAGCCATTGCCTAATGAGTAAGGATTCTCGCCGTATTCTTTTTGTGTAGATCCCGGTAATTCTTAAATCGTATCTGTTTATCATGTATCGTGTGGTTATAAATTATTATAAATTTTTTAATTTAAAATTAAATATAAATAGTAATTGATGAAAACTCGCCGCACAATGTAAAATAAACGGATGTGATTGAAAGATATTCGGAATCCTTACAAAGAGAATCTGGTCAGGTTCCTCTCTCATTGCCTGGAGTAACATGCATGTTTATCATGCAAGTTTTGGATAAGATGTATTTATTAATCGGTGAAAACTTGCCGCACAATGTAAATGAACAGATGTGATTGAAGGATATTCGAAATCCTTACAAAGAGAATCCAGTCAGGTTCCTCTCTCATTGCCTGGAGTAACATGCATGTTTATCATACAAGTTTTGGATAAGATGTATATATTAATAATTAAGATGCTAATTAAACAATAATCGGACTGGTCAAACCTTAATTAAGTTGTAAACCTTCCCATCATTAGAAGCTGATTGGCTCTCGGTAACGTGGCCTGCTAATCCTGTTCAGTGACCTAATTTGTTTTGTGTATGGCTTCTCATGTGCCATCTGACTTTCTGTGCTTTCATGCATGTGCATTGCCCAAAACTACAAATTTCATTCAATAATCCAACTGAAAAATATAATTTTACAAATTAAGATTCAATTATTATCCAAAAAGCATCTCCTGAACAACTCTACAGAAGCATTCCATACTGTTTAAACTGTATTTTAATTAACTAGAAAATAAGTTGAATATCAAGGTATACTATGAACTAACTGAACATAAAAACTTTATTAAACAAAAAAAGTACATAATTGTCAAAAAGACTACATGAATTGAAGATGCTACATCTTGATTGAGTTATTATGATTTACAAGGTTAAAAAATATCAAACATATATAGAACTAACTTCACCATAATAGGCAGGGAAACTAAACCCTAATTCTAAGGCCATCTCCAACTGAATGAGGGCCATAAGGCTCTCTTTGGCCCTATTGCCCTCCAAAAAATTAATTTTTTAATGAACAGTGCCAAATCATATTTCTTAACATCTCTAATTGAGGGGCCAGAGGGTCACAGGCCAAACATAGCCATGTGACAAAGAATCATCTCCAATTGAGGGGCCAAAGGGCTATAGGGCTAAACATAATTTATTATTTTAATTGAATTAATATGGTTACTTAAATTAAACTACCTCGATAAGGAATCTCAATAATTTTCCGTCTCGGATTTCGAGTGTCACGTGTCGATATCTTGGTGACTTTGCATATTTCTTGTCGATAAGGAATCTCAATAATTTTCCGTCTCGGATTTCGAGTGCCACATGTCGATATCTGAGTGACTTTGTAGATTTTTTGTCAATAAGGAATCTCAATAATTTTACGTCTCTGATTTTGAGTGTCACGTGTCGATATTTGAGTGACTTTGCAGATTTCTTATCGATAAGGAATCTCAATAATTTTACGTCTCAGTTTTCGAGTGTCATGTGTCGAGATGTAATTGGTTGTAAGGATTTTAGATAGGATTTTTATCTGTGTGACACTTATTATCTTTAGCTTCCAATGTCCATAAATAGGGTGAATATTAGGCTATAATTCACATACCTTCAGATGAGCACATGAGACGCTATAGGATGATACGTTTCCGTGCCACAAACAAGTACCTACAACAGGATCTTGTTGCACATCTTTTGGCCAAAAGAAGTATGGAGTAGGCGTTTAAATTTTATGTTGTAAAATGTTTTAAAAAATGTTGTTTAAGTTTCATGTTGTTAAATGTTTATTTTTATGTTGTATAATTTTTATGTTGTTTAATGTTACTTAATATTATTTAATGTTGTTTAATATTGTTTAATGTTGTTTAATGGTTATAGGAAAAAAAAAATCAAATATAACGACGGCCGTTGCATTCAAAATCTGGTCCAGCCCGAGGCTGGCTGGCTGGGTTGGGCTAGCTGGTTGGCCCTTTTCTCTATTTTCTTGGTTCGGTGGGGCCCATGAGCCCTTTGGCCTAGCCCTCGGTTGAAGACAATTTTTGTGTCATTTCAGGCTATTTTCGGTTCTTTGACCCTCTGGCCGGATTGGTTGAAGGTGGCCTAAGTGACTAGGCTCGAAATATTAAACTAACAAGAAAATCCAAATAATTAAATAAATAACTAATATTATCCAACAAAAAATACTTTAACTCATTCTCACTAACAATGAAAACATGACTATGTTTGAGACTTATTTTGCAAAGGTTAAGAATGCTTTCTTACAATTAAAAGCATTGCGAAAGCATTTGACAAAAAAGTTTAATTTATTTTAAACTGTTAGATTTTTATTTAATAACTACAACAGTAAAAATTTAACAACTTAAAAATTAAAAAGTTGTTCGAAACATAATATAATTTAGAAAAAAATGTTCACACACCATTTTTAGATTCTTACACACTTCTATTTAATTGTGGCATTCAATTTCATTTGATTTGTTCAATCTAATGGCCATAATTAAAAAAAAAAAAAGGTGTTTTTTTAAGGAAAAAATATGTTATTCATTTTTAAATGTGTTAGAAGTTAAAAATAATATGTGAAAATAATTCTCCAATAATTTTTGTCCTAACGAAAAAATTCAGGGCAAAACTTGGTAGTTTTCTTTTCCCCGCGAAAAAATAAGAAGTTACCGAGATGCTGCCTGTACACTGTAATAAGTCGACTCAGGTCCACTCAGCGATCCTCGTCCCTCTCAAACATTTAAAAACCCCAGAGACCCATTCCAACTGATACATCCCCAATACAACTCTGCCGCCAAATCACTCTCCCTCCACCGCTTCAACCGCCTCCCCCTTCATCTCCCCCAATCCCAATGCCCACAAACTGACCTCCTCCCTCAATTACTCAACCCCCTCCCAGTTCACTGCGGCATTCCATCAAACACCTCGCCAGCAATCACCAATGGCGTCTCTCTCCCGGCGAGCCTCCTTCGGCAGCTCGCCCCAACCAACCGCCGGATCTTCCACTCCCGATCTGAAGCACCGCGTCATCACCTGCCTCAACAAGCTCGCCGACCGCGACACTCTCACCATAGCCTCCGCCGAGCTCGACTCCATTGCCCGAACCCTCGCCCCCGGCTTCTTCGCTACCTTCCTCATCTGCATTCACAACACCGACTCTTCCACCAAGCCGCCCGTCCGCAAGCAATGCGTTTCTCTCCTCACCCTGCTGTCGAACTCCCACGGCGACGCCCTCGCTCCGTTTTTGTCCAAAATGATCTCCACCGTCGTCCGCCGTCTCCGCGACCCCGACTCCGTCGTCCGATCCGCTTGCGTGGAGGCAGTTTCCGCCATGTCGTCCAAGATCACGACGCCGCCGTTTTCGTCGTCATTCTTAAAGCCATTGATGGACACTCTGGCGACGGAGCAAGACTTGAATTCTCAGATCGGCTCGGCGCTGTGTCTGGCCGCCGCGATCGATTCTGCGCCTGACCCGGACCCGGTTCAGCTGAAGCGGAGCCTGCAGCGGCTCTCGAAGCTGGCGAAGAGCGAGAGCTTCAAGGCCAAGGCGGCGCTACTGGTGCTTGTTGGGAGCATTATCGGGGCTGGTGGCGCGTCGAGCCAAAGCGCGTTGGACTGGCTTGTGCCGTGCGTGATTGAGTTTTTGAGCAGCGAGGACTGGACAACGAGGAAGGCCGCGGCCGAGGCGCTTGGGAAGGTGGCTACGGTGGAGACAGATTTGGCGCCGATTTATAAAGCTTCGTGCTTGAATGCCTTGGACAGTCGGAGATTTGATAAGGTATATTGCCTTCCCCACCTCCCAAATCGGTTGTTTGGTTGCTGAGAAAGGGTAGGAGAAGAGGAAAAGTACTGTGATTTCAATCATATCAGTTTTTTTTTTTTTTTTTTTCTTAATATTTTTTGTTGGAATTTTACTAATTCGTTCTTTAACAGGTGAAGTTAGTCCGGGAAACTATGAACGAGACATTGGAGGTGTGGAAGGTTCTTCTTGCCAGCGATTCCGAAGAGATTCCTGCTCCAATTCAATCCAGATCTTCAACTGGTAAAGGCCTTTTCTTTGTTTCCGAAACACAAATTGTAGCAATAAATGCCTGCAAGTTCTTTACTTGTTCAATTATTTGATCAAACAGTTTTAGAGATTTATGACATGAATCCGAATTCGAAAGCTATTTTTTGAACTATGAAATTGTTGTTACTATTGGTGTTAATTTGTCCAGTTTGAGTAAGCTCTGTTGTGGTCTTTATTCTGCAATATATAATCTTTAAAGTTAAAACAACTTTGGGACCCATCTAATGCCATTTAGTCTTCTGTTTTCTGTTGGATTTTCTCTTTCCGATGGGACCAGATAATGGGATTGGTCGATGCTCTCCTCCCTCATCGAAAAGTTCCGATGATGCCGGTTGTTGTAGGATTCCTCAACCAAAGAAAACAGTCCCCACAAACAGGTCCCCTCCATCAGATGCTTCTTTGGTGACCACAGCTAAAAAGGGAAGTCCTTTAACTAGAAACGATAGAAAACCAGACACTGCCGTGTTCTCGAAGCAGGAGCACAAGAAACCCACTGATTGGAAAATTGAACTTGCTACGCCAAACTCTCTCTCTTCAAAGGTGACCCATAAGGATGATATTGTTAGGAGTGACCCTAGAGATCTGGAATCAGGAAAGAATGACCACATTGGAAATGGCGTGCTAGAAACTAACAGCTTACTCTTTACTAAGAATCCTGTTGAAAAAGTATACAGATTTGGTGGTTTAAAATCTGGGTCACGTGTTGTTCCATTTGATGATCATGAAAACTATGACTTAGACGTTGAAGTCAGCAATGATGCAGAAGAAGTTTATGAGAACCAAAAGGATGCTGAGGATCTCAGTTTGATCCGCGAACAACTTATTCAGATTGAAAACCAGCAGTCCAGTTTATTAAACCTACTCCAGGTATGTTCCTCTACTTGTTCACCTTTTCTCGCATAATTGGAAATGTTAATTGCACCACGACGAGAGTTGTTACTTTATCATCGTCTTCTTTTTAACTTTTATCTTTCGGGTGGTAGTATTATTGTTAATCGAAGTTACTCTGCCTTTTCATGAGGCTTTTACTGCCGCATTGTTGCCTGGTCTCTTCATACTTAAAATTTGATAATGAGGAATGAGATAATGCAGGCATTGTTATTTAGTCTTGCCATTTTAAGTTTTTAGATGAAGTGTAGTTTCACGATTTATCTCCTTGTCTCTGCTTATTGACTTTGTTAGTCAGTTTTTGTATTTTCAAAGTTTCATTCTTAAAATTCGTATCCTGTTCCGAACTTAAAGGCTTCAGGCCAATATTAAATTATTCATAGTGATGCACAATGTTAAAGAAGCTTCTGGTCTGCTACTTAATCCCCTTTTTCTACGTGTCTACAGAGATTTATTGGGAGCTCTCAGAGTGGGTTGAATGCTCTTGAGTCACGTGTGCACGGCCTTGAGATGGCTCTAGATGAAATATCATACGATTTGGCAATATCAAGTGGAAGGATCCCAAACTCGGAATCTGCAGAAAACACCTGCTGCAAGCTGCCGGGTGCAGAATTCTTGAGTTCCAAGTTCTGGCGTAGAACAGATGGGAGGTGTTCTACTTCAAGTCTCACTTCTGGAACCATTCCCTCACTAAATGCTATGCCTAACATAGCTATTAAAAATACAAGTGCTGAGTCATGTACTTTTGACCGCGAAAGGTTTCAGCACCAAAGTAGAGGTGCATCTACCGGTCACTCGGTGGCAAAAATGCAAGATGCTGAGAGGGTTCAGGCTTGCAATGCTAGTCGGTATGATGGGGTTTCGCCAGCTACTTTTACATCATCAAGGAACCTGAACAAAAGGTAAGGATAACTAATTTTTGCACTTTATCTTTTACTTCTAGTTGTTTCATCATATTTTCTTGTCTTCCTGTTTACAGATTGGTAGTTCACTTTTTCGTGCATTTATAATTAGCTGGAATTTTGCTCAAAATAATTCTTACGCTGAACTTCATAGTGGATCTTTTGCAACACTTTCACGAGTATATCTTTCTACTGAAAATGTACTTTTCCCACAAATTTGTGAAAACGTTCTTTAATCATCTCCGGTAGGCCATTGGCTATAGAAATCTATGAAGCACATTATCTGTTTAGCTTTCAGTTTTACTGCTTTGGTAACTTTAAACTGGTTACCTCTGAAATTAGAACAAATTTCGTCCAAGACATCGCAAAGTTCAATTGTGGGTTACCTCTTCAAGGGAGCCAGATACAAATCCTATACCCTTCCCATGTCCTGCCATTATATACAGCTTATCTGTAAACCAAAATAGGTTCTAAACAACGCAACTTCCCACATCGAAGGAAGTCTAGCATACGTGCTTAAGCGATATTGTGCCTCCCCGCCTATTCCCAATTGGTGTTTGGTTGGACGTTCACATTCCATCAATTACAACATTAACCTAAATAGTTTGATTCGTTGGAAGTTCGTTTTTTATTTCAAAACGTCGGAAGTTATGATTGCTTAAAATTTTCCTTTCTGTTTTTGACCGTAATCATTCTTCTCCCTCTAGCATAATTTTGTAATGTGCACTTTATCCTCAAACAAGCAATTTCTAAATCAACTCTTTCTTCTTGTTTCTCAGACCATCTGCTTATTAGATAGAACGGAAATGGAAATTGTTGGATGGATCGATTTTGGCCGAGATACAGGCACCATACTGTGCGTCATCGAAGTACCCGAATACATTCAATTGAATGCCGAGGCCGATCAAGTCAGATACGTAGGTGCGCATACTTTATTAGATTTATAAATCAATGTAGCATTTGATGCACAGGGAGCATAGGGCTCTCCTTCTACATGTTAGTATGTTACCCTCCCTCCAAAAAGCAGCTTTCAGATTTAAATGCAATAACCACCCTCCAAACAGCAGCTTTCAGATTTAAATGCAATAACCAGAGTAGCCTTTTGTAGCATGTGTTCTTATTTATTACTTGCCTGCACCATTGCCGGTAAGGGAAGGAAGCTAATCTGTACAGAACTACAGATCCAAGTTTGCTCATCTTTTCTTGGATTGCTGTTACTTGCTGTAAATGCTCAATAAGTTTTATTGTCGCTATAAATATACAAGCGATCTAAAAATCTCCGCCTAGGTGTTTACCAAGGCATTTGTAGTCAGGCCGTTTAGGTGCTAGGCAGCCTGACTACAAATGCCTTGGTAAATTTTTGTCTGGTTCCAAACCTATTGGAACAAGAGAACGTGGGCTGCAAAATTGAAGCATGCCATCTCACTCAAAAACAGTAAAGGTCACATGGTGTGTGCAAAATCAAGCCGTAGTACAGCTAGATTTAGCTTCAAGCAGTCCAAGTTCCATCCACATTAATACTTTAAATCTAATTTCCCACACCATTTCACCACTACAGCAACAACCAAGCCTTATCCTATTAAGAGTGGAGTCGGTTTTATGAATCTTAGAACGTCATTGTGCTTGGTTTTGCGCAAACACTTCCATTTCACCCCTAAGCAAGAAAAAATTAATCTGCATGAAAATTAAAAAGCACGTGCATGATTTAAACAAATAAAGCCCGTAAGAGACTAAACAATCCTCTCGCGTTTAGGAATGGCCCAAACAAGCACTAGAACAATAGACGAAACTAGATGGGAGCATGTAGCGGGAGAAAAAAAAGGTGTGTGATAGTCCTGAAGTCATCTCTCACAAAAATACAAGACCATGTTGTATTGTAGTTCCACTTGATTTCACGCTAACCTACTTGTCGTGAGAGTTACTCTAATCAAATAGTACTATCGAAAGTTCTCCCTAATCTCGGGGGTATAACGAAAAAATGATATGTTTTGTTATATGCTGCGGTCACCAAATGTTTGAGTGCATCTAGAAACTTCTTTTATCTCCACGTCGGTCTGAAAATAACCTAATTCTCTGGGGACCAAAAAATTTGGGCTGTGCAGGAGGGAGGATAGAAAATTGGGCCTTTTCTACCATTTTTGGTGCTGGACAAACAATTCACTTGTCCAACTTATAAGAAAAGTAATGTTACATTTGTCACATTTTTTTATAATACATTTATACCACATTTTTAATAAAGGTATTTAATCAACACATGTGGATTCTATCTTTATTATAAAATAGTACAATGCGGTGTAAAAAATGTGACAAGTATCATCTTGTATAAAAAAAATTTAAATATTCTAATATTTTCATAAAATGTACGAAGTCATACATTTCGAATAATTAAAACTTGAACTGGATTTTTATAGAGGACCAATACCTAATTTCATACACTTTTTGCATTTTATTTTATTAATGATTGAGCAAGACTTGTTCTTGGTGTAGCTAGATAATTAATAATATGCCCCCAAAAAACGCCTAATGTGTTCATTTACAGTCTTAATAATACGAAAACGACTCAAAATTTTCCGTCGTTTTCTAAACTGTTCAAACCTGTCAAGTGTCAACCACCGAAAAACATTTTCCTAACCTTTTAAAAATTAATAAAAAAAAATTGACCGGATTATATTCCGTACTACTATTTTTTCCTGCATTAAATTAAATATTTAGAGTACCTAAATGCTAATCATAATTTGACAGAAAAGTTGGATAAATTCCTTGAATTGTCATAAATTCCCTTGAATTATCCTAAATTCATTTCAGTCATCCTTTTCACGAATGGTTTTATTCGTTGGCTTATCTAATTATTATGTTGAATTAGACCACAAACCCATCAAAATCAACACTTAAACTCGATTGACCATAAATTAATAGAAAACTAACGAAAAAAGTTTGAAAACTTTGAGTTTTAACGATAAGGACGAAATAAAGGATAAAGCGAATAGTACCATGATTGACATTTTAGTGTAAAAATATGGTTTTTCGTTAAAGTGAACAGTACTATGAGCTTTTTGTTAAAGTTCCCTAAATTTATTGCATAAATTCAATATGAAAGTCTTCATTTTAGAATCTTTTATGTGCGTTGGAAAGCTAATCACTCTTAAGTGATGGTGATGCTCACTATATTTTTGCTGATCACTCTCGAGTGATGATGATGCTCACCACCCAATTTATCATCGTTAGATGAGTTTAAACTTCGAGAAATATATAGTGGATAAACACAAATCTCAAAATTTACACTTATTCAATTGAATAAATCACCCTTTCACCACCTATTTATCACACCTTTCTTTTTACGAACCTTTAAGAGACGAAAATTAACAAGAGTGTGCACAAAAAAAAAAAAAAAAAAGGTCATGGATTTCATTTCTCAAATTTTCTACAATACAGTCAACTCTCTCTTTTTTTTTTTTAAATGCGGACATGTCGTTAATGCTATTGATATAATTGAAACTTTGACCTTACTACTATTAACTTGCGGTCAATATATCACTAATAAATTTGACTTTAAATGTGCAATTACCGTGATGTAAAAGAACCGCCCAAGTTATCTCACAGGCCATTTGACGCATTTACTATTTTACTTTGGGCTTTTTATCCAAAATAATATATGAGATTGTCGTAACTTCTTATTTTGGTATCTGACAATGAAGATCAATATAGGCGGTCACTAAATTTTGTCCACTGTAAATCATTTTACTCATTCTGTACAAAAGTTGACAAATTTTCACGTGAACGATCACATGACCACCTTTATTAGAGGATTTTTGTCAAACAAACTCCTTCACTTAACGAGAATATTAACAAATTTTTCTGAAAATACCACAATGATTTACAATAAACAGATTCATGAATCATTTATACCGATTTTCATTGAGAAAGATCAAAATAAAAAATTACACGGATCTCAATGAAATATTTGTGGAAAAAAGCTTTTACTTTGTAGAGAATATATGTTTCCTAGGGTGCAAGAAATGAATCAAATGACAGTGAGAATGGTGGTTCGAATTATCGTGGGAAGCACGTGGAATTATGCAGTAGCTTACACGGTTTTGTTACGAGTCCTAAGTCCTAACCTTTTGCCAGCTAAGCCTCCCTCCCTATTGAGTCTTGACCAAACCCAAAAAAAAAAAAAAAAAAGGAAAAAAAAAAAAAAAAAGATTACATGCTCTTTTGGAACGAAGGTCGACCGGCTCCTTAGGCAACGCGTAGACCACCTAAAGTCAATGTGTATCAAACATTTTGCTGCTACAAGTGTTTGTAAGTATCACGAGATAAGAAACAGATTTGAGGTTTATGTTATTAGTCCTCTTGACATGCGCTTACGTTACGGTTAGTAGGTTTTTATCAACATAATTAAGGAGGGCTAGAAAATTGAGCTATGCTTATATAAGTATGTCCCATATAGGCAGAGTGAAGGGAGCGGAAATAACTGGTTAATGATTGATTTTTTTTTTTTTTTGTTGCGGATAATTCTCTTTGTATTATTTCAGATTTGCGTTTAGATTCGTTACAAATGTGATATTGAAATTGTTCGATAGAAAAAATAGACATATAATTAGTGTTATGCTTGTTCCTTATGTCTGTCAATATACTTGGATAAAATCAGTGGTGGATGCATGAATTTCTTTTCTTCTTCAGATTTCGCACTCTATTTTTATTTTATAACTTTGAACATTTAATATTGGACCTCCCAAAATTTAAATCATGAATCCACCAATGAAGAGAAAACAACTAAACCCTAAATAAAACTTGCTTTGTTAAAAGCCAAATAGCAATCATAGAATACTCGCTCAGTACTACGGTATGTTGGTATTCCTTTTTATCTATAAGCGAGAGGTCTTAGGTTCGAATCTCGTAGATGGCGAATTTGATACCAAATTAGGTTGCCCATTGTGTGGCTTGGCCGAATTCCTCATTCTCTTAATGTAAACTATATCATTGTAGTAAAAAAAAAAAAAAAAAAAAACACAATCATACAATAATCATAAATCCATCATGGATGAGCGGAACCGAATCCCCTTCGAATCCAAATAAACTGAGCCTTCTGAGCAAATGATTCAGACCGTTGAAATTTGATCAAACGGCTACAAACAGGAAAGCCTTCTAAAAGTTATAATAATTATAACTGTTGGATCAAATTTCAATGGTTCAAAGGATCCGGTTTCGGGAAGAGTCAATAGATCCTTGAGCAAAGGAATAAATGGGTCAGTGACAAGTGGACGACATTTATGGTTGTCAAATTTTCCAAAATAAAGTTTACGGTTGTCACTTGTCACCATAAAGAATAATGATAAAGAAAAAACAAAGATTGTGACGAATGCCATATTATTTTATTTTTGCACACTATTACTAATGACATAATCGAACGATAAAATATGGAGCTCGAAGTTGTACCAAAAGCCTTCACCTGGTTAGAGTAAATTTTAAGTCACACAATATTTACAACATATATATATATATATATATATGTTTAGATGGTTATTGGCCATCTTAAAGCGAGACTTTCAATGAACTATTCGGCACAATATTTTATGATATTGATACGAAAATTATGTTATAAACATGAGATGACGAATAATGAAATACATATATGGTTAGTTTCAATTGAGTAAAATATTTTTTATTGGGTAACGATTTTCGTACTTGAGTTTATTCTTGAGAAAAATCAAATAGAAAAAATTCAAGTTGTTGAAACAATTCACAAATGGTAAAAAGCATGTTAACATTTCTCTTCGTATTAATATAAAATCAACATTTTCTTCTTTTGATGAGCAGTTCTCGTCAATGAAATTTAAACTCAAAATCTTCTATAAGAAAAACGAAAGTGAGTGCTACCAAAGGAGTGGCCTAACTTATACGTATGTCCGACATGGTCAATCATCATCTCACTGTTCATGCGGAGATGGAGAGCAGTAAACAAGTAACAAAAAAAAGATGAATGAAATGTGTAGTTTCTGAGCAACCTTCTTGTATGCCTGTCTTCTACCTCACGCCATATAATTACAAATTACAATATAATATTCATATTCACCTCCCCCAAAAGCGTCCACCTCAAATCTCAATTATTTCGGTCTTCTTCCTGCCAAAAATCCCTTAACTAATCAACGTCGACAGCTTTAACTAATCACACCTCTTAATCCCCCACCTCCTCCACCACCACCAGCCTTTCCCATTCCGCATCTCATCCAGTATCCACCACCACCAGCCTCTCTCTCTCTCTCTCAAACCCCTGAAAGTCTGCAAAACCCACTAATTAGTCTCCAACTTTTTTGGGCTTTTTCTCAGTTTCCACTTTTGGCAACTATGGAGTTGCCAGAGCAGCGCCGCAAGCGGAAGCGCATGGTGCGGTCCTACTTACAGGCGAAGCAGTATTTGTCTCTGAGGCGACCCATCTTTCTCTGCTTCTCGTTCTTTATCTTCTTTCTGTTCGTATTATCCGACCGCTTCCGCCCGGCGTCGTTTCGGCCAGTCCTCAACGCCTCCTCCACCACCCTCTCCCTCCTCTCCTCCACCGCCAGCAACTCGATACTCGAGTCCTTCGCTGCCCACGGCAAAGAATCGCAGCCGTCGTTTCGAGTCCAAGATCGAATCTTGTTTCCCGATCACGTGCTTCTCATTGCGCCCAATCGGTTCCGCCAAGACGAGGAGTTGGAGTGCGTTTACCACAAGCAGTTCAACGGTTCGGGTGACGACATTCTTGAAGTTAAAGAAAAGAATAAGCACCTGGATTTTGCTGTTCGACCGGTTTTATCCACCGACGACTACGATGAGTTCCGGTCCATCGTCCGGTGTCCGCTGCCGCCGCTCAGTTTCTCCACAGCCATTGATTTGCGACGACGCGGCAGTTACTACTCGAGGGCTGGGACTAACGGCACGGCTTCTCCATGGAACAAGGTGGTTTACGAGGCGGTTATTGACGGAGACACGGCGGTTGTGTTCGTTAAGGGGCTGATACTCCGACCTCACAAGATAACGGATCCGACCTGGCTAAGATGTTATTTCGAGTTGGGGATTTTGGACAGAGACGAAAACCACAGCGTCTCTGTGCTCTCCACCGAAGCCGTCACCGCAGCTCAAGAAGTCGTCCGGTGCCTCCTCCCCCGGACTATCCGTAACAACCCCCACGGAATCCGAGTCACAATCGGGTACAACACCAGCCACCCCAGACCTCCAGTCCACGTCATTCTGCCTTCCGTGGCCACAATTCACAGTTCCAAATCCAATCCAGTGCAATCCAATCCGAAGAAGCACGAGCTTTGTGTTTGCACAATGCTGTGGAACCAAGCACCGGCGATTAGGGAGTGGATTATGTACCACTCATGGCTCGGCGTCGAGCGGTGGTTCCTCTACGACAACAACAGCGACGACGGAATCGAAGACGTCGTTCGGGAGCTCGATTCGCAGAACTACAATGTCAGCAGGCAGAGCTGGCCGTGGATCAAAACCCAAGAAGCAGGCTTTTCCCACTGCGCCTTGAGAGCAAAAGACGAGTGCAATTGGGTCGGGTTCTTTGACGTGGACGAGTTCTTCTACTTCCCGCGCGCCTTCCGCCGCCGCGGAGGAGATTTCAGTGTTCCGGGGGAGAACTTTCTGCGAAAACTGGTTTCGAATTTTTCAAATTCAGCGACCGTTGCTGAAATTAGAACCGATTGCCACAGCTTCGGGCCGTCAGGGCTGAGCTCGCACCCGTCGCAGGGAGTCATGGTGGGGTACACTTGTCGGCTGCAGAGTCCCGAGCGGCACAAGTCGATCGTGCGGACGGAGCTGCTCGACGTAACTCTGCTCAATGCGGTGCACCATTTCAGGCTGAGAGAGGGATACAGGCACGTCAATGTGCCGGAGGGAATCGCGGTGATCAACCACTATAAGTACCAGGTGTGGGAGACTTTCAGGGCCAAGTTTTTCAGGAGGGTGGCGACCTACGTGGTTGACTGGCAGGAGGATCGGAATAAGGGGTCGAAAGATAGGGCGCCGGGGCAGGGGACGGAGGCGGTTGAGCCGTCCGATTGGCGGCTGAGGTTCTGTGAGGTTTGGGACACGGGGCTGAAGGACTTTGTACTGGGGTACTTCGTTGATCCTGTAACTAGGTTGCTGCCATGGGAGAAGAAGTTTCTCACTTCTGCATAGTAAATCACAGAGAGCCGCCATTTTTTTCATTTTTTTTAATCTAATTATTATTTTTTTCTTTACACAGGTTCTACACAGAATCAAATTAATTTCAAGAGTCTTACAGTGTAAATTTTGTGACAATATCAAATGAATTTTTTCTTGGCTTGTATACAAATTCATTTTTCTCAATCAAATAAAATGGAGTACGGATATCTTCCTCTCTTCTTTTTGTCATTTTATTATGCGTTTTCATGTGATTTAAATCATTTAAAGGAAAAGAAATTGCAGGTAATATTAAATTCGTAGAGTGATTTAAATTATACAAACTTCATATGTACAAAAAAACAGGTGCTTGCAGTGCAAGTAAACCCGTCATTCCCTTCTCATAAAGGGTAAAATCACAGCTCATCTCGGGTGATTGAACATTCGTAATAGAGAAGTCGAACAAAAGTACATGCATTAATAACGAAACTGTGGTTATTCAGTAGAGAATTAGGAACGAATCCGAAGAATATCTGAATCCGCAAACGCTTCAGCTTCTTACGCTTTCGTATAGAATTTCCCAGCAAGCAGCTCCGAAGAATCCGTTCTAAATGCACTGTCAATGATAACTGACTGATAATACAAGAAAGAAACAGACTCTGCGTACGTTATATATTTCAGCACAGCAACATTTGTAGATCTGGTATCGCAACAGAATTGGAATGCACGGGAATGTGATCTCGATAATCGTTATCCTTCATCCTCTGTTGCTTGAGGAAACCTAAGAAAGAAAATGTAAGCAGTATACAAATACATGAACTACAGCAATGTAGAAAACAGCACAACACTAGGATTCACAACAACTAATGTATAACAACATGCAATCTGATAATAACAACTTTCGTGGAGGTATCGCCGTTGAAGAATCAACGGAAGTAGTCTTCTGCTTCCAACACTCAATAATGCTCCTCTGTAAGTGAATAGGGTTTTAGATGTCGAAAGTGCGTACATATTTATACAACCATACATATAGCTAGAGATTCACTCAGTCCAACCTATTATCAGAAAGAGCGATTATCTTTATGTCTTTAACAAGTTTAAATAGGTCAGCTGCAATTTAAAGAGAGATACGTCGCGCGGTTGGGCATGACTAGTTTGTGCTGAAATTTGATAGATTTACCTCTCACAAACCTTTTTCTTTTGTCAGAAAACCTTTGATACTCAACAACTAACCAGCCATGCTCAGATTAGCAAAGTACCGATTTTTTAATCCGCCAATCGCTGCAAATAACCTACATTTCCCCCCTCTCTTACTTAACATCAAGGTTTTCGTTTCGGCTCTATAACAACAGAATTCCACACTACGACTTGAAAACACATGAACCCCGGACGATGACGAAGAGGGTAAACATTCTCTAGTAACAGATATTTGACCAACATTGCTATGTAACATGTCTTACCACAATATCTCAGATGGTAGAGTCTTAGGGAGATTCGAACACATCTGCTCGCATTCGACACCTTCCGGATTCACCTGAAATTACACCCTAAAAATATTTAGCCCTAAGTCATTTCAAAATATGGGATCAATCAGCTCAACTTCTCACCTTAGATATAGATTTTAGCTAATATGTTGGTCACGGCCAATCTCAAAGTCAATAAATCAGCTCTAGACTGTGAACTACAAATTAAACATAATTAATTAACCACTAATTAAGCTCACTAATCAAAATGCCTAAATAATAACTGAGAAATGAGGCTTCAAAATTCTGAATATTGCATTGAAGTGGCAGTGGTTGTAATTAAGCAGACAGCGATACCCTTTGCGTGCTTACCGGCTGGCGTCGGCGACGAGAGAGATGTCCGAAACGGTGCGGTTAAAGGGGACGGCCAGGAGGTAGGCGGCCCCCGCGTATATCGGCAAGCTCCGAGCGGTGTCGTCGTTGTTGGAATGGAGACCCAATCGGCGACTCAATTTCTCTTGGGCTTTGGGCTCTATACCGCGTGTCTGAACTCGAAGCCCTAATGTTCTCTTGGGCTTTGGGCCTCTGTAACGCGTGTCTGAACTCGAAGCCCTAATGTTCTCTTGGGCTTTGGGCCTCTGTAACGCGTGTCTGAACTCGAAGCCCTAATGGTGCGCGGGAAAGCAGGTACGAGACGACGTCAGAGAGGGCATTTTGGAGGGAGGCAGATTGTTTGACCTAATGTTTGGATGCCCTTCCCATCATCTTTTGTTTGTATGGTTACAGTTAAGCCACATTAGCATTTTATATTCTTATTACTTTTTATCTTATTATCTCTATAAAAAATCAATATAAAATATTGACGTGGTTTAATCATGATCGCACAAAATATAAAGGAATGGGTGACGTGGCTTGATATCTGATATTTTTGGAATTGGATCCCATCCGGATCCATTTTGTGGGGATCTTACATCTTAATTATTTATCGTATATCGTGCGATCAGAAATAATTTGAATATAAATAGCATCTGACGAAAACTAACTGCACGATATATGATGAACGGCTAAAAGATAAGGATCTTTAATATCCCCGCAAAGCGAATTCGAAACGGCCTGTCGTTTAGTTGACTTCATTTCCATGCTCCCTTGGGGTTTGGAACTTTGGACAACGAGGAGATTTGTGACTTATGCTGACTAGGACTGGAAAATTTGGAATATAACAATTAACAACTTTTACTTAGCAACTTTTTGGGACTTGGACTTTAACTAAACCATACTAACATTTTTGGGCTCGGACTAGGCCCATAGTTGACCCCATTTTCTTTGTCAAAGGATTGAATTGGAAATAAAAACCCTCTAAATTCAAGTCAGACTTCTTCTTTTTTGGGTCGAAGAATACCATTTTGGAGAACATTAGAATGAATAAATTTTCTTCTTGAATAATCGTTTTCCTGCCTCTCGGTCACAATATTTTAATGTCTTCTTTCAACATATCTTCAGTCTCTTATCCATTCCAAAATTCAAACCTATATAATCACTAAACAAGGCCATTAGTTGTAGCCATTTTACCCGATTAAGTGAGATATTACCTCTTGGGAAAAAGTTACAATATATTTCATAATTATTTTTAGCTTTCCTTTTTCATGCTTGTGATATAGGAAGGTTGGAGATAATACAAGCTGAAGAAGGGCAGTAAGAAGGAGAGGAAGAAAAAAAAAATTGAATAATTACAAAACACCGAAAAAAAAAATCAACTTTTTAATAGTGTTTTATCTCCTTTTAGATTTTTAGAGTTCGTTTTGTAATGCATTTCTTCTACATCTCTACTTACTACACTCCCCTTCATCTGTTTCCGTTATTTCTTTCGTACACTTTCTTTATATTTCAAACATAAAAATTTAAAAATTAAAACTGAAATAATTATCAAAAACTGCTCTAAATATCATCACTCTTCAAATAAATGCAGCATTGTGCAGTGTTCCGTACATACTGATGGAGGTACATCCCCATATTAATATATCCTCGTACAGATGTTACAATCAGAACCATAAACTCTCCCTCCAATATGATCAACACGTTTATGGTCAAAATTTAATATCTTATAGATCGGCCCTCTTGAATTTGGGGAGATAACTACAAGACAAAAAGGTTGCTCCCGTTGATATATTACTCATTTTAAACATTACGTTATTTTCATAAATCTGACATCATATTGAAGAAAAAGAGCACGAAACTACGAATATTATTTCACTAATTAAAACGAAAGAAATACTATATGTTATAGATGATTACATAATTCATAGAACTTCATTGTCATTGATTTATTAAAACAAAACGATTACAAGCCTTCTATATAAAGAGAAAACTAAAGCGAACTTAATATTAGGGGGCAAAAAAGTTTAATCCTTGGCTATACTAAATAACTAATACTTGCAGGCTGTGCTTGACATCAAGTATCAAACCATGCCCGTCCGTACACTAGTATTCCTGCAACAACGAATCCAATGAAAATGCATGTAATTAATTAAGGAAATTAAACTCTAAATTAGCTTGGTAGTTTTGTATGATTAGGGTTTCCTTATCGTTAAGAAACAAGGGTAGACAAGTCAACATCAAACTCAAAGTATTAAATTTGTGTGCCACACTGCCCCGTTGCCATTGGATTTGTGGAGCTTTCTGTAATTTGTTATGGATATTTGCGATACTAATTCACCTTTCATTGATCATGCTCATGTATTCAAAATTTTAAATATCAATTCTAATGGAAATATCTATTTTGATTGTCCAGTTCACGGATACATGGAGCAATATTTTGGTATCGAAGGATGTTTTGAGAAGATATTGTCAATGTAAATTAGATACGTGATAAGAAAATTAAATGATATAAATTCTAACACGTGTAAAGATGATCGAACAAAAATCATCACACGCCCATAAACAACTGATTATAACATATCTTTGAATTTATTCTTTAACTATCAATCAGAAATCCTCACACATATAAAACTGAACGACCGAAATTTTCACACGTTCATAAGCGATCAAGAAGAGAATATGGTCTAGTTTAACCTTCACTTTCAATTAAATTACCTGGGAAAACAAGTTAAAAAGAAATAAAAATAAAAAAAGATGTGTTGACCGATGATCCAAATCCAACGTTAGGTTGGAGACATCGATCACTGTGGTTGATCCAGGGTGGCTCTAGAAAAACATTTTAACCGATGCTATTGTTAACCAATCTCAAGACATGTCGTCCTATCGAAAGATGATACCAAACACCAATCAATTGATAGAATGACCAATCCAAGTCAGAAAACTTATCCCAACGTGGATATGAGATGAACCTGTCTTTGCTTGATAATGACCATTGCTTCCCCTACAGGCTGCACCAGTACAATTATGTGCCTCGCTTGTTCAGTTATTTCATCAGTATCCAATTTTAGTCTCACACTTGGTACTATAATTCAAAGGTGTTCTTCTACATTTGATATGACGGTTGAAATTAAGAAGCGTATCGAAAAATAAAAAATAAGCATGTAGATAGCATTACCTTTGTTGAGTTAAGTTCTACAAGAGCAATTATTATTAGCTAGTTGATTTTGATTTAGGAGAGTTCAAATCTTCTACACCTATTTTGTGTGTGGCCATCTCTATTATTGATGGACATGTATTAAGTTTATGACAGCAGAGTAAGAAGAGTTAATTTGAAAAATATGTGTTAATCAATATCAAAGACACGAAGTTGTCACAGACAAAATTAGAGGTTTTCATATGTTTCTAAATGTTGGAATATCCAATATTACTGCTCAATGCTACCTATTTTAATTCTATCATGTGATATGCGTGAGAACACGGTCTTTCATCGTGTGAACAGAATTATTTTATGTTTACGTAGTGGAGTCAACAGATTGGATGGTAGGAGATTTCCTTAAATAATATATTCATAATTCTTTATCTTCTTTCTTTTGCTTTTTCAATTAATTTGATTTCAATATTTTAAGAGCTTTCTTCTAATTAAAATTCTTTAAAATTTTTGTGCAATACGGCAGAAAAGCTTGATTATGTTGTGAATAATACGTGGATGACCCACCCAAGGTTGCCGAATGTAGATGTAGGCACGCTAAAGCTTGTCATGCATCCAATACCTTTGCCAGCTAGTTTTGAGATCTCTCTTAGAGGGTCGAACCTTAGTGAATAGTTTGTTACTATTTATGCACAATATTTTCGCTATTCATTTGTGGAAAATTTGTAAAATAAATAGTGTTCTCTTTGCTTATAAAACGAATGAGGAGATAGAAGCCACAAGACTCACAGAAGAGGAAGAGAGAAAAGAGAAGAAGAGGAAGAGAGAAAAGAGAGGAAGAGGAGAGGGGATAATAGAGAGAGAGTTATTTTGTACTCTTATTATTCTAAATTATAATGAAAGCATCATTGCTGCTCCGAGGACGTACTCCATTCACATTGACTGTAGAGGAACCTTGTAAATTTTGTGTCTTGTTTATTTTATTCCACTGCACACACCATCGATTTTATAACAGATTATATATATATATATATATCGTTTTTCTATTCATATTATAAATTACTTAAAAATAAATTTTAACGCAACTATTTTATACAAATATAATTTGCATGTTTTTAGCGACGACCTAGGGTTCAATTGATCAACCCAGTTTGGTTGTTAGTATGGAGAAACCGAATAACTAAAGACAAAGCTAAGAACAAAAGTCGCAGTATGTAATTAACAGTTGAAGGAACTGGGTGTCCATGAAAAAGAAAGTCACACTTGTAGCCGCCGGCCCGCCGGTACTACGCTTGACAACGCACGCATCGATTCACTGCATGTGACTACAGACAAATTGCCGAAGAAAACAAGATGCAGACAGAACAGAGAACACACCTAATTAGACAAGTAAACGTAGAGAAAAAGATGAAACGAATCAAATGCTTTGAAAGCAACGTAACAAATTAGGAACACGTGCTTCCAAAGAGACAGCACATCTATAAAATGACATGGCCTATGGCCTCTTCTGCTTTAAACAAAGCCCATTCACCTCACACTCACAATCTCCCATGATTTGTAGAAATTTCGTGTTTGTCGCATTGACCAGTGATACTATTAATCCGCATGACTGAAATAATTGATATGTAATTAAGTTAAGTTATGATATTAATGAACATATTGATGTATGGAAGTTTAGTACTGTCACATGAAAGTATTACAATATAAGCATATTGAAAAACTTGAGAAATTTGAAGAAATGGTTTCTCAATTTTAATCCAATTGAACCAATGGTCCCTTAATTAAAAATTCATGACCATTGCTCACTTAACTCATCAAAATGTGTAGCTATGGTCATTTTCGTCAACTCCGTCAAAATGAGTCATGTTGGAAGAATCATTTATACGATTGGGTTAACGTTAAAGAACTATTACTTCAATTGAGTTAAAGTTGAGAGACCGTTTCTCCAATTGAGTTGAAGTTGAGGGACTATTGCTACTATTTTTTTCATTTGGTCTTTCATATTTGCCTTCTTAATTTAGCCTCACATGTGTAGCATGTGACTTATTTTGCCAAAAATTCTACCGTAGTTGACGAAAAAGACCATAACTGCCTGTTTTGATGAGTTAAGAGACCAAATATCATGGATTTTTAGTTGAGGAACCAATGGCCAGAAATTTTTAATTGAGGAATTATTATTTCATTGAGTTAAAGTCGAGGGAACACTGCTACAATTTTCTTGAAAAATGTTTCCATGTTGTGCATGCTATTACTTACGTGGTCTCACATGGTTGGGTATGAGAGCTTACGGTGGACAAATCTTTTGTATACGTTACGGGTCTCACTCACCAATAGAAAAGCAGGAGAAAACGAAAATAAAAAGAGGGAGAAAGTGATGGTAAAAAAATTAAAAAAGAAAAGCAAAAGGGCATCCGTCCACCACCACCAGGGGTGGTGGAGAGCCACATACAAAGGTTGAGGTTAAAGATGGAAGTTTTGTAGTGAAAGGTGATGGATGGGGTCCAGGCCTTACTTATCATCCACAACCACATCCCATCCCACCACCAATATCCACCACCATGGTTGATATCTAATGGACGATCTGAATAACGTGAAGGCATTGAGACAACGATGTCTTTCTCAAAGAGCCATCGAATATGCCCAGTCGACGGTGCAGAAATCACTTTGGCCCTCCACCATCGCTTTTTTCCATATATTATATGTTTTTTTAGGAAATTGTTATTAACATTTCAAAAAATTTATTATACATTCCTCACAATTATATTTTTCTTTCTAATTATAAAAAGTTTGGAATGCCAAATGAGATTTTTAAATGTTGAATTATTTTACGCAAATATTGTCTACAGAGGTCTTAATTAACAATAATACTTGTTGTAGCTAGGATAATATATAAAAACTATAGCTCACAGATTAATTAACCCGTCAACTAAAAAATATATATTAAGAACGCACAGGATTTCATTTAAGAACACATAGGATTTCATATTTACACTTAGATGATATTTTAAGTGGATACAACTTATGCAATTATTTATA
Organism: Pyrus communis; assembly: GCF_041283825.1. Lineage (NCBI taxonomy): Eukaryota > Viridiplantae > Streptophyta > Magnoliopsida > Rosales > Rosaceae > Pyrus > Pyrus communis. The sequence goes on along the minus strand of NC_142580.1, from coordinate 4,801,681 downwards.
TAACAGATATAATTTTTCTTATAAAAATATATAATTTATTTCTGTTCTAAAAAAGAAACATAAATCCTATACGGTGCAACATATTATATGACAACAAACTATATATCAACATACTAATAATTAAAATTATTAATTTTGTGATTTTTCAATTTAATTTTAAAAATTAAAATAAGTTTCAAGTTGGAACCACTGTTCATGTTAAAAAAATTAACAATATAAAAAGTGGAGAATTAACATAAGTAATTTAATTAGCTAATAATCATTAGTGTCCAATCTCAAAAGGCAATATGCACGAAACGAAATAAATAATTTGGTAAAAACCCTACCACCAACCCATCCAAACAAGTAAAGACATCCACTGCATAACTAACGGTGTAGATACATTTAAATTTTAATCCAACGGATGGTAAACAAGATAAATCTCATCCAGGTTATACTATCCTACCGTGGACGTTACTATGACACACAGGCTTGGTTGTATCGACAAGCATCCCCAAACTGAACGGCCCTGATTCAAGAATTTTAACAAGTCCGTGGAACCCTAAACATGAACCGTCCGATTTTAATTCCACGGTCCATGTTCGTACACAGAAACCCTAAAAAATACGCAAAACGCAGGGTTATTAATTAGATCTGCAACTATATATGAACCACAGCAGCCCTCATTTTTCTCTTTCATTAGACAAACCAATTCCTGTCTTTTCCCAAGACTATTACCTTTTTCTTCCTTTCTTTCCTTGCATGCCTTGTTGAAATACCACCACCACCTACACCAACAACAACGTGTGAGTCGCCGGAGAAGATCATGTCTCGCACGTGCTCTCAGTGTGGGAACAACGGCCACAACTCCCGCACTTGCACGGATGCCAGCGGCGAAGTCGGTGGTGGCGCGACCGCCTCTGCCGAAAATGGCATCATGCTTTTTGGCGTTAGAGTCACGGAGGCAAACGAGTTCAGAAAGAGCGCCAGCATGAACAACTTGTCCCAGTATGAGCAGCCTCTGCAGGCCGACTCAAATGCCGACGCCGGTTACGCTTCTGACGACGTCGTCCACGCCTCTGGACACGGCCGCGAGCGCAAGAGAGGTATGTAGTACGTACTCGTGGACCTTTTTTTTTTTTTTTTAATTTCCTTATTAGAACGAGAAATCAAACCAGAAATCTCATGTGCAAGCGTCTTGCTGATCTAATCTGGAGTTTAATTATCTTGATTTGTTCATTTATTTGGATAATTTTACTTGACTAATTGTTGAATTGGTTGGTTTTTGATATGGGAAGGTGTTGCGTGGACGGAGGAGGAGCACAAGCTGTTCTTGGTGGGCTTACAGAAGGTCGGGAAAGGAGATTGGAGGGGGATTTCTAGGAACTTCGTGAAGACTCGTACGCCGACTCAGGTGGCGAGTCATGCTCAGAAGTACTTTCTCAGGCGCAACAACCATAACCGTCGACGCCGCAGATCTAGTCTTTTCGACATCACCACCGATACCCCTGTATGTGCTATCAATATTTTAATCATAGTTAATTATATATTAATTTCCTTAGTATTTTTTTTTCTTTAATCCGAATCGATAACGATATTTCATTAAAAGTTAAATAAAGTTACAGGAAGGGTGCCAGGGTGCATTTTTTGGTGACCAAATCCTTGATCTGGAGAGAGAAAAGCACGGCAAACAAACATAATAAATCCCTACATAGTCCCCACAAGTAACACAAAACACAAGCACCAGCGGTGCAAATCTGTCATAATAATTGACCCTAATTTTAGTTCATGCCTATTGTTATTTCCATGAGTTTGATTTGTCTTTTGGTGCATTTTTACTCACCGTCCTCAAACAGTGGTAATCTTCATCAATCTACTTATCATTATTGAATGAATTTAAATTTTAAAATTTATATTTGTTCATTACACAAATCACTAAATTTAAGGTTCAGATTTATTGTTTGACATTATAGTTAAAATCAACTTGACATTGTAGCAACTTTTCTACGTTTACATATGTCATTGTTAATCATGAGTTATGACCAAACCATTTTGCACGGCATTTTCTTGCGCCCAAGTCCGATTACTTTCTTTTTTCGTAGATTAGTATAATCTATACTTTCGTCTTGTAGAAAAAGCCATGGATTATATTAATTGTGTTCTTTAAATATGTGCAGTTGAATTCATTGATGGAAGAAGATCTAGGTGAATCCTCACCAACAGTTGTACCAGTATTGCCATTCCCAATCCCACCACAGCCAGAGTCTAATTTGGGTTGCAATATTCTTGGAGGGTTTCCAGCTTCGACTTATCCGGTTGCTCCTTCTCCAGCAGCCCTGCCGGGTGAAAGCTCACCGACAGAAAGTAAGCTGACATCACTAGGATTAAACATGAAGTCATTAGATGACATGCAGCTGAGCCCGACAAAAGTCGCACAAACAACTACTAAGCTCATCCGTCCGATCCCACTTCACCCTCCGGTCGTCCCTCCTTCTTCTAAAATGGCCGGTCTTAACTTGAACAAGAAGTACTCATCGTCACCCACCAGGGATCCACTGCCATTGTCTCTGAAGCTCTCCACGACTCCGTCCGAGGAGCAATCGCCCACGACGCCGTCGCATTCGTCTGCGTTTCAGGCCATGTCTAGTGGCTCTGACAGTGTCATTAGCGTTGCTTAATTAAATGAATTATTGAACAATTTGATGTCGATGTATGTCGTCCGTGTGTGTTATAATAGGGCCGGCAATGTAGCCGTAGCTAGCTAAAGCAGTATGGTGGCAAATGGAAATTAATTATTTGGTGGGCCCGAGATTAGATCGACCAGTGTGATTACTTAGGGGCAAAAGGGTGATTAGCGTTTATGTAGTTAGTTGATTAGGCGATTAATTTGCTTATTTTGTACAGGATGGTTGGGTTTAATTTATATAGAATTAGGACAAAATCGGTTTCAGTCTTCTCGCAGTGGTGGGGATTCTTGTGGTTGATTTTTGTTTGGTACCTATTGGGATGGAATGATAATAGAGAGCACCAGGTGCGCAGTGTTATTTGATCCTCTGGATGGACCCTTTGCAACTTAAAAATATGGCACCAAATTAACTGATAGAGTAAAATATAGAAACCATTTTGATTTAAGCCAAAAATAAATAAATGTGTTTTTCGAATCTTAATCTCTATCAAATAACAAAGTAAACGGTACACGTATGGTATCGTATAGTATTTGTTTGGTTTATTTTTCTTCTTTCTTTTATTTAAAACATACATCTTGAAATCTTTTTCATATCCAATCGTATAGAATTGAATCAATGAACTAGTGCGCATAATGAATACTAAAATCAGGGTTCGAATGATGGACGATTTCCTTGCACTTTCTTATGTGATCATAGATCATTGGTACATTAAGTATAATCTCTCAAATCAATCAATTGTATTAAAAATAGAGTGGGGAGTACAGCTCAAAAAACAAACTACAAAACAGCAATGGTCACAAAACGAGTCCAAAAGACTCAAGCATCATTTATGAGAACTGGTCTAATCCAAGCATGACACTCATCAAATATTAAAACTTTAAAATCCATATTAAAACTTCAATTAACCAACTAATCGCTAAAATATTCTTCTCTCTGAAAACCATTATTTTTCAAGAAAAGCAGTGTTGTAAATATAGTGTACACTAGCACAAGATTGTGATTCTTATTGCTGATCGATGTGGCAAAACACACACCAATGATATTGAAAGAAAGTTGGTTGCCACCCTATTTTAAAAGACAAAATGAGTAAGGAGTTGTTCTCCACCAATCATTAATCTTTTTTTTCGTCCAAATAAACAATTCCTTCACTGTTTTTTTTTTTTAGCAAATGATACTATATTAAGGAGAAGGGATAAGTTTAGTTTCACAATGGTTAGCAACAATGTGGTTTAAATTTCTCTTTGGTGAGAATCAAACCTAAGACCTCTCACTTACAAGTAAAAATGAATATCACTAGACCGTAATGCTAAGTGTCAACAATTCCTTCACTTTGCTATGCAATATGCATTTCATCGTGTGCATATTTTATATGTACGTTGGGTTGATTTTTTATTTTTTAAAAGGGACCAAGTAGCTTTCTCATGATAGTTCACCTTTTAGAGGGTTGGAAAGACCCACAAAGGCATTTCAATCTCCACATGGCTAACATCGTGTGATCACACAGTGCCAAGAATTGAACCCAAAACATACCTTGTGAAATAAAAGCCTGAAATTTTGCCACTCTAAGAAGTAACTGAATATGTAAATTACTGGTGTGATTTAAAATATATTTGTTATAAATAGGCTTATTTTTATCAATGCCCCTTAGAACTTTATTTTGATCTCACTATGCCCCTTGTCACTCAAAAGTACCACTTTACTCCCTGAAACTCAAAATTCGTTCTTCTTTGACTTGTGGACTCTTTCTTCTCAATGAAACTTATAGGTCGCATATTAAAACATACGTGGGACCTAATACCAAATAAGACCATGCCAGATGTGCAATAAATTTGATTATAAATCTTCATTATGCGTTAACATTCAAAATCGGAGAATATTAAGTTTAAAAGAAATTGAAGAGATGAAAAATAAAAAAATAAAAAAAAATGATTAATCTGGAGCACCCAAATCAAACTCACATAAGAAATTAACATCTAAGGCAATGTGGAGTGAATTTTGAGTTTTACAAAGAAACTTTCAAGTTTCAGGGGGGCAAAATGAGATCAAATCGAGTTCCAGGAGCAAAGTGAAACGAACTTTGAGTTTCAGGGAATAAAGTTTTGACTTTTGAGTTACGTGGAGTAATGAAATTAAAATCTAATAGGGAGTTTTAACGAAAACCTATGATACTGTTCACTTTGACGAAAAACCACATTTTTACACTAAAAAGTCAAACCTGGTACTATTCACTTTACCCTTTATTTTGTCCTTATCGTTAAAACTCAAAGTTTTCAAGCCATTTTCATTAGTTTTCCTTAAAAATAAACCTTATAAATATTGCATGCTACTTGTTAGCTACCTGCAGGATCTCTACAATTTTTACCGATTTTACAGTGTTGCATATTTTTCTGAAACGCACCTTTGAAGTTTTATGAGATGCATCAAAACCCTTAAATAATTTCACAAATTAAAACAACTTATTGGAATCACATATATATACACACACGCATATATATATATATATTATATATAAACATGAACAAGCTAGATGGAAATATATAACAAATTAATGCAGGAGAACATTAATTACTCTTCCAAGTACTTCACAAATTTAATTATTCCAGGAATTATACCAACAAGCACACATATGCTTAAGATTAGTAGTGCTACTTGGATATTTTAGGAGCTGGGGCAGGCCGTGCATGTGAAGGACGTTTGGATGATACTATTCCAGCCGTAGTAGTACTAGGAGTAGGGTTCACTGCTGGTTGATCGCTTTGGTTCTGAATCTTGTCACGCATCCTTTTAATATAAGCTTCAGCTTTCCGATCAACATCGCTGCCTGCTTCGCTCTTACTATTCTTACTCGCGTCCCATGGCTGAGTACTTGTAGTTGTAGTAGCAGCAATAGTAGTACCAGTATTCTGATCTGTGCTTGGTAACTGCATCACGAAGGAGAACGGCTTTGATTCATTTTCTGATTCCTGCAACCTTTTCGGCGGGCTTCTTGGATTTTGAGGATCAGGGACGTCTACTTTGGTAACTTTAGCAGGCGCTCCTGCGGGATTTGGCGGAGGCCTGGTCATGGTTGTTGGAAGATGGATATTGCCAAGAGAAAGAGATGAAAGTTTAATGACGTTTGCCACCAAAATCATTGACTTTTCACACAGAGATTTGTTCTTGCGACTAGTGGTTCTACTACCCTTGTGTTTCATGGCTTCCCGAATTTGACCAAACAAGCAACCAGTGAATTTAGGGTTTCTAGATTGGCTGTGATCAATTTATGAATATATCTCATTGCATTTATAATAAGCTGTACGAAATCGGGAAAAAGATGGGAAAAATAAAAGAAACAAAAAAGGAAGGAAATTATGTCAAGTTATTCTGTTCTGTGGGGTTCCTGCAGCTGAAACTAACTGGATGATGAGCAGATTAGTAAGGACTTCACTACTGTGCAAATACTTCAATTTTATTATTTTCTGGCTGGAAAGAAATTCTCACGTGTTTTGTGCTGTAAGGATCTAAAATTCCTTTATTCCTTAAATTTTCTGTATAATTGTCGTCGTGTAATGAGAACGAGTGGATGGTCAACATTATTTTCCATTTTGAATAGGAAATTGTTATTGTTACTCCAAATTTCTCATTCTACATTCTAAACTTTCTATATTTAGAAAGAAAAATACATTTGTGAGGAGTTTAAAATGAGATTTTTAGAGTGCCAATAACACTTCCCTTTTAATATACTTAGGCAAAAGATAGCAAAGAGAACTTGATTATAACATAATGAGTCCCTTCGAGTTGTCTTGGTTTCGAGTTGTCTTGGTTTGTTTTGAGAACATAAAAATTCATCAAGAACCCCAAAAATCAGAACATGGTCTTGATTCTAACATAAAAGTTTTCTCATTATTAATTGATTCTAACATAATGAGTCTCTTCGAGTTGTCTTGATTCTAACATAAAAGTTTTCTTTGATAACCACGTTTTGTCTTTATATAAAGACAGAACGTGGTTATCAGAGAAAACTTTAGTTAAGAATAAGATGTGTCTCTTACATATGTTAACTTCAACTGTTTCTGATACAACGTGTTCTAGCCAATGAGTTGTTTAATTATAATTAGGAGTAGATGAATTAATATGCGTTTGGTCTTTGCTCTTGCCATGAACGTCAAGTAATCCAATAAAGAAGCTTTAGGGGCAAGATTCGTCTCCATAGTTTCCCCCAAAAAAAGGATTGGTCTCCAAATGATTTTATCCACCGTTTCAAAGTAATTGCTTACCCTAAATTGGTTCCCCTCTCGCCACCACCACCAATACACACATCTTTTTGTTCCATCGAAAAAGAGAGTTTCTCACACGAACCAGCTGCTTCGTCTAGTATTCATTTCACAATGTTCGAATCTTTAGCCTCTCCTTGGTGTGTTCACATAAGAATCATGCACATTCCATTCCCGAATCCATAACACTATTTTCTTACGCTATTTTTTGTTGGCCCACTGTATAAGTATTTTAACAATCTAAATCGTCTATCTTTTAGGTCTCTTTTCAAATATCATGTCTACAAAAAATCATCCAAATCTGAAACCATATTACCACTTGATTAAGGGTTTAGGATTTCATAGTAGAACTCTATTTGTCTATTTTATTCACTACAGATGAATTTTTTAATGGTTTTGGATTTATCTAATTTTATGCAAGAATAATCTATGAATGATGTTCTAAAAGAAAGACAATTCAAATAGTTAAAATAAATAACGAAGTGCTCCCGACAAAAACATGTGTCAAAAATTGTATAAAAAAAGTGGTGTTACATATCTGCCTCATATATGTATGTATGTATATATATATATATGTATATATATTATACAGACATACATACATACATACATATATATATATATATATATATGCCGTCATTGGATGATCTCAGAGTTCTCTGACGTATGCCCTTCATTCTCTTTCATGGTCATCAATTATGGCATCATTTTCTTGGATCTTCTTTTATGCTCCGTCCTTTTTCCTTCTTCCTTTCTCCTGAAGCCGAGAGTCGGTGTCCCACCTAATTTTCTGGAGAATTCTCAAAGTTGGATGGAGAGATTTTTTATTGTCACGGTTTACACTAACACATATGCTATTAGTTTACGTGTTATTGATGGATCTAAGGTATTAACTATCCATTATGTTTGTGTTATGCAGAGCTTGGGCCTTGTGGTAACCTTTTGTAATTTTTATTTGAATTGGGCTTCAATTTTGAGTTGTTGATTTGGGCTCAATCTTGTGGCGACTCATTCAAATCCGATCCAATCTTAATTCAATGAATGTTCAGTTAACAAAATGTAAACATTTATTTCTGTAGGAAAATAATTTGGGTAGGGTAGTCTGACCATGTGGTAAATAACATGACTCTTGTGTGGCAGTTTCCCTAAACCAGCAGCGCTACCCAAAATTTCTCGCTTCTTGCATAAAAAAAATTCCAAATTACATATGAAAATAATTGAATTCGAATATTTAAACTATTGAGGTTAGGCTACAAATGAAAAAGAAGAAGATTTTTAGGCTAGATCAAGAGTTCGTCTCTCTTGGCATTATAAAAACATTTACTTAACCTTATCTTTTAAGTTGTTGCATGGATCTAAGAGAGTGAGGCTTTTTTCCAGTGCACATTCAAGTTACACATCTAAAGAAGCGTCGTTAGGTCATTTAACTTAACAAGATCTAACAATTCTTGTTTAGATGTTTAATTAATGGGCCCTGGATCCGCGAGGACCGTGCCCACCTCAGATGTGCACTAGAGAAAATTTAGGTTGTTGATACCCCCAAGAAACTATCGTTTCGAACAAGGCCCTAAAAACCCAAAATTAATCACCATATGAGACTCCTAGATCCACCAAATGCGGAGGCCTTACAGTAATCATATGGCCACTGAAAGCCCACCCTAAACTAAAATCCCAAAAAATAAAATATGAAAAAAAAGAAGAAAAAAAAAAGTAAGACAAAGATTCCAAACAAATGATAATCGATTGGTTAGTTGGAGCTAATCCAAACTACTCTAAGTGGAGCTCTCAAGACTTGTTGTGTATGTCTTTACTCCAAGCTAAACCTCATTAATATGTTAAACTAATTAGTTGGCAGGTCATCATAGACATGTCAAATCAGATTTTATAACATTGATAAATATGAGCTCGTTTGAATATACTTCTAAAATGGTTGACAACTTTTTTTCTAATGTTTTTTTAACTAATCTTTAGTAAAATGCAAGCGAATCCTGAAATTGGAACCCAACTATTTTCTCTAAAAGCGTTTTCGATCATTTTAAAGTACTTTCAAATTAGTTATATAATTGAAATATCACGAGAAAGATTTAAATGAAACAGTAGTCCTTATATTATCATTTCTTAAGCTAGTTATGTAAGTTATATGAGAAATTAATACATGACGATTTATTATTAGTTTTGGAACACTAGCATTTTGACGGTTTATTTTATGTATTACATTATTAATTAGATATATATGTAATAACATGATTCATTAATAACAACACATAACGGCATGACAATGCCTACGCTAAAATAACAACAATTTAGATGATACTAATACATTGTTACATTAATAACAACACGTGACAGCACGAAAATACCTACACTAAAAGAACAACAATTTAGATGATACTGTTACATTGTTACGTAATATTATATGTTAATAAAATAGTGTTATGTGAACAAAGATTATTATATTAGACGACACCTTTACGATGTGTCTATGTCCAAAGAGTGCTATAAAACGACACCATAACCCCATAAAATGCCCAGATATCAGGTGGCAATCAAAAAGTCCAAAAGGCTGGTCCTTCTCAAGAGTTAAGACTGAAGGCCCACAGTCAAATGGATTCCCATCTACCCCAACCTCCACCGTTGCCATCACCGCCGCCGCCACATCCACAGCCCTAAATTCCACTTCCCACAATTCACCAGAAAATACCCAACACCAATCGCAATTTCCAACAACCATGAAGGTCATTTTGGTCATAGTCTCACTCTTGCTCTTCAACTCCCTCCTCCCCTGCCACTCCATAGAAGACGACGTCGCATGCCTCGAGGGCGTCAAGTCCTCGCTCACCGATCCAGAAGGGCGGCTGAGCCAATGGGACCTCGGCAACAGGTCGGTGGCCTCCATCTGCAAGCTGGTCGGCGTTACCTGCTGGAACGAGAAGGAGAATCGCCTCATCAGCCTCCAGCTCTCGTCAATGGAGCTCGCCGGCAAGCTCCCGGAGTCTCTCAAGTTCTGCCACAGCCTCCAGAGCTTGGATCTCTCCGGTAACGCTCTCTCCGGTTCGATTCCTCCCCAAATCTGCAACTGGCTTCCTTACCTCGTAACCCTAGATCTTTCCGGCAACTCTCTTTCCGGTTCAATCCCGCCGGAGATCGCCGACTGTAAGTTCCTCAACACTCTAATTTTGAACGACAATCGCCTCTCCGGTTCTTTGCCCTACGAGCTCGGCCGGCTTGATAGGCTGAAGAAACTGTCCGTCGCCAATAACGATTTAACCGGCACTATTCCGCTGGACCTGTCGAATTTTGAGAAGAATGATTTTGATGGGAACGACGGGCTTTGTGGGAAGCCTCTGGGGTCGAAATGCGGTGGATTGAGCAGCAAAAGCCTCGGCATTATCATCGCCGCCGGTGCTATTAGTGCTGCCGGGTCTCTGATCTTGGGATTGGGCATTTGGTGGTGGTTTTTCGTCAGGGGGGGTCGGAAAAAGAGAAGCTTTGGGGACGGTGTTGGCGGTGGTGATAAGAGTGAGGGTGGCTGGGTTGGGTTATTGAGGTCTCACAAGGCTATTCAGGTGTCTCTGTTTCAAAAACCCATTGTGAAAGTCCGGTTGGCAGATTTGTTGGCCGCCACCAACAGTTTCGACCCCCAAAACATTGTCATTTCTACGAGGACCGGTGTTTCGTACAAGGCTGTGCTTCCTGATGGGTCGGCAATGGCGATTAAGCGGCTCAATGCGTGTAAGCTTGGTGAGAAACAGTTTAGGTCGGAGATGAATAGGTTGGGCCAGCTTAGGCATCCAAATTTGGTGCCTTTGCTGGGGTTTTGTGGTTTGGAGGAAGAGAAGCTTTTGGTGTATAAGCACATGTACAATGGCACATTACATTCCCAGTTACATGGAAGTGGTAATGTGAATAGCCAGTATGGTTTTTTGGATTGGCCGACTCGGCTAAGGATTGGTGTAGGTGCTGCTAGAGGGCTTGCCTGGCTTCACCATGCGTGTCAGCCACCTTATCTGCATCAGAACATTAGCTCGAATGTGATTCTTCTCGACTATGATTTTGAAGCTCGCATAACAGATTTTGGGCTGGCAAGGCTGGTGGCTTCTCGTGACTCCAATGACAGTTCGTTTGTAAATGGGGATTTGGGAGAGTTTGGTTATGTGGCTCCTGAGTACTCGAGCACGATGGTGGCATCGTTGAAAGGAGATGTGTATGGTTTCGGGGTGGTTCTTTTGGAATTGGTAACTGGACAGAAGCCACTTGAAATCAGTAATGTAGTGGAAGGATTCAAGGGGAACTTGGTGGATTGGGTGAATCATTTATCAAACACTGGTAGAAGCATGGATGCCATTGACAATGTCTTATCTGGGAAAGGTCACGATGATGAAATTTTGCAGTTTATGAGGGTTGCTTGTACTTGTGTTGTTTCTAGGCCAAAGGATAGGCCTTCCATGTACCAGGTTTACGAGTCACTGAAGAGTTTTGCTGAGAAGCACGGTTTCTCCGAACAGTATTATGAATTTCCGTTAGTCTATGGCAAACCTGTTCCCGAATCCTGATTTCAAAGAAATACTCGCGCAGGGAGAGTTCCAAAGCGCAAGATAATGCAACATTCTTCATTGTATGCTTACAAAAGGCATGTTCTGTGATTGGTATGGTTCCCGCTAGGGCATGATTTCGCTGTTGTAATGCTCATCTCGTTGAATCATTCTGTATTTTAAACAAGCATTATGCATTGTAACGTTTATGTAATCCACAAATTCTCTGTTTTCGTTTCTTGAAAATGCTCCTTCAGAATCTTCGTTGTAAGTTTCCCTTGCCAGAAAATGCTTGAAATTAACCATTAATATTGTTCACCATGTGTGTCATGTGTGTTTGTATTCACAGATGTTCAACTTTTCTTTCGGTGAATCTTCTTGTTAACCAAAATACTGCCCATTATGGTACCTCTAGGGTTTCCCATTAACTTGTTGTCTAAGTAGGTTCTCAAATCCAGCAAAGAACTCACCTTTTGGAGAGAAATTTCTCTCCATGGCACGGGAACACTGCCGCCGTGATGTCCACTTACAAAGATACAATGTCATGCGTAACTTTCTCTTCCTGTAGCATTATGTTAGTGACATGGGATGCGATGGTGACAATCTTCTTATGTCGTATAAAGTCTTACCTGCAGGCTGACACTCCAAAAGAATCATCTTCCGAGAAATTACATGGTGATTATTTTGGAGTTCGGTTGATAATCCCAACCACTAACGACTTTTCTGTCCACACCATAAAGAAGAAAGTGAAAACTCAAAAAGGAGTTTAGGTCATGTCAGAAGCATGGTCTTCTCGTGACAGCATTAAAAGTTTAGTACTGAAATCTGAAAAGACATAAGAATCTTCTTCTAACTTCTTCATCATCATCATCGCCAACTGCTACAACTGAATCATATAAATGTGATTATTTATGGTAAAGGATATTTTTCCTAAGGATCCTAATGATTCTGTAATCGTGTCTGTTCATTGTATATTGTGCGGTTAGTTTTCATTAAGTACTATTTAGATTTGAATTTTAAATAATTTCTGACCTTTCGATATGCGATGAACCAGGATTCCTAGAATCTATAGACAAAAGATCCGTGGATGATTGTTTTCCATTATTTATGACCTATCTTTTAGTGGTTCCGTATACTTCAAAGCTTTTATTAAAATTGAACGTCCGTGTTGTGACATTATGGGCCTTTATTCATTTGCTACTTTGTATTTTGTACACCTCGTAAATTTTGACCCACATGGTCATGGTCCCAACCCCAATCTGTCAATTCCACCCACTATGTCATTGCACTCAATCAATGAGGTGTGCTTTCAACATTACCTAGTACTCAATGTTATGAGTTTTTTAGTCATTATATTTCATTTCTATAAATGTTGGATCTTCTTATTTTTAATTTCAGCTAATCATTTCTCGTACCATTTAAGCTTCATTTTGTATTGATTTTTTTTTATTTTTGTTGTCGAAAACAACTTTATTTTAAAGTTAAGCAATTAAAAATAGTATTTAAAAGCAACATGTAGGTTGTTTTTAAAAGCTGCTTCAAAAAAAAAAAGCAGAGTTGAATATTTAATAGATATTCAATTAATGTAAAACCCTCATTAGTTTTTATAAGTTTACATTATTTAACCTTCAACTCACTTTATCCCTTGAAGAACAAAGTGACCGTGACCAACTACTATTACAAACACTAACCTTACACCACTACTGCCATTACCACCACCATCATAATCGCCATCACTGCCGCCATCACCTCCATGACTACAGTCATCACCATTGACACGAGAATCGCCTCCTTTACCACCATTGTTACCTCTACACCCCATTATTGGCACCACCACCATACCCCCAATTTTGTTGCTGGCATCACCCATACCGCCACCATCACCACTACTGCCCTCGCCACTACTGTCATCACCACCACCCCACAACCATGCCCATTTTTTGTTACTATATACAATTATATCACTTTTATATTAAAATTTACCAAATTGTTTTACACTGCTTTTTATATTAAAAGTTGCTTTAATAAAAAGGGGAGTTGAATCTTTAAAGGATATTTTCAATTCAGGTAATACCCTCATTCGTTTTTAAAACCGTACCACCATTGTTACCTCTCCACCCCAAACACCGCACCCCACTATTGAGAATAGGAATTTATATATTCTAGTCAATCATAGTTTAAGGAGAAATGCTAAGTTGACTCTCTCAAAAGTGAGACTCTCAATGTACTCTCTGACACCTCATATTTTTTCACAATGTTTGATATAACACATAAATTGATGTTAAACTATGAGGTTACATAAAATTTATAAAGAGTTCCACTTTTAAAAAAGCCTTCAGCATTTCTTGAGTTTAAATACGTGTACAAAAAAGCCTTCAATTCTTCTTTGCAAAAAAATAAAAAATAAATAAAAGCCCACTCTTAATATTTTGACACATGACGAAGGTAAACTTCCTAACCCATCTAACAGTGTTAACTGTAAAATTAAAAAAAAAATTAAAAAATAAAAAACCAGAAAACCTAACAGCCGTCAGCCACCCAACTTCATATCCGGCAACCTTCTTCCTACTCACCCCTGACCACGTCAGTCAACCAAGTTTGTGTACACAAAACCGTAATTTGTGGGAAAAGTCCCACTCACTCAAGATTCAACTGCGAATGGGTGGGCTGCAGTTATGAACTCGTGAGCATTACTATTAGGGCCCAAATGTAAACGACATGTCATCGTCTCATCAAGCAACGGCCCAGTTACAAAAGCCCATATACCAGTCTGCGAAATACTGTGAACACGGGGGCCAATTTTATAATAGCAAAGAACTTCAGGGGAATCCAGGGAAATAAAAAAAATTATGAAGCTCCCGATTTAGCAGAAGAGAATAGAAGAGAAAGAAAGAGGCGAAGAGAGAGGGAGAGAGCAATTATGCCTTCAGATTCATCACTCTTTCTCCTACTGCTCTTCTCCATAGCCTTCAATCTGCTCTCAGTAGCCCACGCCACGTAAGCCCTAACCCTGGAATCTATACATACACATACATGTGTATATGTATGCTTGCGAATATTTGATATGCGATTAAGTGCGGCAGTTGAATTTTCAACAATTTTCTTTGTTGGGTTTGGTATTTCAGGATCGGAAGCGAAGAAATCGGAGGAGGGATTGGGCGGAGGGCGCTGCTGAGTCTGAAAGAAACCCCTCACGGAAGCAACGCCACCTACGAATGCTCTCCTGCTGGCCCTTGCGTTCCTTGCCTTTACCCCGAAAAGGTTTTTAATCTTGTGCTTTTTGATCGTTTTATATTTCGTTTTTTATGATCTCATTTCGGCCAATTGATTGTTTCTCAATCGTATTCTGATGTACTTTGTGATCCTGGTGTGGTAGAATATCTTGAGCATTCAACTATTGTTTGAGGCTATTTGGATATGATTTGGGTTTCTGGATTTTGTTGTGGGATGTTTGGTGTTCGGAACTCGGAAGTTTTCCTCGAATTAAGAACAAATTTGAAAAGAATTGATTGCTCTAGTTTTGCTTATGCTGCAAGTTAGGATTTTGTTGTGGGACGATTCCCTGTTCGGCAAGTTTCTGTCAAATTAAGTTAAAAAAATGGACAGAATGGATTGGTATAATTAGCTCTACACTTGAGTGACAATGCTGCAAGTTTGGATTTTTGTTGCGGGACATTCCCTGAATGCCAATTTTTCATGAAATTGAGAAAAGTATTGGACAGAATGGTTTGGTTTGATTTAGATCTACACTTGAGTAACAGTAGTACAAGTCAGGATTGATATTTGAACACACTGGCTTGAAACTGAATGAATTTGAAGCACTTCCATTGTGGTTTGTGTTGTGTTCGAATGAGCTCCGATAAGCAATATTTTTAACTCGTTCTGCTATGAATTATGGTATTTTAGGATTTCATTAGATATAACCAAATGGGGTTCTATGAGATAGTGAACTGCCCTCACATATGTGGACCACATTAGCGCAATTCATTTGCTCTAATTGCCTTTCGTAGATTGTTAGAAGCAGCTGTAGCTATAATGCAGTGATTTGAAATAATGGTGATCTGAAAATTAACCGTGTATATCAAATGATTATATGAATCATTGCTGCATGTTGTGCACTTTTGAAGATTGAATTTTATATTGGCTTTATGTGTTCTCTCTTGTTTCTGATTCCTTTGCCTTGTACGGTTGTAATTATTTGTTATTTGTGTAGAAAGACGAGAAATATCGCTGCAGTGAGACTGGGTATCGCATCCCTTTGAAATGTGTTGAAATGAAACTTGGCTCAAAGGAAGCAAAAGAGAAAGGTGCTCAAAAGAGTCGATCTGCTCTGGAGATCTTCCACAACGTTGAAGAATCGCATAATGCAGAGGACCTCGGTGCTTACGTAAAGCATAGAAGTTTACTTGATGATTCATCCACACAAGAGCCACAGGCTTACATTACATATAGAAGCTGTATACCAGCAGTTAATGAAGAGAAGTTGTCGGTGCTTGGTTTCGAGGTATGCATATATCTTTTGATAATACGCTTTGGTACCTTCCTTTTTGCTTGTTTATATCCGATATGAAAAACGAGCTCGGTGGTTGTCATACTATGCTTGATCAAATAAGTTAATCGAAGGGTGATGATAACGGAAACTAACAACGGTGGCTTGTATCCTTGAAATACTAGTTCATCTATATTCTTTTTTCCATGTTAATGTATGGTGTTATGAATTGCTGGAACAGGTGATCGTGCTGTTCTTGTTGCTCATCAGCGGTTCATTAGTATACTTCAGAAGAAAGCAGACTACTTCAACTGCAGGATTTGTACGAATTCAGAACAACTCGAGGTTTTAAATGGAGATTCAATGCCACATCGGAAGCTCACTCGAACTGTACCGTCTTCTGCCTTCAATTTCATCTGCATAATATTTCTCACATAGCTTATTATTCTTCCGTTAGGAATGTATTGCAAAAGCTCGCTTTATGCTCGTCGATCTAGTTACGCTTGTGCGAAAGAAATGTAAAGAAAGTCCTGCATTACCATGCAGTTCAATATAAGTTATTTTTCGGTTCGATGCGAGCAAATGCGGCAACCAAATGGCTCATAGCAATTTGACTGGAAGTGCTTTTAGAGAAAATAATTTTTTATTCCAAAAGCACTTAAAAGTGCTTTCTACAAGAAGCACCTTACGTGCTTTTCTAAAATTTACTTGTATTTTTATTAAGGATTGGTTTAAAAAACATTTTCACCAAAAACGTTTTCAATCATTTTAAAAGTACATCTAAATGAGTTTTACCAAAAACGTTTTCAATCATTTTAAAAGAACATCCAAACGAACATTACGTTGAGGTTGCAAAATTCCAGAACAAGATATACCGTGTTATTGACGTTTTCTGTCCGAAAAATATACAAGACAACAGCCATAGGCCATTGGTGACTATTGTCAGTTCTACTAACGAGGTTCTTCAGAAAATCAACAAAGCAGCAGCGGTGTGGACCAAAAACTCCAAACAAAAGAATCATGTTGACAATAACCCTCAACTTAAACAAACACAACTCCTTTACGACGCATTTAAACACGGCAGAAAACATGGATTACAAACAGCCTGTAAGAAATTGAAATTACAAAAAATAGTCCGGAGTCTTGCGTGTGTTGTCAGGTTCAATTTGACGAGGGGCGGGATCAAACTGCAGAAAATTCTGTTCCATGTTCTCCCCAATTTCCAAAATTGCAGCCATGTTCCCGCACCGATAACAATAGTTTGGAGCGCTAAAAACAGTCACCACATTCTTCTCCTGAAAGACAAAGTTACGATGGAAGTTAAAAATACAGCTAAAAATGACGCAAAATGAGGAAAAGAGGACAAGCTTCTATTTCCAATCGGGGTTTGCGCACCTGGCACCAATTGTATCCTTCCATGACAAGCTGATGGGCTCTTGAAATCAGACTGAGTCCATTGGTATGGTTAAACTGAGCGGCTATATCCTGCCCGAATGTATAACCAGCACCACGTGGAGATATTCCCCACCCACAGCGGTCATCTGGGTCAGACCACAAGAGATCGCACATTGGTCCTTCATGTGGAACCTGCTCATTCAGAAACATGTTACGATGTAAAAATAACCACAACAAGCTTATACGATGCAAAACCATGCGCCCATATTTGCAACTGAATTGAAGCATATAACGCATACGTACCTCCTGTATACGGTCCAAAGCTCGAATATTGTCCAAAGTGTCCAAAGATGGTGAAAGACCCCCGTGCAAACAGAAGACCTACAAGTTATACCAGAAGCTGTCAAAAACTACTGCAACCAACATGTCTTGAAGAAGCTCATCAAACTGCCAGCAAAACAAGGAACTTAACCTGACTCTCAATGAGGGCTGTAAGGGGAAGATAATCAAATAAATCGGTAAAGAACTTCCAGACATTGGCATTCCCATACTTTCTCAAGCATTCGTCATAAAAACCATACCTGGAAAAGGGACAAAAATGAGACAGAAATAAATAAAACTAGGATCCAATAAAAAGAAAGAAAAAAATATCTCTGTCAATAAACAAATCTTTCAACAGTCCATGGAATTAAGCTGATTCAACTCTCGGCTTTATTTTTCCATGCAGCCACATCAACAAGTAATTTGTAAATAGCGCTGGTTCCAGTATCAATGGAACCCCATCCACTGCAGCCATATAAAGTACAGTGGACGGATTAGACGTGTCTACATTTAAGAAAATGTTACCATAAGGCAGGAGCCTTTAACAATAGGAACATGATGCGGGAGCCTTGAAGGGCTATACCTTATATATTCTGCTGTCATTTGGATACCCCAGGGAACATGGAAATATATTCTAGGGACCACGGAATTATAAAAACATGATTTTTTTGTGGAGTGTACGGTCCCACAAAAGCATACCATATCTAACTACGAAAGCAAGTATCTACATCGCTTAAATAATATCTGTCAAGAGACTAAGCCAAGGAAAACGAAGAGAAAAAGCCTTCAAGCTAACATGGCATTTCCGAGCATTATCTACACTACTCTTTTGTAAAACCTTTAGAGTCAATCAGCAAAACAACACAGTGAAAATTTAGACACAGCCCACAACTTGGATTGCTATAACAAAACTGTCAGACTATGAGCAACAGACATGAAATAGAATAAACATTCTTACACTTGAGTAATTTGCCGACTCTCATGATTTCCTCTGAGGATTGTAATTCTATCTCTATAACGGACTTTGAGGGCGACCAGAAGCGTGACAGTCTCCACGGAATAGTACCCACGATCTGCATTTGTGCAACATGATATTAAGAAAACACTGGCACATATGTACACGTAAAATTCCAAACTGAGGCGTTCCACTTTCTAAAACAATGTCAACCCATCAATTAAGCTAAACAACACAACGCATATAGCTCAGCATAATTATTTTTTCCCCATTTACGGAAAATCATGCTTGACATTCCAACAGATTTTAGACAGATAAGAACACAATACAAGCAATAGAAACCCAGCCAACCAATTCCCTGATAACAATTACAGTAAGATTGATCGAGGCCACAACAAAATATCACATAAAATTTAATCCTTTTCACATTAATCCAAGAAAACAACCGGATCATAGTATGTGATTCCAAATATACAAACTGGATTATTCGCAAGTCAAACAGAAATCAAATCCAGAGCCTCATTCATTTCCACAAATAAAAAAATAAATCCCAAAAACGGTAAACGAATCAAAACCCAAAAGAAAATAAGGGAAAAAATGCAGAAAAGGAAAGAAAAAGAAAAAAGAAACTGACCTACATAATCACCCATAAAACAGTAATTAGTATCGGGAGCGTTCCCTCCTATCCGAAACAGCTCAATGAGGTCGTAAAACTGGCCGTGTATATCTCCGCACACCGTCACGGGGCACTTCACCGGCTGCACGTTCCACTCCTCCACCAGGATCGCCCTCGCCTGCTCGCACAGCGTCTTCACCTCCGCCTCCGGCAACGTCTTGCACTCCATCAGATGCTCGATCTGACGGTCCAGATCCGAATGAGACGGCATCGCTTCGCTTCACCACCACCAACACCGCCGCCCTCAGATCCAATCGCCAATTCCGATTCCTACAGATCCAAAACAAAAAACCGATGCGCGCGAACTCAGCGCCGGCGGAGCGATCTCGAGGCGGGGAGCGAAACGAGTCGTTTTGGAGGAGATCGGTCGAGTTTCGACCCCTCTTCTATCATTCCTCGCACCGTCTTTGTTTTATTTGTTTAAACAGAGAAAAAATTAAAAAGGTCAAAAAATCTGGAAATTAAATCGAAATTTGTATTTTATTTATGTGAAGAAGAAAGGGAGAGAGCCTCTCTCGCTCGCTGCGAAATGAAATGCAAATGCAAGTGAAAATGCAGATTTTGGAATTTTTTAGATTTTTTGTTTTTCGTCAATATTGTGAGGAAGAAAACATTTTCTCTCTCCGGTGGCTCCGCCGAGTCAACATCGCTAATGATCGACACGTGTCGACTCCAGCTGCTCTTTTGGACAGTTCAACCTGCTAAGCGCTTCTTCTTGTCCCCACCATCCGATTTTTCTTTCTTTTTCTCTTTTTTATAATATTTTTCAAGGAAATATTGCACAATACTACATGGACTTTTTGGTTTCGTGCAATTACCACTTAAATTAAAAGTTTTTACAATCTATCCCCAAACTTCATATTGTATTGCAATTTGGCACTCAAACTTCAAGACGGTCCCTTTTCAATAGCATTCTCGTCACTTACGATTTGCTAATTTGACACCCAAACTTTTTGTTTGATCGGGCGTCGGGTGTCCTCCCTCCTAAGGGACATTTGACACCTGAACTTCACGAGTACCGTTTTTTAATTGCATTTTTGTCATTTACTTCGAGTACGGTACTTGAAATTTGACATTAAGCTACACTAATTTTATTGTCGTTGAAAATTATGTTTTGTGTCGTTTCTATCTAAGCAGTAAACAAGTTGTAAGAATAATTTGTGCAAATTCCCTTTTATACATGCATAATTGACAACAAACACTTGAAGGAGGGCCTGCAGACAAAACCCTAACAGCAAGGGGAATAATTTTGAGTTTATTTGGTCCAAACTATGACATCAAAGGGCATTTGTTTTGAGTTTATTTGGTCTAGAAATCACACTGAAGATTCATTCAATTTTGAGCCTTCGGATGTAGACTTTTCAAACATTGACCGTATCCAAAAAGACGTGAAGCTTAGTGTGCTTTCAAATTAAGTTTTATATAGTTTGTAAATTCATGTGGTATGTGGACTAGAATCGTCTATGACATTTGAAGGATTTTATTTGAGTTGCACTCAATTTTCGAGCTAAATTCGACTTCCTTTTTTGTTTTTGGTGTGAGGTGAGGAGCGCTCTTGCAATTGCACCGGTTGCTCCCCTTCAGAGTCGCCAAATTGGATCCGCCAGCACATGAGGCCTTAGAGTTAAGTTCAACTAGTCTTGTTATAAATATATATATATATATATATATATATATATATATATATATATATATATATATATAAGGTTCAACTAGTCTTTGAAGTTTGAACATGGAGTAAGCTACGATGATTGTCCCACCGGTTTTATTATATATAACTTCAGCACCACTAGGTATTTATAATTAAATGAATCATTGTCAATGTTTCAGCACATAGAATGTAGACTTCTGAAAGATTTTTATATAGCTATAATATGAAATTATAACATGATCTCTAACAACTAGTGCATCATTGTCACATATATCTCTAGAGAAATATTTTATTTTATTTTAAATTTTTATTCGTAATAATATTATATATATTTTTATTACTCGGCAGTGTTGAAGCAAATGACTAAACTAAGTCGTGTTGTCCCACATAAAGGAGTACAATCTATCATTTTGTTCTTTCGTATCGAACTTAAAGAAAATGTAGTTTCCCCAATTGTAGTGCGCCACCTGAAGCTTGTCCACTCTCCCTAGCAGATTTATACAAAATCCAACGGTTGCCTTATCAAGCGCTAACGATTCGATGCACTCGTAAAAGGTGGTGTTGAAGGGTGAGTGTTAATATGTGAAGGTAAATTTTTTAATCTCTCCAAAAAAAAAATTATAACTACATAAAACTTATTTCTTTATAGAGTATTATTGAAAATGTATGTTGTAATTTGATAATTCATTCTCGTTAGACTTATCTCTGTCTCACTCTCACATAGTGGAATGAGCAAAACCTTCAAGTTTTTACTTATTATTTATTTATTTTTATTTTTCTGTTTGAGTGATACTAGATAGATTAAATTTGTAAATTATATGATATGTCACAAACAAAAAATAAACACGTTAATCAACACTTAATAATAATCAAATCATCAACAACCACATCATTTGGCTTACAAAATTTAATCTAAAAAGTTGGTCTCCCTACTATTATCTTTGGCCATATCTCCCTTAGGTCATTGTTTTTTCGCTTCTCAATCCAATAAAAAATATAAAACCCCACAAAAGATAAAGGAGAGGATAAAAAGGCTTCACTTTGAAGCTATTGAAGACCGTATAGTTCTTCCTTTTCTTTCAACCTCTTTTATTTTGTTTCTTTATTTAGTTTTTCGGTTATGATATTCAAAAGAATACAGTTTTTTTTTTTTTTTTTCTTTTGTTGAAAAAAGAACACTGTTCGACTCTTTCGTCTTCGTTTTGGGAAATTATAGTCTGATATACGTACAGAAATAATTCATAAAAACACAAATAAAAACTTTTGCGCAAAACCTTGATTTGTAAGTTTTGTCCTACGCAAAACTAAGTTTGAATGGACCAAAGACCAAAACAGTAAGCATTTCGCTAAAGCATCCAAGAGGCAACTTTATTTTCCAGATGCAATATTCCACTTTTATTAATTGGTAGGATATGTTCACTTTAGTTTTGGAACTCATGCCATAAGCATATTTATTTAATTTTTAAATTACTTGTTGATAGTTAAACTAAAATATATAGGAAAATGATAAACATACAGTCTTTTAACTTTTTAGTTTTTACACATTCATGTTTAATCATGATCGTTGATTATGTTTGATTTATTTAATCTAATGGTTAGAAACAAAAAGATGTGCATGAGAAATTAAAAAGAACTGTAAAAATCACTTCCCTTGTATATATATATTTGAGAATCTTGAAAAGTGCAGGGCAAACCATCCCATGCACGCATGGTGACTGCTACAACATCTTTTGAGTACTTTAAGTTATGTTCCACACATAAATATATTCTCATCGGCTTTTTTACATGCAAAGACAAATTTCCTCTATCGACTAAAAATTTGCTATATCTATCACTCACTAAAAAAATTATGGAGAAAACAGTAATATTTGACCGATGAACGTATTTTTGTGTGAGTGGCAATCTTCATTTCCTTTCGTATACTCTCCCCGAACGCCTCCCAGAGCTATTTCTGTCATGAAAAAGATTTGCATATGCATACACAGCTGGGAGTTTTCACAATATTTTTCCAAGAATATTTAAACACAGACATACATACATAAGCCTAAAGGGCATATGCATCTCCATCGATTCGTATGCATCTCGATCCATCCCGTGCATCGTCTTCATCTGCACTACTCCTGCTGGAGTACTTAATTAGTGGCTAAGCTTGACCGGGGGGCCGTCCCGAGCTCCCGGCTCTCCTGTGAGAAGAAATCAAGTAAAGTAAGTAACTAGTTAAACGCAGATGCCTAATTGAAAGGTAACTATCCGTTAATATGAAGCATCATACCTAATAAAGGAGGCAAAAAAAGAAGGGGAAAGAAAAGACACAAATGTAAAGGTTGAAGGTACCATAAATGTATAGAACAAGGTTAAAGGTTAATTAGTTTTAAACAAACATCAGTAAGGAATGGAATAAAGTGAAGAAGCATGCTTTATTTTTCTTTTGTTGGAGTCAGTGAATGGGGATTAAAAACTGTACCTAATCGTGATTTAATCGTTGCAACAAATCAATGTAACAGATAAAGCATCAGGAGTGCATATTAGTTTTCTTTTAATTTTGGGTGCATATCCGCATGCATGTGCGTACTTCATATATGCAGTTGCATTAGATACTCAAATATTATAACCTAAAAGTAAAACAGAAAGGAAACAAAGAGAACCAATTCTCTATTAGCATCTCTATTGTTATATATTTTGCTAGAAAGATCAAGAAGAAGATATAATATCATGTTCTAATTGGGAACCTAAAGGGAAGGGAAAAGCCATGCATCACCAGATACATAATCATAATTGCAGAGGAACGTTTGCTTGATGAACATACACGCATGCACACACACACACAAATATCCTAAAGTATTTAAGAGATACATAATCATAATTGCATCAATGCATGTGAATCACACCATATAAAAGAAAGAGCAGAGGGTGCGTGCGTTTCTTGTCATGATCATTTTATTACATGAGCGGTATGTGACTTGTAAATGTGAGAAGCGTATATGTATGTATACTCACTCACTAGTTTTGGCAAATTAATTATGTTATTTTCCATTTACAACTCCTAATCTAAAACTTATAAACTCAATTACCACCACGAAGAAAGTGATCAAGAGTGAAGCCATATAAATCCTCACCTGTTGTGAATAGGATCTGGTCCTTTGGGAACTCTTCTTTTGCTCACCATATAGTTGAGATCCAAGTCTGGATGAACAAGCTTCTCTCTTCCAACCGCATCAGCATGCTTTGAGGCTGCTGTACTTGTACCCCCTCGAGTCTCTAGTGTTCCGATCAACAAGAAACAGATAAACCCTACTACCACAAGCGTTTGCAAGAACAACTTAAGGCAAGAAACACCACCACCCATAATTTGTTTTCTTTCCCTTTATTCCAAAATATACTAGCTATACTAGCTATAAGAAAGGTCGCTATAGCTGGCTAGCTAGGACATGGATGAAGGGAAATAATTAGAAGAAGAAGAAGAAGATAATATTCATCCTTGCTTGATGACTGGTGAATTAATAGAAAGAAGATAAGTAAGAGAAGAGAGGGAGGCAGGAGGGTTACGAGCTTAAAAGCTAAGAAGTTTCTTCATTAGCTAGAGAGGCAGTTTTTTACTTCATATGGTGTTGGGGGTGGTTGGTTTTCTTTATAGGATTTTTGAGGGTTTAAGATGCACTTTCTCGAACCTTGAGAGAGAGAAAGAAAGAAGGGTTAGCTTAGCTGGTTTGGAACGTGACATGGAGAGAGAGAGAGAGAGAGAGAGAGAGAGAGAGAGAGAGAGAGAGAGAGAGAGCAACTTTGCTTTATACTGAGAAGGCTTGGATACGGCACTCTTCTTTTTTAGGTGAACTACGACACTCTTCTTTTGCTTTGCTTTGATTTGTGTATTTTCATGCAGATAGCACATCTCTCTACGATGCCAAAAGACAATCCCTAAGGTACAACAGGAGCAAATACTAAAAGGGGCTTGGGGGTTGCCCGCTGTACGTGAAATGCATCAAATCTCCATGTCTCTTGGTCCATAAATAATCTCCATACAAAGGCATATATAGGAAGAATAAAACTATATTTAATGATTGGTTTACATCTAACCGATGGGGCCACGTCCCCCAGTACATGGAGTGAGCTGATTGGAATTGGATTTAGTAATTTTTTTTTGGTGGTTATATAAATTAGGGAAGGAGAATCGAACTCAAAATCTCATATATATGAGTCAATACTCTTAATCAATTAAGACATATTAACAAACCTCAACATTAAGGGGTGACACAACAAAACCGACCAATCATTCTTGTTTCATTGAGACAATGAGATCTATAATCTAGGGTATGAAATTAACAATCACTCCACACGTGTTAACATGAACTGAATTAATTATACCAAGTGACGATGTTCAAATACTAAAAAAATGACTTCTATATTAAATTTAACTACGACGCTACTAAAAATCTAGCACTCACAAAACATAGATACAGTTGATGATTTAATCTATTAATTATTTATGAAATTTATAATTCCGGCTTGCAGCCATGGTCCACAAAATTATGCCTTGATAATTAGAATCACCCTTTACATGGGACTGTTAATTTAATACGTTCCTGCACTGCACTCTTTCTCTTGGAATTTCAGTACAGGATCCTTGAATATATATTGAAGGTGGTTCTTTGCAACAGGTGTTGGTGTTGATTAGAAGGAATATTTCGCATGCATGCCATATTAAAACTCCACAAGGCCAAAGCAGCAAGCATTTCGCACATTTTGTCTTATCCATTCTCATATGAATATATCAGGGCGTAGCAGTGCAGTGGCAGCAATAAAAATTATTGTTGCCAGAATCAAATGCTTCTCTCACTCCTGTATTAGCTTCTTGTTGAAGGTAAATAAAGCTACACACATATAAAAACTACCCAAACCAGTAAAAATACGTGCTAGCTAGCATGCTAGTGCAGTACAAAGATATGGGATCGATGCTGGCACTATTTAAAATCAGATGTGGGGCGCTTTGGCTTTGCTAGTGCAGTACAAAGACAGGTTAGCACCTTGTAATCTTACCAACCAATTGATTAGCGTTTAAACGCTCATGTATATGTTTATGTGACGATGGTTATATTTAATACCATGATGACACGACATGTAAATGTAATGTGCATAACTATCTAACTTAAACCCTAATTTCGAAAAAAATATGGTTTTGGATGGAATCCATTATTTAGTTTCTAGATATTGACTTCACCGTGGTACAAAACTGTTCATTTGGAATGGCTGCGATGCATATAATAATATAGCTGATATTCTCTGTAGTGTTGGATAGTCTCTACCTGCTGATATTCTGATATTCCTATTTATCCCCATCTCATCATAAACTCAAATGATGAGGCTTTGGTTTGGATTGATCCCTTTTTTTATTTATAAAGCACTGTGACAAGAATTGAGTTCGATGACAGTTCAGTTTATAATACGTGAATTAATAAATATTATGTAATGACAATTGCACTATGTATTTTCTCGACGTCCAAAAGTAAACGATTTCGAATTAATATACTCTAGGAGCTTATAATCAATGGCGACCTCTGTGATGAAATTAGGAAATTTGGAAGCAAAATCAGTCAACTTGGTGGTAATTGAAAATAAATTTTTTTTTTTTTTGTCAAATCACAAAGTTTATGCCTTTGATATTCTGGACCAGCTGTCCAGCTTAGGTAGATACCTTAAATAATAATATGTATGAGATTCTATCACAAATTTGTATACATACGTAGTTTCATCCACTATAGGCACTTATAGAAGGCATCCCTATATTATATAAACAAAAGTTAAGTTTTCGGTTTTCAAAAAGTGAAAATAAAAATAAAAAGCTGAAGCTGAAATAACTATTGACAGTTTTTAGAGTTTAATTACGGTTCTATTGATTTCAACGTTGGCTGCATGCTTAACACGTGCAAGTCAAGCGGGAAATGGTGTTTCCAGAAATGGCCCCTTAATTATTAAGTTTAAAAACAGTTTAAAGTTACTTAAAAAAGGGTAAAATAACGTCTAATTAACTTATAACACGTGAATTAATATAGTGTGACAATAATTGCCCTACGTATTTTCCCAATGTCAAAAAGTAAACAAATTAGAATTAATATACTCTAGAAGCTTATAATCAATGGCGACCTTTATGACGAAAGTAGGAAACAAAATCAGTGAGCTTGGTGCCCCTTTTTTTGTCAACGGTGGTCAATGGAAAATCAATTTTTTGTCAAATCACAAGTTTATACCTTTGGTCATCTGAGCCAGCTGTCAGCTAATGTAATCATCTTAAATAATAATAATAATAATTTTGTATGAGATTCTGTCACAAAATTTGTACAAGTATACAGTTTCATCCGCTATAGGCAATTAATAGAAGGCATCCCTATTAGCCTATATATATACAAAAAAGATTTCGGTTTTTTTTCCCTCAGTTTTCAAAAGAGTAAAAATAAAAACAAAGAATTGAAAACGAAATAGTATCAAACAGGCCTTTAATTATTTATTTGTTCTTTTTGTATTTTAGGATTTGTACACACGACAAGTTAATTAGTGAAATGTATCACACTTATTCTATATGATTTTAGTTTTCAGTTTTCAAAAAAAATGAAAACTAAAACTAAAAACTGAAAATAAAATAGTTATCAAACGACCTCTTAATTGTTCATTTGTTCTTTTTGTATATCAGGATTTGTACATGACAACTTAATTAGTGAAATGTTTCCCACTTATTCGATATGTTTAAGGCTCGAATAAAATCAACATGCATGTAACATCGCAAACAAAAACCCCTCCAAAGATATTATTCTGTTCTTCATATGCTTAACCATGCTAATTAAGCATGATTAGATTAGATATTTTTACTCATTTCGTCCAGACTTCCACCATACATCTCTCTCCTGCGAGATTCTTTTGCAACTGTTTAGATGTCGACAACTCTTAGGAAAAATGGAATCTTATCATCAATTATATAATTGGAAGTTGATATATACATATATATATGTATGTATGTATGTATGTATATGCTTTTTCTCTTCTTTCTAATTGGTTTATGTTACTATGTAGGAATGAAAGACTAGGGTACAATATTAATAATCACGATAGTCATATGCATTTTAAATTATCATATCATATGTTTAGTGGCTAGTTAATTGTGATTAGAGTTTCTCAAAAGCAAAATAAAATTTTCTTGTGATTAGACCTTTCTTGATGATGTTATATAAACCAACGAGTGTGATATGAGAATTCACACACAATGAAATTGTGCGTGTGCAAAAAAATTGTCCATAATATGAATTTATATACAAACTTTATTGTTGTAAATCAGTTATTTCTCGTACTTTTGTTATAAAAGAAAAAAAAAAAACCATCTTCATAGAAATTTAAAACAAATTAGGAATTGTTAAGACATCTAACTATAATCAAGAAAATAAACGAACATGATAACATAGACAACACTAAAATGACAACCATTTAATTGAGTAAGTAAACGATTCAAAATTTGAATAATTCTTTCTCACAAATATTTTTCAAAGAAGACCTAAAATGAAACGGTTTGGACCATTAAATGTAAGGAACTTTAACGAAAAGCTTCCAGTATTGTTTACTTTAATGAAAAACCACATTTTTACACTGAAAAGTCAATCATGGTACTATTCAATTTACCTTTTATTTTATCCTTATCATTAAAATTCAAAGTTTTCAAAGTTTTTTAATTAGTTTTTCTTTAAATTATAATGCGGTGTAAACAAATCTTATATCACCTGAACCGTAAACAAATCATATCCGACCCGAACTCTTCAACCGCGCCTACGCGCAACCAAAGAGCGCCAAATTAACGGAAAAACCCACAAAAGCACGAGAGCCACGAAGCATGTTCAGTCACAGCAGAGCAAGCGCGAGTGGGCTCATAAACGGGGCAAAGGAGGCGGTGGCGCTCATCACCCAGCCGCGCACGTTAGCTTCTCGTACCCTCTTCCCTTCTCGCTTAGCTAACGAACGCCTCGCATCCCATTCTCACCGCCCCTACGCCATCATGAACCGAGACGACAACGACCCAATCGAAGCTATATTCCGGCAGAAGCGGTTGCTCCGGTCCAGAATCCGCAAAGAGCTCAAGAATATGGACCCGGTTCGGAGGTCCGAAGAAGGTAGCCCGTTCAAGTTCGAGCTTCCTCAAATTGCCCTCTAAGTGTTTGTGTTTTTGTCTGACTGAAACTGTTGAATTCTCAGATGCTGCAATTCAGAGCATTGTTTTAAATGCTCCCTGGTTCCAATCCAGTAAGAGCATATGCGCTTACATAAGCTCTCCTGCTTTACGAGAAGTCGATACGTCAAGAATTGTTTCAGAAATTCTATCCAAACCTGCCAATGGTGCGTGTATAATATAGCATTTGTGTGTGTTCATAATTCGTCTGCATTTTGTTGTTGTGCTTAAACTTTTGGAGATCCTTACTGTTGGTTTCAACTCAAGAGGGTGATGTGCAGAACAGGAAAAAGCTTTATGTTCCGCGTGTGGAGGATAGGAATAGCAACATGAGGATGCTTAGGATTTCCAGCGTTGATGATCTGATCGTGAACTCGATGGACATTTTGGAGCCAGCTCTTTTGGATTCTGATGGGAAACAACACGAAGATGGTACCCTTTTTCTAAACTATAATTTGCACGAGTAAATGTTCTCGATCTGTTTATACATTCATTTGTGCTAAAATTTGTTTTCAATATTTTCCTATTAGAAGTAGTTTCTTTTTCGGTTGTTGGTAATGGCGGTTAATTATATGAAGGACCTGAAGGACCTATTTGTTGCAGTTTTGGAGGCAAGCGATCCAGTTGACTTGTTCATCCTACCCGGTGTGTATTTTTTCTTAACCTTGCTTGTAATTACTTACCTACCTCAGAAAACTCCGATTGTGGGAGACTTAAAAGTATAATTTCATGTTATCTCACTTCAGTTTTTATTCTAGGGCTTGCATTTGACAGATGTGGAAGCCGTTTAGGCCGTGGTGGAGGGTAGGTTGATGCATCTTTGCTTCAGATTTTTACATTATCTTCATTTCTAACCACGATAGAGTTCATGTGATTTGTTCATTTATGATGCATGATCACTGGACTCTAATAAGGCTGTTAAGTGTTTGATGATTTGAATTGTTGAACATGGAAGCTACCTGAAATCTAGACCCATAGCAATGCATCTCATTCATTAATTTCTTTTCTAAGATACTGGTATATATTTGCTGAACTATTTGATTGCCCGGTTGAATCTTGAAGTTACTATGATTTGTTCCTAAAGAAGTACCAAGAGCTTACAAAGCAACGACAATGGAAGGAGCCCCTTCGAGGTAAATAACAATTGTTGTTAGTTCAACGGTAACTCGTAATTATATATGGTCTTGGACTTGCTGCTAGTGCTTGATAGTACAGTTTTTTCATGATGTCGTCTTCTCTATGATTTGGTTGCAGTTGCGCTGTCATATTCTGTACAGATCGTGGAGGAAGGAGCCATAGCTGTCACTTCAAATGATGTTTCTGTGGATGCTCTTGCATCTCCAGCCGGTGTCATTCCCATAAGCCCCGCTGCTCAGGAGAGGTGAAGCCTGAATAATGATTTCGGCATATCCTATATCTTTCTAAAATCCACCAGGGCAAATCGGGATGTCACAGCTCATCTTTTATTTGCCTCTAATCTAACAGGAGCATGGGATAATCAACGGATTTGTTTTCAAGATGGACCGCAGTACAGAGCGCCATCATTGTTGCAAGAATCTGTTTTAATTAGCTGCTTCATCTGTCTTCCAAGATAGTCTTGTCAATTACTAAGCACAAGCTAACGGACATAGCCACCTTCCAGCGGTCCTGCCTCATCGACGATTGTCAATTTGGAGGTGCATAATGCATAAGAACCTTGTTTGCTGGATTTGCATCCCGTCGAATTCCTGAAAATTTTGTTACGGAAAGAACGGAATCGAGGATATCCATATGTATGTAACCAACTGTACTTTGTTGCCTAATTATGATCCGAGTTTTTTGTATTTCTAATTTTTAGAAAGAAAAATAGCAGGATAAAAAGTTTGAAAACTAACCAAATATGTTTAAGAGTATGCTGTTTGGCTAAAAAGAGTCATCCCCCTCGTCTGCAAATGGCTGAAATCAACAAAAACAATAACGTGATGGCCTTACAGTTACACTATAAGTACTTTTTTCATAATTAATATGTCAATGATATCTATTGTCGCCAAAAACTAGTAGGACAACTAATAACTTTGCGGGAGTGGAAGTCAATGGTTAGGTCGTAGTTAGACATAATACATACAGACCTATAGCTGTTCACCTATAATATGACTACATTCACTATGGTTGTATTTGTATTGAGTATTTGAAGAGCTATGACATTTATATGGAGGGGGAGAGGCTTGAGAGCTCTCTTTGGGGGTTTGGACACTTCTCTCCCTTTCTTGTGACTGCTATCCCTCCTAGTGACGGATTCAAGATTTGAATTCTGGAGGTCATAGTGTAAAATACAAGTTTTTTAGATAAGAATAGAAAACGAAGCATGTAAAAAACAAATCAGTTTATTCTTATGGTGGGCTTGTTGTGCACATGTCTATAGATATCTGACATATACTGAAGTAATCTGATGAGTGATATAGAAAGAACTTGTTGAGTGTTATCCACACAACATATTAAGTTATCCTTAGCATGCATTACATTAAATATTTAATAAGCACAAAATAGACCTATACCAAACATTCAGAATGTTCTCAAAATATCTTTATATTGTTGTAAAATCGGCGTTATGTGTGCAGTGGAATAAATAAAACAAGACACAAAATTTACGAGGTTCCTCTACAGTCAATTTATAATTTGAAATAATAGGAGTATAAAGATAACTCTCTCTATTATCTCCTCTTCTTCCTCTCTTTTCTCTCTTCCTTATGTTTCTCTTCTCGGCCAAGAGTTGTGTGTCAACTCTCCTTCTCATTCATTTTTATAAGCAAAAGATTACTGTAGCAATACTATTTACTATATAAATTTTCGGAATTGGATCCTCTCAGAGGCAATGCCTCAGGATTCTATTGACCGGACAACATAGGCCGTTAAATTTTGATCCAACGACTACAAACAGGGGGTCCCTCTAAAAGTTATAATAATTGTAGCTGTTGGATCAAAATCTAACGGCCCATGTTATCCGGTCAGTAGGATCCCAAGGCATTGCCTCGGAGAGGATCCAATTCCCAAATTTTCTTCAAATGAATAGTAACTCATATGTTTTTCTTCATATGAATAATAATCCATTTGATATTTTTTAGATAAATAGTAACAAACTATTCATGTGGGCCATCCACATATTATATTACAACATATATGTATATTTTTCTTACTCAGATGGTCTGGGACCATCCATCTTTTACTATTTTTTGCTTTTTTTCCCAAACCTTCCCCCGAAAGGTTTCTAGATCCTAAGCAAGGAATTTTTTTTCAGCGTGTTCATAATATAAAATAATATATAAATGGTGAGATATTTGTATTAAAAAATTATAATTTAAATTAAATTTTCTTCACTTATATAATAAAATGTGATGTTCCACCATTCTGTCAAAATGTTAAAATTTTAATAAGCATGTTCACCTCTAAGTTATCATCTCTACATTTTTTTTGGGAATTTTAATAAAAAGTTTCATATACTGTTTATTTTAATGAAAAATCATATTTTTACACTAAAAAATCAATCATGGTACTATTTACTATACCTTTTATTTTATCGAACTCAATGTTTTTTTTTTTTTGGGAGGGAATATGTGCTCACTTCTTAACTAGGGGTGTGATATTCACACACCCCTAACTACTTTTCCCACACCCTTCCTAATTTTTTAATACTTAATTAATATCCTACAATTTAATCTTTCATATATACCCTTCCTACTTTTTGACTTTTGAAAGTTGTTTTTTATTAGGAAAATTTGAAATAGGTTCAATTTTATAGGCCACATTTTGAAATATGTCCAATTTTTAGTGACTTTTGACTTTTGAAATAGGTTCAATTTTAGTTATTTTGAACCCATATCAAAAAACCCCTTTATTATTTTTGATTTTTTCACTTAGGAATAACCAACACTCAAAGACACTCAAAAAATCAACAAAAATATATCTACCTTCATGTGTTCTTTACACATCTAAATATATTTATCTTTGAGTGTTGGTTCTTACTAAGTGAAAAAATCAAAAATAAAAAACAACTCTCGTAAGTCAAAAAATAGGAATAATATATATGGAAGATTAAATCGTAGGATACCAATTAAGTATTAAAAAATAAGAAAGGGCGCGGGAAAAATAGGAAAAATAGTTAGGAACTTAGGGTGGTGGGCAAGGTATCAGGAACTTAGGGTGTGTGAATATCACACCCGCTTAACCATACGAACGGCCATAATGTCGAACGCGTAGACGTGCAAAGGAGGCAAATGGCGGGAGAAGACGACGACGGCGACGCCGTTTCGTCAACCCCGGGTGGCTTCCGGCTACGCTGGGACGTGTTCCTGAGTTTCAGAGGAGAAGACACGCGCTCAACAATCACGAAGAGCTTGTACGAGGCCCTCAAAAGCCGCGGCGTCCGAGTCTTCTTAGACGACGACGGTTTGGACCGCGGGGACGACATCGCCCCGAGCCTGCTGGAAGCGATCGACGACTCGGCGGCCGCAATCGTCGTCTTGTCGCGGAGATACGCGGATTCGAGGTGGTGCTTGGAGGAGCTGGCTAAGATATGCGAGAGCAGCAGGAGGTGTCTGATTCTGCCTGTGTTCTACCAAGTGGATCCCTCCGACGTCCGTCGACAGAGGGGGCCGTTTTCTGAACATTTTTCAGCTCACGAACTGCAGTATGGAAACGCCGTCGTCTCGAGGTGGAGGAGCGCCATGGCCAAAGTCGGTGGCAAAGCCGGTTACGTTTGCAAATCCTCCAGGTAGTAATTAAATCAGTAATAGTACTAAAATTGATTCATAACTAATTTCTGTTAAAATCCCACTCAAGCAGTTAAAGATCTGTTAAAACCCTAGCTACCTAACAGCAGCATGCAGAAATTGAAATGATTAGGAATTTGATTATTTAATGTTTAAGGTTTTTTGGAGTCTATTGGAAGTATGAATTAACTGAGTAAATCTTACGGCCTAGTTTACTATTTGTTTATTCATATTCATATATAATATGGTTTGAGTTTTGGCTGCTGCATGCATTTGGATCTGGGGATTTGTCAAATCTCAGTTTTATATAATATCTTCTTCCCAATTAACTATCCTTCTCATTCAGGTTACAATTTAAAGTTTCACTGTCAAAATATCTAAGATTAAGATTATGGCGCAAAACCGAGCGCAGTAGCATTCTGGGAGTCATACAGCGGCCCCATTCCGTAGGATAAAGCTTTGTTGTTGTTGTATGATTGAAGCAAAATGTTAATCAAATTAAGTTGGTCATAGTTTTTTTTCAATTGATCACGTGATTCCTCTCTTGGTTAGTTTGCTTCATGTCTTTGAAATCTTAATCCAAAAGATTAGAGGTGTAAAAGCTAAAGTTATCTTTTGTGCTCATCACCCCAAGAGGCAAACTAATGTAGTTGTGGTCATGTAATTTGACAGCGAGGAAGCAGAGGTGGTTCAGAGGTTGGTCAAAAAGGTTTTGAATGAAATAAGGAAAACCCCGGTAGGTCTTGCTTCCTACACAGTGGGACTTGATTCTCGAGTTGAAGATGCGATGAGGTTGTTGGATGTTCGATCCAATGGCGTTCGAGTGCTCGGAATTCATGGCATGGGTGGTGTTGGCAAGACGACTCTTGCCAAGGCCCTTTTTAACAGACTTGTTGCTTACTTCGAGCATCGCGGCTTCATCTCAAATGTTAGAGAAACTTCTGCAGGACACGAGGGGTTAGTAACGCTTCAAAACAGACTTATCGGTAGTCTTTCTACTCTGAAGATGCCGGTAAATGAACTTAACGTTGGTATTTCTGCAATAAAAGCGACTGTGTACGAGAAGCGAGTTCTTATTGTTTTGGATGATGTTGATAATGTAGAGCAACTTAGTGCTTTAGTTGGCAACAGAGACTGGTTTTATGAAGGAAGCAGAATCATTGTTACCACAAGAGATAGAAGTGCCTTGCCCGATCATCTTGTGAACAAGTTGTATGAGATCAGGGAGTTGGATTCGTCCCAGGCGCTTGAACTGTTTAGCTACCATGCGCTGCGAAAAGAAAAGCCCCCTGATGATTTCCTGGCCCTGTCCAAGCAGATTGTGTCTCTCACAGGTGGGCTACCGTTGGCTCTTGAAGTATTCGGCTCTTACCTATTATATCGGAGGAGAATAGAGGAATGGAGAGACAGTCTGCAGAAACTGAAACATATTCGTCCCGGCGATCTTCAAGATGTGTTAAAGATAAGTTATGATGCTCTAGACGCGCAAGAGAAGTGTATCTTCCTTCACTTTGCATGTTTATTTGTGAAAATGAATATGAAGAGAGAAGATGCCATTGACATACTGAAGGGTTGTGGTTTTGATGGTGAGATAGCAATTGCTGACCTCACCGCAAAATCTCTCATGAAGGTTTATGAAGACGGTATGCTGTGGATGCACGATCAAGTTAGAGACATGGGAAGACAAATCGTTAGACATGAAAACGTTGAAGATCCTGGCATGCGTAGTAGACTTTGGGATCGTGATGAAATCTTGAACGTCTTCAAGGATGATAAGGTACAGAATCCACTATGGTACTTTTATTGTTCACATATTCATGTGAGACAGTTTCTAGATTAGATGATAATTGGCTTGATATTTCTTCACACAGTTTCTTATATATGTTTCGATACCTTGACAACAGGGAACAAGATGTATACAAGGGATAGTCTTAGACTTCGAATCATCGAAAAGGATGGTGCGGGATCCAAGTGGTGACAGAGTTTCGTGGGACAACTTTCGAAAATGCCCCAGTTTTAGCTCTGGAGTAACATACCTAAAGGAAAGGCACAAAGCATATCTTCAAAATCAAGCAGAGAAAAAGAGAGAGGTTGTAATTTGCTCCAAACCCCTTGGAGCAATGGTCAATCTTAGACTTCTCCAAATTAATTTTGTGAATTTGGAAGGGAAGTTCAAGTTTCTTCCAGCTGAGTTGAAGTGGTTACAATGGAAAGGTTGTCCTTTGAAATTTCTTCCTTCGGATTTTTGCCCTCGGCGACTTGCTGTCCTTGATCTTTCAAAGAGCAAACTTGTAAGTTTGTGGCGCGGGCGTAACAAGGTATGCTTCACCATTTGATCAATCATCTGCTTTATCCTTTTCTATCCTACTCTTTGGATGCTTTACACTTTTTACGATTTTCTAAGCTAGTTTTCTCTTTAATACAAAGGGCGATTTTGATTGTATTCCAGGTGCCAGAGCAATTGATGTTCTTGATTCTACACGAATGCTCTTATCTAACTGCTCTACCTGATTTATCTGGTAACCGCGCCTTGGAAAAGATTGTTCTTGAGCTATGTGTTAATCTCAATAAACTTCATGACTCGGTTGGGAATTTGAATACATTAGTCCACTTGAACCTGAGAGGTTGTTCGAACCTTATTGAACTTCCCAGTGATGTATCTGGCCTGAGAAAACTTGAGAACCTAATCCTCACCGGTTGCTCAAAATTGAAAAAACTGCCCAGCAACATGGACAGCATGGTATCATTGAAAGAACTTCTCCTTGACGAGACAGTGATAGAAAGTCTTCCTGAATCTATCTTCAAGCTTACGAAACTCGAAAGGCTCAGCTTGAACCGATGCAAATTTTTGAAAGGGCTACCTGAGTTGATTGGAAAGTTGTGTTCTCTCAAAGAAGTATCCCTTAATGGTTCAGCTTTAGAAAAACTACCCGATTCATTTGGATCTTTGGCAAACCTTGAGAGACTAAGTTTGCTCTGGTGTAAATCACTGACCACCATTCCAGATTCCATTGGACACCTGAATTCGTTAGTGGAATTTCTTACTTGTGGTAGTCCTATCAAAGAACTGCCTGCGTCCATTGGTTCTTTGTCAAACTTGAGGGAGTTATCAGTGGGGCGAGGCGAGTTTATGAGAGAATTGCCTGATTCAGTTGGAGGTTTAAATTCTCTAGTTGTGCTACAAATAGATGAGACATTAATCACGAATCTCCCACATGAAATCGGTGCCTTGAAAACACTTGAGAAGCTTGAGATGAGGAAATGTGGATTTCTTAGATCATTACCGCAGTCAATCGGAAGCATGAGGGGACTAACCGCTATAGTCATAACCGATGCTACTATCACAGAGTTGCCAGAATCAGTAGGGATGTTGGAAAATCTTACCGTGTTGCGCTTGAACGGATGTAAACAGTTACGCAAGCTTCCAGCTTCAATAGGACAACTCAAGTCCTTGCACAGATTACAGATGGCGGATACTGCGGTAACAGAACTACCTGAGAGCTTTGGAATGCTTTCTAGTCTGATGGTTTTAAAAATGAGAAAGAAGCATCAAAACAGGGAACACACAGAAGAGATCAATTTTATACTCCCATCTTCTTTCTCAAATCTGTCCTTGCTATATGATCTGGATGCTTATGCTTGTAATATATCTGGCAAAATTGTTGATGATTTCGAGAGGTTGTCATCACTCGAAACCTTGAACTTAAGCCGCAACAGTTTTTGCAGCCTTCCAGCCAGTCTCAGGGGACTGTCCGTTCTTAAGAAGCTTTTGTTGTCTCATTGTAAAAAGCTCAAGTCTCTGCCTCCGCTTCCCTCGAGTTTGGATGAAGTGAATATTGCAAACTGCACCTCATTAGAAAGTATCTCTGATATTTCAAACCTGCAAAACTTGGTGGAGCTGAACCTAACAAGTTGTGATAAAGTTGTCGATATTCCGGGCCTTGAATGCTTGAATTCCTTGGTGAGGTTGTATGCGAGCGGTTGCAATGCTTGCTCATCAGTTGTTAAGAAAAGACTTGCTAAGGTCCTCTTTCTCTCTCTCTCTCTCTCTCACACACACACACACACACACACGCATGCACGCGTATAGAAATTATAACTCAGTCATAGGTTTGGAAATTTTTGTTGCAGAGCTACTTGAGGAAAATACGCAATCTTAGCATGCCAGGAAGCAAGATACCAGACTGGTTTTCTCAAGGTGTGGTTACATTCTCTGAGAGAAAAAACTGCGTTCTCAAAAGCGTGATCATAGGCGTTGTAGTCTCTCTCAACCAACAAATACCAGATGAAATAAGAGAACTCCCTGCAATAGTGGACATTCAAGCAAAGATCCTTGTAGTGGATTTTCCTACCTTCACTTCAGCATTGAACTTACAGGGAGTACCAAACACAAATGAAGACCAATTTCACTTGTGCCGATACCCGACTGGGCATCCCTTGGTTTCTCAGTTAAAAGAAGGTTATAAGATACATGTGTCGAGGAGGGATCCGCCATTTATGAAAGGCATCGAGCTGAAGAAGTGGGGGGTTCGTTTTGTCTACGAAGACGATGATGATTACGAGGGAGATGAAGAGTCATTAAATGAAAGCCAGCAATCCTTGTCACAAAAACTGGCCAAGTTTTTCGGCTCGTTTGAAGAAGGTGACCGCACCTGCGCTCCTGAATCTAGTTCTAGTGCACTACGAAGAAATAGTTCAAGAAACCAAAACAAGTGAACGACGATTATCATTATATGATCGAGGGTACTTCATTTCTTGCTTCGTAGTGCTCCCTCTCGTCTTTCTGTCATTGAGTTGGTCATGGCGGTGGCTATCA
Source organism: Pyrus communis (assembly GCF_041283825.1). Classification (NCBI taxonomy): domain Eukaryota; kingdom Viridiplantae; phylum Streptophyta; class Magnoliopsida; order Rosales; family Rosaceae; genus Pyrus; species Pyrus communis. Next base: position 4,762,982 of record NC_142580.1, on the reverse strand, counting down.
ACTTAAACCGTCTGGTATCCTTCTGCGCTCGAGATTCTGTATTTGATTCTCCCCTCCATTATTGCCTTTATCAAAAGCAGTCTGGTATCCTTCTGCTCTGTGAAACTTTAAAACTTTTATTTAGATGTGTGGGATCCATTAAGAACACGCTTTGATATTGGTGGTGCTTGTTAAAATAATTATTTCTATTGTTGTGTGAGAATAAATACGTGTAAAATAAAGTTGTTGATTGTTTGGTTTTTTTTTTTTTTTTTTTTTTTTTTTTTTTTTTTTTTTGTAAAAGTGTTTTCAACAAAAAAAAAAAAAAATCTTATATAAATTAGTGTGAATATGTTAGATGACTAAAAAAGATATGGTATTTAATGTGATATAATAATTGTCAAAAAGAATAACGTAGGGGCAAATATTGTAATTTTGTAAAAGATGTGGGGGCATGCTTGCCATTTACAAGTCTCTCTGCGACGGCTCCTTGAATCAACTTTGACATCCTTCACAAGTCTCTTTGCGAGAGTCATCTTCCCAACACTGCTTGATTCTTCTTTTTCTTTCTTCTTCATATCAGATTCATCATCCTTCTTCGAATCTGAGCTCTCAAACCCCTTTTCAACAAGATCCCACAACCCGTGAGACTTGAAAATGGATTTCATCCTTATACTCCAAAACTCATAATTATCGCCATTGAAGATCAGTGCTCTCAACTCGCTACTACCAGACCTTGCCATGTTAGACTCAGGTCACAGACAACTCAAGCTCAATTTCGAGTTTCTTGGTAGTTCCTTCACAGATCCAAACGCCCAGTATCAATTGACCGAACCTGGCTCTGAGGCTATGTTAACATTCATAAGACTATTATCTTATATATGAAATCAATCAATGAGAATTGGAGATTATGAATTCTGTAATTTAAAGGAAGTTGCAGAGAGAAGAAGAAAATGGAAAACGTGCTTTTGCATTCATTCCTTCACACGCACACACAGTGCACTTGAATATCGTTAGAAAGATGAGAGAGAATGGAATAATCTCTCGTTACATCATGTAAATCTAACAATCCATTTCATATATCGTATGAGATAGTGACACGTGGCATAAACCATCACTTACCCTAAAATTACATTTTAGCTGCACACTTAGATTATGATCCATGGGCTTACAGTAAAACTGAATTTTACACTTAATCTTTCTACAATTCCAGCAATTACACTTAAACACCAACATCAAATATATGATCTAATTATTTTATATATGATATGAGAAAATTTCCTTCTTAATGAAATTGTGATTTCACTGTTCCTTAAAAGGGATACAATTCAGGCAATGCAACTCATGAGAAGGGATTTAACTTTGATGATCCCAAAGCTTATGCGAGGAGGTTGGAGGAATGAGCCTAATCCTGATCTTTGTAAGGTAGATTTTTTTATTTGTTAGAAGTCTATTGAAATATTTTCGTCGTCGTTGCTGAGGTGTGGAGCATGCTAAATGTTGGAAGTGCTTTTTCTCCTTTTGTTTTAGGGGATTATGATAGCTGTTTGCACTCTGTTGAAGTTTTTCTCTTTGTCATCTTGTTTTTTTAGTATAACTATATATTTTACACCTGAAGATAAGGAGAGGTATTTTCAAATCTAGCCGTTGTATTTTGAGTACAACGATTATGGTTAATTTAATCAAACTACCATTAAATTTGAATCAATTATTTCAAATAAAGAGCTAGGCCCCTAAAAAGGGGCTAAGGCCATCTCTAACCGAATGGGCTATGTTAAGCTCCGTTTAGATTATAGTCCTGCAATAAATTATTTTTTAATAAATACTGTCAGACCATATTTATATCTCATCTCTAACCAGATGAGGCTATTTTTTAGCCTCTCAATAATTTATTATTTTTTTCAAGTTTGTTCTTCAATTTTATTGGTTAATTGAATTAAACTACTATATTAAAATAAGGTTTCCGAATATATTTTGAGTGCCACTTGTTGGTAAATGAATAAACCCCACGACATATTTTGAGTGCCACTTGAAGATGTGGCCATTTGAAAATTATTAAAAAAAAAATTAAGAGAAAGTTTATTGGAAGAGGTAGGAGAGGAGTGTGCATAAAAAGAGTGTTTGATGTCAATAGAAGGTGAATAATTGAAATAAAATGAGATAAGATAGTATGGAAAGGTGAAAAGGATGCGAGAAATAGTGTAGAAATGTTTTAGGTATTTATATGACGAAAATTAGAATATTTTTTTTAATTTTAATTTTGTCTTTAAAAAAAATCCAACTAGGCACAACTGAAGAGGCTGGCTAAAGATGGCTAGCCCCTGGTCATATGGTTGTATTTTTTGGCCCAGATCTCTATTGGAGATGGGTTTTGCGTAAAAAATAGTTATCCTTTGGTCTATGGTCCTATGACTAGCTCGGTTGGAGATAATATAAAAAAAGAACTACATTTGGGCAACTTCTTTAGCCAAATAATGACCTAGTAAGTTTTATATAATTATAACTCAAACATTGATTAGAGATCAAATTTTTAGCTCTATTGGAGGTGGCCTATAGGGCTGGGTTCGGTTTTTTTCGGTTCGGTTTTTTCTCAAAACCGAAACCGAACCGAAATTTCGGTTTGGTTCGGTTCGGTTCAAATTTTTTTCGGTTTTTTTCGGTTCAGTTTTTTTTCGGTTCGGTTTTTCTCGGTTCGGTTTCGGTTTTTTTTTTTTTTTTCCTTTCTCCCTCCAAAATTATTAAAAAAAAAAATGGAAATATGAAAGTTCACATTCATATTAATAGGCCAGGCGGAATGAAAAATAAGGAGGAGGAGGGTTAGGGTTACAGTTAAGGGTTTTGTTAAAAAGATTAAAAAATTAAAAAAAATTTCACAAATCCTAGAGGCATGAGGGTTCGAACCCATGCCTCCATGCTTGTAAAGTTTCACTGAAACCAATTTGGCAACAGGTTCTGTTTTGTTATGATTGTATGACTAAACTATTTATAAATATTCAAAAAAATTATATATATATATATATCGGTTCGGTTCGGTTCGGTTCGGTTTCCGAGCCTCAAAAACCGAAACCGAACCGGTCAGATTCGGTTCGGTTCGGTTTGACAATTTTGGTTCGGTTTTTTTTTCGGTTCGGTTTTTTTCGGTCTCGGTCCGGTTCGGTTTTCGGTTTTTTTCGGTTTTCGGTTTTTTGAACCCACCCCTAGTGGCCTAAGTCACCAACTCTCCATCCAATCTACTACCCACCAGTGATTTAGCTCATGGTCAACAAGTCTTCATTCATTGGTAACGGGTAACGTGGACAAGGTTGAAGAGTCTTCCTTTCCATGTGCATGGTATATATAGCATCAATAATGTCCATCTAGGGACCAGTGAGGCAGTCTCCTTCACACGAGGTATATTTTTATGTATTCGAAATACAAAATGATACATTATGTGTTTTTGTAAAAGTAGAGAATATATTATGCTAAAAAATTAATAATTTAAAAAATAATTTTTTTTACAACTTATATAATAACGGATGATGTAACACTGTATTATCGATATAATGAAAAATTTATGCTTCAATGCAAGTTTGAAATATTTATGTAATTTAGAATAGGGGTTTTTGAACTTTAATCATTGAAGAAGATTAAAATTTAATAAAAATCTGATGTTAGATTGGATACTGATTTTAGTCCTCTAATGCGTACTTAATTCAAATTTATATTATATTTTAATATTTAATAGATATCTTGTCACATCCCGGCCCTGGGCGGATCACTTCCCGGGTCCGCCTCCACTACCGTAGCACGATATTGTCCGCTTTGAGCTTACCATTCCCTCACGGTTTTGTTTTTGGGAACTCACGAGCAACTTCCCAGCGGGTCACCCATCATGAGATTGCTCTAGCCCCCTTCTCGCTTAACTTCGGAGTTCCTACGGAACCCGAAGCCAGTGAGCTCCCAAAAGGCCTCATGCTAGGTAGGAATTGGAATATACATTTAAGGATCACTCCCCTGGACGATGTGAGATGTCACATATCTTATTTAATGTCATTATATTAAAATTAAAATTATTTATTAATAGATACATTTTAAATCATTATATTTATTTTACTTTGTCTAATTAATGTACTTAAATGTCTGTATCATAATATATTTTACTAAATTAATGTATCGAAATGTTTGTACCTAAATATATTGTAGTGAATTATTGGCACATAATAAAATATGCAAAAACATATGTGTTGTGACATCTCACATCACTCAGGGGAGTGATCCTTATATGTATATTCCCACCCTTACCTATCACGAGGCCTTTTGGGAGCTCACTGGCTTCAGGTTACATGGGAACTCGGAAGTTAAGCAAGTAGCACGCGAGAACACTCCCAGGATGGGTGACCCATTGGGAAGTTCTCGTGTGAGTGCCCAGAAACAAAACCGTGAGGGCGTGGTTGGGGTCTAAAGCGGACAATATCGTGCTACGGTAGTTGAGCGGGCCCGGGAAGTGATCCCCCAGACGGGGATGTGACAATTTGGTATCAAAGCCTAACCCTGGGCGTGGTGTGCCGACAAGGACGTCGGGCCTCTAAGGGGGGGGTGGATTGTGACATTCTACATCACCCAGGGAAGTGATCCTTATATGTATATTCCTATCCTTACCTAGCACGATGCCTTTTGGGAGCTCACTGGCATCGAGTTCCATAGGAATTCTGAATTTAAGCGAGTAGCGCGCGAGAGCACTCCCATGATGGGTGACCCATTGGGAAGTTCTCGTCTGAGTTCCCAGAAACAAAACCGTGAGGGCATGGTCGGGGCCCAAAGCGGACAATATTGTGCTACGGTGGTGGAGCGGGCCAGGGAAGTGGTCTCTCCCGGGCGGGGATGTGACAGGTGTACCGAAAAATTTCATACCTAAATATATGATACTAAACTAGTGTATCGAAATGTCGGTATCTAAATATATTATAATAAATTAGTGTACCGAAATGACCGTACCTAAACATATTATACTAATTTAGTGTACCGAAATATTCGTACCTAAATATATTGTAATAAATTAATGACACATAAGAAATATGCAAAAACATGTGTACCGAAAATTTTTTATGAAAATATTTTCTTATATAAGATACTTACCATAATGAGAATTAAAATTTATAATAATTTCATAAAATTTAATTTATGAACATCATAAAATTATAAATAAAAAAATATTTAATATGCTGGCATTAAATAGATTTTAAAGACTAAAATTAATTTTTAATCTTGTATAATACGTTTTTCTAAATTTCAACTTATTTTGAGGATTAAAATCTAGTTTTTTATTTAGAATATCGCACGTAAAAGAAAAGCAAACAGATCCATTTAACGGTGATTCACGTAAGCTCAGAGTAACTGTGCCCACATCTTAGCTAAACGAACGGCCATAATGTCGAACGCGTAGACGCGCAAACGAGGCAAATGGCGGGAGAAGACGACGACGGCGACGCCGTTTCGTCAACCCCGGGTGGCTTCCGGCTACGCTGGGACGTGTTCCTGAGTTTCAGAGGAGAAGACACGCGCTCAACAATCACGAAGAGCTTGTAGGAGGCCCTCAAAAGCCGCGGCGTCCGAGTCTTCTTAGACGACGACGGTTTGGACCGCGGGGACGACATCGCCCAGAGCCTGCTGGAAGCGATCGACGACTCGGCGGCCGCAATCGTCGTCTTGTCGCGGAGATACGCCGATTCGAGGTGGTGCTTGGAGGAGCTGGCTAAGATATGCGAGAGCAGCAGGAGGTGTCTGATTCTGCCTGTGTTCTAACAAGTGGATCCCTCCGACGTCCGACGACAGAGGGGCCCGTTTTCCGAACATTTTTCAGCTCACGAACTGCAGTACGGAAACGCCGTCGTCTCGACGTGGAGGAGCGCCATGGCCAAAGTCGGTGGCAAAGCCGGTTACGTTTGCAACTCCTCCAGGTAGTAATTAAATCAGTAATAGTACTAAAATTGATTCATAACTAATTTCTGTTAAAATCCCACTCAATCAGCTAAAGATCTGTTAAAACCCTAGCTAGCTATCAGCAGCATGCAGAAATTGAGATGATTAGGAATTTGATTATTTAATGTTTAAGCTTTTTTGGAGTCTTTTGGAAGTATGAATTAAATGAGTTAATCTTACGGCCTAGTTTACTATTTGTTTATTCATATTCATATATAATATGGTTTGAGTTTTGGCTGCAGCATGCATTTGGATCTGGGGATTTGTCAAATCTCAGTTTTATATAATATCTTGTTCTTCCCAGTTAACTATCCTTTTCATTCAGGTTACAATTTAAAGTTTCACACTGCAATTAGGGCTGAAAAACTAAGTCAAAATATCTAAGATTAAGATTATGGCACAAAACCGAGCACAGTCGCGTTCTAGGAGTCATACAGCAGCCCCATTCTGTGGGATGAAGCTTTGTTGTTGTTGTATGATTGAAGCAAAATGTTAATCAAATTAAGTTGGTCATAGTTTTTTTCAATTGATCACATGATTCCTCTCTTGGTTAGTTTGCTTCATGTCTTTGAAATCTTAATCCAAAAGATTAGAGGTGTAGAAGCTAAAGTTATCTTTTGTGCTCATCACCCCAAGAGGCAGACTAATGTAGTTGTGGTCATGTAATTTGACAGCAAGGAAGCAGAGGTGGTTCAGGGGTTGGTCAAAAAGGTTTTGAATGAAATAAGGAAAACCCCGGTAGGTCTTGCTTCCTACACAGTGGGACTTGATTCTCGAGTTGAAGATGTGATGAGATTGTTAGATGTTCGATCCAATGGCGTTCAAGTGCTCGGAATTCATGGCATGGGTGGTGTTGGCAAGACGACTCTTGCGAAGGCCCTTTTTAACAGACTTGTTGCTGACTTTGCGTATCGCGGCTTCATCTCAAATGTTACAGAAACTTCTGCAGGACACGAGAACAGACTTATCGGCAGTCTTTCTACTCTGAAGATGCCGGTAAATGAACTTAACGCTGGTATTTCTGCAATAAAAGCGACTGTGCACGAGAAGCGAGTTCTTATTGTTTTGGATGATGTTGATAATGTAGAGCAACTTAGTGCTTTAGTTGGCAGCAGACACTGGTTTTATGAAGGAAGCAGAATCATTGTTACCACAAGAGATAGAAGTGCCTTGCCTGTTCATCTTGTGAACAAGTTGTATGAGGTCAGGGAGTTGGATTCGTCTCAGGCGCTTGAACTGTTTAGCTACCATGCACTGCGAAAAGAAAAGCCCCCTGGTGATTTCCTGGCGCTGTCCGAGCAGATTGTGTCTCTCACAGGTGGGCTACCGTTGGCTCTTGAAGTATTCGGCTCTTACCTATTATATCGGAGGAGAATAGAGGAATGGAGAGACAGTCTGCAGAAACTGAAACATATTCGTCCCGGCAATCTTCAAGATGTGTTAAAGATAAGTTATGATGCTCTAGACGAGCAAGAGAAGTGTATCTTCCTTGACTTTGCATGTTTATTTGTGAAAATGAATATGAAGAGAGAAGATGCCATTGACATGTTGAAAATCAATGTCAAAGTTAGGCAAGGAAAGTTAGGCAATGTTAGGTATGGTTGAATAAAAATTATTAGGTGCAATTAATGTGTTTTGTGTGGTAATAAATAATCTTAGTTTAATCATTTGGTTTGCTATAAATACCCAAGTTCTCAAGCATTGTAAATCATCCAAGGAAAAACAAAGCCTAGAGCTAAATAAGAAAAGCTTTGCTAATTAGTTTGTTTTGTGAGCTTTCTTTAAGAGTGCTCTATTTTCTTCTTCTTGGGATCATTAGAGTTATCTTGGATACTCTTCTTATTCAACAATTGGTATCAGAGCCAAGTCGGTCAGGGATCGTTCTTGGTAGAGCATTGGTTGTAAAGTCTCTTGAAATTCCGAGTATGCTCTGTGGTTGCAGTTTTGACTGATCTTCCACATCAGAAAAGGTTTCTTGAGATTATTGCTGGGGTTATCACAAACCTTGAGAGGGAGCTTCTTTGTGTCGAGAGTAGTGTATTACT